>NC_134705.1:43073270-43673270 GCF_043290135.1 Rhipicephalus microplus | reverse complement strand
CGAGTAACTTTTCAGAAAGACCGCGTCGACGGATAGCTCCAGACCCACACTTTCTCGCCTGGTTGATAAGTGACGTATCGATGTCGCAGGTTATAAAGTTGTGCGTCGTAACTCTGCTGCCGGGCGATTCGCACGCGTGCAAGCTACCACGCATCTTCAGCTCGTTGGGTAAAGGCTTGAGCATCGGGGTCTGTATCATCGCAGTCGTAGAGCAACATGGCATCAAGCATTGTCGTCACTTCACGGATATAAAGAAGACTAATTGGCGTGCTTCAGGTAGTGCCCTGCTGCACTGTACTATAAGCAAAAGTCACGTATCATAGAACGTCGTCCCAATTTTTGTGATCCACGACGATGTACATACTCAGCATATCGGCAATTTTAGGCGTTCTGTAAATATGTTGGTTTATGGGTGGTAGGAGGTCGTTTTTTGATGCGCTGTTCCACTGAGCTCAAGCACTGACTTAAGGAGCATGGCCGCGAAAGCGGTACCTCTGTTCGTTATTATAGTCCTAGGAGTACCATGCCTCAGAACGATATTTTTAATGACAAATCATGCCACTTCTTCTGCGGTTCCGCTCGATAAAGCCTTTCTTTCTGCGTAGCGAGTAAGATAGTCGGAAGCGACACTTGTGTCTAGTATGCGAAGTCTGAAACGGTCCAAGGAGGTCCATTCCGATTTGCGCAAACGGCATGGTGGGCACCTGAACTGGCTGCCACAATCCAGCTGGTTTTTAAAGCTGGCGATTTTCGTCGTTCACAATCGAGGCATGTGAAGACGTAACACTTTACAGTGCCTGGAAGCTTCGGAGAGTAGTACTTCTGTTGAATTCTGGCCAATGTTCGCTGTATCCGAGGTGGCTGGAGGTTGGCTCATCATGGCAAGTGCTCAGGATCTCATCGCAAATGGATGTTGGGACGACAAGTAAGTGGGCACTTTCGCTGGAGGAAAAGTTCTTATATAGGACACCACTGCGCGAGCTTCTGAGAATGATGGCAGGCTCCTTGGAAATATCTTGGGAACTGTTGTAGACTGGCCGTTAAGAAAATTCATAAGAGGAAGCAACTCGCTGCCTTCTTTCCGCTTAGACGAAACGGTGACCGTGTCGACCACTCCTAAAAACGTCATGTCATGCTCTTCTGGGACATCGTCTTACTTTATAGGTGACCTGGATAAGCAATCTGCATCAGAGTGCTGCCAGCCCGACTTATATACGACCGTCATATCGAATTCTTGAAGGCGTAAGCTCCAACGCGCTAGACGACCAGATGGGTCCTTCAAGTTGGTCAGCCAGCAAAGGGAGTGGTGGTCGCTGGCTACGTAGAAGGGACGGCCGTAGAGATACAGGCGAAACTTCATAACTGCCCATACTACAAGACATTTCTTTTCCGTTGTGAAATAATGGCACTCAGCGCGGGAAAGTGTCCTACTTGCATATGCGATCACTCGCTCGGCTGAGTCTTGCCACGGGATGAGTACAGCGCCTGAACCTACGTTGCTAGCATCGGTGTGGTTCATAGTAGGAGCGTCCTCGTCAAAGTGAGCAAGCACAGGTGGTTTGTGCAGGCGCTGTCTCAGATCGTCAAATGCTGCTTGTTCCTTATCGCCCTATAAAAATGGAACATCGTCTCTCGTTATGTGTGTTAAGGGCGACGCTGTGTGCGATAAATTTGTAATAAATCTGCGGTAGTAGGCACAGATGCCAAAAAAAAACGTCTCACGGCCTCCTTATCCGTAGGCACCAGAAATTTTCAGACGGCATTTATCTTGTCGGGGTCCGGACAAACACCTTTATGGCTCACCATATGTCCTAAGAATTGGAGTTCCTTGAAACCGAAATGACAATTCTTAGGTTTCAGCGTTAGGTTGGCGGACCATATTGCTTGAAATACTAATAGTAGCCGTCTTAGATGTTCCTCGAATGTTGCTGAGAAAACAATGACGTCGTCGAGGTATGCCAGACACTTAAGGCCTGATAGGACGGTATCCATCAGTCTCTGAAATGTTGCTGGAGCTGAGCACAATCCAAAGGGCAGGACCTTAAACCCGCGAAGCCCGTCAGGCGTAACAAAAGCAGTCTTTTCTCTGTCTCGCTCATCGACCTCGATTTGCCAATATCCGCTTCTCAGGTCCATCGATGAAAAGAAGCGTGCATGTCTCAGCCTGTCAAGCCAATCGTCAATACGCGGTATTGGGTTTACGTCTTTCTTTGTCCCGCGGTTCAGCTTGCGGTAGTCCACACAGACGCGTAAGCTGCCGTCTTTCTTCTTAACCAGCACTACCGGTGACGCCCAAGGGCTTTTTGACGGCTGAATGATGTCATCGTCAAGCATTTTCTGCGCTTGTTGTTGGATTTCTTCGCGCTCTTTCGGTGCCACGTGGTATGGGTTTTGTCGAATTGGTCTGACCGTCTCTTCTGTTATAATTTTGTGCTTTGTCAGTGGCATTTGATTTAGCCTCGAGGTCGATGAAAAACAATTTTTGAACTGGCCGAGAAAATCTGGAAGACTCTGCCTCTGCGCTAGCGATAAATCTGTGCTCACGTAGACAGGTGGTGGTGGTGTGGAAGCAGCTGGTGTCTCTGCCTGTTGCACTGCGAAGTACTCGCGGATTTCTACAATTTATTTGAAGTATGCAACTGTGGTACCCTCTGTAATGTGTCGATGCTGGTTGCTGAAGTTCATTAACAGGACCTCTGCTTGCCCAGACACTACATCTTCACTGACAAGACTTCTGGCATTGGAGATTCCTCGAGAGAGTAAAAGCGTAGACACTTGTTCCGCGACACCTTCTCCAGTATGCTGCATGTCACACGTGACAGCGATGAGGCGACATGTTAACGGTGGCATGGTCACGTCGTCAATGACGCACATGCGCTTGCGCTGTTGCTTGTGGTACTGCTGTGGTGGAGGCACCTTAGATGGCTGTCGACGGAAAATTTCTGCATTAGTTGGCCTAACCGTGTCAGTGTTCGGCCGAGGAAGGGAAAGCGCTTGCCTTATCTGTTGGCGCACGACTTCTGTGACCGACGCAATCGCACAGTCGTTTGGTGTGGCAGTAAGCTTCTTCACCTCTTCTTGCACGATTTCACGTATCAGGTCCCGCAAAGAACGCTCGTCAGGTGTCGCAGTGGTCACGGCGGTTGCGCTGATTTATCCGCTGTTGTTTGGGTGGTCGTACTGGCGGTAGCGTAGCTGTAGTGCGCGTTCGATGGTGGTCGCCTCATTCGAAAATTCGTCGACGCTTGAAGGTGGGTTCCGCACGAGACCAGCAAAGAGCTGCTCTTTAACACCGCACATGAGGTGGCTGATCTTTCTGCTTTTGGACATATCAGGATCGGCTTGATGGAAGAGACGAGGCATGTCCTGAACTAACATTGCAACAGATTTGTTTTGCTTTTGAATCCGTGATTCGAGAAGTCGTTGTGCATGCTACCTCCTTTCAGTGTTTGTGAAGGTGTCCAGGAACTTCCACCGGCACTCTTCCCACGCTGACCACACGCGATTTGTGAACCATGTGCTAGCCCCGTCCTGAAAAGGGAAATACACGTACCCTAACTTCTGTGCGGTGTTCCACCCGTTAACGTTGGCTGTGCGCTCGAACTCCTCAAGCCAGTCATCTGCGCCCTCATGTGTGTTGCTGTGGACATCCACAGAAATTTTAGGGGTGAAAACAGTCACCTGTGTCGTCCTTGGGCTGTTCATGGCGGAACTACTGCATCTGGGCACGGTCATGTTTACCGGCCAAGGACCGAACTCTGGGCTCAGGACTAACAGGCAGCGGCTGGCACGGTGAACGGGTGTTTCGACGAGTGGAAGTCTTTGTGGACTGGCTGTTGGAAGGCGTCCTGGACATGTACCCAGCTCCTCCACCAGTGTCACGACGTAGACATAGCAGAGCTCGGATATAGGAGAGCTCACTTTAACTACACAAAAAACGCTCGTAAAGACGATGGGGCAAGAACTTCGTCTTCTCTTCTTGCTGCGCCAGCTCTTCTCTGCAGGTTGAGTGCGGCACTATGGTGCGAAATTGGCTATCCGAGTTTTTTGCAGAACCAACACTCATTTGCAGACACCATGTTCGTGTTCCGCTCGCACTGGTACGCACAGGACGTCTTGCTTCAGTTAGACCATGGAATTCGAAATCCCATTGATTACCCCATTAATGAGAAGGCAGTACTCGCCATCGACCTTAATAGAGCTTTCGACAACGTCGCGCATGGCATCATTCTTGCGCATCTTTCCCAAACCAACTGTGGACACCATACGTTTCGATACATTAGACAATTCCCCTCTGACCGACAGTCATACATCCGAATACAAAATGAAGAACACGGCCCCTACCAGTTACGAATGAGAGGTACCCCTCTCGTTCGAGAGGTACCCCGAACGAGAGGGCGCGCTCCTCTCACCCCTACTGTTTATTCTGGCTATGATGAACCAACCAGCTCAGCTAAAAAATCTTGAAGGCATACAACACCGATAATGCGAAGGACATTACTATGTGGGCTAAACACAGATCGGTAGGAGACATAGAAGCCAACCTGCCACAAGCGGTGGATATCGTGGATACCCACGCCCGTCAGTGTGGCCATCAATGCTCCCTGACCAAATCAGAATTTGTGCGCATTCCGTCCTCACCAAAGTGCACTAACAAAATTGAAGTGCTCTCGCAAAGTGGACCCATCTGAGAACACGATGAGATCACAATACTGGGTCTGTTTATTCACAAACCTCGCCGCCTGAATAGAACATTAACAAACTGCGTAAGGTAGGACCCCAGGTGGGCCGTACGGTCCACCGGCTTTTCAACAAGCGCGGGGGGTTACGTTGCAGAGACGCCTTGCGGCTGGCGCATGCATTCGTAACCAGGTGAGTTCCCTACCCGGCTTCTTACCTCCACATGCTCGAGTTCGACAAGAACGCCCTTGAGGTGTTTCTCAGGAAGAGCGTGCCCTCGATCTCTCAATAATCACCTTCAACCAGTGCCTTAAAAGCCCTGGGATGGTAAACACTTCTGCAGAGCTCCGGAAGACACACTTGACAAATCAATACACGAGGCTTTCGACTCCGTTGGGTCGCCACCTATGAGCCCGGCTACATATCCACCATCCAACATAGAAGGAATAGTGCGTACGCATTCCAGTAGTCTGGAGATATGCCCTGCGCGTGCGCCCTCTTCCGGCCAACATGACACGTGACAACCACAGTGGCAGGCGCCTTGCGCAAGTGGAGGCACTGACCCGCCACTATGGGAACAAGCACTGCGTCTTTCAGGAGGACGGCACCTCCGGCCCTCACCATGGGGAATGGTACACAGCTGCAGTTGTGCACCAATATGTCGGGGTGAATAGCCTCACATTCAAAGCAAAAGACGAAACATTTGCGGAGGAAGTCACCATCGCACTAACTGCCACAGACCTTGACTCGCACGTCATCATTACAGACTCGAGAGGGGCCTGCAGAAATATTCAAACTGGGTTTGCCTCGCACAAGACGTATCGCATCTTACAAAACAGCAATTACGTCGGGGCCCCCGCATCCCAAAGGATCATACATGCTCCAGCTCATTCGAGCCTCGATGTCAATAAAAAGGCTGACGCCACCACCCGCATGCTCACTGTCTGGGTAACGTCTTGAGAAATTTCCGAAATGGATCTCGAACCTAATCTGGCCTTTGAGACTTTGAGTAATTACTGAACTTTGAACTTTGAGAAATTACTGAATTCTACTGATTCCGCCATTAAATTTATCCTAAACCCTCTAAGGGTCTTACAAAGGTGGAGAAGCGTTTATTCCTCCGCCTTTGCACAAAAACACTGCTGTGACCGGCAGTTTTTCAATATCTGGATCCTGCCTGTACAGGAAAATGCCCGCACTGTGTGGAGATGTCTTCGGACATCTTCCACATGATGTGTACATGGCAGTTAACTTCTCGCCTCACCCCGAAACCGAACCCCACCCGGGAGAACTTGGAGGCGGCCCTGCTCAGCTGCTCTGACCTGGCGAGTCCGAAGGCCCTGGTCAACCGAGCCAAGTCGCATTGAACGTCAATGGGCTTCTGCAGTAAAGAGCCCACCTAGTGTTTATGAGGGGCAGCTTGCACCAGGCCACCTCCCACATGCTTCCTGTATATAAATAAAATGAAGCTTTCTTTCTCCTTCTCTTTCTCTTACGACGGCCAGAGAGAGAGAGAGAGCACCCAGCGCACAAGCCGCGCTAGTTGTATATTCCCCCGTCCGTGAACGCGCATCATGTCCAACGCCGACTGAGCGTCTCAGCGACGCCGATGCGCGTTTCGTGTGGCACACACGGACATCTCTCGCGTTCCTTCTGGACGCGGACCACGTTAAGAGGGCTTGCCGACGACTATCTCTTGCAGGGCGGATACTTGCATTGACAGTTATCCCAGCCCCTCCATTGCCCGAAGAGCTAATGTAAGGGCTGCAATGTAACTGTCCCTGTAGAAGCCATTGTCGTCGCCTTGAAAGTCACACTCACTGTCCGCCACGACCCAGAGACGCACATCACACAGCAGGTTTCACGGTAGGCACACCATAGTGCGGGAAACACTCATAGCGCACAACAAACGCTTCGTCACAGCAGGCGCTGTCCAAAGGCACCACGGATTGTTTGTCTCCTGGTCGGCCATGGCGTGAAGCGAATCACTCAACCTTATATCAATGCTCGCAACCCTCAGCTCTGCCGCGAATCACCAGATGTCCACCTATTTCGGGGATTCACAACTTTCAGGGGCGAAGCTCCTTGAAAGCGGCACCCGTTCGTCCGTCGTAGTCGTAGTCGTAGTGTGTAACCAGTGTTACATTTTGACCTGCAATCCAAAACACCATGTAGGTGGGATATTTCTCCTGTGCTTTGTTGAAGAATAAAATGTTCACGGCGTGTGCGTTAACTAAAAGCCGAATGCTCCTGTCTCTCATTCCCCATTAGCAGCCATAGGCATGTACAATGAGCTCTATCTGACAAGAAAGGGTTCCTACCTTATACTCGCTGGGTGTAACCTATTTAGTTTTAGAAAGGTTTAGCGAGCGTTGAGGCGCAGTGCCATGAATGCAATGAACTAGTATATATCATGAATGAATTCGAGGTGGTTAAAGGTGGGAAGAAGATACGAAGCGCAAGCCGCAAGAAAGTAAAAGCCGAATTCTCCTGTCTCTCATTTCACATTAACAGCCATTGGCACGTACATTGAGCACTCTCTGACAGGAAAAGGTTTCTACGTTATACTCGCTGGGCGTAAACTCCTTGGTTTTAGAAAGGTTTAGCGAACGTTGGACCACAGTGCCACGAATACAGTGAATTAGTACATACCATGAACTCGAGGTGGTTAAAGGTGGGAAGTAGATTCGAAGCGCAAGCCATAAAAAGTGTCCGTGTGCCACCTCTCATTTAGTCCTTGGAATGTCCGCTGGATGGCGGTGCTTCTATACGGGGAATATATGATGAAAAGATGGGAGATAGTGGTGCTTGGAGTGTTGAATAGATGGACGAACGGACACACAGACAGATGCACGGATGGACACATGAACGAATGCAGAAGCGGATGCATGGACGAACGCAGCCATGGACGCACGAACAGATGCACGCACGGACGGGCGGCTGGACGCATGGACGGTCACACAGACGGACGCATGCACGGACGGAAGCAAGAACAAAAGGACGGATGAATGCTTCGCCCCACTCTCCATTATCCACTCCGTGGATATGCAGCCATTGTTTTTTGCAACAGAAGTGTACACTCGGGTTGTGAGCAGTCATTTTGACGCTTAAGTGATTTCGTCCCTAACCATGCAAGACAGATCTTTTCCGTGTTCAACAGACCCTAAATAAAACGCTTTTGAGCAGATTTTTTGCAACACTTGTCGCAAATCCAACGCTAAACCACCCGGACGTCCCAAGAGTTTTTCCTCCACGTTAGAGCAAAGTGGGTGTTCAAACCAAATAATTTTTTTCCCGATGCCCGAAGGCGGCAGCGCCTCAACGACTCGGACCTGCATGCACACGCTTTTGTTTGGCTCAAAATCTAAGACTAATTATCCTTGAAAAATTGTTCTCTGTTAGCGCAGAAGTGGCCGACAATGCTTCAGCCTTCTCGCCACTGAAGAAGCATTGCATTGGCAGTCTTAACTCCCTGTCTTTTTCTCCAGATTTATCAGTTAGTGCTACGGAACCGACAGTTCTGATCAACTGACGATAGGACCTCCGGCTGCATGCTTTCTGGTTTAACGAGTGCGTCTACACATTCTTCCTGCATTGCCGAAGATACCACATCTGCGCCAAGCCGAGAAAAACCATGTCTTGCCGAGTCAGTCATCCTGGCATTCAGGCATGCTTGGGAAACCTGTAACCTTCGACTGGCGAGGAAACGCTGCACTCACCAGCTTGCTCAGCCATGCATTTTTTGTTTATTGTGTCTGGTCTATGATGAATCTGTGCATTTACTGTGGCCTGACTACCGGCACGTTTTGCCCGGAAAATCTGAAGCTCAAGCTTCACTCGTTTCATTTACAGTTTATGAGCTGCAGCATCCTCTTTCAGCCTAGTGGTCTTTCTCTCAAGCGCAAAGCACTCTTGTTCTTTGGCTTTCTTACGCCTGGCTTGTACGAGCCCCTAACAGTCGCAAGTCCTTTCCTCATCCGTGCCAATATCCCTAACCGTCTGTATGAAATGTGGCTTCCTCTATATCATTGCCACGTCAATACCCAGCTCCTCGCACAAAAGAAATAAATCCAGTGCTCTTAACCTATTCCAATCCATGGTTACCCCCTTCAGACTTTCGTTGCTGAAGTTGTTGTGAAGGTAGCTCTAATACACAAGCCTTCACGAAGCTGCGACCAGTCTAACCTTTTGAATAAACATCACCGTCAATCCAAAACACCATGTAGAATTTCTACGAAAGGCAAGAACTCACCAGCATCGGTACCAGGAAAGAACACGACCGAATCGAACCGAATCACGCCGCTGCCAACATTTTTTTGTGATCAAGGAGCAGACCACAGGTGGCAACCCAGGTGCAGGGGAGGAGCTCTTGCGAGGCTCATTGGTCACACAAATAACACACGATGTATTTACATATTCACACAGGTTAAGCGCACTTGGCGTAGAGACGCTCCTTTACACTAGGCACGACCGGCCGTAACGACAGCCACAGAGAGAGAGAGGGCACTGAGCGCCGTTTTATATTCCCCCACCCGTGCACGCGCATCTCGTCGGACGCCAACTGCGCGTCTCAGCGACGCGAATGCGCGTTCCATTTGGCGCACACGGACACCTCTCGCGTATCTTCCAGATGCGAACTTCGTTAGGAGGGCTCGCCGTTGACTGTCCCTCACAGGGCGGATCCCAACAAAGGAGGATTAAAAAAAGTTGCTGGATTGGAAATGATCGCGCAGAAGGGAAGTCCTTCCTCTGGTAAGATGGCGGCTGTGGCGGCCATAATACTAGGGGCATGATAAATCATCGTTGAGCGATTAAAAACGAAGCGTTTCCCTCGCACGCCCAACGAGTTTATTGTGCGAACTTCGTCGGGTCACATAGTGCTCCAAGTGCGTCTTACATTTACTACTTTTCCTTAGTGAGCCTCTAATCGGAGGCAAAGTTCTTTGAAGATTCAGTCACCCATGCTCGTTTCTGTGTGTTGTTTCGTCGGGAATAACTTTCTTTCAATATAACACTAACGTAGACTTTACATAACATATCAAAGCCACTTGATCTTCAAGTGGGCACTATCAGAAAAGAGCATGTTTCCGCCATCTTGGCAGTGGCAAAAGGTGGCTTCACTTCTACTGGTAAGGCATTGCGGGAGCTTCCACTCCAGCAATTTTTCCTTAATCCTCCTTGATCCCACCAAATGCCCGCTATGTGGACAACACCCCCCACTTTACCACATGACATGGGTCGGGCAACACACACAGGTGTTGCCAAGAACCTGTACACCAACAGAGAAGCACTAGGTGGCTGCGCTGTCCCACTCTAAGCCTGAAGAACAGCTCAAGCTGAATGACAGAGCTTGCTAAATGGCAAATTCCACAGAGGTCCTGGACTGAGGGCTCCACCTTTGTCAGAAAAACATATTTGAAATAAACCTTTGTATTGCATTGCAGGGTGGCTTCTTGCATTGCAACCCCAGCTGGTGTTGCACTGCGGCCCCGTGATTGGTTAGCCAGTCACGGAGACCATGTCGAGCGATGATGTGATGTGATGGCGTCATATTGTGATGTCACAAGGTTTGATGGCATCATACAGTGATAATGATGTCATTATGGCATCATCAAGGGGTAATGGCATTTTGCATCACTCGTGTTGACGACGCAGACGCGGGACGCGGACAGTAAATTTTCTCGTTTTTTGAGCAATCTAAAGCTTTTGCTATAATATATTCACTCTGTTTACTGCGCGGTATTCAACAGTAATCATCAGCCAAAGGGACCAAAGAAATGATGTGAAAGAGCGCTGCTTCTCCTCTTTCTGGCCACCGTCGTCAATTTTTGCTACTGTTCGCCAAGCTGTAGTGTTGGCGTTAAATGAAATACAAACAGCGGAGTGCATTGCCCAAGCATTACAAATTGTATTGTGCACGTCGACCTGTCATCACCATAGACAGGCCTGCAGACCCGATTAGAAAGCGCTGCGCGGTCGAAAGCGTAAAGATTGGTCACGAGAACAAACCGCTTGAGTGTAAACTATCTTCGCGAACTTTGCCACGTGCGCAACTGCCGGGGCTGAATCACGTGCACTAAGTTTTAATATGCGGTGCCAACTGGCCGAATTCACGCTAGTTGTTGGCATTAACCCGCTGGAACGCGAACTGATCAGTTTTATTTCACCAGAAAACGTATATCTACATATTTTCACATCACTACACTTGCTAGTAAAGCGTGATTTCCCATTAAATTTAACTCTGTGTAAACAAAGCAAACTTTTGAGAAAAACCATGAAATTTGATGGCGCTTAGGGTAGACTCTCACTAGCTCGTTTGACGAGACGTTCGTGCTTTCACAACAACACTTAGAATAGAACTGAAATCAAATTTCAAAATCGAGATGTGACCTTTATTTTATTGTTGGTGTGAGTAGGTGGTGGTGGTGAAAACATTTAATAACCATTAAATGGTTACAGAGAGGCGATTGGGTTGGGGCCTTATTGGCCTCCTACCCTCACAGCACTAGGTGGTACCCGTATTCCGGGGCTCCATTGGCAAGCAACGCCGCCCGCGCCCGTTGAACCAGAGCCTCTTGGGCCTTCAGGTCTTGACAGCCAAGCAGAGCCGCCTCCCAGTCCTCTCTCATGGGATTGGGCTTGGGGGGGATAGATGGATTAGACTGGCAGGCCCAGACGATGTGGAATGTGTCAGCCACCTCACCACAGAACTGGCACGTGCCATCAAAGGATGAATTGAAATGTTTTAGCACTGCCGGGCACAGTACAGTATTGGTAAAAAGTTTTAAAAGGAGGCGCTCATCAGCGCGATGCAGTCCCTTACAAGGGTCTGGATAGCTCCGGTGCTCCTCCTTGTAGTAATTGGTAATATCTTTGAATGAAAGAGCCGAATTGTCTGATTGCGAGTAGGCTTCCAAAGACAGGGAGATAGCCCGGGAAGAGAGTGCGCGGGCGGCCTGATCGGCCTGTTCATTACCCCTGAGTCCTTGGTGAACAGGTGCCCAAACCAGATTTCGCGGAGTTGGATTAACGTATCGGCAGCTAGGTTCCAGTATGCGCTGAAAAGCGGTGAAGCCCACCCTAGCTGATAGTTCCGACAGGCCCCTCGTGAGTCGGTGATGATATGTTTAGAAGAGGGATAGGTGAGAGCCAGAGCGATGGCAATCTCCTCCGCGTGTGTTGTGCTGTAGGCTTTGAAAGTGAGCCCGTTTACGGTGTTTGCGTTGTGTTTGACTGCGGCCGTATACCACACCCCATGATGCGGGCCGGCAACGTCCACGTAGCACACGTGTTCCTCTTGACCAAAGTGTCGCTGCAACGCTTCCGCGCGCGCCTGGCGGCGACCACTGTGGTTTTCTTCGGACATGTTGCGGGGAAAGGGTCAGACCCGGAGGGCGCGTCTCCAAGGTTCTGGCACTCTCACCCTTTCCTCAATATAGTAATCGTGTTTGATGTGTATTCGGTCCAAGAGGCAGCGAGCGGAATGGGTCTGTGCAAGGCGCGTGTATTGGTTAACGAGGTGGGCTTCTCGAAGTTCCCGGTAGGTATTCACCACGCCTAGGGACAGAAGTCTCTGGTTGGACGTGGTGATAGGGAGGTCGAGAGCCCGCTTGATAACTTTATGGTGGATGACCTCGAGTTCATCATCCTCGTGTTTGCGTAGGTGCAAGTAGGGAGTCGAGTAGAGTATTCTACTCGTTACGAAAGCATGGGCAAGCCGCATTGCATCCCTGCTTAGTAATCCGCCCCGCTTGTTGGAGACCCGGCGGACCCTACGGCCCACCTGGTCTCCCACCGTGCGAAGTTTGGCTATTGTGGTGTCGGCTTTGCGTTGGTGGTGTATGAAGAGGCCAAGGACGAGGATCTCTTTGGCCTCACGGATTGGTCCCGAGGGAAGACTGATATGGAGCTGAGTTGTGTCCTGAGGGGAGGGACGTACGTGCACAAATTCTTACTTAGCCGGGGCACACTGGAGTCCGCAGTAGGTTGCGTAGTCATCCACTACAGTCGCTGCTGCTTGCAGGCATGACTCCATGTGACCCAGGTTACTTTGCGTGGCCCAGATCGTGATATCATCCGCGTAAAGAGCGTGATGTATCCTTGGTAGAAAAGCCAATTTGGGGGGAAGATGAAGCATGGCTATATTAAATAGGAGGGGAGAGAGGACCGCGCCTTGAGGAGTTCCCCTCGAGCCGATGACGTAAGGCCCATGTTCCTCATCTTGTATGCGTATGTAGGCTTGACGGTCTGTAAGAAACTGTCTAACGTAATTGAATGTTTTATAAACACAGTTGGTCTGACTGAGGTGGTCAAGGATTACCTCATGCTTCACGTTGTCGAATGCCCCTTTAAGATCCAAAGCGAGGACTACCTTGTCATTGTGGGGGCATTCAACAGGATCTAATATATGTCATGGTGGAGCTGTAGAAGTATATTCTGGGCTGACTTCTGAGGGCGGAATCCAAACATGGTGTCCGCAAAAGTGTGCTGTGTTTCTAGAAACTCGGAGAGTCTGTCGTGCACCATCGTTTCTATCAGCTTGCCGACACAAGACGTGAGGGAGATGGGGCCAAGGTTCTCCGCGTCAATAGGTTTACCTGCCTTCGGGATGAAGGTCACGAGAGCTGATTTCCATTCAAGAGGGAGAGGAGTTTTTCCGTCCCAAATGCTATTGATGTATTTGAGGAGCGTAGCGTAGGCTGCGTCGGGAAGATTGGCCAACAGTTTGACTGTAACCTGGTCACGCCCTGGTGCAGTGCCACGCTTCATCTTGCGTATGGCCGCCTGGAGGTCATGGAGCTGGAACGGGGTGTCCAACTGCGTGTTCTTTTTGCTGCGTAAGAAAATGCGGCCGTCCGGGGGTCCTTGGTGGTGCACAGGTATCGGTCCCTGAGCGTGTTTGCCAGCTGTGTTGTCGTTCCTGTAAAGTTGTGCATGACCTTATGTAAGTGACGTTGAGTTTCCGTGCGTGTTTGTGTTGGATCGATGAGAGTGCGAAACAGGCGCCACGTGTTGCGACCAGACATCTGGCGTGCAGCCATGTTGCACCTGTCCACCCAGTTAGTGTCGGCTAGCTGAGCAGCATATTCCGCAGCTTGCTCCGTGAGTTCTAAGATGCGTTTCTTGAGGCATCTGTTATGTTTCTGTATTTTCCATCGTTTGGTGAGGCTGCGGTGGGCCTGCCAAAGATGGAGGAGGTAGTTGTCCACGTCCGTTTGAGTTTCCGTGAGCTGTATCAGCCGTTCGTGTTGTTTCAGTGTAGACGTCAGCGATTTAGACCAGGTGTCGTATCCCGACTGGAGAGGGTCTACAATAGGTAGAGTGGTGCGGAAAGTTGTCAAGTCTGGGATATGAGCTTGTGTAAGTGGGCGTTTTAAGGAACGCATGTACACGGTTGTTTTTAATACACAGTGATCACTACCGAGAGTGTCCTGTGTGTTCAGCCAGTCGGCATGGCGTATGTTGCGTGTAATTGTGAGGTCCGGGCAAGTATCTCGTTGAACAGAGTTGCCTACACGTGTTGGGCTGGCGGGATCAGTGTGGAGGGTGAGTCCAAGAGTAGAAAGAAGTTCCGCAAGCTTCCTTCCACGCGTGTCCTCTCGTGGGTAACCCCATAACCTGCTTGGGGCATTGAAGTCGCCGACGATCAGGAGGGGGTCCCTTCCTGCCACCTGCATAGCTTGTGTGAAAGTTGCTCTGAACGTGACGTTCTTAAGCTTTGGGGGACAGTAAATGTTTAAAATATAAACAGGTTGGTCAGATCGCCTTATAGGCAGCACCGACACCATCGTGTATGGAAAAGGCGGTGTTGTGGGGAGTGTGACTTCCTGGGCGGTATATTGCTTGTGAACAAGTATACATGTCTCCGGGTTGTGTTGAAATGTAGTGTAATTTGTGAGTTTGACGTCCGTGCCGGGTTCATGAAGGGCAACCACGGCAACGAGGAACTCAAAGGTCTCAAGATAGAGGCGGAAATGAGCCCGCTTCTTGTGGTTCTTGAGACCTCTGCAGTTCCACTGTGTTAGTAACAACGGCTGAGTTGCTCTGGTGTGAGTAGGTCCTCCCGGCCAAATTTGAATCTCGTCTGTCGAGTGGAAGTTATTTTATCTCGACGGCAAACAGTGTACGAGAGGTTAATGTAAATTGGAGTGCCGCTGTAACGTCGACACCAGTGCTACATGGTCGGTGTGATACATTCCACAAGTACTTGATCTAAGTGTACTACGTGGTAGAAAACACGGACGGTAAAAACAGAACGACAAGCCCAGACAATAAACTGAATGTTTATTCATCCCGCATTGCATATATATATGACAACCAGGAAAAAGGAGAAGAAATAAATAAAGAAAAAGCAGCATTTGAAAAAAAAACGTCAGAATTCATATACGCGAAGCACGAGGCAGAATATCAGATGAATTACACGCATGCGCCACTTGCCAGAAATTGAAGCTCCTTATCTAAGAGAGCAACTTTTTTATAATCACGGGACATTTGACACTTACACTTACCTTCACAATTAGATCATGTATCCCCAACTGGCCCAATCGTCCACTTTGATCCACACATGACGTGTACAATACGAGTGTTCTTAACGTAAAGCTGACTGATGCCAAAGCCTCCAAACACACTCACTCGTCATATCTGGTCTTCGTCGCACAGTTTTGAAATATATGGTGAAATTACCAAGACGCAAAGCACTCGTAAAAAATTGGCGAAGGATAAGAACATAATTCAATGTGTGCTCGTTAGTCACCATGCTGGCGAACCGTTGTGAGTGGCAGCCGTACGGTTCAAAGAGCTAAAAAAATGGCAGATTCCACGTACAGTGGGAATCAATAATATAATTATAATAATAAGAAAGTTTGATATGTCACTTCAAAATTAGCACGACGTTACTAGGTGGAGGTAAACGATGCTGTACGTGACTTCGCGTAATGATTATCATGTTTGATGTGTCATTTACATTCGACATCTGTTCACGTCACGTGATACCAAATTTAGTATATGTGGAGCTAGCGAAATAACCGCGAGCATGCTATAAGCGTAGTATGTTGTCATGTTTTACATGACACGCGTGTTAGGATTATCAAGTTTGCACCAGTCATATACTTTCGTCATTCCTTGACGCCACGTAACACCAAATTTGGTATATGTGGAGCTAGCAAAACGGCCGCGAGCGCATCATGAAGAGCCAAATATACTCTAATGTAGCGTTGACGCGTGTGCACGCTGGGCACAGAGACGCTACGTTAGTAAAACGCGAGCATTCTATAGCCTGACGCCAGGTACCACCGGTGCGACCAGCGTCCGTCGGCGTGGCCCAATGGCAAGCGGCGCGAAATGCGACGTATTGCATTTCGCACAAGTACCTTACCCAGACAGCAGTGCATCTCCGTCTTTACGTGACGGAGGGACGCCGGACACGCTGAAACGCGCATGCGTCAAAGCAACGCAGCGCGGCGCGCACCGGCGAGTACATGGCAGGACCAGTGCCTGGCATGACAACGCTGGCGTGACCCGACGAAATGAACGCCGGTAAGCACGCGCACCACGTCACGTCGAAATGTATTGGCTCCTTGACTGTGGCATGTAGTCATGTTCTCATATGAAACGCATCTCATGATTATCATATTTGACCCAATAACACACCTTCGTCATCCATTGGCTGCATGTAATACCAAATTTGGCGTATGTAAAGCTAGCGAAACAGCCGCGAGTGCACCATGAGTGTGGTATGTAGTCATGTTGTTACATGACACGCATGTCGTGTTCATCATGTTTGTATGTGTCACTTACATATGTCGTCCGTTCGCGTCATACCCAGTTTGGTGCATGAGAAGCTATCGAAACGGTCGCGAGCGCATCAAGAGCGTAGCATGTTACATGACACGGATCTCACGTTTATTATGTTTGCACCAGTATCGTATCTTGCCATCCATGCATGTCCCATAGTACCAAATTTGGCATAAGCGAAATTAGCAAAATGGCCGCCAGTGCATCATGAGTGTGCTTTGTAGTCATGTTGTGGCATGACATGCATCTCATTATCATTACGTTTGCACCAGTCACATATCTTTGTCATTATTTCACGTACCGCAATACCAAATGTGCTATATGTGACGCTAGCGAAACTCGCGTGAGCGCATCAAGAGCTTGGCATGTAGTCATGGTGTTACATGACACGCATGTCATGATTTTCATGTTAGAGTCTGTCGCTTATGTTTGCCATGCAACCATGTCATACCGTACCAGTTTTGCAACATGCCATTTAAACGAAACCACCGCAACAGCTGCAGGCGTACGAAATGTAAATCATTACATTCCTGACGTGCATGTCAAGATTTTCATGATACGACTAGTCAAATACGTGCTTCATACAGTCATGTTATGCCATACCAAGTTTGGTATCTATACCAATATCAAAACGGCCAGGAGAGCTAAAAGTCGTAGGTAGCTGGACAGATAGATAGATAGATAGATAGATAGATAGATAGATAGATAGATAGATAGATAGATAGATAGATAGATAGATAGATACGCTCAAAGTCACCGAAGGTCTTCAAGAAATGCTTCGCATTAAAAAAAATGGCAGCATATCCATGGTGTGAATGATGACAGTGGGGCGAAGCATCCGTCAGTCCATTCGTTTTCGCTTCTGTCCGTCCATGCGTCCGTCTGTGTGACCCTCTGTGCGTCCATCCACCCGTACGTGTGTGCGTCTGTTCGTGCATCCACACGTCAATCCGTGCGTCGGTCTCTGCGTTCGTCCATGCATCCGCCCCTGCGTTCGTCCATGCGTCCACTCGTCCGTGCAGTCATCCGTGCGCCCGTCCATGCACCTGCCTGTGTGTCCGTTGGTCGATCTAGTCAGCCCTCCAAGTACCACCATCTCGCATCTTTTCATCATGTATTCCGCATTAGGGAGCCTTCACGTGCGTGCGTCTCCATGTTTTAGGGTTGTGTCAGCCTTTGACCAAGGCCGACTTTGCTTTGACTCACCACTTGCCGCCACCCGCTAAAACACAATGTTGCCAGTTCCGGTTTCCATGACAACAGGCGCCATGTTGGTTCTTGCGGCCAGGCGTTCCTGCTCCGTCGTACTGCACCAGATACATGTTGGCGCGGGTGTGCGAGCTGCGGTATGAGCTGCGTTTGATTACCCCATAGACGTAGCTTCCGCTACGACATCAACCTCGCACTAAGCGCACCTACAAGAACTTTGAAGTGTAAATGCCAGGGGGCTGCGTGCCATAATGCAAAACCATCTGGAGACCTTCCCGCTTCCCGACTTGCTCTAACCAACGGAAACGCTGGGCTACAAAAGTGAAGTGAGATTGCTTGAAGGCGACTACTTCTCGCCGTGTTTGTGAGGTGCGTACCCGTTGTATTGCGAGTGGGTTGAGTATATTACCGCACATTTCGTAAAATGGCTGACTTAGCCATGCAACGAAAAGCAGTTGAGCAAAGTAAGCACGACAACGTGCACAGTATAATAATGAATTAGGCTTTGTTCGGCTACGCTGTACGAGCGGAAGATGGTTGAGTATGCTTGTTTATCCTTGTAGTCGAAGCGCAGTTCCTCAATTGAATGATATGACTAGTCGAATGTGTGCTCCTGCATGCATTCACTATCTCCTTTTTGTCGGTTTCCGAAGCCGTCTCTGCATTCGTCACGGAAAACGCCAGGCCCGTAAACCACCTACAGACGCTCCCGTTCGCGTCTTCCTTTTCTGGCAGATGTTCGCATTCCTGCAATTTTACCTCGGTCACTGAGGAAGGGCATTTAGAGAGGTAGACAGACGAGCCGATGAACGCGTTCCCTGTAGGCGCTTGTTTTGCACACTTGCAACGCAACTAACTTTTTGTGCGGCTTTCCATCAGGTATTCGTTCTTCGCTTCATTGACACGCCCAACCACACCGAAACTCGCTCAATAATTGCAAACAGGACTTCTCTTTATTAAGATAGAATGCGACAGATTTACTGTTCGTGTCCATCCATCCTTCTGTCTATCTGTCGGTTCTCAACGGAGCAGTATATGTGCACTAAGCAAGTCGGTTGTCAGCCCATAACTCTAATATGCCCTATGTGGTGCATTGTTATTTGTGTCGTCCTTTTGTTTCATAACCACACACATGATTTGATATCGTAAACTCCGCTTTTATTTAGTGCTTGTAGAGAAAATGTGTATGGACTCCATATGTGTGGTCGGAGTCGTGTATGACTTTTGTCTTACTGCTTTACTCTAGGCCCACTGCGAGGACACAAGCTTCCAGCAAAGGAGGCAGGATAGTTTGAAGACATAAAGCCAGATGCCGTTTGGATGCTGTTTGCAATAAAATCTGACCTGAAAAAACTTGATTTGTCCCTCGTTGCTCCCCTTTGCTTTTCTTCTAGCCTAATATACAGGCTTGGGGGCATAGGAGGAGGGCGGTGTAATGTGATTGAATGCCCTACCTTTTCGGGCAATGCTTACAGCTTGTAAGGTTTTTAAGCGGTCATTGTACAGATTCGTTCGCAGGAACTAAACTTGCTGTAGGAAACTATATTACGGAGAAACGCAATGTTTAGGGTATGAGAAACAGGGTAGATGAGTGGTGTATCCTGTATATGGTACCTGTAGTTTCGGTTTCTGTGTTTCAGTTGGCAGCACTGGGTCCTTGTGATTGTATATATTTGTGGAACGTCTAATGAAAAGGGAGAGCATGCAACCGCTACCCGTGAGTGCGAGGCACGTCACTCGTTCACTACAATGGCGACGAGTGTTTGAACCCCGTCTGAGATAGTTCCCGGGGGATAACCAGCCACGCCCCCAGATGGCTTTCGCTGGCATCGCCCCGCCGGATCCGTTCCTTCCGACACTGGGTCGTCCCGTGCAGCCATGGTTCCAATGGCACAACATGTTCAAGGTCAATCTGCTGGCGTTTGGTGCTTCAGAGTTCTCCCCAGAGCGACGCAAGGCTCTTCTATTACATTCCTTTGGACCCGAAGCTCAACGCATCTTCAATACTCTGTCTATTTCGCAGGTGACCGAAAAGACTGAGGAGGAAGGGACCGGAGCTACGCCCGACGTGTATGACTCCGTGGTAGCGGCACTGGCTAAGCACTTCGATGCCACCTGCAACCTGGTCGTCGAGCGCCACCGATTTCACCGTCGAATTCAGTTCTCAGGCGAGTCTATTCAAGAACACGTGACCGCGCTAACAGAGCGTACCGCGATGTGCTCATTTATGTCGCAAAAAAAGTCACTACGTGACCAGTTTGTTGCCGGTGTGTCTTCTCATCGTATTCGGGAACGTCTTCTGTTAGAAGGGTCTTCGCTTTTGTTCAACAAGGCAGTTGCTCTCGCGTGTCGAATCGAGCAGGCAGCAGTGAAAATGAAGGAATTTTCCGTCTCTGTGCAACCAGTATCTGCGCATTCTGGCACAAAAGCCGGTTCATCGTTGCAGTCACCGAAATCACTGCCGCGTGCTCGCACTTTCAGTCAACGCGATGAGGCAGCCACATCGGGGAACCGCCCCCATCTCGACAGCGCTCTCCATTGAACTCGCAGCAACACGCGAATTCTTCGTATTGCTTCAGGTGTGGTTCTAAACAGCATCGCGCTTCTTGGAAACGCTGCCCTGCTAAAGGAAAAAAATGCTTCTTTTGTGGTCGTGTCGGACATTTTGAAAACGTTTGCAACCAGAAGCGGTCGTAAGCAGCTGTCCACGGGGTTTCAGTACATAGCCCGTTGCAGGATGAAACCGTCGAGGTTCTTGTAGTTCAACAGCCTCTTGCATCCAGAACTCACACTAATATTCAAATCAGGCAGGCCGCTATTAAGCTGTTAGTCGATTCTGGCTCTTCTGTTTCCATTCTTTCAGGCAAGGTGTTTGACCAACATTTCTCTGGTGTGCCGCTTCTTCCTGTTCCTAGTGTGACGCTTCTGGATTATTCCAAAAGACCAATTTCGGTTCGAGGCTGCTTTGTTTCTGAGGTTTTTTTCGAGAATCGCAGCGCACCGCTTTTGTTTTATGTCGTCGAACAGGGTACTTCTCTCGTTGGCTTCGATGGTATTAAGGCCTTGAAGCTGTGTATTGAAGGCTTTCAGCTGCAGTGCTTTCAAACCTGCACGGTATCGAACGCCGAAGTAGCTCGGACATCTCCAATAGAGCCATTCATGCAGCTGCCGTCAGCACTTCAGCAAAAGTTTTGCTCGCTCTTCACAAATTAGCTGGGCCTTGCAAAATGTTTTCTCCACAGAATTAAGACACGTGCGGGTGTTCAGACAGTAGCATCAAAACTTCGCCGGCTTCATTTCATGTTACGACCACGCGTCTCTTTCGAACTGCAGTGCCTGGAAAGCTTGGACATCATTGAACGTATCGCGTCGTCAGAATGGGTGTCCCCTATTGTAGTCATTCAGAAGAAAGATGGAAGTATTAGGCTTTGTGTAGATTTACGTAACCTAACAAGGTCATCGTTCCGGGCAGCTTTCCGCTGCCTCACAAGGATGAGTTGCTTCAAGCCTTGGTGGGTGCCACGCACTTTTCCAAACTCGACTTAGCGTCTGCCTACCACCAAGTTCCGCTGGATTCTGAGAGTAGGGACTTGACAGCTTTTATAACACATGAAGGGCTGTACCGGTTCAAACGCGTTTGTTTTGGGCTAGCCTCAGCACCTGCTGCTTTTCAGAGTATGATGTCTCGAATTCTTCGTAATTGTGCGGGTGTCCTCTTTTACATCGACGATGTAATTATTTTTTGTAAATCAGCTGAGGAGCACCTCAAGAACTTGGAGGCAGTTTTGCAGCGTATCAAAGACGCAGGTCTGAAGCACAACAGCAAATGCGTGTTTGGAGCTCAGGAGCTCGAGTTCCTGGGCCACAAGGTGACACCTTGCGGTATTTCGCCACTGTCAGGGAAAGTGAACACAATTGTGGAAACCCCAGTTCCGAGAAATGCCGCTGAACTACGCTCCTTTCTTGGGTTGGTGGAATGCTACGCCAAGTTTGTACCACACTTGGCCCAGATGGTAGAACCAATGAGGGCTCTTTTTAGGAAAGGCGAATCTTTCACCTGGTCTGTTGAGGTGGATAACAGTTTCTGCGCGGTAAAGGAGGTATTATCGTCAGATCATGTCTTGCGCATGTTTGATCCTGCGCTTCCAATTATCATTTCCACTGATGCCTCCGAATGTGGTCTTGGAGCAATCCTTCAGCAGCACGCCGATAATAGGCTTTGTACTGTTGCTTTTGCATCACGCACGCTGAAAGAAAGTACGCAGTTGGCGAGAAGGAAGCACTTGCATGCATTTGGGCATGCGAGCATTGGCATGCATACCTGTGGGGACGGAGCTTCACTCTCCGAACAGACCACCAGGCCCTCGTTTCGCTTCTGTCTTCGCAGGGCTCAGGCCGACGCCCACTTAGAATTGCACGTTGGTGTACAAGGCTACTACGTTACAATTTCACCGTGGAGTACCAGAAAGGCTCACCTAACAGAGTAGCCGATGCTCTTTCGTGGTTACCGGTTCATATGGCAGATGGAGAGCTGACTTTTGAGGAGGAAATTGTTTCCTTGGGTCAACCAAGTTGCCTGACCAAAGAGCAGTTTGAACAAGCGGTTCTTGATGACGCCGCTCTTCAAAAGGTGAAGGTGTTTGTAAATGGGTCTTGGCCGTCACACAGAGACTTGCCGGAAGGTCTGGAACCATATTACAGAGTTCGAGACGAATTGTCAGTGGTGAGCGATATGTTGTTGCGTGCAGAGAGGCTTGTAGTTCCATCATCTCTCGTGGCTCAACTTGTGGCAACAGCACATGAAACTCACCAGGGTATCGGACGCACCAAAGCCAGACTTAAGGAGCAATTTTGGTGGCCCCGCATGGACAGTCACGTGGAAGAAGCAGTCCACAATTGTAGCATCTGTCAAGCAGCAGATAAATCGGCAAAGACGTCGCCTGCCCCGCT
Organism: Rhipicephalus microplus; assembly: GCF_043290135.1. Lineage (NCBI taxonomy): Eukaryota > Metazoa > Arthropoda > Arachnida > Ixodida > Ixodidae > Rhipicephalus > Rhipicephalus microplus. The sequence continues at coordinate 43,650,638 of NC_134705.1, read as the reverse complement.
GCAACATGTCGAGCTACCAGAGAGATCATGGCAGAAACTTGCAATGGATATCATTGGTCTCCTGGAGAGGGCGCCTCCTGATTGCAGGTTTGTGCTGACACTCGTAGATTACTTCTTAAAATGGCCAGAAGTACAGTTTTCAAGGAAAATTTCTACATGAACCATGACCTAGTTCCTGCTCAACGTATTTGCACGGGAAGGCTATCCTGAAGCGATAGTCTGTGATAATGGGCCCCGATTCACGTCAAAAGAATTTGTCAACTTCCTACAAGAACGAGCGATCCGCCTGTCGCACTCATCTGTTTATTACCCGCAGGCAAACGGACAGATAGAGCGGTTCAACCACACGTTCAAGACTTACCTACAACTGGCCCGTCTAGAACAACGTCCGCTGGGGACTGCTGTACGGGATTACCTCGCCGCATACAGGTGTACACCACGCGCTACAACAGGAGTGGCCCCTGTGGTACATTTACATAGAAGGCTGCCAAGAACAAAGCTTGACATCTTCGGCTTATCGCCCGAGTCCTTCACAAAGGCACCCTACCAGGAGCTGGCCAGGCTGCGGCAACGTGTCAAGCGCAGGCAAGTGTACAGCAAAGCCTACTCCGACAGGAGGCGAGCGGCAATACCGATAACAGTGGCAGTAGAAGACATGGTGCGGGTGAAGAAACCATCGGTTTCATTGAAAGGTGACATCTCTTTCTCGAAGCCAAGGAAAGTCATTGAGCAATGCGGCCCAGCATCCTTCATTCTCGACGACGGCAAAACATGGAACGTGGCAAAGCTGTGCAAGGTGTCTGCTCGGCGCCCTGGCGACAATGGCCTTCAGCAACGTTCCGCAGGGCGTGAATATTCGTTCCATCACGATCCCGTTGACGCGACACTTCTCGCTGCAACATGGCAGCCAGCGTCCACCGAGGTAAGTGCTCCCGCAGCGAAACCTGTGCCTAGGGCAGACTACGATTCCAGCTCGCCAACGAGACCAGCCGTCGGACAGTTTCCTGCTTCAGAAACTGTTTCACGCTCGCTCGTGAGCACTACAGAAGAACCTGCGGTGTCGTGCCCACCTGGTCGTCGCATTCAGCCGCACCGAGAGAGACGGCGACCGGACAGATATGGTTATAAAGTGTGAATGTGTAAATATTCCTTAGTTGGCGTACCTGTTACCTAATGTATTCAATATTTTTGGCATGTGTATAGATAATTTTGTGTGTATATATTGATGTGTATTTCTTGTTGTGTATTTCTCGTTCCACATATAAACTGTGCGCGATTAACTTATACTAACGTCCTAACACCTTCCCAAAATCAAAAAAATAAACGAGGGAGGGAAAATGTTGTATACTGTATATAGTACCTGTAGTTTCGGTTTCTGTGTTTGAGTTGGCAACACTGGGTCTTTGTGATTATATATATTTGTGGAACGTCTAATAAAAAGGAGAGTATGCAACTGCTACCCGTGAGTGCGAGTCACGTCACTCGTTCACTACAATGAGCTATTCGGTTTACAGAAAACATCGCAAGCTACCCGGCTGTTTGTTCTGCCTTCCCAATCCTTATTAGTCCCATCATATAAAGAGCATGGTTTCGAGCCTTGCACTAAGAGGCCTTTGAAGTATTTGCAGTGCCAAGGTGAATATGCTTCACGAATGGTGCGCAGACATTGAAGTCCATTCATATTGACATCGAGGTTCTCCCCCTCGCAAATATAGGCTCCCCAAATAACCTCACTCCGCCAATGCAGTGGGTCAACCAAGTGGGAGAAACGAACTGTTTTAACAGTATTTTATACAAACTCGAGTCACGAAGAAGTCTTTCCTGTTCTACCAAACCAAGGCTAACTTCAGAAAACAACCCTTCAGCGCTCAGCACTTGCTATACAAAAAAAACCTCTTCTCGTTCAAACCAACGCTGCCGTCAATATAAATAAGCGACCACTCAGAACCAACATGGTGGCTCGTCAAGTATGGGGGCCGTTTTAGCCAGTTGTAAGCAACCATGATCAGAGTTGTCATTACCCTAAAACACGGAGACGCGCGCACATGAAGGCTCCCTATTCCGCATATAGAAGCACCGCCACCCAGTGGACATTCCAAGGACTAAACAAGAGGTGGCTCACGAACACTTTTTTACGGCTTGCACTTCTTGTCTACTTCCCACCTTTAACCACCTCGAGTTCATGCTATATACTAGTTTACTGTATTCATGGCACTGCGGTCCAACGCTCGCTAAACCTTACTAAAACCAAGGAGGTTACGCCCAGCGAGTATAACCCAGAACCCCTTTCATGTCAGATTGTGCTCAATGTACATGCCAATGGCTGCTAATTAGGAATGAGAAACAGGAGAATTCGGCTTTTAGTTACCGCGTACGCTGCGAACTTTTTATCGTTCATCAACGCACAAGAAAAATCTCCCGCCGGCACCACCTTGCAGGACAAAGCCTATGACATGTTACGTACTATGACGAGGGTCGAACGGGTGCCGCTTTAAGAAGCTTCCCCTTTAAAAAGCGCAATGAGGGTGTCTTTGCATTACGTGGAACTCGTTCACTCGATTTATTGCCAACTGGTTGTGCCCCCTTGATCTCCGATTACAGCACAGCTCTGGCCGACTGGCCTGGCTTATGCTATCTCCTGACGCCGTACTCAGACTCCTGCGACCGTGTCCATCTTTCCTATATTATTCTTATTTCCGAATGTGGTCTGCCTGTCCCTGCACCTGTCTCTATCTCCGTCGCTTTTAATCCTCCCTATCATTTTAATCCCTCCTTACCTTCATACCTCGTAAGCTACTGTTGAGGTGTCACAATATGATGCAGACAGTTAAGGAGCTCTATTTTTTTTCTTTTATCTGTTTTAGGAACCACTTAAAGATGCCCTGAAATACTTTTTTGAGTAACCTTGGAACTAATTCACTGGAAAAGCGTATTACCTCTCAATTTGAACACCGCAAAGTTTTAAGAATTCGTCCAGTACGAGCGGAGTTACAAACATTTCTGATACGCTGTAATCAGATTCTTTCTTCTCTTATTCCGACGAAAGCGCTAGAAGCTGACCAGGCAGGGATGGGAGGGGCAAAATAAAAAACGTCCCTCTCCTTCGTGACTTTGAGCATTTTTTTCTTTCTTGCTTCGAATACGCGGCTTCTCAGTGCGATCGTGCGCGAACGCGTGGACAAGTAACGGCCTCTCGCGGTGACCTTTGTAACAACCGAGTGCGTCATGTTCAAATCGGCCATGATTCCGTGATTTGTCGAGAGAACAGAAAGCTATTTTTAGCTGACTTGAATAATTTATTGTGAATTCCAGGCCGCGTGCGGCGCTATAATATTTGGGTCGCGTGTCGTCGAGAGCTTCTACTGCCGATCGGCACCATTTTCTGACCATTCTCAAAAAGTGTTGAAGGGCCCCTTTCGGAACTATCTCTAAATACATTACAAGCCTGTTACACGCCTACGCGATCACAAGCTATCAAAATGAAGTAGCAAATAGACAGATATGGCTAACAAGTAACACGCAGGTATCTTTATTAGTGAATTTTAGTTTATCCGTGGACTTCTTAGCGTCCACGTAATACCGTATTACTGCCGCCGCGACCATGAGAGTGCGTGGCAGTTCAAATAGCGGGGGGGGGGGGCATCTGGAAGCGCGAAGAAGGCCATTTGGCACACTTGGTTACGCCACCAAATGGGAACTGCGATGGCAATAGGCATATACCATTGCAGAAGGGTGTCCTGAAGAGCCAGCTGGCGCATGATACTGAGGAAGAACCAGCGCAAAAAAGGGACTCTGTATATCGTAAACTGATGCTGTACTTAACGCTTCACAATAGCTGTTGCTAGACAGCTTTTTTTTAGCAAATAAAAAAGAACAATTGCTGTGAAGCTTTAGAGCAGTGCTGCTGTGCTCGAGGTTTACCATGTGAGGTAGAGAGAAAAGTAGACCATGATCAGGCATGCACTCTCTTCGTCCACCTCCTTTCCTGCTTCACTCCCAGATCACGTGCGTCGCTGTTTTCCCCTCGGTTTATAGAAGATAAGTCAAATGTAAACATTTCTTACCCACGTTTTATACTGGAAGCCATCTATTAGTTATTCCTAGCACAAAATACAGTTGGTTGACAAGGCGAGGAAGACGAAGACGAAGTGTTGCTGTAGCTGAGTGTTTGCCATTCATCTTCAGACTTTTCACTTATTTTTTCTGTTATACGGAGAACATAGTTCCCTTTTCGGTGGCGATGGAGTGTGTATCAAGGCTCAATAAGCGCCACGTCACTGTTTGTACCTTTAGTGCGCATGCCTGGCGGCGGCACTAGTTGTGTATATATACTCGTTCTTGTTCCGGCAATAAAGTTGTTCATTGCCTGAAGCCGACTCGCACACATGGTGGCAGCGGATTCCCGTCACTATGTCGGGTCCGTCAACCCTGCTTCCCCCACCCAAGCCACTGGACCCGTCGACAGACCCATGGCTTGCATGGAAGACATGGAAAAGTGAGTTCACTTTGTTCTCCACCGCTACCCAGTTGAGAAAGCAGCCTAAAGAAGTACAAGCAGCAACGTTACTCGTAACATTCTGCGAAGAAGGTAGGAAGGCTTACAACACCTTCAAATTCAAAGATGATGCAGACAAAAACAACGTCGAGACGTTGCTCGAAAAGTTTGAGGAATTCTACAAGCCAGTGACTAACCTGACGTTTAATGAATTCCGCTTCGGATCAAGGAACCAAAGGCCAGGGGAGTGTTTCAATGACTGGCTAACCGATCTCCGGCTTTTAGCGAAGAACTGCGAGTTCGGGGACCTAGAAGACCGTTTGCTTCGCAGCCGGATTATTCTGCGATTGAGAGATAAACGCTTGCAAGAAAAGCTTATCGCCGAGAATCCGTCGTACAGCAGGACCGTCGAAATGTGTCGCGCCCAAGAAATTGGGAAGGAGCAGTTTATAGAAATAATTGAAGGCACAGAAGCAGCAAGCGCCGCAGTTATTCAGGCAGTCAGCACCTAAAAGCATCACTGTAGTCGGTGTGGTTATAGCGCGCACGGTAACGCAAGGTGCCCGGCTACAGGAAAAACCTGCAAAAATTGCGGGGGGCGTAATCATTTCGCTCAAGCATGTAGATCGTCGGTGCGGCGACAAAACAGAGGCGTGAAAAAAGAGCTGTACGAACTACAAATGGATGAAGAAAATTTTTTCTTGGAAGCTTTGACCGTATGCGCAGTCGCAGCGGGAGATAACTGGACTGCAGCAGTTGACATCAAAGGCTGCCAATTAACGTGCAAGCTAGACACGGGTGCTAACTGCTGCGTAATTTCAAGCAAAGACTCAAAAAAGCTTAGAAATGGGCCCCTGCAAACCTGCCACGCGACCCTGACCGCCTTCTTCGGCCATAAGACCCCAGCGACAGGAAACATTCGGCTGCGCCTACGTGCTAACAGCAAAGAGCACGAAGAAACTTTTTTTGTGGTCGAACAAAATGTGCTTGTGACTCTAAGTGGATTAGTGGCGGAACGCCTAGGATTTATTTGCCGCGTGCAAAATGTTCACGTCCAACAGTTGTACCCAGCGGCTCAACCTTTCGCAGAAGTCTTCAGTGGACTGGGACAGCTGAAAAGCGAAGAGTACGCAATGAAGTTCAAGCCCGGAGCCATTGGAATCGTCATGCCAGCCAGGCGAGTTCCCGTGGCCCTTCAGGAAAGAGTCAAGGAAGAGCTCAAGCGTATGGAAGAACAAGGCGTGATAACTAAGGTAAGGGGTCCAACGGAATGGTCAAGTCACATGGTCACCGTCGTTAAGAAAGATAAAGTACCCATCTGCCTAGATCCCATCGAGCTCAACAAAGCACTTTTGCGGGAGAACTATCCTATGCCTACACTGGAAGACGTTGTGCCAAAGCTTGCTGGAGCCAAATTTTTTTCGACATTAGACGGAGCTTCAGGGTTTTGGCAGATAAAGCTGAATGACTATAGCTCCAAACATTGCACAATGAGTACACCGAACGGACGCTACCACTTTCTCCGCATGCCCTTCGGTATTGCCTCAGCACCAGAAATATTCCAAGCAGCGATGCATCGTGTCCTAGAAGGTCTCGCAAATGTAGCGGTAGTAATGGATGACATTCTAGTCTGGGGCAAAACAAAGCAAGAACATGACTACAATTTGCAGCTCCTTCTAGCACGCTGCCGCGAACAGAATCTTCGACTAAACCTAAAGAAGTGTTTCTTTTTGCAGACAGAGGTTCGCTACCTTGGGCACGTGCTCACTGCCGAAGGCTTGCGTGTGGACCCACAACGTGTACAGGACATTTTGGAAATGCCGACACCAAAGAACTGTAAGGAGCTACAAGTCTTTTTGGGCACAATGAACTTTGTACAGCGTTTTATTCCAAACATGTCTGAGGTCACAGCACCACTTCGTACTTTGCTGCGTAAAGACACTGCATGGGTCTGGAGGGAGGTGCAGCAAGAAAGTTTTCTTAGACTGCGTGAGGCTCTGATACAAGCGCCAGTACTCCGGTATTTTGATTCCAGTAAACCGGTGACCTTATCGGTGGATGCGAGCCAGCTGGGGGTGGGCGCTGTCATAATGCAGGATGCGCAGCCCGTCGCATTTTCGTCACGGACACTTACGGAAGCGCAGACAAGATACGCACAGATAGAGAAGGAAACACTTGCTATTGTACATGGGTGCACTAAATTTTATGACTATATATTCGGACAGCATGCAGTGACTGTGGAAAGTGACCACCGTCCCTTAGTAGCGATATTCAGTAAGCCGTTGTATCAGTGCCCACTACGGTTACAACGCATGCGCCTTACTCTACAATGTTACCCCATCCATGAGACTTACAAACCGGGCAAAGAACTATTCCTAGCTGATGCTTTGTCAAGGTTTCCGAGCAAAGCATGCAGGCCAGAAGACGAGCAGTTTCAGGTCAATGTTCTTCAATGTATTTCAGCCTCTGCACGCGCGCTGCAAGACTTGCTTCAAGCCACCAATGAGGACTCAACCCTGGGCAAGCTCCGTGAATACGCAAGTACAGCATGGCCGCTTCACAAGCAAGACGTCCCCGAGCCACTTCGGACGTACTTGGAGTACCGGGACGAGATACACGAACAGGACGGCCTCGTATTCTGCAGTAACAAGGTAATCGTGCCACAATCGAAGACATCAGAAATGATGAGTACTCTTCACTCAGCGCATGTGGGAGTCGAAAAAATGAAGGCTAGGGCAAGGAACGTGATGTTTTGGCCGAATATGGCGGGCAACATCGAGCAGTTCTGCAAAGCTTGCAAAGTATGTCAAAAGCATAAACCTCAGAACCCTAAGATGCCACTTTTGAGTCACGAGGTACCCTCGCTACCATGGCAAGTTGTCGGCATAGATTTGTTCTGTTTCGAAGGCCGACAGTTCGCCGTCATTGTCGAATTCTACTCGTTCTTCTTTGAACTACGAGAGTTTCGGACGACAACGGCGAGCTCGCTTAAAATATGGTGTTCAGAAATTTTTTCCGTCCATGGCTTGCCACTAAAGTTGTGCAGTGATAATGGCCCGCCTTTTAGCAGTCATGAGTTCAAGGAGTTTCTGGACACTTTGGGCATTGCTCACGTAACCTCAAGCCCCTACCACCCGCGGTCAAACGGCATGACGGAAAGAGCGGTCCAGGAGACAAAAAAGCTTTTAAAAAAGTGCTCATTGATAATGCCCGTGTTTCAAATGGCTTTGCTTGAGTGGCGCAATACTCCACGTGATGATTTGCTCCATTTTCCTGTGCAGAGGCTGATGGGACGCCAGACTAGAACTCTGCTACCGGTGCCTACCAGCCATTTGGAACCGAGGACCATCCCACCGAAAGTGGTACAGGGCCGCCTTCAAGAAATACGGCAACGACACAGGACCTACTACAACCGCGGTAGCAGAACACTACCGCCTGTGAAGCCAGGCCAGCAGGTCACCGTATATGATACAAACCAGCGGACCTGGGCGCCTGCAGTCTTCATCAGACCGTTCGGGGAAACCCGCTCGGCCATCGTTAAAACAGAAGACGGCCGGGAACTTCGGCGCACAAGAGAGCATCTCCGCTTGCTAGAACCGCAACCAGAATAAAACCAACCAGAAGCGAGCCTTGTCCCTCCAAACGGGGCGTCCTCAACGGCCCCTACAGAACTACGGCGAAGCACAAGGCAACGATGCGAACCCTGTCGGTACCCTCTACCTGAGAGGCGCTAACCAGGTGTTAACTGCCCCGTAAAAAGGAAAGATGTAGCAAGGCTCAATAAGCGCCACGTCACTGTTTGTACCTTTAGTGCGCATGCCTGGCGGCGGCACTAGTTGTGTATATATACTCGTTCTTGTTCCGGCAATAAAGTTGTTCATTGCCTGAAGCCGACTCGCACACAGAGTGGACTCATCTGCAAGCCCACCTGAGTTGCCGGCGACAACGCCGGCAGCCTCAAGGAAGCGAAACTGCCTTTCCAGTGACAGCGAGGCTACCCTCATTGACACTGCCGAGAGCGTCGACAGCTCCGACGACGAGTACGTGACCGTCATTGATTACTGGGCGTCATTATTGACAGAGATCTCTCGTGGAGTGCTCACATATCGCACTTGAAGAAGAGGCTCAGCTCTATCACACACGTGATGAGATTTCTCGCTGGTGAAACGTGGGGCACATAAGTGTCATCTATGCTTCATCTGTACAGAGCGCTCTTCTTGGGATATTTGCGGTATAGCACGCCCGTGCTTTCCAACGCCGAAAAAAAACATCAGGGTCCTGCGAAGCATTCAAGGCCAAGTCCTCCGCACATGCTTGGGGCTACCTCGGTGCGCTAATACCTTAGCAACAATTGGTATTGCTAAAGACCATCCGATCACGACATATATAACTGTCGACCCACTGCGGACACATACCCGTCACATATCCAGAGTGCCTAACCACCACCTTGCTAGCTTGCCACTAGAAAGATCAAAGGCGGCGTTTTCCAAAGTTGTTGCGGCTAACCAGAATTCCATCTCGTGGAGATTCTCGCCCGCAACCATACCACCATCTCCAGAGTGGTGTATGAAAAGACCGACTGTGCACCTTAAGTGCCGGGGATATCTAAAAAGGCAAGCCTGTCATCTGCAGCCCTCAAGCAGATCTGACTGGACCTTTTGCATTTGTCGAATGCTAACCGAATTCATGTTTACACGGACGGTTCGGTCTCGGGAAGCTCGACAGGTGCCTTTGTCATACCATCTCGATCAATCATCGTCAAATTCAAGACATCACACGTCACGACATCTACGGGATCCGAGCTCGCCGCTCTTCGAGACGCTGTGGAGTTTGTTACGCAAGAATCCCCTAGTAGATGGGCCATTTTCTGCGGCTCCAAGACAGCCCTTCAATGCGTGCGAAGTCTACGACGTGGAAACTACCACCAGGTGGTGTATCGTATTAATGAAATTTGTCATCGCGCTGCTGATCAAGGACACGACATTGTTTTACAATGGTTGCCGGGTCACTGTGGCATCAGTGGTAACCACCTCGCCGATGACGCTGCCCGATGTGCCCACGATGAAGCTGCCACACTGTTAATACCCTTGTCAAAAGTAGACGCAGCTAGAGAACTTCATCACATCACGCATAATGCCACGCTTGCGCACTGGAATTCTCCACTTAACTTCAATCATTGCCCTAAGAATTTTAAGTCATTACTCCAGAAACAACTGCCATCCAAGATTTCTTGACGTGACGCTACATTGCTTTGCCGGCTGTGGACTGGGGTAGCGTTTACGAAGTCATTCAGCCATCGCATTGGCACGGCGGAGTCATCCATGTGTGAAAGCTGCAACTGTATATACTCCGTTTCATACATCCGGTGCAACGCTGTGAAGGCTAGGCAAGTAGTCCGTAAAGAAAACACGAGGTGTTGCTCCGCGCGGTTTCGTAGCCGAGTGGTCTGACGCGTCGCTCCGGAGAGTTCACCGTAGTTTTGAAGTGCATGGGTTCGAATCTACGTGGTGCCATTTTTTTTATAATTTTTGCCAGTTCAATTCAAAATCTTGTTTTTTTTTCAGTAACTTCAACTTACTTGCACGCGGAAGTGAACTGCACGTATCTATTCATTTGTAGCATACCGTGTTCCCTTGTGAGGGCCAGAACCTGCTGAGCTGGCACCGAGGTTTCACTAGCATGGCGATTTCGTCACGATTATACCGCATTGTCGGTTTACCTCGTTGATGTGAGCGAGTACTGCGTGTAAGATGACGTTAATTCACTGATTAGGTAACACAGCAGCTCCAATGAGGCTGGGTTAACGACAGGTGCTCACCTTCAACTTTTGTTTTCGTCAGTGCCCCGATGATCCACTTTTCTGTGCCGCTCTTTAAACACTCAGCAGGTTATTAATTATAGCGGACTGCCGGCAGAGAAACCTGTTCAGTTTTAGCAGAATAGTGCGGAATCTACCTTCCACTGCACTGTGCGGCATCCCGACGCACTTCGTGCGATTAACGAATGATATGTTATTCAGGGAAAAGGGAAGAAAGCAAATTTGTGTAGCTCGGAATAGTGATTTTGGCACAGAAACGCATAAAACATTTCCTAGACTTGGTATTCGTCCGTTTACTGTCTTAATATATGCGACATTTTTGTGAATTGTTATGCGCGATTTATTTCTTCAGTATAATTCCAACCCATCCTCCTTCCCGCAAGTAAGAGTTCCTTTTTTATCGTTCAAAAGAGAGTTTCAGCTAGGCTGTTATTCGGCAGAAACTCTAAATTTTAATTTATGCGTCAATCGTTTTTTTTATAAAAACCTGGATATGGCATGTTTTTCTCGGTTGTGAAAATATTTATGGTATAGGGTACTTCAGTGCCCAAAGATTGTACTGGTTCAAAAAGTTGGAGATTTGTTCCATACATACATACATCCAGAGGGCAATACTCATTGCGTGCGATGGACCATTATTCCAAACGGATGACGACTTTTGTGGTTTAAAAAACGCGAACTTTATTTACAGAAGAGCACCTCTGGCCGATGTCGTGGTGGGTTCCGACATCTTCTTGTTTTCCCTTTTTTATACCAAGTTTTTACAGAGGTCATGTGACCATTCCGAACGTTTGCACTTCACAACAAAACATAAATAAGGTAAATATTAGGGAGCAGTACAGTGCAGTGTCCTTCCTAGCCCGGGTCACTTGGCGACGTGAAACCCAACACACAAAATCACACGATGAGGAAGCACTCTTTGCTTTGTCATAATAACACAGCCTTCTTGGGGAATGAGCTCAGCATGAAGCAGCACAAGCAGGTTCGCTAGAAAGGTGTCCACAATCCAGCTCAACCAGTCAAGCCTCGTGAAAAAAGCCACCACTGACAGGCCGCACATTCCTCGAAAGTCAGCAAAGTTCTTCAATGCCACTCAACTCGTCATCACTGAACTGAGCACCCGACTCATCGGAGGAGGAGTTGCACGAATCACAAATGCAGAAGACAAGTGGTTTGATTTCACTGTCCACAATCATGTCCCGTTCCCATGCTTCAGCTTCAACTTGCTCTACATGAGCGCAGCAGTTTTGCCACTTTTTCTGTTTTACAGATGCCAGTGCATCTGGCAGAAGCTTCTCTACTTCAGCCAAAGTGAAACCCGTAATCCGTGCTGCGATGTACCCCTTTACCTGGCTCCAAACAAGCTCGATTGGGTTGAACTCGCCGTGGTATGGTGGTACACGAAGCACTTCATGGCCGTGGGTAGCCGCCAGAGTGTCGATGCGGTACACAATACTGGGTGTGTTGACCTTTTGGGAAAGTTCCAGCAATTCAGCTCTCACCATGTCCTCTGACCACGGAACACCTTTCTTTGTGAGCCAAAGCTGAATATCAGCTTTGCGCGTCGACTTGGTAGGTGCTTTCTCAAGAGCTACGCTGTGGTATGGCGCATTGTCCATGACAATAACGCTATTAGGAGGAATGTTTGGCAAAAGCTTGTCGGTGAACCACTCCTCAAAGTATCTGCCATCCATCTCAGAGTGGTAGTCAGCGCTGCCCCCCTTTTTCGCTCGGAAATAGTCAGCAGCTCCTTCGATGAAACCAGTTGCACTACTGCCAGCATGTACGAGGATCAAACGGGCCCCTTTGCCCGAGGGTGCAGCCAATCCTGTCGTCAGACCTTTGAGGAAGGCATCTTGCGATGACTTCACAGTCGTGTCCTGCCAAACGTACTCCTTCGTGTGCCCTGCGTTGACCCATGTTTCATCCAAGTAGATGATGCACCTGTACAAAGCAAAACGAACGAGCGCACGAGTTAGCGCACACAAGTAAACATACCCACAGCAGCAGCTTGAGTCTTGGCATGACCATAGTCGAAAATACTGCAAAGGACAACTTGAGCAAAAAGTACAAAAAGCATTCATATGCATATTTTATTTTCTTTGTCACCCACGCATATGCTGACTGCTCTTTCGTAAACAGCTGCTTAGCGTCAATCGAGGAAAAAAACGGTCGGCGTCAGTGCTTTCTTTAGTCGGGCTTTCATTCGGCCCGTAGGTGGCATTTGGCTGTCAGTTCTGATTCATGGCAAGTTCACATATCACACATGCGGTATTCGGTAAGAATTCATTGGCCGTCGCTATCATTTTGCACGAATAGAAACAAAAATACACACCGAAATTCCCAACAATGCTGCCAGTAACTCGCATCTTTCATGGGAATGAGCGCTTACCGAACCAAACGGCGGAGATTCAGCGAATAACTCTCACCGATTGAAGCAAATACCCCCACCCAACAAAACAAAAGTCGTGAAATGCGACCTGCAAGCAATTACCTTGCTTAACCGTTTTCTTTTTTCCAGGTTGTAATTCAGATGTAATATTCTCCATTACGATTATAAAGTTGCAATGCTAACATCAAGTGTTATATCAAGGCAATCTACATGTGCTGCGTAAGGAAATATGAAAATAACGGTTCTCACCTGCCTTGTCCTCGGAATTTCTTGATCGCCCGCAAGTACCTGCGACGCCAGGCAATGATGTCACTGCGCCCGATTAGCGCAAGATTCCGTTTTCTCTTAGCAAAGGTGAAGCCGATGTCCTTCGTTAGCCTCCACAAGGTGGTTTTCGTGAAGTTCGGCAAGTCGCTGTCTTCGTTGACAGCCCTTATCACACTGTCCAGAGTTGGGATCTCCCTCTTGGCGTACATGCTGTGCACTTTCAGACGGATGGCATGGATTGTCAAGCTGTCATGTTTGACGGTTCGCGAGCTCGAAATCTTCACCTTGCGAGCTCGTTTTTTCGGTGACACCAAAGGCCCACGCAGACAATTTCGCCTTCAATTTCGCCACGGTACGGGGAGATATTCCAGTGTCCTCGCTCACAACACTCAGCACTTCCCGCACAGATTTCTCCGGGAAACGCATCCTGGTACGGGCGTAGACATTTGCAAATACTTGCTTGGCGTGCTTTGACAGCTTTGATGTGCGAAGCTTCAAAAAAATTCGCGCAGGAGAGGTGGTCGAGGACGCAGAGCTGGACGCCATGTTTTCGAAGCTGCCACAACAAGTAAAAAAAAAAACGGCGGCGCGGGTCGCGCGCAGAGCGAAAACCTGATACGAAAGCGACAAACATAAATTACCAACTCGCATATTTGGATTGTTTATCCGACAACACAGGCGTTTGTTTTTTTACCTTATGACAAATATGTTTGCTTAGAAGTTTCCCGAGAAGAATTTATTGATTCTCGGGCACCCCAAGCGATGCACTACTTTTTGGTCGCGGCAGTACACAGCGCAAACAAGAGCACTAGCTTTGACAGCGTTGCACATGATGTATGAAACGGAGTATAGAGACCATTCAACATCTCTTGTGCCACTGTGCCCAATTTGATGAAGATCGCCGGACTCTCCAGTGTGCCTTGAATAGACTCGAAGACCGGCCATTTAATGAAGCAAAGATGTTAGGAGCCTGGTCGCGCAGCACATCAGCACAGAAAGCCACACGAGCCCTCCTGAGATACTTGACAGCAACTTCTTTGAGGGACCGCCTGTGAAACTCGGCATTGTGTGTGTGATGTGACAAGTGTCTATCTTTCTCTCTCCCTTCTACTCCCCTCTCCCCCTCCACATGTGTAGGGTAGCGAACAGGACATATAGTCTAGTTAATCTCCCGACCTTTCCTACATTCTTTCTCTCACTTTTCTGTCTGGTTGACAAGAAGCGCCGTGCAACACGAGGAAAAAGATGCCGGTGTTCTAGCTAGAACACAGCAGGACTCGCTTGCTAGTTTCGTGCCGACTGGTTGTGCTTCCGCGATCTCCGACGACAGCACAGCTCTGGCCAACTAGCTCGCCCTACATTATCTCCTGACACCGACAAGAGCTCTCACTGAGTGGTGCCCCGTCTTCGCACTTCTGCGACCGTGTCCATCTTTCTTATCTTCTTCTTACTTCCGTATGTGGCGTTCCCTGTTCAGCTTTCTATCTCTATAACTTTAATTGCTACCTTTTCTTTTTAATTCTTACCCCTATCCCCTGCGCAGACCTGTGGAGGTGCCCTCCATTGAGAGAGGCAGTAACGGAACTCCGCTTATTTCGTCATTTTCCCGTTTCGAAGGTCACTTGCAGAGCACAGCAAAACTTCTATCCCTCATTTGCGTCATCGAAGCACAAGTCGCAGCGCTGCCAACGGTGACAGACGAGGCAATTGACCTTATTGCTCTCTCTGTTTATTTTTTAAATGCGAAGCATTTCTTAGCGAACTTCGGCGACATTGAGCGTATCTATCTATCTATCTATCTATCTATCTATCTATCTATCTATCTATCTATCTATCTATCTATCTATCTATCTATCTATCTATCTATCTATCTATCTATCTATCTATCTATCTATCTATCTATCTATCTATCTATCTATCTATCTATCTATCTATCTATCTATCTATCTATCTATCTTTTTATTTATTTGCAATACTGTCGACTCCAATGATGGAGTCATTACAGAGGGCACATTGCAGGTAGTATACATTCATGAAGAACAAAGAATAACATTCCAACTGACATACATAAGCCTCACCCAGTACCTTCTGGCCTGCTGCAGTGCGCCGTGCAAAAAGAAAAAGAAAGGAGGAAAATAGCAAAGGTATGTGAAGTATTGAAGCACTAATGTAGATTACGCATGGTTTCTAACACTGCGGTGAATGTGGATAGTGTGTCAGCATTAGTAGCGTTTGCATTCAGTTTATTCCATTCGCGTATTGTTAGTGGGAAAAACGATTTTCCAAAGACGTCACTGTTTGAGGAATATTCTTGCAGACTGTATTTGTGCTTATGACGAGTAGGGCGTGACTGTGAAAATGTGACGTGCTTAGACACATCTACCTTGTAGTGGCCATGTAACAACTCGTACAAGAACCTCAGGCGTGCCTCTTTTGCCCTAGTAGCTAGTTTTTCAATGCCAGAAGAAGCCAGAAGGTTAGTGGGAGAATCTGTACGTTTGAACTTGTTGTGTACAAACCGTATGGCTTTGCGTTGTACTGCCTCTAATTTACTAATACCACTTAGCGTATAAGGAAACCAAACTACGTTGGCATATTCTAATACTAGTCTTACGAACATGGTATAAGCCAAGAGTTTTGCGGGCGCTGGTGCAATTCTAAGTCGTCTTTTTAGGTAGAAAAGTTTATGCAGTGCGGCCGCAGTGACGTTAGCTATGTGTGTATCCCATCTCAGGTCAGACGTTAATGTAATGCCTAAGTACTTATGCTGCACAACATTAGTCAGTGGTGAACCATGAATGGTGTAGATGAATTGCGATGGATTCTGCTTACGTGTTACCGTCATAGCTGCGGATTTTTTCACATTGATGGACATTTGCCACTTAGCGCACCAATCTGCTAGCTTGGTTAGACATTCATTGAGATTAATGTGGTCTGTGTAGCTGGTTACCTCCTTATAAATAATGCAGTCATCTGCAAACAGTTTGATATTACAGTTAATGTTTGACGTGAGGTCATTTATGAAAATTAAAAATAATAGTGGTCCCAAGACGGAACCTTGAGGGACCCCAGAAGTTACGGGGACTATGTTTGATATATGACCTTCATACTGCACGAACTGTGAGCGATTTGTTAGGAAATTTTCTATCCAAGAAAACAATAACCCCTTTCCTATCGCACTTTTCAGTTTAATTAGTAACTTTCTGTGACATACGCAATCGAAAGCTTTAGAGAAATCAAGTAAAATTATGTCTGTTTGGCCACGATTATTTATGGTAGAAGCTAGATCATGAACTACCTCCGTTAGCTGCGTAACAGTGGAGAGGCCACTACGAAATCCATGTTCACTAGGAGACAAAAATTTTATTTTCTCGAGAAAAACAGTTATGTGTTTGAGGATGATATGCTCTAGTAGCTTACATGAAATGCTAGTGAGGGATATCGGCTGGTAATTTGAAACCAATGACTGTTCTCCTGATTTATGAATAGGTATTATTTTTGCAATCTTCCAGTCATCTGGCAGCTGGGATGAAGTAAGCGACTTTCGAAAGATTAACCCAAGAAACTTGCTACACCGTTCCGCGTACCTTTTAAGGAACTCGTTGGGAATATCATCTGTACCACTCGAATTTTTAGGATCTAAGTTAAGAAGCAAGTTCAGTATTCCTGTATCTGTGACTTCTAGGTGATCGATGCTTGGCGAATCGAGGGATAATACTGGAGGAGTGGCACCATTAGCAGTCGTGAACACTGATCGGAAAAAAAATGTTGTATTCGTTAGCATTTTCCGTTCTTTCCCCTGAATCCGTGTGCGACTGTGTATTATTGCTAGTGCGAAGGTATCTCCAAAATTTGCTTGGATTGCTTTTAATAAAGCTTGGAAGTGTAACACTAAAATAATATTGTCTGGCAGTTTTCTTTTTTTGCTTAAACTCTGATTTTGCACACTGCAGCTTCTGTTGAATGGATGATTTCCACTTATGGTTTTTCGCAGCCACACGCAACCTTTTTAACCTACGCTTGGCCTGGATAACCTCACGTGTTATCCAAGGATTATTCCCTGGAGCTTTCTTGTGTTTCTTTGGTATGAAGTTAGTGACACAGTACATAACAGTAGATTTGAAACTTAGCCAAAGTAGATTAGTATCACTGGATGCGTCAAAAGCTAGCTGCAAAAAGTTTTCGAACTCATGTGCGAGATGGGTTAATACGCTGCTATCGTCAGCTTTTTTGAAATCAATTACAGTTGATCCACGCTGCTCACTTGCAATACTGGAGTCAAGCGGCAGCAAGCATATGACTATGTGATGGTCTGATATGCCGTCAACTACGTCAGTGCGAACACAGTCTTCCGGGAAGTGCTGACTTATCAGTATCAGATCTAATATGCTCTCGGCAGTGTTCTGTAAGCGGGTTGGAGATAACACGATTTGCTGAAGGCAAAAGTTCAACATTATGTTTATAAGAGCGTCCGAGGCAGATGATGTGTGGTTTAGCGTAATCCAGTCAATGTCTGGGAGATTAAAATCTCCCATAAGCAGGACACGAGAGTTGCGAACATGATGCTGCATGAAGTCATGAACTGCAGTTATGCATTCGTGTCCGGATGACGGACCTCGATAAACGCATCCAACGAATATAGAAGTGCTATCGCAAAGAATCCGGCAGAAAATTGCCTCAGCATCTGTTACAGCTGGAAGCGATACATATGAATGGCATTTCTTTATGAGTAGAGCGACGCCCCCGCCACGAGAAGGTCTATCCTTACGGATAACGTAATAATTTGGAGGAACAACTTCACTATCGTATATCTCGGAAGAAAGCCATGTTTCAGTGACACCTACTATATCAGGACTGTATTCTAGTAGAAGATTTTCGAGAGCATCTATTTTGTTTAGAACACTTCTTGCGTTAACATTCAATATAGTCAAGGCTTCGATTTTGCGTGTAGACGAGCTTGCTGAGTTTGCGGTCTTGATCGCACGTCGTCCTTTTTTTGGGGCGAGAACCTTGTCGTTCTTTTCTTCATCCCAGGTAAAGGCTTGGTTATTAATGAACAATTTGTGAAACACTAACGACACCTTCTCCTTCTTTTCTCGATTTTCTTTGGCGCTGTTCCATAGCTTTCGCCTGATGTCTCGGATTCTAGGCGAAAAGTCTTCTCCGATTGAGAAGCTGATGTTTTTCAGTTTGTATCCACTTATAAGTATCGATGATTTCTGCCTAAAATCTAGCAACTTGAAAATGACTGGTCTATTTTTGTTCCGTTCCGCTCGTCCTAGGCGGTGTATTCGTTCGATAGAAACTCGTTCAAGGCCGAGGGTGTCCTGAACAATAGTCTTATTCACTGCTTGTTCAAGAATTTCACTCGTCTCTCTGTCAACTTCAGGTAGGCCATAAACAATTAAGTTCGATCGCCTACTTCTGTTTTCTAGGTCGTCGACCTTCCTTTACAGCAATTCATAAGCACGTTTCATGCTGACAAGCTCATACTGACAGAGACTAACCTTCTCTTCGTGTTTTGATAAAGCGTCTAGCTTTTTATCAATATCGACAAGACGCTTTTCCTTGATGAACCTAATATCCGCGGCGATTTCTTTTAGTGCGCTTGCGATTTGATCTTGCGCAGGTCCCGGGTTAGTCTCGATGTCTCCCCCTAAGAGTAGTAATTTTCGCAAAAACATCCTAACACAACATGGCATACCTATCTATCTATCTATCTATCTATCTATCTATCTATCTATCTATCTATCTATCTATCTATCTATCTATCTATCTATCTATCTATCTATCTATCTATCTATCTATCTATCTATCTATCTATCTATCTATCTATCTATCTATCTATCTATCTATCTATCTATCTATCTATCTATCTATCTATCTATCTAGCCGCCTACGACTTTTAGCTCTCCTGGCCGTTTCGATAATGGTATCGATACCAAACTTGGTATGGCATCACATGACTGTATGAAGAACACGTTTGACTAGTCATAACATGAGAATTACGACATGAATGTCACGAATGTCATGATTTACGTTTCATGGTCCTGCAGTTCTTGCGGTGGTTTTCTTCACATGACATGCTGGGAAACTCATGTGGTATGACGTGATTGCATAGCGAACACAAGCGACAGACCCTAGCATGAAAATCATGACATGCGTGTTATGTAACATCATGACTACATGCCACGCTCATGATGCGCTCGCGGCGTTTCGCTAGCGTCACATGTACCAAATGTGGTATTACGGTACGTGAATAGATGACGAAGGTATGTGAGTGGTGCAAAGATGATAATCATAAGATGCGTGTCATGTAACAACATTACTACATGCCACGCTCATGATGAGCTGGCAGCCGTTTTGCTGGCTTCACTTATACCAAACTCGGTATTACCCGACGCGAACGGACGACGTACGTAAATGACACATTCAAACATGATAATCAAGACATGCGTGTCATGCAACAACATGAATACATACTCATGATGTGCTCACGGCCGTTTCGCTAGCTTCACATATGCCAAATTTGGTATTACACGGCGTCAATAAATGACGAAGGTGTGTGACTGGTTCAAACATGATAATCGTGAGATGCGTGTCATGTGAGAACATGACAATATGCCACAGTCAAGGCGCCAATACATTTCGACGTGACGCGGTGCGCGTGCTAGCCGGCGCTACCACGCCAGGCGCTGGTCCTGCCATAAACTCGCAGGCGCGCGCCGTGCTGCGTTGCTTTGACGCATGCGCGTTTCGTCGCGTCCGGCGTCCCTCCGTCACGAAAAGAGGGAGACGCAGGGTTGTCTGGGTAACGCATCCGCGCGAAACGCAGCATATCGCATTTCTCGCCGGTTGCCGTCAGGCCGCGCCGATGGACGCTGGTAGCGCCTATAGAGCGCCTATAGACTATAGAGTGCTCGCGTTTCGCTATCATAGCGTCGCTGTGCCCAGGGTGCGCACGTGTCAGCACTAAATTAAAGTATACAGAGCCCTTCAAGATGTGCTCGTGGCCATTTTGCTAGCTCCACATATATTAATCTTGGTGTTACGTGGCGTCAATGGATGACGGAATATATGACTGGTGCAATGCGTTATAATCCTGACACGCGTGTCCTGTAAGAACATGACAAGAAGCCATGCTCATGGCGTTCTCGCGGCCGTTTCGCTAGCTCCACATATACTAAATTTGGTATCGCGTGACATGAAAAGATGACAAAGCCAAACGACACATTCAAACATGATAATCATGACATGGAAGTCATGTACGACATTATTTACCTCCACCTTGTAACGTTGTTGTGATTTTAAAGTTACACACACACACACACACACACACACACACACACACACACACACACACACACACACACACACACACACACACACATATATATATATATATATATATATATATATATATATATATATATATATATATATATATATATATATATATATATATATATATATATATATATATTCATTCTCATTCGTGCTTTGCATATCATCGATTCCCACTGTACGTAGGATCTGCCATTTTTTTTAAACTTGAAACTCGACGCTTGTCCATGTCGTAATCTTCGGTTTTTGTTCGCTTGATAGACTAACGCTGTTTCCTTATTTTTCACGTTCTCTCTCCAACAGTTTCAACGCAGAAATTTTAATTGAGTGCTGGTTAGTGCCCAAACTTCCCTTAAAATTTGCTGTTTGTTTCGAAGGTAGGCAGCACCACTTTTCCATGCAGAGTGGAGCATTCCAGAAAAAAAAACCGCTTTTTCAGTGTTTGCGCAGCAAGAAATTAGCGAGCAAATATGGCATACTTTTCTTTGTCTTTCATCTCTTTTTTCTTCTTCTTTCTCTTCCTTTACTTTGTCTCTGTCGATTTCTGCCTTTCCCTTTTTTCCCATCTCTTCTTTTCCCTTCCTGCATTCCTTCTCTCTCCCATCAGTGTTGTTACATCCCACGTTGTATGTATTGGCGCACGTGATCTGGGACCGAAGCGAAAAAACACGACGAAGACGACAAAGAGAGTCCATGCCACTTCATGGCCATAGTTTTCTTTCTACGATGCACGGTAAACCTCGACAATAACAGCACTGCTCTAAAGCTTCCCAGTTGTTGCTTTTTCTGGAGAAAAAAACAAACAAGTATATAGCAATTGTTATTGTTAAGCCTTCAATACAGCACCAGTCTGTGTGAGACACACCTTTCAGTCTTGAGATGCCTATTTGTCTTCGCTTAACAGCTGCAAGTAGACAATGCGTGTAGTTTACCTCTCAGAGGCTGAATGCGTGATAGCGCTTTGAGTATTGTTCACTCAGCCACATTGATACTGACTGCAAATCTCTGCCGAGAAATCTAAAAAAAGACCCGCAAAAGAAGGCACGTGCACGAAGAGGACCACGCTTTCGTGCTTGCATTTTGTTGGTTTTGTGTGCGTCTAAGCAGCACGTTGTAGTCAGTACAGCCCGTACGACCAACCAACCTCATAACCTTATAGCTCTTTTGTGAACTACACTGGCAGTGACCTAGCGTCCATATTTACTACCATGGTGCAACCAGCCTACATGGTATTTCTCGCTCCGAAATGGCCATTGCTTTTGATTGCTGGTGTACTCTCTCTACTGCATCTTGAGCGCTGTCCAAGAATCTCTGAGTATAACACCCAAAAACTACATAGAGAATACGATTACATCATAGGTAAGCGATGACTTATTACACTAAGGTTGATGTTCATTGCGGTTTGCCGTCAGACAGGTGGTTGAGGGGCTATGCTATTCCTGAGCGTTTGATCACGTGCTTTATTCTTGGTGTTCTTGTGGTATATGTGTTTTGCTTGATAGCTTTTATCCTATATCAAAAGATCGAGAACAGAACCCGTCAACTGACCCCCTGGAGACACACTCTGCGCCAGCTGTGCTCTCTCACGCATAATTGTAAAATATTTCTCCTCAGAAAATGATAGCATAGCGGTTAATCTGACCACCAGTCGCCACTTTAGAGGAGTGGCCTATCATCATTCTTTTTGCTGGTGAGCCAATTTACAATATTTATCTGAGTGAGTCGCTTATTGAGTATTAACTCCCAATAGTCCATCGTACGTAAATAAGGCAACAAACCCCGAGGTGTTCAATCATTGTTCTGTCTACCCACGAAGTTTCTGATTCTTACGCACAAGAGCACAGTAGCTTACTTGGGGCCCTCACCATCACGCACTCGCTCGTATTACAGCGTGAGGACGCCGAAACACGCACATTTATAAAAGCTATCCAGACGGATGCAGCTCCCCCATATCTCGGCGATTTTTCAGCAAGGTGTTGTCATTCTGCCGACGAAGTGTTGCCCTGTATAAGATAAACTTCAACGGCAAGCGGAATGCTTACCTTCCAGTATACCTACAGACATGCACGACAATATTCGTCTCACCTGCCATGGTGAGTCCATACCGGGTCACTACGGTCTTCTAGAACTTTGCACAATAAGGCATGCGCACGGGGTGGTGGAATTCCACCCCCAACCGTCGGCAAAATAGCGAATGGGACGTAAAATCGGCCCCGTGCATTGACATAAAGGGGCCCAACAGAACTTTTTGAGCATTGTCAGAAAACGCTGTTGGCTGGAGGTATAGCCTACCAAGAATACGCGTACAACGTATTATAGCGTCTCACGCGGTCTGGAGTTCACAATGAACTTTCAAAGCCAGCTAAAATTGCTTTCTCATGTCTCGACAAATTACAGAAGAAGGTCAAGAATCCCTCGTTACAGCCGTTCAGTCAGCCATTGGCTAAACTGAACATGGCGTACTTGGTTGCTACATGAATCAGCACGGGAGACCGCACTTGTTCACGCGTGTGCACGCGACAGCGCTGAAAAAGCCGGGATTTTAAGAAGAAAAGAAAAAAAAGCGCTTGAAGTCACGGAATTTGTGTCACGTTTTTTCTTTTTGCCCATGTGGGCCATGTCGTCTAACTCTGCTCAGTGCCAGCGCTTTCGTCGAGACGAGAGAAGAGAAAATGCGACTGCTGCGTGTGGCAAATTCGGTAATTCCGCTCGTACTGGGCGGATTCTAAAAAAAATTGCGGTGGTCAGTTAGTGAGGCAATAAGCTCTTTTAGTGAATCCATTCTATGGCTACTTGAAAAAGTGTTGCATGCTCCTTTAATAAAGAAATGCACAGCATATCCACGAAATGAACCATGATGAGTGAGGTGAAGCGTGCCTCAATCCGTCCGCGCGTTCCTCTATGCGTGCCTCCATGAGTCCATTCATCCGTTCGTCCGTGTGTCCGTCCATCCATCTAGTGAACACTTGAAATATCACCACCTCGCTTTTTTGTCATATATTCATCATATACAAGTTCCACCATCCAGCGGACAATTCAAGGAATAAATTAGAGTATGTACCACAATTCTACTATCAGCACTTTGTTAACACTGACAGCATGATAACGATGCCGTGCTTCGTTTTTCGCAACGTGTGAACATGTGGATATGTGTCCGAGGGCGGGTCTGTGCCACTGCCACTGGTATGCGGGTATGTGCCACAGGTTATGCACACAACAATGGGGGACGCACAAGCCACGCCAAAAGGAGCTTCGCCCCTAAAAGGAGGGGGGGGGGGGGGTGCTACGACCAACATTTGTCCTTATTGGTGAAACCTGCGCACGCCTATTCTGCCCAGAATTTGACAAGCATACTTGTAGCTCGAATGTTCTGTACCTCTAAAGCACTGCGTAAAAGCTGTCGTGAAATAGAAGATTTGTTCGTAGCGTACGTACACGATAAATATAGTTATAGACCAAGGCACTATCAACCAACCAATGTAAGCTGCTAAAAAGGCCGCATCGCATTCGTTATGAAACGAAGCGCCGCAAATTACTGCCTCAGCAGCAGAGAGAGCTGCTGCAACCAATCTATTTACCTATTACCGGTAGGGCTCTGTGTTTTTTTTTTGTAGAAAGAAATTAGGCGTTTATCAATAGTTAAATCTCGCAAAGCTTCAAGATTCCGAATTTCGGCGTTTGATTCGGAATTATTGACCATTGCAACGTCATTTTTCTAATTTTACTTCTAATGAAAACGCAATGCATTGTTGCTGCTAGTATTCTTTTTCTACCATTCTGTTTTTTCACACTTATTGTTCATGTACTCATTTATTCAGGCTGCTGATGTGAACTGCTGTAAACTTGCCAAAGTGTATCTTTAGCAAGTTCACAGCACCTCGTCAAGGTGCTTCTCAGATTTTTCTCCCAGCCTCCCGCATGTTTTTGATTGAAGACGAGGAACCTATTCTCCTCCTTCTTCTTCGCATTATTACTCCAAAATCTTGGATGAAATTATATCTGAAAACGAGAACTTAGGAACACACGTATTGTCTTCAAGAAATCTGGATGCTGTTGGCGTGCAAATACATTTGCGTATACGCACAAATACATGAATAGATTTATTACATTATGGGGGGTTTAACGTTCCAAAACCACCTTATGATTATGGGAGACGCCGTAGTGGAGGACTCCAGAAATTTCGACCACCTGGGTTTTTTTTAGCATGTATCCAAACATAATGAAATAGAAAGAACCTGCACTTTTTCTTATTATAAGTTTATAACTTGTAAAAGACGCAAGCATACTTTTCGAGGTTGCGGCTGCTAATGGTAGTGCGCTTCTTTTGATTGATGAATGTCAGAATCTCAAATGTCATTTGAATGTTGCAAATGCTTAACTGAAATTGGAGCTTTTTGATAAATCCCTATTTTCTCACCGGCGGGGATTAATCGTTCTTTTTTTTCGAATTTATCTGAAAACACGAATTTCTACTTACAAGCTAAGAATAAATAGAAGATCTGCCTTTATAATTGTTGGCGCGAGCCTTACATCTGTGCATAGGAGTCGTATTAGGTTGTTTAAAACGACTGTTTTCTTGGTGTATATTTTATTACTACTCCTGCTTTTGGTAAAAGTACGCCACCCGCGTTGTTCACCCCATGAAAATACTGCTGCAGCTGAAGTTACCTCAACGGGAGCCTGCGTGCCATACTTTAGTGACAAAGAAAACAACGCGCAAAAGAATAAATTTGGGAGGCGTGGACAGTGCGTCACCAAGCATGAAGAGTGTGAAGCTCATTAAACAGCAAGCTTTACTTAACTTAGAAACTAGATTATCACCTAGTTTTCTGATCGGCTTAGCAGCGTTGCTGTGTATCCATCCGGGCTGCCGTTGCTGTGTCACTGTGCCAGTTGAGCGCGGGTACAGTGTCGATTGATTTATATATGTGGTTTAACATCGCGATACCACCATACGGTTAAGAGAGACGCCGTAGTGGAGGGCTCCGGAAATTTAGACCACCAGGGGTTCTTCAACGTGCACCCAAATCTGAGCACACGGGCCTTCAGCATTTTGGCCCTTATTGTAAATGCAGCCAACGCAGTCGAGATTCAATTCCGCGACCTCCGGGTCAGCACCCGAGTATTTTAATCACCAGACCAGCACGGCGGGGTGCAGATACAGTGTAGGACACTCTATACAGCATAGAGAGCTTGGACGTGTGGGTCACGCTTGCTGCGCTCATTTCTTCTTTATTTTGTGCTCTATAAGCGCCAATATGCACAGCAAGTATGAACGCAGCTGTGAAGAAGCTACTTCGTGACATGTTTAGGAAAAGTGGGCTTACAAGCAGGTACGTTCCTCTGGGGCATAGGTCAGCGAAGTAACTTATTAGTCGACTCACTGAGACTCACTATTAGTCGACTCACGACTCACTGAGACTCACTGAGACTCACTAGTCGACTCACTGAACTCAGGCGAAGCCATAAGTCCGAGTCTAAGTCCGGATGAGTAATATTTTCGTGAGTCTGAGTCTAAGTGAGTCAGGTTGACGAATGTCTTAGTGAATGTGAGTCTGACTGAGTTCGGCTCAGGAAAATTTTAGTAAGACTAAGTGCGTGTGTGTCCAAAGAGCTAACTATATTTATCGAGTGAGTCTGAGTGAGTTCAGCTTCATTTTGACCCTCCTAACGTCTTATCTGGTCATCTGCTTTACTAGCTGCCTTACATAAATTCACGTTTACACTCACACAGACTAAGAGTATTCCAAAGCGGTGTCGTTCATAGACCGTTTATATAATGGGTAATTTTAGGTGGTAATTAGGTGGAAAGGGGGTTCCTTGTTCTCTCCCCACCAACTCTTCAAAAAGAATGCTTATCATTATATCTTGTGCTGTCATATAATCTAAGAAAACGACGTTACATCTTTGGAAGCACTCACAACCCATTTTCAAAGATATGTGGAATGGCACCAAAAAAAAAAAAAAAGCACCGATTACCATGGTCAAAGAAGCTTATTCTAGACTGACGCACTCGTGAGTCGACTCACTCGGGCTCACTCAGATTCAGATCGAGCAGTGAGTCTGCGTGAGTCCAGGTGGGTAATGTTTCAGTGAGTTTGAGTCCGAGTCAGCCTGGCTGAAGTAAATTTTCGTAAGTCTGTATCCGAGTGAATCCAAAGCTTAAAATATATTTCATGAGTGAGTCTGAACGAGCTGTACATGTTTTGCCGACGTATGCTCTGGGGTGAGTGTTAGTGGCTGTCATACGCGGACCCGAGTTATGCATAGTTACGCAGCGTTTCCTATGTACTGGGGACGGTTCTGCAGCGGTTCATGCACGGTTCTTGCAGCGAAAGAAATAGACGCTATAACATTGCGAATTCGCCGTTCTTTGAAACTGCGCATTTTTTAGCTACAGGCCTCTGCCATTGCTGAAGCTAACCTAATTTTCTTTATCAGCGCATACCTTTATTCAAGAACCATGAAAACATGAAAATGGGCTTTTTGTCGCGTCATGGGCTCCATGGGCAGCATGTTTCGTAAGTACGTGACTGCTTATTTGTCACGTTATACGTGAATAGACTTCCCTATCATAAATGTACATTATGATCTCTTTTAATTGTAAACGTTCAGACTTTTATTGGTCGCGCTTATTACAGCTTGTTTTAATGTAGACATCAAAGTTTGCGTTCGATAGCATGTTCAGCCCTTGTGTCTCGTCAAAGTTGCTTATGTCCCGTATAGATTGAAAGCGTCATGTGCTTTGTTGTGTCCATACAACTAATTTGTGGATGAAAATTTCTTGTACCAGCAAAGTTGTGTGATCCTGCAAAGTACTTTTCACAAGTAACAATAGCCCGAATCCCCTATTTCAGGATACTTTTTAATGTGTCGAGGTGTGACTGTTCAATGTCACGTTTTAGAGGTAGACGTTGGGCATCTTTCTAGTGTCATGATGCCACTTCAAAGTCGAGTTTTAGTGTTTTATTCTCAACATCCCCCCTCTTTTGTATACTAAGGAAATGTAACATTCTCGTATTCGTATCAATAAAAAAATCTGAAATTTGTAAAGCCTGCACCTTTCAGCAGATGCAGAATACAAAAGTATACAGCACGTTGCTTCAGCCTGACTTATTGGTGGATGTTGGCCTCTCTGTAGCCGTGCAATTTTATCAAGTGGTAGATTTTTTACGGCATCGTCTTATTACTACTATTTGATATGTTTACTTTTCTCATTATATTTTTTCAGTTGAGACTCACCCTTTATAATTTGAAACAAGTGCTGAATCAAATAATTTATGGCTTTCCTTTGTGATAGTGGAGTTTGCAGTCTTTGAGTGTGAAGTGTGTTGAAGTGGAAAATTTTCTATTGTAGCTGTAGCTTGAACAAAGGATCAAGTTTATATAGGTTACACTGTTGGAAACTAGTGCACAGTGAAAACGTGCGTTCGAGATGCCGAGCTAGCAAGTTAAGTTCTGCCGCATAAGCCCTTAATGGAAGGATTGAAAACTAGAGCACTACACGGGGCGCTTTTTCTGGCTTGCGCTTGACCCCGCTCGAAAACGCCATGCTTAAATGGGCCGACCAGGACCTGCTCAGCCTGTTTCAGTCACTTAATTACGCATTGAGCATAAATGAGCAACTGTTTGATCTCCGGTTACTGTGAAAATACTTGCTACACACATGGTATTTTGTAGAGGGTTTTGAGAACTTGTTTCAGTGTCACGAGTTTGCCTTGTATTGCGTCTTCTTTCGCTTAAATTTCCTCGCAAAGTTTGTGTGAAATTATAGCAGGGCACTTTAAACTATAATTAGAGTCATAGCTAGCTATCTCAGGTATGCAGCGTTAACCGCACAGTCTTATTTTTGCATAATAAAGAACGAGTACAAAAATAATTTTTCAATAAAACGAAACAAAAGCAGGCATCCATTGTTACAGTCTATATAAACTGCTTACGAACTAAGACGGTTCAGTAAAAGTACGAAGTCTCTTGCAAACTTTACTCGCTCCACAATGCAATGAAAAAAACGAAAACGCACTCTAGCTGCTTCAGGGAGAAATACACCAGGCTTGGCAGCGTTACATAAATTTAAGCTGTGATGTCGACCCTTTGGCAGGTGATCTTCCTCAACGTATAGTACAGTTTCACGCTCGAAAAAAAACATTATTTGGCCCATCTTACCTCCTTGAGTCGCCACCACCACAGTGTCATAGATCTGTCAAATCGAGCCACTTGTGTTAGTGAGTTATCCATCATCCTTGCTGTTTCAGGAAGATATCTATCTCGTCGTCATCGTTGACCGTTTTGATCACTGAAAGTGTTATGTAATAAAGCAAGAACGAACTAAGTGCTTCAGGAACAACTGTGTATTAGAGCGCCGAAGCAAATGGGCTGGTGGCCTCTTTAAAGCTCCCCGTCAAATGGGGAGTGTTGGGTGTCCGGAGAGTGATCCCTTGCAGGGAGCGGAAGCAGGAGAGCGTGTTGCCTAGTCACCAATGGCTGAATTCTTTGGTGCGAACAGGGTAGCGAAGTCTGGCAGTCTCTGACTAGCAATCATGGCGGCAGGCATGTAGCTCGCAGGAGCGACAATGGAGGATAATGAAGAGAATACTTTTGTGACCATTTTTTCGTTTGACTGAAGTTGACTGAAGGTGACTGAAGAACCACCCCCCCCCCCCAACACACACACACTAATGTGTGGCAGAAAGAAAAATGTGTTGACTATAGTGCTGTTGTATTTAGAACATACAGAAACGATCCATCCGATGCCTTAACATCATCCTCTTTATTACATGTTCCCACGCAGTCGTCCTCATCTTCTTTCCTATATGCATCATATCGCCGGCTTATTTAAAAAAGAACTATCGCTTGCGTAGCTCACAGTGCTTCAGTGGAGTTCTTTTCACTTGACGGCTCTTCCGTGATGGCTGGTCGGACATTTTGTTCTGTAGTGAAGATGGTTCCGACTGCAGTGAAGACCGTTCTGACGGCAGTGAAGATGGTTCTGACTGCAGTAAAAATGGTTCGTTGGTTTGGGCTCCTGGCTCTTGCCGTGGCCTACGTGGTCAGTCGTCGTGTTGTTCACTCGCAAATGTGCTGCCTTGAAAAGGCTCGTCCGATCAGGTAAGATTCCAATTTAAAATTCCAGGCCAACCACTTGTCAGCTTCGCAGCGGCTTCTGGGTGTATATCTTGGAATTTGGAAGAGTTCCATACGCGATCATCTTCCAAAAGAAATGAGGCTGGCCCTCGTTGATCAATGATTTTCCTCGGTTTCGAAAAGTGCGAAGATATTTTTCCGTGAACAGACGGCTTTTTCACATGGACGTAGTCATCGATGGCAAAGTTTCTGGTCCGGGCTCCACGACGGCAGTCAGTGTAAAGTCTGGAAGAAGCTTGTTTTTGTTGGACCCACTGACGCAGCTGTTTCATCAACTCTGTTGAATTTTCGCGAAATGAAGCATCCGGCAATCCAACAATGCTTAAGTGAGTTCGTGGCAGTCGTCCGTGCAGGAGAACGGTGGGTGCAACTCCCGTTGTGGCTTGAGGAGTGCAGCAATAGACGCCCAAATATTCAGCCCTGGCGACACGGATATCACGCTGCTCGTATACTTCCATCTGGACAACAGACATGAGGGCTCTGTTGAACCTTTCTACAAGACTGTTTGCTTGCGGGTGTTAAACAGAAGGAAAGCAATGGCGTATGCCACGTTCCCGAATGAGCTCCTCAAATTCAGCTGAGCTGAATCGTGGTCCGTGATTCGAAAATATTTCATTCAGGTAGCCATAACGAGCAAACACTTGTAACAGGAAGTTCTTGACCATCGCCGTAGAAACTTGTCTCGAAAAAAAAAACTTATGGTCATTAGCTGTGATAATAAGTGTCGCCGCATAATGGCAGTTGATAGGAGCTTGCTCAAAGGAGCCAATATTAGCGATGGCACTTTTCTCCCAAAGCTTGTCAGGGAAAATTACTAGCTGCACAGGGGCTGCAATAGGCCGTGCAGATTCGTCACATGACTGGCAAACAAGACATGTTTAACCAGTTCTTCTACATGGTCATCCATTCGAGGCCACCAGTACAACTCTCGCAGTCTACTTTTTGAACTACTGATCCGTGGATGCCATTCATGTGCGACTTTCATCAAACGACGAGTAAGGCTACTTGGAACTACGATCCTTTCACCACGGTGAAGCAAATAGTGCACAATGAATAGTTCTGCACGAACATAGAAATATGGCATTAGCACCGCTTCCAAAGATTTTTTTCAAGCCAAGACGACAAAACAAAGCCCATGACTTTTGTGATTATCTTCTCAGATGCACTCGCTGCTTGCATTTGTCCCAAAGTTGACATTGTATATGTGAAGCTAGCAAAACGGCGCGAGTGCATCATGAACGTGGCCTGTAGCCTTGCTCTTACACGACACGCATCTCATGATTATTATGTTCGCGCCAGTCATGTACCTTTGTCATTCATTCACGTCCCATAATACCAGCTTTGGTATACGTAAGGGAAGCCAAATGACCGTAAGCCCACCATGAACGTAGCATGTATTCATGACTAGTCATAAGTTGAAAATTATAATATTCATGTCATGATTTCCACGTTAGGGTCTGTCATTTATGTTCGCTATGCAGTCATGTCATACCATACCAGTTTTGCAAAACGTCATATGAACGAAACCATTGCAAGAACAATAAGCCCATGAAATGTGAATCATGACTTTCATGACATACATGTTATGAAAAAAGCCACAGCTTCGCCACAAAGGCGAAGAAATGAACGCGATAGCAACAATTTGAAAGGTCACGCGCGGAATAGAAAGCAGATTGAAACGTGAACCGAGTTTCTAGCGCACAAAGTGCGCATGAAACTTACTCACACGTATCAATGCACGCGAATAAGCGTCTCATTTCTTACTTCGCTGAATCTGAAAAGCGCGCATTTCGCGAACGGAGACTGCAATGATTGCAGTGATCTTTGTGCGCCCGGTAACTGCAGCAGAATCGTTTCACGTAAAGCCCGAGGCCAGCCAAAGTGCACGATCCTCCCGTTCTCGCCACCACGAGGGAAGCGTGCGCGAGAAAGCGTAAATTCCTTTCTCTAAGCCGGGCAAAGCCCGCGTAGGAGATTACAGCGGGCGCCGCTGTGTGATGCGGCAACGTGCGCTCATTGCGCCATCTTTCTGGTGATGCCGAAAACACGGCAGCGGTAAGCGGTAGATATAAATAGCTTGCCGTTTGAACAACGGAGAACGTTCTCCGGGGTGGCTCTGTCGTTAACGCCTCGCTTTTACGACACAGAGGTCCCTCGTTCGATTTCGCGTGCAGGAGTGCTTCTTTCAGGATTGTTACCGTTCTTGCGTTTTCACTTATATAGATACGTATACATACACGGTGCATATATGATTAGTAGAGACCGGATTATATGATTAGTAGAGATTATGATTAGTAGAGATTAGTTATATTATGTTAGTAGAGATTAGTTATATGATTAGTAGAGAAATATGATTAGTAGAGACCGGATTATAGGCAAATGCAAATGTTTAGTTTGTTCGTTGCGTTCCTATACTGTCATTTTGATATATGAGTATTATTTAAAGTTAAGAAAGACTTCTGTAGTGCTTGTATAGCGCCTGTAAATGCCTATTTTTGGTGTTCATGCCTAAATGCCTCTACGTGGATATAAATGACTATTTTCTCTATCAGCACCTATATAAGCGCTGTTGAAGCCCAAATTTTGATCTTGAACGTAGTTCGAAAGCGTTATTCTTGAAAAAACTGCCACATTGATATTTCCACACTACGAGGCTCAACGAAGTCCTGTAGTTTTAGCCGTAAAACAACCGTGAACCGCAGTGAAATGGCGCTCGCTGGCCGCCATTCGCCACAGAGTCGACATGCTGCGAGTGCTTGAAGGAGGAGCATGAGTTCAAAAGACGCTATTTTTGCAGGCCTAAGTGAAAGCACGTCTCAGCGTCTGCAGGGGAATGAGGAAAGAGAATTAAAGCTGGGATAAAAAAATAAGAGAAACGTTTGTGGCTGAGGACGCGCTGACCATCTTCTAAAGACAGCGGTCCAGTGTCCTGAAAGAACTGAAAAATTGCCCTTAAAACCTGGGTGTTGCTCTAGGAAAGAAACAGCAGATTTCTTTTTGCGACCAAGGGTAAGTGGGAAACGAATGAAAAACGATGGAGGGCCACTCATAGAATAATCATGTTGATTCAGTGGTTGCGAAAACCGTCCAATTCATGTGCTTTGTACAGTGAAGCCTGAGACAGGCGCCGGCATGTTTGCAATAAACGGCGTATTTAGCATACATTCAACCTGTGCCTGAATACGTTTTTGCCATATGAGATCTCTTGGCATATGTCTTGAAGTGACAAACATTAAAAAATACAGAAGAGGGCTGCAAGGTTTGTCTTAAGCCATTACTTGAAAAATGACAGCGGCACTCCAATAACAATTGAACTAAAATGAAAATACTATGCATCGCGTCGAATTAAACTGCGGTAACGATCCTTTGTCAAACATTTCATGGTAAAACGTGCTTCTTAAATGAATTAACCTAAACAGTCCTCTTAGCACAATGATAATTAATATTTTAGAATGTAGTATCTGATCTAAGTTTTATAACATTTGTTTTTGTTTGTTTTTTGGTTGAAAGAAATGGCTTAAAAAGAGAACAATTATGCTATATGAATGAAGACGTGCTTTCTTTGACATCGTAACCCATCTGCAACGTCTTTAAGCACTCTTCTCAAGGTGACATGAAATGGTGTAGTTTGACCCTAGAAGTTCTTGCGTGCTTAAAAAGCTTTCAATCATGGCGATTTTTGAAATTCGTTCGCAGTGAGCCACATAACCATGATGTAAAGAAGCAAGCTTTAATCCCTCTCCTCTCGCCCATGTATCCATTGCGACCCTAATGTCTTCTCATCTGTCTTTCGTGTTGGAGCTGGAAGATAACATGATGCATACGCACATAGAACATCATGCGTAAGCAAGGTCATGTGTGCATGACGAGCTCCAGCCTAGTCGTGCACGTACGCCATCGATGTTGTGTTGTTTCGGCGTTCTCTGTTGTGTATTACTCATTTCTGTGGAATGGATCAGCCAATGCACGTACTGACTGATATTCATGCAGGAAGTTTACCTCGCAGTTCAGTTACTTAAAACTCGCTTTTCTGTAGAATACCTGTAGACAGTATCGCGCAAGGTGCTGTATAAGGACCTACTGAGTACACTCTTCCCACCTCCATTGTACCGCTCACTGTACTCCAATCTTCCAGGCCACGATGTATTGAAGCGAGTGCGCAAAATGTTCATTCCACCAAATTCAAAAACATTCTTCTATAAACTCCACTCTGAAACATTGGCGGTAAACACATGGTTAGAAAGAAAGGGTATTTTCATTCCGTCTGTTAACTTCCGTCTATGTGATGTGCTGGAAACTATTGAACATTGCTTTGTTAGCTGCAAAGATGCCATACTGCTTTGGAATGTCTTTCAGCGAGCACTGAAAAAACGTTTCGTCATTAATTCTCACACAATACGTTATCTTCTACCAGCAGCGCTTGATGAAGTACCATATGATATGTTTTTCCTCATGGGTATGCACAGCTTGTGGAAGACACGAATGCAAGACCGCAATGCAGAGCCCACCAACTCTTCAAGCGTACACTTCATTCAAATGGCTATCCACCTAAAAAAACATTTACGACGCGCTGTACTTTAGACCGGACTGGTACTCCGTCTTAGAGAACTGTTTGACCTCACCCCTTTTTTGTTTGTATAACACGATGTGAAGAACTCTTCATGTGAGGAACTCACGCTGTGTTAGCCATTTAGTGTTTATGAGTAACGCTTGAGCGCTTACTTTGGCGATTTCATTGTACTTTTGATCGCTTGATTTTGTCTTTATTGCACAAGTACTTCATGAAATACCATGCAAAAATTAAATAAAAAATAATAAAAAAGTTGGTATGGTGCACTGGTTAGTGTCTCCGAATGGAAGTCGACAGGTTGCACGTTCGATCCTCTGTGGCAGCTTTTTTTTACGGGACGGCTGTTTTTTTACATCGTTTTTTATACGATACTTTTTTATTTTTTTGTGGCAGCTCGTCACTGTGATTCCGACGCCATTCCGCGCTGAAGCGTCGCCGGAACTGCAGCACCCACCATATCCTACTATGCGTCATAGTGAACGTTTTCCAGCATTCACCCACTACATCTATCTACTCTAATGGTGGGTGGTGGTTTACACTATGCCCACCATTCGTTTTTTTTTTCCAATAGTGCACATTATCTAGCGTTTGCTTTTTGCTTGATCAACGCCTCTGGAAAGGCATAATATGTTTTCAGCTATATGGACATTTAGAGCTGTTAGAGGCGAGTTCACAGTTAAAGGGAACACTTCCGTGTGCACCACGTCCGAATTTCGCTTTCAGGCAAAAGTTAAGTGACTTGGATTTGCATTACGCTACTGCTGGTTGACTGTTCTGTCTTTTTTTGATGAACTAGTGCTGTGCACAAACAATGTTTCAACGTGTACTTGCAGGTATGACGTCTGTAGTTTGACAGGTGCTCAAGAGAGTGTTCCATTTAACTTTGGACGATACTGTCCATAGGTTGCTGTACTCAGTGTCAGTGACGAAAAAAAACTTGTCATGCGTCTGGAGAATTATAATCTTTACCGTGTACAGCTCAGCCGTTTGATAGAATCGGCATCGATCTCTACGGTCCACTACCTTGTACTCTTGCTGAAAATGGCTGGATAATTGTGCCCGTTGACCACCTCACCCATAATGCCGAAACCGCCGCTTTGCCAGTCTCTGCAGCACGTGATTCCGTCTTGGGCATTGTGTGATGTTCGGCGGAGCACATGCAAGCCGTCCACTACAGGCCATGACGATGACGCTGATGTGACAAAGAGTAAGCGTGTTCGAGACCACACGTTTTTTTTTCTGCTTAAGAAGACGAATGAAGAAGCGCTCTCACGTGTGAAAGGCAAAGCAGCAACACTGACAAGAATCACTTAAAAAAACAGCGCCAATAACGAGGGACAAGAGAAAGAAGGAGACAGACAGCGGCGCTGACTTACAACAAGAATTTATTTGCTAGAACTGCACAATATATACTTGGGCAGCATCTGGCAAAAAAGAGAAATACGAAATCAACAAAACAGAATCCACCTAACAACCACGTAGTCATCTCCACAACGCACCATGAACAACACGTGTGCTAACGTTCTCAAGGAAATCTATTTCTTTTACTGATAGCGCAATCGAAGGCCTCCTGACACATGCACTGCCCAGCCTTTCTATTTCTGAAGCCTCGTAAATTTCACGTATCCTCTGGTCCCGATAACGCCTAATGACAGTACAAAGCTGAAAATCAGGGACACAACCGCAGTCCCGGCAATGAATGCCGAGATGGCCCGAAACTGTAGAGGAGACGTTGTAAGTGGGCTCTTTCAGCCGCTCATTTAAACACCTGCCTGTTTGGTCGATGTACCGCTTTCCGCAGGACAGGGGTAGAGAGTACACCACACCTTCAACGCATGGAACGTACTTCTTCCGATGCTTGATATTGCAGCCTCCCTCGAACCAGGATTCACGGCTCTGCACAACCAAGCCAGTTTTTCTGGGGCAGAAAAAACCAGGTCAACGTCGCACCTGCTGGCCACTTTTTTGAGATTGTGGGTGACGCCGTGGATATAGGGAATAACGACGAAGTTTCGTTTCTCCCGTCCCTTATCCTTTGTACGGGCTTGAGCATTATTTTCTGGGCTCATTCTGATTTCTCAGAGTAGACACTCAGCCACGGCGGTCAAAACGTACATCGGGAAACCAGCTTCTGTAAGGCGTTTAGTTTGCTGATTAAAGCTGGACTGAACTGTGTGACAGCAGGACTTTCGCAGAGCGTTTGTGTAGCTAGTCTTAGCAATAGCGCGCTTCACCACTTTCGAATGCGCTGAACCAAAAGGGAGGATTGGCTTGTTATCGCGTGGCTCATAGGCCCAACACACATAGGCCCAACACACGCGTGGCTCATAGGCCCAACAGCCACGCGCTAACAAGCCAATCCTCCCTTTTGGTTCAGCGCATTCGAAAGTGGTGAAGCGCGCTATTGCTAAGACTAGCTACACAAACGCTTTGCGAAAGTCCTGCTGTCACACAGTTCAGTCCAGCTTTAATCAGCAAACTAAACGCCTTACAGAAGCTGGTTTCCCGATGTACGTTTTGACCGCCGTGGCTGAGTGTCTACTGCGAGAAATCAGAACGAGCCCAGAAAATAACGCTCAAACCCGTACAAAGGATAAGGGACGGGAGAAACGAAACTTCGTCGTTATTCCCTATATCCACGGCGTCACCCACAATCTCAAAAAAGTGGCCAGCAGGTGCGACGTTGACCTGGTTTTTTCTGCCCCAGAAAAACTGGCTTGGTTGTCCAGGGCCGTGAATCCTGGTTCGAAAGGTGAGTGAGGCGGCAATATCAAGCATCGGAAGAAGTACGTTCCATGCATTGAAGGGGTGGTGTACTCTCTACCCCTGTCCTGCGGAAAGTGGTACATCGGCCAAACAGGCAGGTGTTTAAATGAGCGGCTGAAAGAACACGCTTACAACGTCTCCTCTACAGTTTCGGGCCATCTCGGCATTCATTGCCGGGACTGCGGTTGTGTCCCTGATTTTCAGCTTTGTACTGTCATTAGGCGTCATCGGGACCAGAGGATACGTGAAATTTACGAGGCTTCAGAAATAAAAAGGCTGGGCAGTGCATGTGTCAGCAGCCCTTCGATTGCGCTATCAGTAAAACAAATAGATTTCTTTCGGAACGTTAGCACACGTGTTGTTCATGGTGCGTTGTGTAGGTGACTACGTGGTTGTTAGGTGGATTCTGTTTTGTTTGCTTCGTATTTCTCTTTTTTGTCAGATGCTTCCCAAGCA
Organism: Rhipicephalus microplus; assembly: GCF_043290135.1. Taxonomy (NCBI): domain Eukaryota; kingdom Metazoa; phylum Arthropoda; class Arachnida; order Ixodida; family Ixodidae; genus Rhipicephalus; species Rhipicephalus microplus. The sequence goes on along the minus strand of NC_134705.1, from coordinate 43,613,386 downwards.
TATATTGTGCGGTTCTAGCAAATAAATTCTTGTTGTAAGTCAGCGCCGCTGTCTGTCTCCTTCTTTCTCTTGTCCCTCGTTATTGGCACTGTTTTTTAAGTGAATCATGTCGTACCAACTCGCCCAAGCAACCACGTTAGCTACTGACAAGAAGCTGCTACTCCGAAAAGGAGAGCGTGGTGTGCGGCAGTTTAACGTCTATGCAAACAGCAAGCTACCCCGGAGGTGAGAGTTGAGAAAACAGCGGCAAAATGACAATGCCGGCTACAAGCTGCCACTCTGAAGTTTAGGGCATAAGAAGCGGTGGCTCGACCGTAAAAAAACATTGTACACACGGGGCACACGCGTTGTCACTCATTTACAAGTGCGAGTGAGTAATGTCATGGGTGATTTAGTGTAAGAACGATCCCCAGTGTTCACCCAGTAGTCATCACTTACTTGGTAGATATGTGTAGATATTTTCTTTGTCGCTATCGTCATGACGTATGATGGGTATCTTGCGTGTGCCGTGCCGGACAATGCACAACGGACAAGATTAGACACCACTGGGCTTCGCCCCCAAGAAAGCTCTTGTGAGCTTGACTAACTTTCCCAGCCGAGTTAATCATGCAGTGACCACACACAAGAACTGTCATGCACTAGCACAAAGATTGACTAACAATCGCGGCGGCAGCAGTATTGATTCAAGCGAAAACGTAGGGGACCCCTGTACTTCGATTTAGCTGCAATTTCCAGAGCTTTCTGCCACGGAGTCTCTCATGATCATTTCGTGAGTTGGAATGTTAAGCACGATGATTACTTTATGGTTTTTAAGCTTAACATGTTTCATTACAAAAAATGCCCCCACCTCCCGAAATAATCGTGAGGAAATGAAAATGAATTTCCGGAGCCGAGGAAGGGCACCGTAGCCGTCAAACATTCGCCTTCACCGACTTCTGCCACACCATTGAGAGGGGCCCAGTCAGCGTATGGTCGACAGCGAGCAGCGAGTGGTCGGGAGAGTGGTGCGCCAGCATTCTCGGCTTTGCGTTGGCGTTTCACAGTGACGTGTCGAGCACATCATTTCCGGATGTTCTTGGTAGGCACGCCGAGCCAGCGAACAGTCAAGAGGGAGGCGGGAGGGGACGGGAGAGTGGAGAGCAGGGAGGAGAAAGAGCGAATGACGAGAGAAAGAGTGGTGAAGCACTGCACCTATCCTCTCCTACACTCTCTCGCAAGACTTGCTCCGTTTGCGAGGGGTGAGGATAAGTGCGCGCGCCACATTTACTACAATGAGAGAGGGAGTGAGAGCTGAGAGATAAAACCTGCCGGCGCACGGTCGCCGCTGAATGCCTGACCTAGCCCGATTAATAAATGCATTTGCATTTAAAAGAAGTTCACATTTTTTTCTGTGAGTGAGACTTTTATTGCAAGAGACTATTCACGGAGGACGTTTCTACTGTCTTTCTTTTTCTGCTGTTGGCCAATTCACCTGAACTGTGCAGAAACTTCGAAAATCTACCAGTGCAAGTAGACGACAGGTTTGGCTTGCACGTGAACTTCTGGGGATATAAGTAGTTTGCACAAGCATGTCGGTTCTTTAAAGAATAACATCAAACACGTGCGAATTGAGCCACTTTTTGAAATTGACCTTTGGTTAGGCAGATGCAATCTGTTACATTCTGTCTTCGTCACCGGAAAAAATAAAATCAAATTTAGCCGACGTTTCAGTGAATGGCTGGAAAAAAAAACAAGCGCCCTTTCGACATATGGGAGCTCGTATATCGCAAGACAGCCAAGGAATTCAAAGTAGAGCCTACCTCCTAGCTCTGTAGGATTTGAAGCTGTCCTGCGCGATGTGGTTCTATTTTATGCTTCCGAATGTCTTGATTTATTTGCTCCTTTTAACCAATCGCCACTCTCGGCCCACTTTTCATTTCTCCGTAATGCGACTCTACACTGCTTTGTCGCTGCTTTATCGCTGCTAAAGCCACACTGCTTAATCGTTTATGGCCATAGGGTGACATTCACAAGGTATTAATTCTTTCGCATGGATATGCGATGCTACACTACACCATCTATGTCTACCCGATATTTATTGTTAGTAAACGGTCACTGGTGTCTGTTCTAGCACGCCTTCTGAACACAGAAATATCTGTTGAAACCATTCTTACGTATCGTCAACGGAAGACATGAATGCTAAAGGTGACTAAGGTCCTACTGATGTTCTGAGAAAAACTGAGTTAGACAAACGTCTGTCGCAAAAAGTATCGCGCGAAACGCAAGAATGGCGACCTGTGCGCGCAGTGTCGAGTGCTGTCTTCCTTTCTCTTTCATCTCCTTCTTTCAATCTACCCCTTCCTGTTCCACGTACAGGGTAGCAAACTGGACTCTCGAGAATGTCCAGGCTATGGTTCTGCTTGATTGTCTGGGGCTACCACGATGTTCACCAACAGCTGACACCATTGCGATTGCAAAAAAACTACCTGGCCAAGACGCATATGTCGTAATGAAAGCGCTCATAGCACACGTGAAGCATCTTGCTCGCACCCTAGCCCATCATTTAGTCTCACGGCCAAAAGGTCGACCTCATGCCTCATTTTGCCAGACAGTCTTGCCACATCGTGCAAGCATAGCTACGAGATATACAGCTCCAGCCAGAACTCTCCCATGATTTATGACGCATACACAGGTTCATCTCACGATTCTCGGCATACAGACAGAAGCCTAGCTCTCGTCTCCAGCGCTAAAGCAGCTTTCTCTTCTCTTGTTGTAGGAGAAGTAGAGCGAGCATGACCATTTATATAATGACGCTTCAAGTTGTAAAGGATGGGAAGGAAGAAGTCGCATGTGATGGCATCCCACCGCTGCCACCAGTTGTTATGGCTCGGAAGGAGGAACGCAGGTGGATACGAAAAACAAAACAAGTTTATGGTACTATTTACACATATTTACAGAAAAGTAAGGTTAGGGGTTTCACAACCCACTAGCGTGGTGGTTGAACGTTACATAGTTCAGAGCGACGTCCAGCACTCTGCGGCGTCGTTTTAAGCCCTGTTGGGCTCCTCCTCTTCGAGTGGAACACCAATCACACACACACAGGTGACAGGGACGAGCATGCACGGTCCACGTGAACACTGCACTGCGAAGTGGCGCCAGCAGGGCTCTTCCTCGTCGTGTGTGTGCCACTGGTCGAGAGTTCCCACGATCCTGGCAGCATACTTCAAAGGGTCCGCCGATTTGTTCGCTTCATTAGCGGGGTGATTTGCGGTGGCCACCACGGTCTCTTCCAGGAAGTTGCTGTCTTTGTTGGCCTCTCTCGAACGGTTAACGGCGTCTTGGCGACACGACGTCTCGTCCTCCGGCTAGCACGTACAATGCCTGACGAGCATAGGCAGTCGGCCGGTCGGCTTGGTGATTGGGGATTAAAAAGGGAGCGCCGCTCTCCTGTCAGCTCTGGCTCTGGTCACAACAGCTTCCCCATCGCCAGATGAATCACCGAGGTCATCAGGCACGCTGCTGCTTGAAGGGACGACAAAAGGGTCCGCATTTGAAGGACGGGAACTCGCCTTTGCTTGCTGCTTGGTCTGGATAATTGCTCAAATCTTCGACAGCGTCTGTCAGACTGGGTGCCGAAGGGATTGAGAGCCGCCACTGTGGATCGGCTTACGCACAAAGGCGTCTGCCCAGACGAATTTCCAGGCCAAACTTAACAAAGTACAGTAAATGGGTCTGCAGAGTTGGTGATCTTCCTTGTAACAGCAACCAGCACAAAGATTAGGCGATATTCAGCCCGAGGACATCGACAGCTGCTGAACATAGTGCACTTGAGGTAATCAAACATCAACAATCCAATAATTGGAGCGTGTTCACGGACTCCAAGGCCGCACTGCAGTAATTGTTATGCGCCTTACGCCGGATACCTCAAGAACAATGTGTGCTGGAAATTACAGAGTTCCTCCACTCCTATTAGACGAAATACACAATATCACGTTTGAGTGGCTTCCAAGTCACTGTGCCATATTGGGCAGCGAACGTGCTTATCCAGCTACTCAATCGGCACACGAAAACTGTGACTGAGAAAAACCTTTTCTATTGTCAATGACTGATGCTTTCATAAAAATATAACAGATTGCTAATGAAGATATAAAATGCCTGTTGAACACGGCGTGTTCTCGGCACACGCGACTGCATAGGCTGGACCCGTCTCATCGACTTCGGCCTCCCTCCGGACTCCCTCGACCTGAGGCAACGGTGCTTTGCCGACTGTAGCTTGGTGTCGCTTTCACGAAATTTATCGTCTTCTGAATCGGCATGGAAGAGAGCACCACTTTTGATCTTTGCACTGCGATGAAACGATAGAGCACATTCTGTGTCACTGCCCTCGCTACAGCGCGCACAGACAACTGCTAGCTTGATGACACACCCTTGTCCGAAAAGTCATGGCTAGAAAGCCGTCATGGTCTGTATTCGCCAGAAAATCAGTGAAGACTTTATTAAATTTTTAGCGATGGAGCTCTTTATATGCCGTGGGTCGTGCGTCCTCGGAGTATGTAGTTGTAGGAGTCACCTCATTCATTTCTTGGAATTCCTGCTAAATGGCGCTACTTGTAAATAATAGAACACGGATGTTCGGTTCGGGCTGGCACGTCAAATGGACGTGTTTTTCGAAAGATCCCAATCGACTGCGCAGATAAGTGTTTTTGCATGTTTAGAGCTTGTTTTACAATTATTAAGGCAGCAGTGCAAACATTTAGAACACTTATTACATTGTACGGCTTTTGAGGGGTCAGTCACCAGGTATTTACTTGTCTGTGTGTGTGTGTGTTTTCTCCTGCCCCCCGGAGCTGAAGGTGCACGTGCGTCAAACATGAAAATTTTTGTAGTAGAACTTAGACTTTTTTCTTAGGGCAGGGTTCGTCGTACGCCGTGTTTGGTAATTATCGAGCGGGACAATTCACAAGGACAAAAACGACATGTTTAAAAAAACTGTAAAATGTTCAAGATGTGGGATGGATTTGAAAATGAAGGCTAGTGTGGGTGAGGATGCAGAGGAGGCTGACGCCAAGTGTAGGCAATGTAAGGTCGAGGAAGACATGGAGAAAATTATGGTCGCCCACAACGAAGTGCTCATAAAAATCACCGAGCTGCAGACTGCGTAGGCGACTGAGGAAGAAAAAAACGAGGGCTCTAAAGAAAGGCTTAGGTCAGTCAAGGACGCACTAGCGAAAGTGAAGAAAAAGATCGGCCGATGGTGAGAACGGTAGGACACCGGCACCCAGAACGGTGGAGAAGAAAGAGACAGCAGGCTCAGAAAAAACAGGTACAACAGCTTCAATGGTCGAAAGACCACGCTTTAGCGAAGTAGTGATGGGGGAGGGAGGAGACAAAGCAGCCGGTTTCACAGGTGCAAGTAACCTCTAGGTGCGGAACACTCTAGCCGAAAAGTCACAGCATGGGAGAGTCGCCAGAGACTCGAGTTTAAATCGATGCGCAGAAGCAATCAAAGAGAGGGTAAAAGGTGACAAGAGGGTTTCAGTAGGGATGCTCCCAGGACGTAAGCTGGAAGCAGTCATGAGGAAAGTGAGTGCAAAACTCAAAACTAAAGCTCATCGACAAAACCTCGTGATAATTTCGGGTGGTCTAAACGATGTCGTGAATGAAGATTCGGCAGGACAAACGGCAACACTAGCGAAAGGGGTTGATGACATGCGCGTCATCCCCCCCCCCCCCCCGTTACAGGTAGTGATATGCAAGATACCGGAAGTACTGGTGCGTGATGGCAACCTGCAAAAAGCGGTTGTCTACGCAAACAAAGAGATATGGCAGATGAGTCGACAAAAAAGCTCTGAAATAGTGTAAATAAACAATGACGTGCATAGGTGGGGTGGTTTTCAACGAGACAGAATTCGCTTCGAAAAGAGGCTATGTCACGAGGTGGCTTGGCGTCTGGCAGGACGCGCACTAGCTTTTTTAGGGAGCACGCAGGCCCATTAAGGTCCAAGATAGCTGGTAACGAGGAAAACAGCCAGGGGGACTCTTTGACAGGTGTTAATGCCAGATACGATTCTAAAGTGGCACCAATACCTAAGACACGCAGAGTCCGGTGAAGAAATCGACGTAAGCGCGAAGGCCGAGCCAATTCAGACATAGGGTATATACACATACAGTCGTGGCAGGAATAGGTTGAAGTGGGTAGAGATATCACAGCTAAGGGAGGAGAAGCTGATGGTATATGGGTTTGTAGAAACACATCTTAGGGACGTGAAACAATCACCTGGCAATCCGGACAATGCATGGGAATATTGAAATAGAACAGAAGGTAGCATAAAGGGGAGTAGTATCAGGGAATTCATTCATAAAAGCACTGAGTGGCAAAGGGTGAAACAGGAGTGCAGGGAACTTTTATGGCTGAAAGGGAAAGTGGCAGGGCAGATGACGCTGCTGGAATTTGTATACTTGTGAACAGGGGCAAGAGCTAGAAAGGAAAACCAAGAAATGCTGCCGTGCATAAAACATTACATTAACGAACCAGGAGAAGGGTGCCAGGTAATTATACTAGGAGACATGAATGCGCGCATAAAAGATATGGATGGATATACTGACCCAACAGGAAGAATGCTAATGAATATGTGTGAAGTACATGATTAATTCATTTTCAACAGTACTGAGAAATGCAAACAGCAGATAATAAGGGAGGCGGAAAGGCTGCAGTCGATAATAGATTATGCAATGATGTCACATAAGATGCACGATCGGCTAAGGGTGATGAACATGGATGAATATGGGTCCAGAAGCCAATGTAGTGATCACAAATGTATCAAGCTGAGTTTTAGAAGAGAAATAAAACTGAAAAGAAGGCATTATGAGCAACCACATGGTAATGTTTATTCAGAAAGGCAAATAGAAATAGCAACTAAAAGATTGAGAAAGTAATCACCACGGATACTAAAACAGAGTGGATGTATTGAAATCTAACTCCATTGTTTGAGTTAGATCTTGGTGAGATAAGAGTAAAATCAACCGAGAAAAGAAGACACAAGCCCAAAAGCTGGTGAGATAAGGAAGTTAAGAGAGCCATAGTAAGACGTCAAGAAGCCTCAAGGAAACACAGGTATGCTAAACAGTGGGGTAAACCGGGAGATGATGTCAAAAGAAAATGGGATAACTTTTTGAGTTGCAAAAAGGAAGCGTCCAATCTGATCAGTGAAAAGATTAGAAGGGTGCCCATTGGATAGTGGAAGTAAACAAAAATGACAGAAAGACAGCTGCAAAGTTTTGGAACCCTCTCGATTCTCTGAGTAATAAGAGAAGCATAAAACAGAGGTTTATTACCAAAGTTCAAAAGGTTAGAGTTGAAGGAGATGAGGCAAAGCAATATATAAGAACAATGATGGCAGAAAGTATTAAACACCGAGAAACCGCTCCATATAACCGAGAAACCGCACCAGAGAAGGATGGACCAATTAGCGGAGTGGCTGCACTGGGACAATGAGATCTGGAAAGGGCAGAGAAAAAGGGTTCCTAATAGCACATCAACAGGCCCTGACAGCATCGCAATTATGCTAATGGAGAAACTAGAACCGAACTCTAAGCGAGGATTAGGAGAGGCAGTGAGCAAAGCAATATTAGATGGGGAAGTTCCCAACGGGTGGAAACTAAGCAGGATGAGCATGATCTATAAAGTAAAAGGGGACAAAGCCGATATAAACAACTACAGTCCCATAACAGTAAAATCAGCAGTTTGCCGGCTGGTGATGCAGATAGTAGTTGAAAGACTACAGACATGAGTGGAGAATGAGGGGGTGCTCGGAGAACTACAACATCGGTTCCGGAAATGAAGAAGGTTGGAGGACACTCTGTAGTCTTGCGGGAAATACTGGACACTCTAGATGTGAACGATGGATTAACTAATATCTTAAAGGATATCTATAAAAGCTATGAGCTAGTCATAAAATGAGAAAAACAGGTATGTCAACCTATAAAGCTACGACGTGGGCGTTGACAGGGATGTCCTTTGTCACCTTTGTTATTTATGCTGTATCTACAGGCACTAGAAGGCAAAAAAGAGGAGATTTGACTTGGCTTCAGCCTCTCTTTTGCCAAGCAAGGAAAACACATTGAACAGTCATTACCAGCTTTGATGTGTGCAGATGATGCAGTATTAATGGCCGACAACAGGGAAGATCAGCAGGAATTGATACACATCTGTGGTATTGAGAAAGATAGGCTAAACTTGAAGTTAAGTAGAGAAAAATCGGCAATCATGGTTCTTTATAACAAAGGCAGTGAGCATAAGATACAGGAAGTCATGCTTGAAATAGTGGATAACTACAAATATTTGGGTGTATGAATAAATATTGGAGCTGAATACCTAAGGGAGTTTCGAAAGATACGTAATGACTAGGGGTAACAGGAATGCAGTTGCAATGAAAAATAGGGCACTGTGGAACTACAATAGGTATGAGGTTATGAGAGCGATTTGGAAAGGTGTCATGGTCCCGGGTTTGACGTTAAGCATTGTGGTCTTGTGCATGATATTGGAGGTTCAAGCAAGATTGGACATTAAATAGCATACAATAGGTAGACCTAATTGCTTTGGGAGCACGGGAGAATATCCTAAATCAGTGAGTACAGGGTCACATGGGGTGGGAATCGTTTAAGTGCAGGAAAGCTAGCAGCAAAATAGAACTTGAGGAACGATTGAGAAAAAAAGGGCGAGGAGTGTTGGACTAGGACAGGTTTTAGCTACTCTAACATGAAGAATGTTAATACTGAATAGAAAAAGCGAACTGGACAATTGTCAAGCAAATATTTAGTATTTAGACAACACCGTAAAACCAAGCCAAAAGGAAACGTCGGTTAGTAAGAAGGTGAATGAAACAGGCAGGGAGATGTGTAAGATTGGAATGCTTTAGAAATCATCACAGGAGACCACCGAACTTTCAAGCAGGAAATTACAAAAGAAAAGATCTACGATAATTCTCAGGGTAGTTCTCGGCCGTTCGAGGCCAGAACGGTATGTAGTGCGGACCAAGACCAAGGTATTACGGACCAAGACGTACCGAGCCAAGTACGAAGGCACAGACACGGTATGTAGTGCGGAGAAAAGGAGGAAATGGCTGAACATTTGATAATGTTCTGTAAAAGGCAACACACCCTGTAGTAAGAGATAATGGTGCGAAATTTTTTAGAGCACTGTGGTTTAGGGACTTCGAAGACAAAATAGACTTTAAACGGATAGAAATAGTCAGGAGGGGGCTAAACGATTCGTGGCTACGATCACGGCTCGAGTGAAATTCAATCCTGAATTAAACACATAGCGACAGTACTTAACCTTATGGCTAAGTGACGTGCGCCACTGCCTGATGTAGAAGGCACAGCCAGATATATCCACCCATCCATTCATTTTACGATGAAGAGATGCCAGATGGCGGTACTTGGAGGGTTCACTACATTGACGGATTGACAGATGGACGGACAGATGGACGGATGGATGGACAGAGAGGCATACAACAGGCAGGCAGGCAGGCAGGCAGGCAGGCAGGCAGGCAGGCAGGCAGGCAGACAGACAGACAGAGGGATGAACGCGGTCAGCAGAAGAACAATTCACCGTTTATCAACAAAACCCTCTTAAGCTTTGCCCCACTCATCATGACCTTTCTACCTTTCTCTCACTTTATTTTCACTCTCTACAAGAAAACCCGTATCGGTACCTTTCGTCTCAGGCTTCAATCAAACGCGCGATCACGTTTTGCGTGGATACAGCAATCAAGTGGCTATGCCGGCAAGGAAGCTCAGAGGCCGTCTTACAAATGCCGAGGATAAGTTTAACAGACACGATTTTTCCAGTGTAGTGTAGAGAATTCCTAGCGGGGACTGTTAACATGTATAGACTGGTGAGAGAGGTAACTACAAAGAAACGTAGTTGATTCCTCTTTTTAGGAATTGAATAAATTAAACGTGTCTTCGCAGATGTAGTTGAGCATTTATTTTGCAGTGTTTCGCCACAAAGGCGAAAAAATTATTTCTGCAGCAACAAATTGCAGTGTCACGCGAAGAACCACAAGTCGCTCGAAACTTGCACAACACACCTCAAGCAGAAAGCAAGCACGAAATGGGCATACACAGGATGAGCGCGCACAAAGAACAGTTACAGCTCGGCACTTACAGCACGCTGCTTAAAGAGAAGCAAACACGCACGGAATGAACGCACAGGTATAAACAGGAGGAGTGCGAACAACGGCCAAAATTATTACTTCATAAGTGAGCAGCTTGCTCCTTTCGTAAACGTGGGCATGGCAGCGAGCAAAGGGACATTCGTGCTCTCTTTGACTACTGTAACTTCAAAGGGAACTTGCGGTGGAAGCACAAGAGGTGCAAAACGTCGGAATCTAGAGATAAGCGGGAGTACAAGTGAGTCACCACACCAGAGAATATATTTGGCCACGCCATGAGAAAGTACATGGTGTATATAAAGGGCTCTCCGTTAACATGATGAAGAGTTGATTGATTGATTGATTGATATGTGGGGTTTAACGTCCCAAAACCACAATATGATTATGAGAGACGCCGTAGTGGAGGGCTCCGGAAATTTAGACCACCTGGGGTTGTTCTGTGGCTTAGTGGTTATGGTAGCGCACAGAGAAGCGCGAGGGCGCTGCTTCGACGACTTGTTGCGGTACGATTTTTTCTCATATATTGTTTTGAAATTTTACAGCGGCATATTTGTGCTAGAAATAGGTCTTGATTATGAATTGTCTATTAGTGGGAAGAAGCTACAGCATCCTTAGATGTTGACGCTCCCATGTTGATACTATGTTGCATTACTTCACCACGACCGTTGCCAATGACTCGCGACAGGTATACACTTCTCGGAGTGCACGCACCTTAGCATCGCGCAAATTACACTCGAACCACAGGAGGGGAAGCGATTCTTAAATGAAAAAAGAAGACAAAAGTGAGCCCCGTAACTGTCTCTCAGAGGGAGGACACATCAACAGTAGCTCACGAGTGATGGGGGTAAGGAGGGGTTAAAAGGATAGGAATTAAATGTATAGAGATAGAGAGGGGAGCAGGAGGAGAGAGAGGCGCAGGCACCGCCACATACGTAAGTAAGGAGAAGGTAGGAAAGGTGGACACGGTCGCAAAAGTCAGAGGACGGGGCACCCGTCAGCGAGAGTTTTCGTCGGCGTCAGTAGATGGCGTAAGGCGAGCCAGTCGGCCAGTGCTGCGCTGTTGTAGGGGATCGAGGGGGCCCGACCGGTCGGCATGAAATCTAGCAAGCGAGTCCACTCGCTTAAACCGCAGCATTCGTAGGCCATGCAATAGAACCCAACGGGTACTCATTCGGGTATTCATTCAATCATTTTACAGCGAAAGCTGTTATAAGATCACTTTTCGGGTCACGCGCAGTTGCATGTTGTCCGCCACCGCCACCGCCACTGCCGCCGCCGGTATTCGTAACCTCATAGCGGGAAATTAGAAAATAAAACCTTGCACCAATGACACAGTGGGGCTTGAACCCGGGTCCGCTGGGTGCCCGCCCAATATTCTACCGCTGAGTTACACTGCTGCTTGTAACTTGTTGTCGAAACTGCCTTAGACAGACTTGGTGTCGGGAAAGCAATCGCGTTATTACGACTTATAATGCGTTTTATTACAGCGAGAAAGAACAACCTCGCCACACTATGCGTTTAGCATAAGGAGTGGGCCATCCAATGCTCCAACCCATCACAAAAGCTTGTTCTTGTTTCCCTATTCATTGTGGCGCATACCCACAACAGCCATAATTCCTTATCGTCGTCAACCACTGCAAGGACAATTGGCACGCAATTCCTTGCAAGTGTTTAGCGGATACCACGCTTCTCAGAAGAATTTCCTAGTGGGTACCAAGCAAGTGTGCTTGTAGTAGTTATGCAATGAGTGTTTTGAAAAGGCTCTGAAACACCGCCCATCTAGCTTTCGCTGTGATTTTGATGCGCCTACCACACAGGCCTGCCGTTTCTTGAAGTGATTGTCGGCTGCAGCGGATAAGCGTGACGTCCGAGTCGGCGACTGCTCTGCGGAAACGTGCTTGACATCTAGCATCGAGTTCGTAAGCAGTATCCTGCTGATAGGTTTTTTCGATGAAGATACGACCATTTCAGTCCTGCATCGGTGTCTGTATGGCCATCAGTTGGCTCGCGATGCGCTCAGCTTCACAAACGCGGAAAACAGAGTTCTCAGCTAGTGCTGTGGATGCGCCTTGGCCTCACGCTCCCCCTTAACATGTCTATCGCTGCACCCAGCTCATTTGCGCGACATTCATCTATCGACGTCATTGTGTTTCAGCGGCCCTTTCAATGCAACAGTTCTCCCAGTCGGTACCATTGCACTCGTATCAGTAGATGGCAGAGATAACCATTTTGGCATATCGATGCTGCACTGCACTGCACACGCAAACACAACGCGAAAGACGAAGCACGTAACTGCGTCGTCACCGAGCCAAATAAACTCGTAGAGCGCCTCCCAATTACAGACAGCTCTTCGAAACTAGAAACCTTCTCGGAGCTCACTGTGGAAGCACTACCTAGGCGGAGTATGTATATGCTCTGACCACTTTACTGATTACTGATGCCACAGCGTCCGTTTGAGTGTAGCCCTCGAGGCGCGAAAGGGCTGAGACCATCGCAATGTTCTATACCGTTGCTAGTTGGTTTCTTCATGCAATACTTCCCACCTGTTAGGCAGTGGCACCACCCCGCCAAACGAAGAGCGCGGGTACACGGCAAAGGAGTGCGATACATACAAGGCGCCTCCGAAGCGCCCCTCCAGTATGCGCCGTTGCCCCAGTTAGCTAACGCGCGCTTGCTATTCTTCCTGATCGAGACTTTGTGGGCTCAATGCCCGGGTTTCTAGGATTGTAGAAATTTCTCTTCTGGTTCATTTCTGTGCATGCTGCTGATGTATATTTTAAGAACGTCATATCCGTGACGAAAGTATGTCAGTGAAGTCCTGGTGGACCCGGCATAAAACGCTTTTATTCACGCCAAGAACAAGTAAACGGCTTCAATTTTTCTCGCATGGCCTGTTGCTCATACTGGACACGGTATCAACTGAGATAATACTTGCATCATTGCCACGAAAAAAAAGCTGTTTCACGATTGCACGTTAAATCTTTGGCCATTCAGACTACTGCGAATAAAGCAAAGGCCCTTCCGCACTCACACGATTTGCGAGCGGCAGCGACAAGCGACGACAACGAGCGAAAGAATTGGCGGTCGTGGCGGTCCATCTGTCTCCGTCACATGTCGCGTCACACACTTATGGAAAATTAGAAAGGGTTACGTAGCACGAGAATCGCTTGATGGCCCCGTAATAAGCGTACTGCCAGAAGTAGAATGAATAACGGCCATCAGATATCTGAAATAGAAAATTGGCACAGATATGACAAACAATTACATTGACAAAATATAACCACTTCAAGTTTTCATGGTGAGCTCAGTGGAGTCATTTCAGAAAGCTTGAAGTTATGATTGCTGAAATTTTGATGCGGTGTCCCTCCTCTAAATTTATATTTACACAGAGCTGGCCAGTTGATATCACTTTTTTGTGTATTCTGCAAAAAAAAAATATAATTCATTGAACAATATTTTTTTATGAAGTCGGCGATACTATCTACTTAGAAAAAAAATTCATGAGGTTTCTTTCTAAAGATAGGTATTAGATTGATGGTGGAAACTGTGCTAAGCTTCAGTGTTTCTGTTTTGAGACGCTGCCATAGGAATGCATTCAATGCGGCTTGCAATTTTACTCAAGCTACCAAACGTGTCCTTCCGCAAATCTCCACACAAATAAATCCCATTGTGTTAATTATTTTATTAGATATATATTCGGAATGGTTGGGTGAAATAAACGCCGTTGTCTATACCCAGCTCAATCTCAGATAACCATTTTTTTTCTTGTCGGCCTTTTTCTTTCTCTGTTTTTTCTCACTTTATTTATATTTGTATTTTTGTTCAACTAATATTTTTAGTATAACTCATTATTGAGCATTATTGTAGAGCTCACAAAAAATAAGTACGCTAAGCTTTCTTGACATTTCCTAGAGCGGGTATTTGGTATAGTTTTGAGAAATTAAATAAAAAAAATGAAATGAATGCATTTTACTACACAAAAAAATATTATGGTCAATGGCGTAGTGGTACACTGCAAGTGTGCTTGAAAGGCCGCTTTTACAGCTTTCGCTAGGACCGTGCTGCGCGTTCTGCGTAGGCCAGGTGGTTTTTTTTTATTCCCCTTCTACTGAGCATGCTAACGCTGTGTCCTGCATGTAGACCAAATCAGAGTAGCAGGACGAACATTACCTCGTATTTTGCTCATGTGCACCATTAGCATACGAAGGATCAGCCGCTTTATGTCACGAGTTGCTGTCTCCCCGAGAAGTGATTTGATTGATTGATATGTGGGGTTTTTCGTCCCAAAGCTACCATAATACCACGTTTCTTCCTCAAGTTTTCTTATCACTCTTTACGCTCTATGCAATTCTCATCGCAAACCACGTCTACCGTGTTCGAGAAGCTTCAGTATGGCAGTAGATAATTTTGATGAGATGGTGCTCACTTCGGGAGCATTTCCAATTATTCTGGAACCTACGTCGTCGCTAGCAATAACACTATAGAATGTTCGATGGCAGGTGTATAAATGCCGACACGCTTCGGCACTTGTCCGTTGACCGATGAGCGACGATCAGTTCGCCAATATCAGTTCCGGTGTCTTGCTGTAATCTCAATTTCCTTTTACGTGGTCACAAGTTCGGCTTAATAAGCAGTTTAATTTTCGACCTACTGTCTGCTCCCTTCGACGTTGTCATGACCTTGTGACAATATGGTTATGAGAGACGCCGTAGTGGAGGGCTCCGGAAATTGCGACCACCTTGGGTTCTCTAACGTGCATCCAAATCTGAGCACACGGGCCTACAGCATTTGCGCCTCCATTGGAAATGCAGCCGTCGCAGCCGAGATTCGATCCCGCCACCTGCCAGTCAGCAGCCGAGTACCTTAGCCACTAGACAACCGCGGCGGGGCGTCTCCCCGAGAAGTCACACTGCTATGACATATAACTGAGAAGCCGCTGCCTCGATACCACCGAAGCCGATGTTTTTTTTTTTGAAGTAGCAGCATTCATGGTATGCGTGACGCACTTTTTGGTCACATAATGCTTTTTAGGGCTCTCGTCACCAGTATCTTTGCGTGAGGCGACAGTACGAAAGTATTTATTTCTTGTGTGAGCACTTCGATAATCACCAAAGCAACAGGGATATCGACAAAAAAAGTAACAAGCGTAGCGCTTGTATGATTCGGTGTAGACTACGCGAACAAAGGAAAAGAGAGCGCATGGCACGAAAGTGCCTTAAAAAATACACACACATCTCCCTCCACCAGCAACCAAGGTGGGATGCGAAAGCATTACGGGAGGGGGGGGGGGGGGTCTTTGTTCGACAATGGCGGCGGGTGATGACTCGCGTTGCCTCGTCGCTTCGGGATCGGAAGCTGCCGCTCGGCGCTGCCGTTTAACTAGAAAAGTGCTTTGCCTTTTCTAGTCTGGTATTTGATGTCGGTTTGATAAAACTGACGTTCCAGTTCGGCATGCTGAGCCCATGTTGCATTCGTGGCAGTTACGTGCCGACGTTGATGTTTATGTTTGGCTTTCCTGGCCTGCAGTTTCGAGTCCACTTTCCGACGCTGACGTTTACGATCGGCTTCCCGACCTTTCCTCTGCTCCGTGGAGGGGGCGCTGTTTCTGCAAATAGCACCGATGTTGATGTTTTTCATGGCGTTGGCACACCGTGTCACAGAGGGAGAAGGACGGACGCACAGGGAACGCGCACTTTATGGTGCGCCGCAACACTTGCACCACAAACCAACGTATCCATAGGAATAAAGTGAGAGAGAGACAAGTGCAATGATTTGCTGCGTGCACCTATGCGGTGAAGGAGGAAGACAGCGTACACCTGTGTAGAAGAGGAGATTGAGCGAGAGCTGCGCATTCGCAGTATGGGTGTGAACGCCGCAAAACGGACACTGGCGCGAGCAGAAAATGCTGGCGCATCCAAATTAGAAGGCCGCTTGTCTGTAGAGGAGTGTGTTTATGAGGAAAACTGAAAGCTACATGCATACATGCATGGAATCTCACTGATCATTGACCATGTCCCCACCACAATGATTTAGTGACTAAGGCACTCAACTGCTGACCCGCAGGTCACGGGATCAAATTTTCAATGGAGGCGAAAATGCTGTAGGCCTGTGCGTTCAGATTTGGATGCACGTTAAAGAGCCTCGCGGTGGTGAAAATTTCCGGAGACCTCTACTACGGCGTCTCTCATAGTCATATGGTGGTTTTGGGATATGACGGTTTGGTTGCAGCGATCATCAGATTACCGACGGCCGACGCTCTTTTTCTGTCAGTGTACAGCATGCATTGGTTATTGTTTCACGTTTAATTTATCTGGGCAAAGTTTCGCCCGAATAGAGTTTCGTTCGAAACCTGCCAGATGCTCCCTTCTTCAATATGACGACCATGTCACAATATTTGCTACATTATATAGAATGTTTTTAGTCAGGTTCCCAGTGTGTGTTACTTGTTAAGACTACTTGTTATGTTGAAAATCTTTTCGATGTAAAACTCTCATAGCCAAAGTGTAATGTGGCTGGTTTTTTACACTTTACTTAAAATGTCTTGTGATCACACTGCACAGCAGTATAATGAGCCACAAAAACATAATTCGTGATACTTAAAACGTCAGTAATATTAACGAATAGTTGAATCAGTGAAAGCAGTGGGAAGTAGTTGTCAACAATGTAAAAAAGGGTGAAAAAACAACAACAACTGAAGTGCTGTTTCTGGTATCTAAAATGTATTTCATTAGTATAACCACTGCGACGTAGGGAACATTTCAATGGCACTAATTATTATACTCAGGTGCACAAACATCTTTAAAGCATACCACATGTAGGTTAGTTGAAACAAAAGAAATTATGCATGATTTCCTACCAGGCAAAAAGTGAATGTATTGTTCAAAGTTCTGCAAACAAGGAACCATCGTACGGGCTACAACAGAAGTCTCTGAATCGCTGCCAGGCAATAGGGAAACAACAGAATCACGCCACATGACTTAACATATTTCGTTATAGTGCAGGAAATTTCCCAAAACGTAGCGCTTGTTTTTTTTTTTACATCGCTGACCTGACAATGAACTGGGACATTACAGCTGTTTTTCTGAGCAGAGGAATCTGCAGTTTTAAAAACCATCCCTACATGTCTCTGAGAGCATTTCAAAGCACGGCGTATGTTTTGCGGAGACATTTATAGATAGATGTATGGTTCGAAATATTCTAACTGACAGGAATACACCGATCCTTTTAATTTTGCAGTTGGTGGGGGATCAGCCGGATGTGTACTGGCCAGCAGGCTTTCAGCCGATCCACGGCGAACAGTGCTGCTTATCGAGGCAGGGGGTGTCGAAAATGCCGCCACTGATATTCCGCTGCTTGCCATAACACATTTCCATGGTCCTTTTGACTGGGACTACCGAACTGTGCCGCAGAAGCACGCTTGCCTT
Source organism: Rhipicephalus microplus (assembly GCF_043290135.1). NCBI lineage: Eukaryota > Metazoa > Arthropoda > Arachnida > Ixodida > Ixodidae > Rhipicephalus > Rhipicephalus microplus. The sequence continues at coordinate 43,595,805 of NC_134705.1, read as the reverse complement.
GGCATGGATGAAAACGTAAGTCAGCACGATTTGTTATGAGAGAGAGAGGGACAGAGAGGAAAAGAAAGAGAGAAGTAAGAAAAAGCAGGTAGCTTAACCAGACACATGTCTAGTTTGTTCCGTGTCCTGGAGGAGAGAAGAAGTAAATGGGCAAAAAGGGAGAAAAAATTGGGGGACCCTTAAGCTTCGCCTTTAAGAATTGAACGCGAAAGCGAAAACCTGCCCCTAGTGCGCCCTTAAACCGCTAAGTGCATACTTAATATGTTTTGTCACACACACACACACACACACACACACACACACACACACACACACACACACGCGCGCGCACGCACACACACACACACGCGCACGCACACACACACACACACACACACGCACACACACACACACACACACACACACGCACACACACACACGCACACACGCACACACACACACACACACACACACACACACACGCACGCACGCACGCACGCACGCACACAGTAGATTGAACCAGCGCGCGCAGATATGATACATACAGGTTTTTGATCTAAAGCAAGAGTCGCATGGCCTCCAAGATACACGCCATACGCTCACCATGTCGGAGGCTATAAAGAGTCTCACAATGCCTCACAGATGGCAGCACATTATCCGTGTTTGTCGTTTGCTTGATCAACGCCTCTGGAAAGGCATGATATGTTTCCGCTAGATGGACATAGTTGTTCATTTTTAGAGATCTTTGAAAGTTCTTATTTGCTTTTAGCGGTGATGGCTACACTGTCCCGGCCTTTTTGACGTAGTTTGATGGCCTCCTAAATGCGCCTACAAATTGCTGAATGAGCTCATTTTCGTAGTGACATTTGTCGAACGAAATGCGTTAGACTTCTGCCACTACATAACATTTATATAGTGTTTTTTTACAGAGCAGCTGCAGACAATATTGTGGCTTTCTGGTAGGACACTTATTTGCAACGCGAACAGCCCGGGTTCATATCTCAATGGGACCAAAAATTTCATTCTTCATTTTATTTGCCTGTTTCTTCATTTTTCGCCTACGCACAATTTTTCGCTCACAACCAACGGTGTCGATGCCCATGGCAGAATTTCTGCGACACGAGCTCTCTATTGCTATACCATCTCCGGCTTAAGGAAATCAAGTATAGATGCGAAGCAGCGGGCGCTAACGCCTACACAGGTAGCGGCATTGACACTGGTGGTCATCGCGGCGTCGCGCACGAGAGAACCCTGCGGGGGCGCAAAGCACGAAGTGATATACTGGTGTTTCCTACTAAAGAATGCCAATCGCTGATAATGGGCAATGAGAGACAAAAGACTCCTATGAGATATGAGACTGACTGTCTGATTTTAGTTAACGTGCACGCTACTATTTTTATTGTTCAACAACGCACTCTAGAAATATCCCCCGACCCTACCTTGGTGGTCAATATTCAGTGCCTTCATATACGAGGTGACCAGTGAACGGTTGCGCAGCGCGAGTACCCGGTTTTTTCTTACCGAGAAACTCACTAGAAAGTGCCGCCTGCGTCAGCGTTGCGAGGCGAGAGAGAAGCGTTGAAAAGGAGGATGAGAGGGTATGCATGCGCAAGGGGGGTGGAAGCGCCGCATGAATCTATGCCTAGAGGACAGAGAGGGGGAGCGTAGGATAAGAGATAGAGGAGAGAAGACATGCACGCACACTAACGGTGGTCACGCCACACACCGGATTGAGGTCGACCATGAGATGCTTGACATCCGATATGAACGGGATCACAAACGCAGTTGGAGTAGCACATTAAGTATATTGGCCTGGTGTACAATCAATGCAAACCGCGCTTGTATGACATCAGTTCGAGGTTTCGCGCGCTTTCCACGAAGCTACCGTCAGAGTAAAACTCGGCAAAAACACAGTTTTTTATTTCAATTGCTTAGTTCACATGGTTAGCTTGTGTGTTATGGCTACCGACGCTGTTCTAGCCAACGTGGGTGTCCACTTTCAAGGCTCATTTTAAAAGCACAACGCTTTGTTTTTATACCTACGGCCGTTTGTCTCCGCTGCGAGTACTGCGCAATGGTAAAGTAGTGCTCTTTGCCTCTATGTGATCACCCATCCGTGAAAAGGGCGTTAGTTTTCACAACTATGCCAAGGACCCAAAGCTGACAAAAAAGCGGATAGTCCAACTGAGATAGGAAAAGCGCTTCATCGACCGTGGGCAGCAAGCTCTACTTTTGGGTAACTTGCAACCGTGTTTCAACGCCTCGCCAGTACTTCAGCCAGTCATTGAACGCAGACTAGAGGCGTATAGGCGACTTACACCAGGTGAGGTGCCGTCCCAAAAAATACCGCGGATGCCCCTACAGGGAGCCGACGACGTGGCCTCCGAATCGTCTAGGGTAAGCGCGCCTCGTGAGCGCACCTGAGCGGCGCCGGACATTTGAGACTAGAGCTTCATTTCGTTGGTGTACGCACATATATACGTAGTTTATTGGTCAAGAAAAGCGCGTGTCTATAGCGTATGCTTACCATAAGTTCATAAGTGAAACCTGCTGTCCCTGTTCAGTGCACATTAACTATAGATTGTCACATAATCTTTGGGGCCTTGTGCGTGTATCTACAATCAGCGACAGCTATTCGTTTTATTCTGTTACCCGAGTGACGGCCCTGTGTGGTGTTAACATAAACTACTGCATAATGTCGATCTCAATGAACAAGCATTAGTGAGACAAATTGCAGTCATTTGCATTGGCCAGGGGGTGCATTAAGGTTGAACTAGCCCCGAGTTTCACCAGCACCTACACTTTAAGACTTCTCTTACTGCAATACAGCGCAAGCTTGTGCCCTGCTTATGTCCATAACGGCATTCCAAGTAGTTATATCTGAAATTTGGTAGTGCGAAGCTGCTTTGCATTTATAGTGTATGCCATTAACGTTCGACTGACTTCTGAAACTGCAACTTAAACAGATGCTCTGCAGTAATTATCTTATGTGTTGATTGCAAATGCCAGAGTGTCAGAAATCAGCTGTTCTCACGCATATCCTCGAGTTCACTGTCACTATTGTTGCACTGCAGAACAAATGTCCCAAGGAAAAGGGCAGGCGTTCCCTTCTCTTTAGGATTCCTGCGAAATCTAACGCCTTTTTCAGGGGTGGACAAATCACACCGAAGGATGGAGCAGTGCCTTCGCAGCTCTTGATCACCACGGGACATTGTGTGGCGAGTTCGCAAGTCCACGTGTTTGCAGAAGTGAAGCTGCGGTGGTGATGCGATCTTCATTAACGGCATTGGCTGCCCACATTCAACAACGTAGATTACGCGTCGCACACTACGGTGCCGTCGATTGGGCGCAGCGACGTTACTCTAGCAGTATCGAAATGCTTATGAATGCTGCACAAAGGCACGCTTATTGAAATTTTGAAACACCCGCACTAATTAGTATTGCACGGCGGAAACTGTAGATTAGGAGCGAGAACACTCACGCATAGTTTCACTGTCTGACCAACTTGTGGTCGTAGGCATCGGCGTGCTCATCGGCCATCTAGTAGGTTTCCTGGTCCTGTCGATTGGGCTGCAACTAAAACGAATTCGTAATTTCATTCAAAAACATTCGTTGTGGGTGTTAGTTGACACTCATGAAGCAGTTCGTTCGACAAAGTTCCCGCCCGAAGCAGAGGATCCACGAACAGGAGCAGCGGCTGCTGCGGCGTGGTTGAGAGCGGAATCTACAAACTGACGTTACACGCGAGAGGCGACCACTCGAGTCCAATAGGAGGTCACACAAACCCTAAGTTCGCGTTCGTGATCTTCTGTTGCTTCGAGGCACGCGTACTTGTTAATGATGACTGTGAAAATGAGCAGCTAGCACGCAAAGCAAAGACACAAGCAAGAAACAGAGACAAAAAACGACCAAATGACCACCTATTCTTCACTCAGCAAAGATAAGAAGTTCATCGTCACACAAAGAACATGAGCATGATCCTAGAATTCTGGCTACACAAAATTATCTCATACAACATTATGCCGTTACGTGAACGTGTGCGTAACTTAGATGGACTCTATCGGGCATTGCTCACGGTTCCACAGATGTCAGGTTAATGCGTCATAGAAGAGGCAGTTTGTGCTTTGAGCTGAATATCGAATTCAATCCAAATCTAAACTGGAGCTTTAGCGGTATCTGAAGCCAGCCGTCGTATATGTCCTCGGAGCATGCCTAAAGCCAACGAAGCCAGAACATGAAAAAAAAAATAATGCTTGGTGGTGTTTACTACGTAGCCAATGAAGCATATAGGGTGGTAACAAACTCGCAATGAATAATTTATCACTTAATTGTCAACGGGTGCTTTTCGGCCACCGTGAGGCGTCACGAAAAGAGGGGCGCACGAGGATGATTATTGACGTCAGCTATGTGTTCGAATCTACACGGATATCTACGCTTAGGCACTTGCACTTCAGAGCAATTGCCATCGACAGATGAAAGCGTTACCTTTAAGGCATTGCAAGGTCGGCCAATTACCTTTATGGCTTTTAGTTTTTCTAATTACTCCTACTACTGATTTCATAACCCATATAGCGCGGCAACTTGAAAGGAGAGCAAAAACAAATAAAAGTTGTGGTACTCTTACAGTAACCATATGAATACCAACGTGTTCACTCGAACAAATTCATGTAACAAAAAAAAAAACAACAAGAAAACCTTATTGAAATGCTGATGGGCTGGTTGGTTTTCATGCATTTCGTGCACGTGTGTGTGCCTTCATCTACCTTTGTCTTATCTCGGCGTTTCGTGCTTTGATATTTAACAAAAAAAAAAAAACGTTAGGAGTGACGATGATTATCAGCACAGCGGAGTTTTCAGATATCGTTGTAGGTATTTTGTGAAGCATAATTAGATGCGAAGCAGCTAATAGCGAATCTAGTGCAGCTCATGGTAAAACTACTCTTACTGTGCACGCGCAAGATCTCTCCATTCTTCCGTGAGCACGAAAAAGTGGAAGGACCCTCTCCTCACGTGCGTGACGCGAGGAGGTGGGGCGGAGGGGGTGGTTTGAGCGCTGCCTCCACTTGGTGGATTCCTTGCTAAATTGTTGTGTCCTCCGCGATCTTCTGACGTCGTGTTGCTCTCGCCAATCAGTGCCCCGTCCTCGGACTCCTTCGAACATGTCCCACATCTTTACTATCTCTTCTTTCTGTCACTCATGTGCCGTGAGTGCGTTCTTTTCTATATCTTTCTGCTATTCTTTTGATCCCCTTCTCCCGCCTCCTACAAGTAGCTTAGCCGTGTCGCCAGACTAGGCAGACTGAAACTAGCCCCTTTCTTCTAAACCACGCATTCAGACCACATGGCAGCGCCGGCGGGAAACTACTTCGAATGAAACGCTGGCTCTACGTGCCCAAACGCAACGGCAGCGTTGGCAAGCAACCCCAGCCATACGCAACGCAGACGTCAAAGACAAGCGTCAGCCTCCAGCCAACACGTCGCCTGCGGACAGACAAGTCGGGTCCAACGTCCATGCAGAACGGCTCGCTAGACAGCTTCAATGTCCGCACTTCGACGGTGAAAACTCCACTAAATATACGGTACCTCCAGCTAAAGGGGACAATGATCCCATAACCTTTCTAAAATTAACCAGGGCAGACTTAGGCACTGCGATCGTTCAGCAAGTATGGGAGCATGCATTTGCCTACCCTTTGTACTTCCGGTGCTTGAATCGCACTTCTGGATTTGTTGATTACTGGGCTTCCGTATTGTTTCGAATGAAAGAACAAACCGTTCTGAACTTCTTGAACGGATCTGAGTTGGTGGGCATAAAGAATTATGATGGCGAAGCCTACTATCGCTGATTGCTGTTTCGTGACAAAGCTTCAAGCTACGCGAAGCCAAAAAAAAAACGAAAATTATGGTCAAGAACTTCGCCGACATTTCCCGACCTTTGAAAGAACTACTGTGGAAGGATATGGCATTTTCTTGGGGTCCCCATGAAGCTGATGCTTTCCGTAAACACACTGCTTTGGTCACCTCTCCCCCCCCATTTTAGCCCATTGTGACCCATCAGCACCCACTGAAATTCGCACCGACGTCAGTGGTTATGGCATTGGTGTAGTTCTCGCCCAGTGGCAACAAGGAAAAAATAGGCTCATTTCCTACGCCACTCGATTACTTTCCCCGTCCGAATGCAAGTTTTTGATCACTGAGCGTGAGTGTCTCGCACTTGTTTCGGCAGCCAAAAAAATCCGACCACACTTATTTGGTCACCCATTTTCTGTAATCACTCTAACGTTTGCTGGTTGTCTTCCCTAACAAATCCTACTGAATGACTTAGTAGTTGGGCGTTGAAGCTTCAAGAATACGCAATTGACGTAACTTACAAATCTGGCCGACTGCACCAGGATGCTGCCTGTCTATCTCGACATCCTGTAGATCCCCTTGTCCTGTGAGCGCATGATCCAGACACCTGCGTTTTACCCTATCTTACCTCACGAATGATATTGCCGCCAGGGACACTATATCGTCATCGGCAACCCCCTCAACTGACATTGTGCACGTGTCTTGTCTGAAGCCGTACTTCACCGGGCACGATCATTCTCTCTCCTAAGTGCAGACACGGCGCTGCCAGCGGCGCGGGCTGTATTTCACACGCTGTGACAAACAAGTGGGAATGCTTCATTGAGATGATGAACACGAGGGCTGTAATAGCTCTCGCGTTCTTGTTGTTCGTGTGCTGCCATCTTGGTTGAAGGTCTCCCAGTGGACATTGTAAATATATTTCTTTCCTTGTTTCTTTACTTCGGCTATTCTCACTCTTGTGACAATATGAAGATTAGACAAATCCATCTAGTACTCATCATTTTCATGCTCGGTGAAGCGTCGTGCGTTCGATCTCCAATAGACACTTACGCCAGAGTTTCCTCTACTGTAACTATAAGAAACTTTCCGCATCAGGCGATGCGAAGCTGCACTGGGGTTTTTTATCGCGTGTGCATCGGTTTGACTAGCGGTCTACGTTAAGAATAACATAATAGCATAAGCACAATTGAAAGGGTAACACAAAATATGCGACAATGCAGCATTAGTAGAAACGTTCATGAAAACATTTTGTCAAAGCGATGCAAACGTGGTGTGCCCTCCCCCCCCCACCCCCGCGGCTTTGCGTCGCCTAATAATTCCCTTTAGCGAGAAATGGCGTCATTTTTTATGAAGTAGAAATTCTAAAGGACGCTTTCGAAATCGAAACCACGATATCACTCTGAATTCAAAAGAAAAAAGGAAAAAAAACTGTTATATAGTAGCTCTTTAGTAAAATTGATGCTAAGGTCGTGAAAGCATATAAATTCCAAATCTCAAATATAGAACATAACCTAACCTATGGCATGCAGGCAATAATGAGTCAGGGAATTGACGACCCCCCCCCCCCCCCATAAACATACTGGAAGGAATCTGAAGTGATTCCACAGCCACCATAGTTCTCATGAAGAAAGTGACAGAATTCCAATAAAAAAGAATGTAAGGCAGGGTGACAGTGTTTTTATAGAAGGTTTTCAGGGCCCTAGAATAAAAATGTTTAGAGATGAGAGCTAATGGAGGGTACATTAATAGCGCACGATTCGCTGATGACGCCTACACGACTAACTAAGGGGACGAAATTCAGCGCATGAGAAATGAACTGGACAAGAAAGCAGAAAAATAGGTGTGAAAACGTGAAGAAAACTAGGGTGCAAAGGTCCCGGCAGAAAACAGCACTTTGTGATAGTTGGAGAGTAAAGAAAAATATGTCTGCTTAGGAGAGGTAGTAGCCGGGGAGCCATACCATGTTAATGAAATAGTACATGAATAAGTAAAGGGTAGAATACATTCAGCAAGCATTATAAATTCCTGAATGGTAGCCGGCCACTAACCCTCAAGAAAAAGGTATATAATGGCTGCATCTTGCCATTACTTACCTATGGAGGAAAACCCCGGCGGCTTATGAAGAGCGTTCAGTCTGAATAGAGGACGATGCAGCGAGCGATGGAGAGGAAAATGATAGGCTTAATCTTTGGCGACAAGAAGAAAGCAGTATGTGTCAGGGAACAAACGGGGGTTAAGAATACCACTGTTGAAATCAAGAAGAAAAAATGGACATGTGCTGGGCATATAGCACGTGGGAAGGATAACCGCTGGTCATTTAGGATAATCCCGGCTGTGGCAGCTGCATTTCCGATAGAGATGGAAATGTTGTAGGCCCGTGTACTCAGATATGGGTGCACGTTAAAGAACCCCAGGTGGTCAAAATTTACGGAGCCCTCCACTACGGCGTCTCTCATAATCATATGGTGGTTTTGGGACGTTAAACCCCACAAATCATTTAGGATAACCGACTGGATTCTCAAAGAAGGCAAACACACGAAGGAGAGACAGAACGTTAGGAGTACCGATGATGTTGAAAAGTTCGCAGGTGTAATGTGTGAACGGAAAACACGAGAACGGGTTGATTGGCGGATCAAGGGAAATGCCTTTACCCTACAGTGGGCAAAGTCAGGCTGATCATGATGACGACGATCAAAAAGATGATAATTATGATGATGAGGACTTACAAACGCAGAAAGCATAATGAAAAAAAACGCAGACACTGAACCTTAACGTTACTTCCTGCCATGCTTTTTCCAGAGTTTCGTACATAGTAAATATGGCAGAACTTATGAATAAGCCTCAAACAGCCCCGATCTCTCTACAAATCACTATAGCCTTACATTAAGCAACGTAAAAGTATAATAAAACACATAAAACATGAATAAAAAGCCAATCGAGTCTATGAAATTAACCTCGTAAGTAAACATATGTAACCTAAACTTCAGTATCACCTTTAAAAAAGCATCCATCGCAGGTCGATGTGGACCTTACCCAATACCGACACGGGAACAAGCTGTCTTCTTGAAAATATATTGATTGTAGGGCCTCTGGCCAGGTGGCTTTCAACGTCAGTATATAGCTCTACTGGCCATTGCGGCCAATCGGATATGGTCAAACAACGACAGCTGGTTGCCACAGTTCCTTCAAGATGTCTCCAAAGGGAATAGATGATTTCGTGGGGCTTTGATCCCAATATAACGCAATGTGTGCGAGGGTTTACCGCTGTCGTTCATGTACAGGTGCCCGCATGGGTTGTGGGTTTCATACCGTATTTCCCCAGTGGTGGAGGGTACGTGTTCGATTATCCCCAACACCAACAACTGTAGCCTGTTCAAAACACATAGGCGCATGTGACCAGCCGCATTTTAGGTTCAAAGCTCCTTTAGGCGTGGCCAAGTCCTACGTTCTCGCAGCCACCTCAAGTTCTCGGAGCGCTCACTAGAAGGAGATGGCGCTGTGGCGCTTGTAGCGCTAGTACTGGGATATTTCACTAGATAGTGCTGCGGCGCTCTCTCCGCTTCGATACAGGCTCGCATTTAATAGTAAATCGCGTTCGCTCTTGCGTTAAAAATGCGTTCGCTTATGGCGTGCTTCCTCTTTCGCCGGCAGTCTGTGTGCTTCGAATATGAGCCACGAAGGTGGTGGAGTTTAGGGTTAGCAAAACGGCTGCAGCGCGTGCTCGCCGTCTTTGCATGATGACTGACTGGGCAAGTTGTATGGAGAATTCAATGTTTCTCAATATACTTCCGGAGCTTCGCACACTCATCATCATTCAGTCCGTGGATGTGCTGTGATTTTTTTGATGGCATGCACGCTTTCCCTTTCATGCCCATTCCGTTGCACACCATCTATCTATCTATCTATCTATCTATCTATCTATCTATCTATCTATCTATCTATCTATCTATCTATCTATCTATCTATCTATCTGTCTGTTTGTCTATCTATCTATCTATCTATCTATCTATCTATCTATCTATCTATCTATCTATCTATCTATCTATCTATCTATCTATCTATCTATCTATCTATCTGTCTATCTATCTATCTGTCTATCTATCTATCTATTTATCTATCTATCTATCTGTCTATCTATCTATCTATTTATCTATCTATCTGTCTGTCTATCTATCTATCTATCTATCTATCTATCTATCTATCTATCTATCTATCTATCTAGCTATCTATCTATCTATCTATCTGTCTGTCTGTCTGTCTATCTATCTATCTATCTATCTATCTATCTGTCTATCTATCTATCTATCTATCTATCTATCTATCTATCTGTCTATCTATATATCTATCTCTGTATCTATCTATCTGTCTCTCTGTCTGTCTCTCTCTCTATCTATCTATCTATCTATCTATCTACCTATCTATCTTTCTATCTGTCTGTCTGTCTGTGAGACTATCTATCTATCTATCTATCTATCTATCTATCTATCTATCTATCTATCTATCAATCTATCTATCTATCTATCTATCTATCTATCAATCTATCTATCTATCTATCAATCTATCTATCTATCTATCTATCTATCTGTCTATCTATCTATCTATGTATCTATCTGTCTGTCTGTATGTCTATCTATCTATCTATCTATCTATCTATCTATCTATCTATCTATCCATTTGTCTATCTATCTATCTATCTATCTATCCACCTATCTATGTGTCTATCTATCTATCTATCTATCTATCAATCTATCTATCTATCTATCTATATATCTATTTATCTGCCTGTCTGTCTGTCTGTCCATCTATCTATCTATCTATCTATCTATCTATCTATCTATCTGTCTGTGTATCTATCTATCTATCTATCTATCTATCTATCTATCTATCTATCTATCTATCTATCTATCTATCTATCTATCTATCTATCTATCTATCTATCTATCTATCTATCTATCTGTCTGTGTCTCTGTCTATCTATCTATCTATCTATCTATCTATCTATCTCTCCGTCTATCTATCTATCTATCTATCTATCTATCTATCTATCTATATATCTATCTATCTATATATCTATCTATCTACTCGTCAGTCGCGTTGTCTTAGAAAGAAAATTCAGGTGGAAATAAATTCTCTACAGGTAGACCTGGAGTTAGACCCAGGCACTTTGCGCGGCAGCCTTGTACTCTACCACACAGGCGTGACAGAGCTTGCAATCGTGTACACTAGTCTCGTAAAGACAATGTCATTCATGGTTACAGTGTTGTTTGCTGCTTTCCCAACAATGTAATAAATATTACACGTGTACTCCTATTGCTCCGTTGAGAAAAACAGGTCACAGACCAACGTCAAAACTAGAGAATGACGTTTCGAGATCCGCATGGATCGCTGGCTCACAATCTCTCGAAGACATCGTTGCACTGTCGCTCGGCCACGAAGGAATACGCACATGAACACTGCTCGTAATATGCACATTACCACACGCTGTCACAAACTACATTTCTGTAGAACTGGCGTGTGTGCTCTAACGTAAAAGACGACTTTACATATGACATAGGAGGTGTTACATAGGAGGTGTTAGTAGACTTACCAACTCAGCGTAGGCGCCGAGTTGGTAAGTGTACCAACACCTCCGTTATTTCTTTCAATGTCAGCGTAAGCGCGTTTTTCTCAACGGGAGCCGTCAGTCCTCCTTAGTTCTGGAAGAGTGCGTGATGTGACGCTGCATGATGGATAGAACTGCTTGGTCACCCATGCTTCTGAGTGATATCCCCAGGAGATATGATAGACTTGTTACCAACTCTAATTCATGCGCCTGTCAGATCCGCTCCTTCAGGCACCTCCTTTGTTGCTCGAAGGAATGCAACCTCCACGTCTCAACGTAGCACGTGTAGCGTGGCAGCGATGCCTCCCCCTAAGTGACCCACATAGCGCCACAAACGGCGACAGGCTATCTCAAAACGCTGTGCCTTTTAAAGAGCCAACGTGACCACAAATATTTTGAGCACAAGAATGCAACACTTCGCCCCACGGATCTGCACATAACTGAACAAAAAATTACTTCGTATGATTTCCGTCGTGAGGCAATGCATGAGGGGTTCCTTCCCTATGACCACAAAGTATACACGAAGGTTACGGGATAGGTGAGAGCAGTAAAGGGTAGATGAGAGTGTGGTGGATGGCTGGATAGGGTGCATTCAGCTGGTATTGATAAAGTAGAGAAGGCGTTGGTACATGATATGCACGCAAGTAATCAAAGTGCAGAGAAACGTGCACCTACGTCGCAACCACGTTGAAGAAACCCAGGTGGTCAAAATTTCCGCAGCCCTACTCTACGGCGTCTCTCACATTCATATGGTGGTTTTGGGACGTCAAACCCCACATATCAATGAAAATAAAATGATCTACGTCGCCATGCTTGCATCAATGAAAAAAAAAACAAAAAAGAAAAGAAAATGTGGCACATAATGCTCACTGCTTCGCATGACATCGAAGCATTAAGCGAATTCCTGTGTGGGCGTCGGCGTCGTTGATTGCGAGAGAAATATCGTTTTCGCGAGCGAGAACGAGACAACTGGAAATGAAAAAAAAAAACAAGAGTACCTGCTTCACTACCATCTTGACGTCAAGCAGGTGTTTTATCACAGAGCCACCACATGGTTTGAAACTGCAGCACGAAATGAAATATAATAAAACAATGTCATGTAATGGGACAGTCTTCCCGCATGCAGTATTGTCAAATCGTAAAATTGTGCCAGGCTTCAACACACGTGAACTGCGCAACAAGTGGGTGGTCTAGAGCAGCCCACTCATAACAAAGTGGGTTACTGCGCAGGTGCGCGTGGCACAATACGGACGTGTTGTGGGTTCTTCGCCAGTTCAGGAAAGAAAGATTTATAATGTAGTGGACACTTCACAACTAAACCACAGAGAAATAAAAAAAACAAGTTAAGAGTGAACACTCCCATAGAACTCGGTGGCCCAGTCGACCCTAGTGCACCTGCTGGTTGGTGAAAGCAACGGGCCTGCTCTTCCCGTTTCAGTTTCAATGGCGCGAAATTTGGAGTACTGTGCGCAATCGACGTTCAATATGATCTGGTGTGAGACCGATGAAGACGCTGTGAATCACGCTTGTACGACGTCAGTTGGATGATTCAAGCACTTTCGAGACGCTGCGCCGTATAGAAACCACCGACGTGGTAAAACTCTGTGAAGGCGTAGTTCAATTAGTTGTCTCTCGTGTAGTGGCCACCGACGCTGTTCTAACAACCCTGGAAGTCTACTTTCAACGGTCATTTTAAAAGCAGAGCGTTTTCTTTTTTAAAACTTCAGACGCTTGTCTCCGCTACGAGAGCTGCGCAATGATGGAGTACTGCACTGGGCCTCTATATGATCACCCACTCGTGAAAAGGGCGTTAGCTTTCACAACAATCCTAAGAACCGGAAACTGAGGAAGAACTGGATAGTCAAACTCAAAGAGAGAAAGCGCCGCCTGTATCCATCGGTAGTACAAGTACAGCCACGGCCACCTGGATCGGGCGCACGTGCGGTGGTGTTTCTCCGGCCGTTCCATTTTGCGCGCGCCCCATTGAAAAAATGTATTTTGGCGAAGTTCCGCCACACGTCGCGACGCTATTCTCTTACGGAATATATAAAAACAACGGTGACAGAAACATTTAGGCACCAAGAAAGCGCTGCATGCACCGTACCAGATGAGGATAGATGAATTAGCTGCAGTGGCTCCACTGGGACGAGAGGGGGAAAGGGCAGAGAATCGAGTTCCTAATAGCACATCAACAGGCCCTGATGGCATCCCAATCATCCTAATACAGAAACTAAGACCAAACTCTAAGCAAAGATTAAGAGAGGCAGCGAGCAAAGCAATAATGAATGGTGAAGCTCCCAATGCGTGGAAACTAAACAGGAAGAGCATGGTCTATAGAGGAAAGGGGGACAAAATCGATATAAACAACTACCGTCCTATAACATTGACATCAGTAGTTTACAGGCTGCTCATGCAGGTAGTAAAAGAAAGACTACAGACATGGGTGGAGAAGGAGGGGGTGTCCGGAGAACTACAACATATGTTCCGTAAACGAAGGAGGTTGGAGGAGAATATGTTTTCATTGATGCAGTGTATCGAAATAGCGGGAAAAGAACACAGGCCCCTGTGGCTGGCATTTCTAGATATCAAGGGAGCTTACGATAGTGTGATTTAAGAAGGCTTATGGGGAATACTGGACACACTAGATGTGGAAGATGGAATAACTAATCTTTTAAAGGATATCTATAAAAGTAACAAGTTGGTTATCAAATGGGAAGAACAGGTATCTGAACCTATAGACATACAACGCGGGCTTCTACAGGGATGGCCTTTGTCACCTTTGTTATTTATGCTGTACCTCCAGGGTTTAGAAGCCAAATTAGAGGAGAGTCGACTCGGTTTCAGCCTCTTTTTTGCCAAACAAGGAAAACATAATGAACAGTAATTACCAGCATTGATGTATGAAGGTGATATAGTATGAATAGCCGACAACGAGGAAGATTCGCAGGGATTGATAGACATCTGTGGTAATGAGGGAGATAGGTTAAAGTTGAAGTTCAGCAGGAAAAAGTCGGCAATCGTGATTTTTATTGATGACAAATGCAGTGATCATAAGATACAGGAAGTTACGCTAGAAGTAGTGAATAAATACAAATGCTTTTGCATATGGATAAATAACGGGGCTGAGTATCTAAGAGAGCACAAAAGATACGTAATGACCAAGGGCACCAGGAACGCAGCTGTAATGAAAATTGGGCACTGTGGAGCTACGGTAGGTAGGACGTTGTGAGAGGGATTTGGAAAGGTCATGGTCCCGGGTTTGACGTTCGGCAGTGCGGTCTTGGCATGAAATCAGAAGTTCAAGCAAGATTGGAAATAAACAACATGTCATAGGTAGACTTGCTTTGGGAGCACATGGGAATACCTCAAATAATGGGGGTACAGCGAGACATAGGATGGACATCGTTTGAGTGCAGGGAAGCTAGCAGCAAGATAAAATTTGATGAGCGACTAAGAAAAATGGGACAGGAGCATTTGGCTAGGAAAAATTGCAGCTACTCTTACATGAAGAATGTTGACACTGGATGGAGGAAGTGAACTCGAAAATTGTCAAGCAAGTATTTAGAGAACAACAGAATATCAAGCCAAAAGGAAACATCGGTTAAGAAGAAGGGGAGGGAAACATACAGGGACATGTGGAAGATGGGAATGCTTACGAAATCGTCGCTGGAGACCTACCGAACTTTTAAGCAGGAAATTGCAAGAGAAAAGATCTACGATAATTGTTGGGGTAGTTCTTTGCTCTTCGAGGCTAGAACGGGCGCAAAATACGAAGGCACCTCCATGGTATGTGTTGCGTGTGGAGAGGAGGAGGAAACGGCTTAATATTTGATAATGTTCGGTAAAGGCCTCCACTCTATAGCCGAAAATAATGGCGCTGAATTTTTCAAAGCATTAGGCTTTAGGGGCAGTGAAAGCAAGATGGACTTCAAACGGGTAGGAATAACCCAGAGGAGGCTAACTGATTGCTGGCTATAATCGAGGCGCGAGTGAACTTCAATCCTTAAACGCACAGGTATAGTACTTTACTTTATGGCTAGGTGGTAAGGGCCACCACCCGATCTAAAGGGCACAGCCGAATACATCCATCTCCATCCATCCGTCCTCCCTGCTGACGACGCCGAAAGCGCCGCGCCGCAGACATGCTTGGAGAAATGCACAATGGACGTCGTTCACGTGGTGACTAGAATAACGAAGCGCTAATATGTATTCATAATCGGGCTTACCACAGTGAGTGTTGTTCTCTGTAGCATGCTATGGTCGAAAGAGAGCTAAGCAGCGTGAGGCGACTGCGCATGGCGCAGCTTGTTCGTAACTTTCGCCTCCATGACAGATGTATTAAGCTGGGTGACTACGTGATCTGGCGCGCTTTTCATGCTTTGTTTTAGCGATTGTTTCTCCCACTGCCATCTGAATCGGTGCGTCTCAGTTTGAGTGGCCTTGTTCTGCAAGGAATACATTTTGTCGTTGTCGACCCTGCATATATAGCCATGTTACGCAGTCCAGCTCGGTCATCACAGCATCACATTGCTGGAAAATAAAACGTAGTGCTGGTAATGCTACAATCGTTTTGACCTGCACGATGATCGGCGAATTTTTGTTGTGGGCACGAAACTTGAAATATTTAAGCTCACACGGTACGACACCGTTGCGAATGTGACTTTCTGTTCTATGCGCCGGCCGCATTTAGGCGATCGTGAACGTGAAAATTATGGGCGATGCTAGTCGTCTGCGAATTATAGAGTGCCATGGATCGGTAACCCCGTTACCAAATACTTTCTTTCGCTTAGGTGAATCTTGTCGTTTTAAAGCGCGACACGGTTAAAAAGCTTGTCTCGCAGACATTATGTCATGTGCGTGTGTGAGCGGAAAGGCTGCGTTGGCTGTGAGCGAACATTCGAGATAGATGCAATGAAGATGGAGTTTGCACTTCGCTGTTCCTTACGGTAAACAGTATACGTCTCCGACGAGAAGTGAGGGCTTCGTACTAGCGATTGGGAATGCGATTGTGAGTGTGTTCTTCCATGCGTGAGTGCATATGGTATGTGCGTGTGTGTGCGCGTGCGCTTTTGTTTTGGGTCTAATGCGCACGCGCTGTGTGTGTGTGTTCTTCCACGCGTGAGCGTGTATGAATGCGTGTGTATGTGAAAGCGCACGCTCGTCTACCTGGTTGCGCGCACTTATGTGTGATGTCGAGTGCACACTTGTGTGTGCGTTCTTTTGTGCGTGAGTGCGTGCAGATGTGTGTGTGTGGGCAAGAGCACGTGCTAGCGCTTGTGTGTTCTTTTGTGCGTACGAATGTGTGTCTGTGTGCGCTCTTTTGTTAGTGAGCGTGTGCGAATGTGTGTGCATTAAAACACACTCGTATGTCTGTGTGCGTGTGGTGGTTTGCGTTTGTTGTTGTGCGTGTTTTTTGGGCGTATTCTTGTGTCACTGCGTTTTTCCATGCGTGAAAAAAAAACCTTCCTTCTATGTGTACCTCAAACGCTAAGCGTCGTTTGTGTCTGTGCGCAAATTAACGCCGGTTGTGCTCAGCTATCACTTTCCACAGAGTTACGAGTCCTTACAAAAATTCTTATTGAAAAAAAGAAGACAAGTTATTGAGCAATGACAACAGATGGAGTTGAAAATGCATGAAGTTTCAATTAAAATACCGTTGAGGAAATTGGTGACCAGTATTGAAAATTGGCCCATGACTTTCAATGGAAAGCCATCAATGTGCTCTATATAGATTTATCATTGAGAGAGAAAAAAATGGCGATAGAAAATACGTTGTGGATGAATTGAAATATTAAAAAAGCAAATGTTGACAACCATTGAATATTTGCTCACAACTTTCATTTGAAAGCCATCAATCGTTTATCAATGCGACGAAAATTATTATTTTACGCACTCGAAAGCGGCTTCTCGCGAATAATGCCGATGATATTAGGACCATAGGTAAATATAATACCATTAGTACCCCAATCACCTACATGTGCATACCACCCCAGCGCTGGAATCGAACTCGGGACCTCATGAACGTGTGAAGCAGATGTCTTACCCTATGCACCACAGTGCGCCACCGAGTGAAAGTGGGACTGTATGCATATATAAATATATATATATATATATATATATATATATATATATATATATATATATATATATATATATTTATATATATAGTATATATACTTTCTTGTGAAGAGAAATGCCCACTACTGCAGCGACATCGACACGTTGGCGCGAGGCGTGAGCTAGGGCTTCCTGGTTGCTGCTGACGCTTCCCGTACACTAGGCCTGCTCTTGCTGCTTCTGTACCGACGCTTCTACCGCTTTTGACCTTGCATTTACGTTATATTTTGGTGGTGAGTGCTGCGGTCTTCCCCAGTCCTGGAACTGCGTAGCCGAAAGCTGCCGTCCGTCATGCTTGACGACGCTGTCTTCACACCCCCACCGGCTTCACCACACAAGGTCTGTCCCGGTGTCCAGCTCTTGCGAGAACCAGGCATTTTCAGAGGCACTGACGAAAAAGAAGTTGAGGATTGGCTGGAATCTTATGAACGAGCCAGTGCTACTAACAAATGGGACGATCCCACCAAGCTTGGTACCATGATGTTTTATTTAACGGATGTTGCCAAGCTATGGAACAGAAACCATGAGGCCGATATCCCCACTTGGATGACCTTCAAAGCCTGCATCGAAGATATTTTTGGACGCCCTGGTGTGCGCAAACTTCGCTCGGAACAACATCTACG
Source organism: Rhipicephalus microplus (assembly GCF_043290135.1). Taxonomy (NCBI): domain Eukaryota; kingdom Metazoa; phylum Arthropoda; class Arachnida; order Ixodida; family Ixodidae; genus Rhipicephalus; species Rhipicephalus microplus. The sequence goes on along the minus strand of NC_134705.1, from coordinate 43,577,637 downwards.
AAGCCGGTCCCAACAAACTGGTGAGACATTCACTAGCTACATCGAGGACGTCCTCCACCTGTGCCGGCGTGTCGACCCGACGATGGCGGAAGCTGACAAGGTATGACATATTATGAAAGGCATTTCTGACGACGCCTTTCAAATGCTACTCTTGAAGTACCCTGTCACTGTCTCTGAGCTCATCGAGTTGTGCCAGAGTTTCGACGAGCTTCGACGACGGCGTCTTCTCATGCGACGCACTAACGTCCCGGATGACACACTTTCAAGCCTAACCACCACCTCTGACCTTGAGTCCCTGCTATCTCAGATCAAGGAGTTTGTTCGTGCTGAAGTCCCTCGTCAGCAATCACTGCTATCTACAGCTGGCCAACCACCGTCACCTCTGCCAGCAGACATTCGCCAGGCCATCCAGAAGCAAGTTTGCGCGGCTCTGCCATTTGCCCGTGACACTTCACCGTTGCCGACCCCTGTTGCGTGTGCCGAGGTGAATGCACCTCTTAGCTATGCCGAAGTGGCCGCTCGACCACCTCTTCAGACTTTTACGTCACTGCCATCAGCCGTGCCACCGCGACCTATTCCTCGGTTCGCTCAGCCAAGGTTCCTCCAGAGTAGTGGACCATGACGTACACTCGACAATCAGCCAATATGCTTTGCCTGTAGTCTACCTAGCCTCATAGCGCAATACTGTCGTCTACGCGACTCTGTCTACCACCAGAGCTTCGAACCTGCCCCTTAGGTGCCACCGCGCCCTTCGTTCACAGGCTCTCAGCCCCCTGACCAGATGTCATCTTACGCCGACTACCGCCCTCCTGTTAACCACCGCTCGCCATCGCCTCGACGCCGCTCGCCATTGCCGATGTGTCGTCGTCGTTCATCGCCAGAGCAGGAAAACTGATTGCCGCAGTTCCAGAGGCAGGAACTGCGTTGCCCGCGAAAAGACCAAGGCCTCTCTCTTCCCCAACGAATGTTCCTGACGTAAATGTGGACGGCGTCGCTGGGCTCGCTCTTGTCGACGCTGGTGCCGCAGTTTCAGTGATAAGTGCCAACCTCTGCCGCTTGCTCAAAAAATTTATGATGCCAATAGCAAGTGTACCACTTCGTACAGCTAGCGCAGATCACGTCACGCCGGCCACTGCCTATATTGCTCGCATCGCGATTGATGGCCTCATCTATGTCGTCGAGTTACTAGTGTTGGATTCCTGCTCCCATGACCTCAATTTGGGTTGGGACTTTCTCTCCTCTAATAAGGCCGTCATCGACTGCTCTCGCGCTGAGGTGGAATTTGAAGTGTTTGCCGACACTCCGTTAAATGGTGCTGTTCAAACCGGGGACCAAATATTTGTTGCTGAAGACGTCATCATACCGCCGCACTCTTTCGCCCTTACCATGGTGTCTTGCAACTCGCTTGCCGAGTCGAGTGGCTTTTTCACGCCCTCTGCCCTTTTCGTTCACCGCAAGTGTTCGCTGCTATCTTATGCCCTTCTAGAACTTCATGACGGCGTCAACAGACTGCTCATCTCGAACCTCTTGTCATGTCCTGTAACACTACTTCGGGGTGAGTGCGTCGGGTGGGTTTACAGTCTCGACCCTTCTGCAATAGTCGACATGCCGACTGGTCCTTCCGCCAAACACGAAGTCGCCGGAGTGACCTGTGCCTCTTCACCAAAGACTACTAGGCCTGACGTACTGAGCAGCTCCATCGCCGACACGTTAACCGTTTCGCAAAGTTCTCAGCTTCTACGACTGCTGCACAAGTTCTGTTCTTCCTTTGATTCCGCAGTGTCATGCAGACACTGCGGAATCAGGGCGTAGATGAAGTATATATAAACATTCTGGAAGAAATCTACAGGGGATCAACTGCTACCATAGTGCTTCATAAAGAAAGCAACAGAATACCAATCAAGAAGGGTGTAAGGCAGGGGGACACAATCTCCTCAATGCTATTTACCGCATGCTTACAGGAGGTTTTCAGAAGCCTAGTAACAGTTAGGGATAAGAGTTAATGGAGAATACCTTAGTAACCTGCGCTTCGCCGATGACATTGCATTGCTGAGTAACTCAGGGGACGAATTGCAACTCATGATTACGGAGTTAGACAAGGAGAGCAGAAAGGTGGGTCTTAAAATTAATCTGCAGAAAACGAAAGTAATGTACAACAACCTCGGAAAGGAGCAGCTCTTCGAGATAGGTAATAGTGCACTTGAAGTTGTAAAAGACTATGTCTACTTAGGGCAGGTAATAACCGCTGAGCCTAACCACGAGATTGAAGTAACTAGAAGAATAAGAATGGGCTGGAGCACATTCGGCAAGCACTCTCAAATTATGACAGGTAGATTGCCACTGTCTCTCAAAAGGAAGGTATATAACAGCTGTATCTTGCCGGTAGTTAGCTACGGAGCAGAAACCTGGAGACTTACAAAGAGGGTTAAGCTTAAATTGAGGACGACACAGCGAGCAATGGAAAGAAAAATGGTAGGTGTAACCTCAAGAGACAAGAAGAGAGCAGAGTGGATTAGGGGACATACGGGGGTTAAGGATATCATAGTTGAAATAAAGAAGAGGAAATGGACATGGGCCGGGCATGTAGCACGTAGACAGGATAACCGCTGGTCAACAAGGGTAACTAACTGGATTCCCAGAGAAGGGAAGCGGGTTAGGGGGAGACAGAAGGTTAGGTGGGCAGATGAGATTAAGAAGTTTGCGGGTATAAATTGGCAGCAGCAAGCACAGGACCGGGTTAACTGGCGGAACATGGGAGAGGCCTTTGTCCTGCAGTGGACGCAGTCAGGCTGCTGATGATGATGATACACCCCTCGGCCGCACATCCGCTGTGTGTCACCGCATCAATACGGTTACAATGCGCCATTGCGTCAAAGACCCTATCGCGTGTCCGCAGCCGAGTGCCAGGTTATCGATGACCAAGTAGCTGACATGCTCAAGCGTGGCGTCATCCAGCCTTCGAATAGCCTCTGGGCATCTCCAGTCGTTCTCGTTAGGAAGACGGACGGGTCAATTCGCTTCTGTGTGGACTACTGTCGTCTTAACAAAATAACTCGAAAGGTGTTTACCCCTTACCGAGAATTGACGATGCCATTGACTGCCTCCAAGGTGCGGAGTACTTCTCTTCTATTTACCTACGGAGATGCTACTGGCAAGTCCCTCTGGCACCTGAACATCAACCTAAAACGGCCTTTGTCACACCTGATAGCCTTCACGAATTCTGTGTCATGCCTTTTAATCTTTGCAACCCACCCGCAACATTCGTGCGGATGATGGACAATCTTTTGCGTGGCCAGAAATGAAACGTGCCTTTGCTACTTATATGACATAGTTATATTTTCACCAGACTTTCCAACGCATCTCCGCAGGCTAGATGAAGTACTGCAGTGCCTAACTGACGCCGGCCTTCAGCTCAACCTGAAGAAATGCCGCTTCGGCGCAAGTCAGCTCACCATCCTCGGCCATGTTGTCTTTAAAGACGGTATTCTTCCTGACACCGCCAAGCTTCAGGCAGTTGCAGAGTTCCCTAAACCTGCGTCTCTGAAGGATCTGCGCAGCTTTCTTGGCTTCTGCTCGTATTCGCGCCGTTTTATACGAAATTTTCCGATTATCACCGCCCCTTGACTGAACTTCTGCGCAGTGACTCCAAAAGCTAGGCTTGGTCACCCGCCTGTGACGATGCCTTCGAAAAGTTGCGCCGCCTGTTAACGTCACCGCCAATCTTGCGTCACTTTGACCCGACTGCTCCGACTGAGGTACACACCGACGCCAGTGGTGTTGGACTCAGCGCGGTGCTCGCGCAGTGCAAATCGGGATTCCAGAAGTACGTAGTCGCATACGAAAGCCGTACCCTCACCAAAGCGGAGAAGAGTTATTCTGTGACAGAGAAGGAGTGTCTGGCAATTATATGGGCTCTAGGAAAATTAAGACCGTATCTATATGGTCACCTCTTCGACGTAGTAGCGATGGCCATGCGCTTTGCTGGTTATCCACATTGAAAGTCTCCTCCGGCCATTTAGCTCGCTGGGCTTTGCGATTGCAAGAGTTTGACATGCGTGTTGTCTACAGGTCTGGCCGACGTCACACTGATGCTGACGCCCTATAACGTTCACTTGTGTCCTAAGAAAGCTCTGAATGTCTATCTGCCGTGGATGAAATGGTTGCGTTCCCAGAAAACTGTGACATGGCGTCTGAGCATTGTTAGGATGACTAGATCAGCACTCTTCTGCGATTCCTTTCAGGCCCATCGACTTCTGCATCTTCTCGAACGTTGCGCAGTCAAGCGGCTCACTTTGAGGTTCACGATGGCCTTCTTTATCGCAGGAACTACAAGTCCGACGGCCGAAAGTGGTTACTCGTCAAAACCTCACCATCTTCGTGCTGAGATATGTTCAGCTTTCCACGCTGACCTTCAGTGCGCACATGCGGGCGTTTTCAAAACATACGCTCTGCATTCCTCCCGGTTTTATTGGCGAGGCATGTACACCTTTGTGCGCAAATACATCCAATCATGCCCGCAGTGCCGATGACGCAAAGCTCTCCCTCATCCCGCCTCTGGTGCGACCCAGCCAATCCTTTGCCCAGCCCGGCCTTTCGACTGCGTTGGAATCAATCTGTATGGGCATGTTTCATTCTCGGCTTCCGGAAACCATTAGATTGTTGTCGCTGTCGACTACTTGACGCGATACGCAGGAACAGCCGCTTTGCCTGCTGCCACAGCACACGACGTATCATCTTTCATCCTGCAGAACTTGATTCTCCGTCACGGCGCACCACGTGAACTTCTCAGCGACAGAGGACGTGTATTCCTCTCTGAAGTCGTCAACGCACTCCTTGCCGAATGCAGTATCATTCACCGGACTACCACCACCTACCATCCGCAGATGAATGGATTGACCAAAAAGTTCTACCGTACCCTAGGGGATATGCTATCTAAGTATGTTCCCTCTGACCACTCCGATTGGGACCTCATTCTGCCTTTTGTTGCGTACGCATATAACACTGCTCCACAGTTGACTACGGGCTTTTCGCCATTTTTGCTGTTATATGGCCGAGACCCTTCCACCAGACTAGATACCATTCTACCCTACCACCCCAATTCCTCCGAGTCTACGCCTATCTCTGAAGCTGCCCGCCGCGACGAGGAATGCCGTAAGCTTGCTCAGTCATTTACAACCATCGACCAATGGAGACGAAAATCTCGACGTGACGATAACCAGCCGTACCCTAACTTTGTTTTGGACACTCTTGTGTGGCTTTGGGTTCCCGCTGTCCCTACAGGCATTTCCTCGAAACTTGTTTTAAAATACTAAGTACCCTACCTCGCAGACTTCACCTGTTAACTACATCGTCGAACCCGTTACGTCATCCACAGACCAGTGCATTCGGGGTCGTGAAGCCGTTCACGTACAGCGGTTGAAACCTTATTACAATACGCTCGTACTCTGTCGTCCATGAGTCGCCAGGATGGCTCCTTTTCCGGCGGGGGACGAAATGTAGTGAAGAGGAATGCCCACTACTGCAGCAACATCGACACGTTGGCGCGAGGCGCGAGCTAAGGCTGCCTAGTTGCTGCTGCGACGCTGCCCGTATACTCGGCCTGCTCTTACTGTTTCTGTACAGACGCTGCTACCGCTGTTTACCTTGCATTTACATAATATATATATATATAAGGCTTATATGCAGAAGAATAACTTCGGTTGCCGCAAGGTTATAAATATGAAAGTAGATGCGCTTTCACATAACAACTGTTTATTGTGCCGACGTTTCGACAGGAACCCTGTCTTTTTCAAGGCATAATACTATTTACACATGTTCCGTGCCTTTTTATATCCTGTCGAGACAGGAGGGGAGGGGTCAATTGAGAGAGAGATAGAGAGAGAAAAAAAGAAGAAACAGCGAAACGGCAGGACAAACATTAAATAAAATATAGAAAATCTAGGAGAAGAAGCAAGACCGACACGGCGTAATTAGAAAGGGGCAGCATTTCAACAAAGTAGGGCAGAGGTAGATGAGGAATGTCATCATTGTCAACAATACCTCCCCCGCACCCACACTTCCCCAAGTGGGCAGGGAGCCGCCGTTTTTGTATTTCACCTTTCCGTGTAGTCCGTTGGCGGCTCGTTCCTCTTTGAAGTGTATGACAAGTTAATGGGGAGGGCTTAAGCGCTTTAAGTGCATGCTGGTGGCGTCGGGAGGAGCGAAAAAGCCGGTGAATGAGGCACGGCCATCGATATTCATTATATGCATTGGCTCCTTGTCAGTGAAGGAACAGAATGTGCGTTAAAAATTAAAGAAGGAGAAAAAAAACCAGGGGGGAGGGGGGAGACTTTACGACATCCGAGACAGTCACCACACAGTTGCGGCTCACTGGGAAGACATGCGCGCATGCACGAAAAAGTTAACGAAACCACCTAGCCGTCAGCTCCTTGTCAGTGAAGGAACAGAATGTGCGTTGCAACTTAAAGAAGAGAAAGAAAAAAAAAGAAGGGGGGGGGCGACCGTACGACATCCGGGACCACTTATCTGTGCGTTCCGGCTGTGCTTGATGAGGCAAATCATTTCTATGTTGTCAGATGCATAGGCCAAAAGCTTTGTTAGCGGGTAATATTATTGTCGTAATGAACCCGGACTGATTAGAGAGAAGCGTTTGCGTCTTTTAGCGGTCGTAACGCAGACAGAGTGCCTGGGTGTTCATTTATTCCGTAATTTATCGTGTTAAATTTGTAGATAGAATAAGATTCCCGTTGTTCCCGTTCTCTGATTGTTCGAAAGTTGTTTTCTAGTAGTGTAACCCTGATGTCATCAAAGCTGTGGTCTTTTAATGTGCAGTGTTTTGAAAGTGGAAGGCCTGGCAGAGATCGTACATGTGCCCGATGGTTGTTGAATCTAATTCTAAACGGAGTGTCCGTCTGGCCCACGTATTGCTTGTTACATACCCCACATTCCAGGAGGTATATGACGTTGTCTGAGTCACAGTCTAGTGCACCTCTTATCCTGTGCTTAAAATCCGAGTGGGTGCTTTTCGCCAATGTCGTTGTCTGCATGTGTTTCCATACCCTACATCTGCTTTTTCCGCAAGGGTGACACCTAATTTGAGGTTTCACACCTATCTTTGAATTTATTAAATGATCCTTTATATTTTTCGGCCTTCTGTATACAACACAAGGAGGAGAAGTGAAAATTTTGGATAGTCGCACGCTCTGTTCCAATATGTTAAAGCGTTTTCTTAGGACCTTGTTTATGTTCGGTGGGTTGCTCGTGAAAGTTAATAGCAAGTTTTTGTTGCGGTGTTGGTCGGCGTTTCTCTGGTGGTTGAGAAGAATCTGGCGGTCCAGATTTTCAGCTTTTTTGATGGCATCATCGATGATAGCTGGCGGGTATTCTTGATTAAGGAGTACTTCGCGCATATGTGTGCTGTTTTTGTGGAAGTCCTCGGTGCGGGAGCAGATTCGTCGAAATCTGTGTGCTTGGGAATAGGGAATGCTGGTCTTGCAATGTCGCGGGTGGCAGCTTTTGAAGTGCAGGTATTGTTGCCTGTCTGTAGGTTTTCTGTATACGTTAGTTACCAACGCGCCATTGTCAACTCGAATGAGTACATCAAGAAAGTTTATTTCAGTGTTAGAGTAGGTGTGTGTAAAATAAATGCTGGGGTGTACCTGGTTGAATGCCTGTATGAATTTGAGGAGCTCGTTTTCCGAATGTGTCCAAATTATGAATATATCATCTAGGTATCGTCTATAGAGTAATGGTTTGATATTACAAGATGAAAGAAAATTGGACTCTATGTGGTGCATGAATATGTTAGCGTAGTTTGGGTCATTCTTGTACCCATTGCCGTACCGCTGATTTGAAGATAGTACTGGTTGTTAAATTCAAAGCTGTTCAAATCGAGTACAAGTCTTGTGAAGATTTCAATTACTTTTTTGCTTGGATAAGCGACAGGGTTGTGTGTGCCATACGATTCAACAAGTGCCCTTACACCATCGTCATGTGGGATATTTGTGTAGAGTGAGCTAACATCCAATGTTACGAGAAATGCACCGTCTGGAATTTTCACGTCTGCTATTTCCCGAAGGAAGTGGTTTGTGCCACGCAAGAAGGACTCATGTGTGGGTGGTATGTCTTTGATTAAAGAATCAATATAACTGGAAATGGGTTCCGTTAACGTTCCCGTGCCTGATATAATGGGTCTGCCAGGGTTATTCTCTTTATGAATCTTCGGCAGCATGTAAAAACGACCAGGTGCCGAATGTACCGTAATAAAGGCCTTTTTAAGCTTTGAATTAATGGCGCCTTCACGTGTGAGATTCTCTAGGGTTGTTACAATGATTTTTTTTTGTGCTCCGTGGTAGGGTCAAAGTCGAGGTGTTTGTAGAATTGTTTGTTATTTAGTTGTCGCTTGCCTTCCTCAATGTAGTCCGATCTATTCAGAACAGCAATCGCGCCTCCTTTGTCTGCTGGTTTGATGACGAGATCTTCGCAGTTGCTCAACGTGAGTAGTGCCTCTTTTTCTCTTTTTGATATGTTATTCATGCTTGGTTTGTGCACTTTGTACGCATGTATAACATCTTTTTGAACCGCGTCTATATAGAGATCCAGATGTCGATCTCTGTTGGCGTCTGGGGTCCATTGCCGTCCGATTACCCCACGAAAAAGTGCGTTATCTTTTTTGGGTTTATCAAAGAAATATTCCTCCAATCGTAAATTTCGTGCGAAGTTGTCTAGGTCTTTTAGGAGCGTGAATTCATCATACCTTCCGTTGCCAGGGCAGAATGTAAGTCCGCGTGATAGTATACTCAATTCTTCTTTGCTAAGTTCTTTGTCGGAAAGGTTAATAACGTTTGGCTCTTTGGGGTGTGGTGGCAAATTTTTTTGAACGTGAGATGATTTGGTATTTTTTCTGTAAGCAGCAGTGGGTATAGCTTGTGACACACTGTCCCGCACAAATTTCTTCCTCTTAAGTTTTTCAATTTCCTCCGTTTTTTTTGTGCTCAAATACGTCTAGTTCTTTAGTTTCCCACTTCGAAAGAGAAAAGTTATTTCTTAAATACCGCTCCTCGTCTGTCAGTGCGTTTAGAGTCTTTCTACAGTGTTCGATGGTGACCTTCGGCAGCTCCTGTGTGGCGTGATCGAGAATTTCGTTCCACCGTTTAATTTCCCCTTCGGCAAAGTTATGCATCGATGGTGTTAGCGACAAGCGCAGCCCCTTCGGAGCCGTACCCGCCAGTACATATTGCTCGAGGCTTTGCACGTGAAGTTCGTGCCGTATTCTTTTGTCAACCACTTTTCTAAGTTTAAGAAAATTTGGACCCGTTCTATGGCCTAGTTCATATCTAGTTCAACTAGGCCATAGAACGGGTCCAAATGTTTTCAGCACCACCTGTAGCCATGGCTACAGGTGGTGCTGACTGACACTCCTACGTTTAAATTCACAGATAAACCCAATAAAGTGGTTGGGGGAGCAGCTACCGTGATAGATCAGTGGTTAGAGCATCGAAAGCGTTATTCTAAGGGGGTAGGTTCGATTTATGCTCACGACAAGTTATTTTTTCACTCACTTTTCTTTCTTCTGATTTACTTTAGATTGCTTTAAATACCTTCCCTTTACATTCCTTGGCATCATTGTGTGTTAGACTCATATATATATATATATATATATATATATATATATATATATATATATATATATATATATATATATATGTATGTATATATATATATATATATATATATATATATATATATATATATGTATATATATGTATATAGGTATACATATATAGTAGCTTTTTGCGAACCATTGGCGGAATTTAGAACTTTTTTTGTGCCATATGCCTTTGCTTGCGCATGAATTTGATCATCAAATAGTTTGTAGGGCCTCATGAAATCGAGGCAACAATGGTGAGCGCTTTCGGCTCCGACATCAGTTCGTGGTGCACTGTTCTGCAAGAACGATTAACATGTGTTCGTGCGTCGTTTTATTTCTTCCCCGTGAACCGCGGGTATTTTGCTCACCGACATTCGCGAATACCAGTGCGGCGAGGCTGTGTTCGGCTGTCGAAACCTACGTATGTTTCTGACTCATGCGTGTGTTGTAAGCAATTTCGCTTATTTGTGTCGTGAGGTACACGCGTGTCAGTGATAGCAGCCTATTCACAGCTGTTTGAAGACAATGCGCTTTCCCACGTTAACGTTGCATAGGTATTATAGCGTTCCCACTCTAACATTTGAATTTGGTACGCGCTAACTGCCGCGAGCTGCACGCTGGGGCAGCAGCGCCTTTTTAGGATTTTGATGATTACTTATTTCCACAATTGAAATTTATGTGCATTAGTTTGCGATAGAGAGGGGTTTTTACCTATTTTCAGTCTTTAACGGATCTTATAAAGAGAGTGGCTACTCTTACCTTTATTCAGCATCACACCACTGTTCAAGTGAATTCCGAAACGCGCGCCGTCAATTATGACGTACACAATTTGGCGACGGACAGGTAGGTCTCCCTCCAAATAAACAATGCTTCTGCACATCTCTTTTGTGAACGTCCGCGTGCCGATGGGGTCAAGAAATCATGCAGAACAAATCTAAACATCTTTATTTTTACTGCATTTAGTTGCTTTTTAGCAAATGGGGATTGTTATAGCTGGTACATTATCTCCACAGCAGTACACTGGTTGTCTTGGTCGTGGTTCACTGTTACAAATCCATGCTGGAATATGAGAACTGTACTTGAGATTCAAAAGTGTGGGCAAATGTCAGTGGCATACGCTCTCCTGCTGACTTCTGCACTTGAATTCTGGCTTCTGTACTTAATGTTCATCATCAAATTACGCAATCACTAATCAAACATCTACCGATCGATTGTCAATTTTCACCTTTCTCTATCTCACTGCTTTACGTTTTTTTTGCCACGCTTTCCTAAAATAATCAGTTCAATTTGTTTTGTATAACACGAGCATCGACATATAGGCGAGTGTTTCAGTACTGTCATGCGTGCACTATAGAGCGGCCGCGCCGAGAACATGAAACTTCTCAGCTTCCGCGGTTCTGCCCTCTGTTTTTTTCCCTTGCTTCACGCGGGTGCGCAGGAGAACATGAGTGGGCACGCGTCTCATTTTTTCTTAAAAAAATATTGCTTATGAAATATTTCATCTGTGGTTTTTGATAATGAGACAATAAAATTTTATGGGAAAGTGCTCATTAGAAATATTGTTTACGAAATATTTCGTCCATGGTTTTTGATAGAAATGATACAACAAAGTTTTTATTTCTAAGTGCTAAACTGAAATATTGTTTACGAAAACTTCCTCAATGGCATTGCAATTAAAACAAGTCAATGACATTTTCATTAAAATATGCCGAACAGAAATATTGTCGACGAAGTATTGAAGAAAGTGGATGATTATTGCGAAACCATTGATGATCAGTAGAGTTAATTATTAGATCACAGTCCAAGAATGGAAAATCAACATTCATTGTCATAAGGGACACGTGTGCCAAACCGGACTGCTTTGCGTAGGAGCACATTTGCAGGAAGCTCCACTTTCGTAGCTTGTCCTTTATTGCCGAAACAAGTTGACTGCGAGTAAAGTTGTTAAGCTTGCGCAATGAAGGCCTCAGTACGTCAAGGTATCTCTGTCAACTTCCTCGATGCAGCTCAGCTACCCTTCGAATCGTTTACCTCTTCTGGAAGCGGTTGAGAATTTTTTTTAAATAAATCAATCGGGTGAGTTAACTCTCCTGTGTACTTTCTTCTCATGTGCCGCACAGGAGGGCACCAAAATTTTATTGAAAACTGGCTCACGGATGTGTTCGCTTCGGTCACTATCATCATGACAGCAGCTGGGGCAAGAAAAAAAGGATATAGCGCCAGCCGCTATCAATTCTTCTATTTGATTTATTTGAGGCGTTTGGGGGGAAAGGAAAGATAAGGTGCACAGCCAACCCGTGGTCTGCGGTTTCTAAAAAGCGACATCTTCAAGCTGTTGGTAGTGGTTCAGTGAAGCAAAGAAAAAAGACTCTTATTTCTGAAGCCCTTAAGGGAGCATGGCGCAGCTTCTTGTAGGGGAATGGGGAAGGTGAATAAAGACAAAAAAAGTAGAAGGTAGGGTCTGAAGCAGTCAGCAGTTGAAGGCTACGCCCGAGGCTGTAAGTGTCCAAAGGTGAAGGCAAGAGGCTCGCATCAGACTGATGGGTTCTGGTTTATGATCAGTCCACTAGAATTCACGAACTCCAGAAGGCTGTTGAGGGCAGAAACGTGATGGTGCTCTGGGTAGAGAAGTTCACTGGTGGTGGTGCACGGGAGACCACAGTGTCTGTGCGTGGCAGTGACTGTAGCTTGCTCTTGAGCCAGGGCTGGGCAGGAGCACATCCGGTGGTCCAAAGTCTTGACATCTCTAAAACTATTGTAGGAAGGCCAGGAGATGCGACGTTTGCATTTAGTCTGGCGGCTGCCCATACGAAACCTGTGCGCATTCGGAGAAGCGTGGAGTGGTCTCAGCGTGAGAGACCTCTCTGTGGAAGGAGCTTGGGTGGGTGGTTGGTCGCCACTCTTCCATCCGCACGAACGGAAGTCAGCAGCATCTTGAGTCGCTGCCTGGTGTAGTCCGATACAGCTACTGCGCTGGTGAATGGGACTGCTGGGTTATAGGCTTCTTTGGAAGGGTGTCTGCTTCCTCATTACCGGTGGTTCCCACATGTGAGGGAAGCCCATGGAGGGAGACAGGGACTCCTGCGAAATTGAGGGCTGCAAATGTGGTCCTCAGGAGGCAGGCTGTGAGCCTTGGGGGTTGGGCGTCAGCCAGAGACTGAAGAGCAGGATTGGAGTTGCAGAATATTGCCACCGGGGACACTGGGGGGTGTTCTGCTATGATGTCCGCAGCCAGGTTTAGGCCCGCTAGCTCAGCTGCAGTGAAGCTCGCCTTGAACGGTATTCTGCACTGACGGCTGATTCCGGTGGCTGGGATAGTGCAAGGCGCTGCCGCTAACCCATTCGAGAGAACTGAACCATTAGTGAAGGCGTGCAGCTTGCCATGTAGCTCTTCGTCCATTTCACTGGCGGCTGCTTGCTGGAGTGCCGCCCCTGGTGAGTGGCGCTTGGATGTCCCGTAGAAGGAGGTGCGTATTTTTGGTGTGGGGATTGGTGTGGTGAAGGAGTTGGGACTGGTCTGGGTCTTTCCTTGATGACTTCCTCGCACAGCTAGCGTATGGCCCCCATGCGGAATTGACACTGGTTGCGCAGTCAGCTCAGCAGGGCCTCACCATCCGGGGCTCAATGGAGATGCTTTATGTGGCCTCGGGCACGGTGCAGCATGAGAAGCTGGAGTGGCCATTCACCTGCTTCCGCCACTGTAGCAGCGACTGGTGATGCCCTGGGAAGTATTAGGATGTTCCTCACTGCCTGCCAGTGGAATCCTCGAACAGACGCTGGTGGGCTAGGGCCACTAGGCTAGAGGCAGGGCTTACAGCAATATGGAGGTTGCTGCCGCCAGGTTCAATCGGTGGGCCAAATCGACCATGCAGCCTTGGCCCCATTGCTGGATTCAAGCTACTGCTCTCTGGACTCGGCGGACCTTGGTGGAGATGGCCTTGGCTGCAGGGATCCAGGTAAGACGGAGGTCTACTATGAGACTCAGTTGGGTCACTTCTGTAGCGAGCGAGAGCAAAGACGTGAGACGACGTCGAAGGTTGTCGATGGGGTCGTGCCGATCTCGCCATTTTATTTCAGGCCTGAAGCGGAGCCGCAGCGGCTCCCAGCGTCCCACACTCCTGGTGCGTTAGCTCCTTCTGTCCTCGAGCAGCTCGAGCCAGCATCAGGTGCGTGAGAGGCACAGCGTGGTGATCAAGAAGTGATGATGGTGATGATGGCACTACAGCCCCTCCTGGCGCTTTGCATGGTTTGGAGGCAAATGAAAAAAGAAAGAAAGCGACGAATGCTATATACATGAATGACAAGCTATATAATGTACATTTGGGAAGTTCAGGTTGTCAACAAGGGTGGGTCATGGGAAAGCAGCGGGTCTCCAACGGGCGACTCTGGGAGAAGCGCAATGGACGAAGAAGGAAGCGCCTGGTCGCTGTGGTCGCACACAAGTGGGTCTCACGATGACATGGTCGGACAGACCGAAAGTGGACCGTGTGTTGCGAGGTTATGCCGCCAACGTTGGCAGAGGGTGGGCAGTGCGATTTCGACGTCGGGGTCGACGCAACACAGACCTCAAAGTCGGGCGGCGTACGGCGTGCCGGTGTTGATAGATGTGCTGACGGGCGCGGGAACGTGTCCGAACAACGGCGCCACGTGCACGGTGGGTAGTCGGGTACACGACAAGTAGTGGGCCATTGCGTCGGACAGACCAAGTAGGCACGTGCACCGTCTTCATGGCCGTGACTACAACTCGTGGCTGCGTAGTAGGGCGGTCCATAAGGTGCCGTAATGTATGACGCCAAGCACGTGCTCGTCGTGAACGTAGGGTCACGGGTGGTAGGCATGTACGAGGTATGGGCGTCGTCACGGTTGTGACACACGAGCCGGCGTTTCGGACACGCGTTTGGTTGTTGCCATGGGGCATCAAAGGCTCCGGGGAATGGTGGTGGTGGAACCAAGACAGCGTGGGCTCGGCCGGAGGGTTGGACGGCACACCTGTGCTCGTGTTATGACATGCGGTATTCCGCGCATGAGAGTTGGCGTGCAGGTCTGCCTAATTGATGGCTGCATCTAGCCACTGTAGCGAGCGAGAGCAAAGAAGTGAGACGATGTTGAAGGTGGCCGATGGGGCCGTGCCGATCTCGCCACTTTATTTCAGGCCTGAAGCAGAGCCGCTGTGGCTGCCAGCGTCCGAAGCGCCAGGTGCATCAGCTCCTTCTGTCCTCGCGCAGCCCGAGCTAGCATCAGCTGCGTGAGAAGCACGGTGTGGTGATCAAGAAATGATGATAGTGATGATGGCACTACACTTCCTTTTTGCCAAGGAATCTTGGTAGTGCCTTTGTGGAGCTGTTGGGCCCAAAAGCGTGTCGCTGCTCAGGGGTGGACGAGGAGCGCCACAGTCTTTTTAGGAGAGACGCTCAGTTCGATGTCGCTTAGGAAAGCAATGACCACATCCAGGGACTGTTGCAGGGAGCTTCGGACAGCCGCCAAGAATTTTCTTGGTCCACGTTCCCATAGCGCCACATCGTCTGCGTAGATGGAGCAGCAGACTGGAAACCGGCTGTGTGCAGGTAGTGCTACTGCTAATCCCGCTAGGGCCATGTTAAACAGGACTGATCCCTGTGGGACTCCCGTGGTGATTTTTTCTGGGGTTGCTGTGAATCTTGCCCTCTCGAACCCAGAAGATTTGATCGCTCAGGAATGCCATCACAAAGGATTGCAGTCAGCCCTTGATACTGATGCTGTCCAGGACAACCTCCACTGTCGCGTGCGTTAACAGGCCGAAAGCGCTCTGCACCTATAATAGAAGCAGCGGCAACTTCTTTATTTCACCGGGCATCTTCCAGGGAGGTGACCACATTTGCGATAGAGTCCCCTGGGCTGCGATGTTTTGGGATCACAATCTGGATGCAGCGAAGAACTGCATGCGGATTGTGATCCACTATAGACGTTGAAGGGCAACCCTCTCTATCAGCTTGCAGGCTGATGAGGTCAACGATAAAGTTCTGTAGGAGCTGATGCTTGTTGCTGTCTTTCATGGTTTGAGTAGCGGGATGGCAATAGCTGTCTACCAAGTGTCTGGCAGTACGCCGGTATGCAAGATTGAGTTGAATGACTGCAGCAGCCTCTCACGTTGGGGTTTGGTGAAGTTGCGCAGCATTTGCCCGGTGATGCCATCAGCCCCTGGTGCACTTCGTCGTCTTGTGCGTGCCAGTGCGCTCTCGAGCTCGTGGAGTGTGATGTGTTCATTGCACATGTGGGCCATCTGCTCTGCCACCCATTCCTGATGATGCCAAAAGGGTACCCGTTTTCTAAGGACAGCTGTTGGTGTGTGCAGCTGAAGGCTGTTCGTAGGTCATCTTCAAACTCCGAAAACTATCTCGCGTAGACAGCAAAAAAAGGGGGGGTAGTAGGCGCGCGCCGCCATGCGGTGAACGGAGTGGCCACGCCCCCTTTTTCAATTACGCCGCTTTCGTCCGAATGAGACCGCAGCAGGAACACAACCGCGGGCACCCGATCCAAATGGCCGTGGTACAGCAAGCACGTAGCTGACAGCGACTTTTGCCATTCGCCCTACGCTCCACCTTTAGGTAAGCTTGCAACCGTAATTCAGCGCCTCAGCAGTACTTCAGCCACTCATTGCACGCAGGCTACAAGCATCGGCGACTTAACCAGGTTAGCTGCCGGTCCAAAATCTTCCACGAAGCCCCTAAATAGGGAGACTACGACGCGGCCACCGAATCGCCTCATGTTAGCGTGTCTCATGCGCGCAGCTTAGCAGCGCCAGACTTCTGAGACTACAGCTTTATTGGGTTGGTGTACGCACTGTACACATATACGCTGTTCACTTATCAAGACAAGCCCCCACCTAGCTCGCTGCTTACCATAAATTCATAAGCGAAACCTGTTGCCGTTCTTAAGTGAGCATTCACTGAAGATTTTCACATAATCTTTGTGGCACTGTGCGTGGTATACAGGGTGTCTCAAGAAATGTGTTAATTTTATAACTCACATAATATTTATACACTCTCTGAAAAGAGGCCCCTGCGGGCTACCACAAGTGTTCTCTTTATTTTGATAGAAGGCGTTTTCAATTGTGTACAAACATTAATTACGAGAGTAATTACATAAATAAGACAATTACCGTTTTAACCAGTGAAAATAGCTGATCGAGTACAATGGGCAAAATAAAGTACTTCCTACGAGTAATGCACAGCTGTTTTAAAATTTTGGAAAGGTGATCATTGGTAATCGCCGTGAAGGGAGGAGTTCTGGCCAATTTAGCAAGCGAAAACGAAACCGACGCCCCAAACAGCGCATTTACCATTCACTTCAACAGCGCCTTCAACGACTACACTGTTTCTCTCATCGTTATTAACCGTCAATTTTGGTACTTCGCTTACTGGCCGCTTATCGACACTTGCTTAATCTTAAGCTTCAGAAATATGTTCAGTTGTATTCTTTTTCTGAATCAGTGACCCAACTTGCCCAGCAACATGCCATTCAACAAGCTTCGCTTGAAAACGTGCTTCACCTGCTATCTCCCAAAGAAAAACAACGAAGGAAGCGATGTCGACAAAACCTTCCCGCTGTCATGTCTGGGCTTGTCGCATGCTGGTATGGCGGCTCGAATCAGCGCGAATCATAGATGCTGTTTATGGCAGTGTGGCTTAACAAAAATAACCGTGTAAGGTGTGTATAATAAATTGTTTTATATATAAAGAACATGCCGAAATAAACAAGCCAAAGTAAAATTCTGAAGTAAAAGGACATGCCGAAATAAAATTAATATTTTGTGAAACAAAATGTTCCAATGGGTTGATGATCAGTTTTTTTTCGGATTTGGGTTCTCTAACGTTTGGTGAGAGCACTAGTTTGTTGCATAGTTGTGACGTACTTCTCGAGGCCAGATTTCGCCGAGTGTCCGGTTTTAACCTTTTCTTTCCCGAAGACTAAACGTGCAACGGGTATTCTAGGATAGTTGAAACCACAAATTTAGCGCGCAAAAATGCCCCTTTCCTAGCATGTTGACTTGAGGGTTGTGCGCATCGAGCTTTATTACGCTGTCACGTTCTGCTTTTGGCGCACAAGTTCGAAGCTCGAGAATCTTTATGTGTATGTATTACAGCAGTGCTAACGCATACAAATAATGAGATAAAGACAGGACATTCTCTGTTCTCTCACTTAAAGTTTTTGTTGAAAAAAACCCCTTCACTTAAGACCAACTACATCATTGAAAAATTGCCCCAGAATGTGCCGAATACACTACATGAAGATAGTAACAGCGAGGGGAGCAGGGCTGTGTAGTGATACATCAATACAAACTCAAACCAACTCATCCATCTATCTGTAATTCTGCAATACATTTCAATAGTTTTCTTGTTTTTGTGCGGCCTTTTTGTGCTGTCTCTAGTGCACGCCATGTTATTGTATATGGACATGACCCATGACTAGCACCCATTTATAAGCGTGGTCGCGGGTCAAGAGGTCATTTTGCTAACGTCTTCATATTGCGTTCATGGATTCGGCAAAAAATTGGGCTTGTGACAGAAGTCGGAGAGGCGTGTAATTGATGGCGTTGGGCCAGCTTATGTAGCTTTAGCATGTAAACGTCTCCGGTAGAGGTGGTGGAGGACCAGGAAAAAGAAAAGGAACAAAAGGCAGAGAGGTAAACCCGAAGCTCTTGAGATTTGCTGCCCTACGCTTGTGGGGGGGGGGGTGAGGGGTTAAGGAAAAAGAGGAAGAGGCAAGAAAGAACTACCAGGGTACACGTGCATCTATTGATTACACGGTCAAAGCTGTAGCTTATCCCAGTCGAGTTTGAAAAAAAATCGAGATAGTGGAATATGCAAGGGTCACAAGTGCTGTTGCATGAATGCCAGAGCTGGTCCTGGTCCTATATTGCTGTTGGCCGTAAATGTGAATACGATTCTCTACTCATGCTTTTTTTATGTTTGTTCGAGTACAGGAGTGCATCCCTTATAATATACAATACATAGATAGCTCATATTGAGGGAAGTCTAGAAAAAGCGCAATATCAAAACTTAATGGTACAGTATAAAGCAAAGCAAACACAATAATACTAGGATTTTGCATGGACAGTGCCACAAAGACACAAAATTTTTCCTCAAGACTTCTGAACTCGCGTAGAGGTTCACCTGTTTAAATATGTAATCTGGTTTAAGAACGTGCACACATATATATTTTATTCGCAGAGGTGCAACTGGGCCCGTGGCAAGGTGCTCGGTGGTTCCAGCGTGATCAACTTTCAAATGCACGTTCGGGGCAATCGAAGAGATTTCGACTATTGGCAGCAAGAGTATGGTGCCTTCAACTGGTCGTACGCAAATGTGCTCCCCTACTTCAAGAAATACGAGAATTACATGGGCCCACATCCAGATAGGCGTGAGTAATGGTATTATCATCGCCAGTATAATTACGTGTCTGCCGCATTGAAACAGTGGTTATAGTGCTCGGCTGCTGACCTGAAGGTCGGAGGTTCGATTCTGACAGCAGTGGTCACATTTCGTTGGAGGTGAGATGGTAAACGTCCGTGTGCTATGTGATGTCATTGCACGGTAAAGACCATTGTATCGTAGAAAATTCCCGAGTTCTTCACGACGGCGTCTCTCATATTGATGTCGTGGTTTGTGGACGCAAAAATCCAGGTAATATTATTAGTAGTAGTAATACTCTAGGTATTACGAGTCCCTTTAGCAGCGTTTTTTTGGCGGAAAAAGCGTGGAGAACACACGTTGAGAAAAGAATGAACACCTATAATATACAATCTACGTACTGCTCTCTATTCTTATAGTATAAGAATCCCAGTGGCATTTCACGAATGCCCGAACGGAATCTAGGCCAATAAGGTCGAAGTGAATAGGATGCTTGCCTCTGCCTATTGGCTTTTGCTGCTACTTGCAAAATTAAATTTGTTGCTTAACGACTGGCTGCACTAACTAGTTTGTTTACAAACGGTGTAAAGTCAGCTTCTATGTGCGATATCTTATTTGGGAGGAAAAGGTGTTTCGAGTCAATCCATCCATCTATCCATCCATCCGTCCACCAATTCATCCGACCATTCATCTATCCATCTAACCGGGCTGCGACTTCATGCTCTCCTGACCGTTCCGTTAACGGAACTTATGCCAATAGTGGAATGTCGTAACGTGGCCACTTGAAGAACATAATGACTGGTCATATGAAAATCATGACTTATCAAGAACGGAATGCATTGCATACTGTTGCCTATATGCTCTGGTGGCCGTTTTGTTAATTTTATACCTACTGAAAATGAAATCATAAGACACTTTAAAATGTGACACAACGTTGAATTGACAATTGATTAACTACTTCTAATGCAAGGCCTTTATGAAGGCACGCATCGAAGTAACAGAAAGATAACACGGTCAAGAAAGATTTCGTACAGGCTACTGAACATTTGACCACAATCATACTAACAATAAGGTGACAGAGAAATCCTCAGAATACACCCAATCACAATGCATGTCCTTCATAGGTTATAATTAGGCATTTGACTCAGTATACATGTGAGCATTCACGGAGACACTGCGCAACCAAGGCGTTGACGCAGCATATATAAACCTCAAGGAAGCTATCTGCAGCGGATCAACTGCCACCATAGTGCTTCGTGAAGAAAGCCACAAAGTACGAGTAAAGAAGGGTGTAAGACGAGAGAATATGATCTCCACAATGTTATCTACCACGTGCTTACACGAGGATTTTAGAAGCTTAGAGTCGGAATAGTTAGAGATAAGAGTTATTAGAAAGTACCTTAGTAACCTGCGCTCCGCCGATGACATTCTATTGCTGAGTAACTCAGGGAACGGATTGCAATATATGATCAAGGATTTGAAGAAGGAGAGCAGAAAGGTAGGTCTTAGAATGAATCTGCCGAAAACGACAGTATTGTATAACAAATTCGTCAGAAAACAGCGTTTGCAATATGCAGTGACTGTGGGGATGGAGCCTGCCAATGCAGTACTATTCTTACGAGTGAGGGCGCCCGTCAGCGTAGCGTAATCGTGACTACAGTGACGGGGCCTGGGAACGCAGTACTACCGTTAGAGTTAACAGGCCCATCAGCGTAGCGTGATTTTGACTACAGTGACAGGGCCCATCAACGCAGTACTATCGTTAGAGTGAAGGGGTCCGTCTGCGTAGCGCAATCATGACTACAGTGATGGAGCCCGTCGACGCAGAACAATCGTTAGAGTAAGGGCGCCCGTCAGCGTAACGTAATCGTGACTACAGTGATGGGGCCGGTCAACGCAGTACTATCAATAAAGTGAGGGGGCCCATCACCATAGTAAAATCGTAACAGTAATGGGGCTCGTCATAATAGCTATGCAGCTATAGTGACGGCGCCGTCAGTGTAAAGCAACGACTACGGTGAGGGGGCCCATCACCGTAGTGCAATGGTAAAAATGAGGGGGCCGGTCGCCATAAATCTGTAGTTTTACGCCACCGCCTAGGTGTTCTGGTGGCGTAGTGGCTTGACGCGTAGTCGGGAAAGCTGTCATCCCACAGGTCGTGAATTCGTACTCCCTATTTCAAATGTTTCACTTTTTAAACTTTTGTTTTCAAGGTAATGCGATAAGAAAATTATTTCGCGGTCTCTGGAGCTTGTTGTACAGCCCTTCCACGTAGATTTTGTGGCACATTGTTGTGGGCGACCGACTTTGGTGTGAATCGCGCTTTTAGTTATTTTCTTCTCTTAGTATTGTTTCAAGTATTGTTACCTGTTTTCAATTGATAATCGTGTTCACTTATCGAGGACTTAACTATCAACCTTCCTTTACGTACAATGGGGAATGAAGAAATTTCCCAATTATTTCTGATTGATACTCTTCTGCGTGGGCAGATTCTATTGTATTCGTGCGAAATAACCTTATTATCGCATTGAATAACCACCCACGGTGGGGTTTCCATTTTTTTTGAACTGATGCCGTTGCTTGAACTAATAATATTTCATTTTAATTTCATTTTTATTTTTAAACACCCCATTGAAGGGGTATTACGTAAGGGGTGAGTGCATACATAAAATCAAAATCTATGTTTTTATACATTGGTCAAAAGTGTTGAAGGACAGGTTATGGCTGTGATGCCACGGGAGAGGCCATTCCAGTCGGTTGCTGCACGAAAAAAAATGAAGACGAAAGAGTGATTGTGCGGGCACTTGGGCAAGCAACTTGTTGCGGGTGACCGGTGCGACTGGAGACGGAGGGGAATTTACGGTGGCTTACCGAGGGAGCTGTGAAAGAACTTGTGAAAAAAAACATATGCTAGCAGTCCGGCGACGAGATGCGAGTATTGATAAACTGGATTCCGTTTTTAGTGCTGATACGCTGATGTCATATGGGTACTGAGGGTGAATAAACCTTGTCGCTTGATTTTGAAGTGACTCGAGTTCATTTGAGGAGATAATGCTGATGAAGGTTCCATATGGGGGATCCATATTCTAATTTTGACCTAATGAGAGACTAATAGGTGAGTAGCTTTATATCTTGAGGGACATGGCACAAATGGCGTTTTAAAAACCCTAGTGTTTTATTGCAGATAAAATGATGTTCTTAATGTGAGTCGCCCAGGTTAAATTACTGCAAAGGGTTACTCCAAGGCATTTGTAGGAAGGAAGTAGTAAGGTTAGCGCAAGCAATTCGGTTAAGATAAAATAGATGGATTTTTACGGCGATGAAAAGAGACAGTTTTGCATTTATTAGGGTTTAGCTCTATTAACCTTAGGATACACTATTCTTGCACACTTTGCATGTCATTTTGAAGATATGGGCTAACGGAAATGTTAGTAATGGTACGATAAATTACGCAATCATCTGTAAACATATGAATATTAGATGAGACATGCAATGGTAGATCATTGATGTAAATTAAGAACAACAGTGGACCAAGTACCCTCCGTTGAGGAACACCTGAAGTTACTGGGGTAGCACTAGATATATGGTTAATAACAAAGATGAATAGCGATTACTTAAGAATTCTTTAATCCATGCTAAAATATTGGGATTTATATATAACGCATAAAATTTTAGTAGTAGGCGATCATGAGGAACTTTGTCGAATTCTTTTGAATAATCTAAAAATATGGTGTCGGTCTGTACGTTAGAGTCCAGATTTACATGCAGGTCGTGAAAAAACATGGCTAGCTACGTTTCGCACTAAAATTCTTTCTTAAAGCCATGCTGTGATGTATGAAAAAAGTGCTTAGAATCGAGAAAGTTCATTATATATGTATGGATGATATATTCAAGCCTTTTTCATGGGACATTGGTTAATGAGTTGGGACAATATTTAATAAGTACTGTTTATTATCGGATTTGTAAACTGGAATGACCATTCTATGTTTCCATTCAAGGAGTAGAATGCTTGTTGAAAGTGACTGTGAAAACAATAAACATAGATATTCGGCACAAATATGTTTGGTGCTCTTGAGAACTTTTGCTGTAATATCATCCACACCAGCCGATGACGAGAGTTTATTATTGTCTATTAGGATGAAACACCAGAAGAAAAAAAGGTAATTGGTGGCATGGTAGATTCAAAAGCGGCATGGAGAACAGAGAATAACACTTCAGTTTCATGTGTAAACACTGATGCAAGGGCCGTGTTTAGGACATGGGGGCATTCAGCGTCTGTTAGGGCATCACCTGGCTCTTTTGATAAGGTAACAGAGCACGTGTCCTGGGGGCTTATAACTTGCCAGAATTTTTTCGGCTTGTCCTCAAGCATGTTGGGTAAGTCAGAGTGAAAACAAATAGCGTTTAGCATGACGGATAGCTTCGAGGTAAGCACTTTCAGCGTCTTTGTGCGCATTTTATGTATCAGGTGTGTTACGGGACTTGGTTGCGCGGAAACGCCGTTTCTTTTTATTTTCTAATCGCTTCAGTGCATTATAGAACCAAGGTTCGGTTCAATGTGTGGAGATTGTAATCAGAGGAATGTATTTGTCTACTAAATTGTTTTGTTCATCATTGAAAATGCGCCAGTTTTCGTTTATAGTATGAAAAGGAAAGGTGCTTTCAAATTTGGGATAAAACTGCCTTGATTGATTGATTGATTGATATGCGAGGTTTAACGTCCCAAAAACTCTGTATGATTATGAGAGACGCCGTAGTGGAGGGCTCCGGAAATTTCGACCCCCTGAGGTTCTTTAACGTGCGCCCAAATCTGAGCACACGGGCCTACAACATTTCCGCCCCCATCAAAAATACAGCTGCTGCAGCTGGGATTCGATCCCGCAATCGAGAAAACTGCCCTAAGTCATGGTTAATTGCTTCATAATTTTTTTTATCATATAAACGAATATAGAGTGAAGAGAGGTTTTACCACCGAGTCTACATGAATAACCTTGTAGTCACTGATTTCGGGAAGATACGTAACGGATGAGACGCCTTCAGGGTAATTTGTTAGGACAACGTCTAGAATGTTATGGCAGTTGCCTGTGACACGAGTCGGTTGTGTGACCACTTGGGAAAAATTAAAGTTTAGGCACGGTTCAAGAAATTCGTTCGATTCCATTGAGGTAGCCACTGGAGCGTGTACGTTTGACCTTACAATATTAGGAAAATTAAAGTCTCCAAACAGAATCAAATGCATATTAGGGTGTTTCGTTGTTATCTCAATAAGTAGGTTGTGCAAAATGAAAGAGAAGTCGGGAACACTTTGAGGGGGCCCATAGCAAACGCCTAGTGAAATCGAATAAGGTTAGACATGACAGTTAAGCTATACGATTTCTAGATCAGATACAAAGTTTACAGAAGTACAGGATATGCTTTGACTCACGGCAACAGGTACCCCTCCCCCCCCCCACCCCTCGTGCCCCTGCAATCGTTTCGAAAAAGTTGAAAGTTTGGTAAGTGAGCCGAAAATTCACTGTCCGTTTGGTCTCCTGTAAACCACGTTTAAGTTAATACTAAAAGATTGCTGCGAGATGACGAAACCAGATCAGAAATGATATCACGTTGCGGAAAAAAGCTGCGTATGTTAGTGACGATAGCTGAAAGCGAGAAGTTTGATTTCGGAGAATGCAGTGGGCGGGAGGGCGCATTTTAATGACTGGGCAACGGCTCTAATATTTCTTCAACAGATTCTGTTCAAGAGAATGGTGAAACACGTATCGTTTAGTTCCAATGTGCAATGTTTTTAAGCGCAGAAAATAGGACGAGGATTTCAATTTGGCGAAAGCGAAAAGGTGTTTTCGATCAGATCTGATGGACTGCGAGAAATCCTCACCGACGCTGTATTGGCTTCCTTTTAATTTAGAGCCATTGTAAAGGAGGGTTTCCTTGGTTTTGAAAGAGTTGAATTTTGCAATGAGTGGCCGAGAATAGCGTTCTGAATTGTCGTCCAAGAGGATGTGCTCGTTGAGCGTGATTGCGATCAACGATTATGTTCAAATGCTCATTGCAGTGGCGAATGACGATTTCCACCGATTCGCCAAATGTTTTTCTCGGATTCGGATCAGGGATGTTATAAAATATAAGATTGTTCCGACGTGACCTGTTCTCGACATCTTCCACTTGTGAATCAAGGCAATCGAACTGGCCTGTTATTAGAGCGGTGTCTGATCTTACTATATCTTAGTCGGTTCGTAAGGTTAGGATGGCTTTGTAATGCTCTTCTAAATCGATCATTAGCTTACATAGGTCAGATATGGTTTGGTCTGTTGCTTGTAGCTTGCTTTTTAAGCCTAACACTTCGTTGATCAGCTTTGACTGGTCAGAGTTAGCTTTCCTAACTCCGTCATTACGTCTTTCATATCGGGAGGGCGAGGGTTAGTTTCTATATAAATCAACAAGAGCAACACAACTTTTAGGACATGAGTGCATTCAACAAAAATTGTAGCGCCACACCGGGGGCTTGGCAGCTGTATCAGAAAGTAGTTGCTTGATTTCTTCCAGAAGGAATGATACGGTCCACTAAACCGCATGGCGAAGCACAGCGAATTAGCGGTCTGCGCTGAAGCGCAGCCACCGAGCCCACAGATGGCGGGGGACGACAGGGGTGGTTTTATAGCTGACGTGGACGACGATATTGCAGACGATGGCACTTTCCATCGAAAATGCATATCCAGAGTAGGTAGTGGTGGCGCTGTTGAACACGATGAATCAGTTGGGACAGGTGGGGGTAAGGGGCTTGCGCCGGGCTGACTATGGTAGATTCTTGGGTGGCGGTGCCTTGAGGAAATGCCAGGATTGCGGACAGCGGAATTCCGCTCAAGAAACCATGTACCTGCATGACGAAGCACTGCGGATTTGTGGTCTGCGCTGAAGCACAGCCACCGAGCCCACAGCTTTGAATCGATACCGTAGCCTCAACTAATGATATGCTACGCATAATTGGATGTTCTCAAATGAGTCCGGTCTACGTATTTTTCATGTCGCTGTAGAAAGGCAACGTATGGGCTAATACCAAACGTTGTGCAGGTCAACATGAAACGTGCTCCAACCTTGAGGGCTGTGTAGTTCGACAGTATGTCTCAGTTAGTCTCAAAGCATCGATAAATATTGCTACAATACTTCAGGTCTACTTCGCCAGAAATAGCACACACAGACTTATTCATGTGATCTAATCGTGTCTTTCAAACAAGAATATATGTCCGTCACTTTAGTCTTATGAATGCGTGCTACTGCTACATGCAAACACAGATAAGCATTTAAGCTTTTGACAGTGCAGTAGATACTCGCACGGTGGTGTGCTTTCTGCAGCTGTTTTTCCCATCCTAAGACGACGCTTGTCCTGCGGGAGCGAAACGTGTTCTGCATCGTTCTTGGCAATTAAAATGTGAGCGCGCCAAAATCATGGGTGTGAGCGGTCGTCTGGATGCTTTAACTTGCAAGGGCTGGCTGATGCGGCTGCGTGCTTGGGTAAACCACAAGGTGTGACCGAGTCGATGAAACAAATGCGCTAAATCGAACGTGACTCTAGCAGCGTTGATGTATCCTACGACGAGGGAAGGTAGCCGTAGGGAGCTCAAACGCAGTCAGCTCGCGCAGCAGTAAAGAAAAAAAAACAGATAAAAACTTCTCCAATCACTTCTGTAAGAGCACAAACAGAAGCACTCTGTATTTGTTAAAACAGGCCATCGTATATTCATATGGTTACGGTGCTGCGTCGATGTGGTGGTGTCTGCGCACGCGCTAATGTGGCGGTGAAAACTCGCTACACTTGCAGTATTTCAGTATATATCGCTGTTTAGGGAGCTCTGCGGCAGCTGCCACTCAGCGAGCCTGGCCCGTCAGTGAGAACCTCGACTCAGCTGAACGCCCAGGTTCTCGTTGGCCAGCGGCTCCTCCCATTGCTCCGATGTACGATGCTGCCTTTAAAATAGGCAACATCACTCGAAACGATATTGGAAGAAGAAAAGACACAGAGAAGATCAGTTGGTCAGCGCGACCCGTACTGAAGTCCCACACCAACAACGCATCATGTTGCAGCGACGTGATTTTCTTGCAAAAAAGCAAAATGACGACTCCTTGAAAGCAGTAAAGTCAATATTGACCCATTAAAATAAAAACAAAATATAAATATGAACAAAACTGATTTACAACTGACGCCCTGTGGCAAGACCGCTTCCCCAACTGTGCGTCAGCTCACTGTGTCAACAAAACAGCTAGGCGAGGGCGGCTAAAACGACTACGAATTCACGGGGACAGGTCCCGTCCCCGTGATCACTATTATACTTCGCTGACGGGCCCTCTCATTTTAACAAGGGTACGGGACCAGAAATAGTAAGGGACAAGAAAACACATGATGCGGATTCATGACCAGATGGGTTTGCGTCCAACTTTCGCTTTCGCAAACGATATATCATAAAACGAAACTTACGATAAGTATTTTGTCTGCGTCACTATTTACATGCCACGCTCATGATGCTCTCCGGGCTCTTTCAGTACCTTCATATAAACCAAACTTAGTATTTCGTGACGTGAATGTATGTCAAACCTAAATAAAAAGTGGTAATATGCAAATAATAAGGCGTCATGTCAGCATGATTTGCATGCCACTCACACGGTGCGTTGGCGCTCAGTTCACTTTTGTCATGTACACCAAATTAGGTATTGCATGACTTGTATGTTTCACGGACACAAATGACAAGTCCAAACATGTATATCATGGCATCAGTGTCATGTACTACATGATTTACATTCCATGCTGACGGTGTGCTTGCGGCCGTTTCGCTAACTTGATACACACTGAAATTGGTATTCCTTGAACTAGTTGTATGAAAGCTTAAATAACTGGTCCTAGCATGAAAATGATGACAAGCACGTTAAGTACAGCATAATTTATTTTTGCTGGCTGTTTCACATTGCTTCGAGTGTCACTATGCGTGGTATTTGCCGGCTTTTAAAAACTAATATAGCAACTGCGGTATGAAGGTAACTGAATTTAGGAAGTACATAAACCTTCTTTTTTTGTCAAAGACATCCCAACCTAGTACTTTTAATCGTTCTGGCTTTGTATACCTCGGACTACAGGGATGATTGAAGTGCAATGTCTTATAATGTGAATCACACGTGGCACATACCTGCTTTCTACCGACGGTGGTAGGTGGATGTGAGCCGCACACGACTGAGTGAATGTGTTTCATGATGTACGCAACATGTATTTTATGTTTATATGGTTAGTCATATAGTCATGTCTTCCTGTGCCAAACTTGGTTTATAGTAATTTAGGGAGATGACTACGAGAAAGTAGGCGACTAGATGTAGGTGGCTAGAAAGGCAAATATGTTGATGAAAATGGGGTAGGGCCTTTGTTTCGCTAAGAAATTCTCCGAATATTCTAGCATTTCCGCGGCATATATAGGTGACTACTCTTTGAGCGCTTCTCATGAAGTCAATTCCTAAAATGGGTGTGATCAGCCGGTATTTTTAAGGGTGAAGCTACTTATTTCGTGGAATGTGCGTACTCGGTTGTCATAGTGCGTAACCTGTGACACATACCCGCATACCACTGGCACACACCCGCTCTCAGGACATATCCGCATGTCCACATGTTCTCGGTGTTAACAAAGCGCCGACAGCAAAAATGTGGTAAGTACATGCTTTCGTATAGTCCTTCCATTGTTCGCTGGATGGCGGTACTTGTATATGACGAATATGTGATGAAAATAAGCGACATAGTGGTACTTGAAGTGTTCTGTGGATAGACGGACGGACGCACGAGTGGGCACACGTGCGCACAGACGACCGTACGGAAGGAAGCACGGACGCATTCACGGATGCTTCGCCGCACTCATCCTCACTCATTCCGTGCATATGCATTGTTCTGTGAATGGTTAAGGTGACTGCGGAAGCGAGTCTTCATAGTAAAGGGGCGTCAATCCAAAGCCCAGCTCACTTATGGTGGTATCATTGTCATGCACTTATCATGCGAACGGAGGAGAGTACGAGTTCTCGTTTACTAGTGAGCTGCTTTGTCTGAAGGGCTGAATAAATATTGTAATATTCTTTCGAATAGTGTTTAAAAAAGTCACAACTTTGCTGATATGAACGCAATAGCAGCAAATTGGAAGCAGCAGATTGAAACTGGAAGCAAGCATATCGGAACGTGCCCCCTGTTTCTCACGCGAAAATGACGCATGAAGCGTACTCACAGGTACAGATTAATGCTAATAAGCGTTTCAGTTTTCAATTCGCTGTGTCTGAAAAACGGTTTCTTTTGGCAAACAAATATTGTACAACGATTGCAGGGAACTTTGTGCACCGGGTATCTACAACAGAATTCTGCCGGTGAAACTCCGAGACCAGCCAAGACGTACGATCCTCCCCACCATACGATAAGGGCATGTGAGAGAGCGTCCAACTCCTCCTTTCCGCCGGCGAAAGTACGCGTGGAAAATTAGAGCGTGCGCCACCACGTCGTGACAATGTGTAGACGCGCACTCATTGCGCCATCTCACTGGTAATGCTAAAAACACGATAGTTTCCCCGCAATACCCTCAACAGCCATAAGTGGTAGATATAAATAGCTTACCGTTTAAAAGTTATAAAATGTGCATCACTATGGATCAGCGGTTACCGCCTCGCACTCGCGCTTCAGAGGTGCCAAGTTCGATTCCGCACGTTGAAGTCTTTTTCCAGATTATATTTTTTCTTGCGTTTTCATTTATATAGACACGTATACATATAGTGTGACTGACGGCTATGCCGATGCCACCGGCAGAATCCAGCCAAGAGTGTGCATATAGTAGCTATCGCAATAGAACTACCTCGTTACCAAGTAAATTTGTTAATGCTGTTTTTTTTTACTTCTAGAACGCTCAAGACAGCGCAAGGACGGCATAAAAGACAACAGAAACAGGGGATCCATGTTGTCTTTCGCGTCATCCTTTTGTTGTGGCAGCTCTGGATGCTGAAGTGTTGTCATGAGGTATCAATAATTATTTGGGTCTTACGCCCCGAAACGACGATATGATTACAGAAGATGTCATGGTGGAGAGCTCCGGAAATATCGGCCATCTCGTATTCTCTAAGGGGAAATAACATCTTACATCTCAATGTCGCTTCCTACGAAATGTAACCTCTAGCATGTCGCTTCTAGCTTGTCCCCTCCGTTGAAATGGGGCCACCGTGGTGATGATTGAATCATTCACCTTCAGGTCAGTAGTCAACCACCATAACTACTACACCCTCGCAGCAGAGAAATATTGTCAAAAAGGTCATACAACATTCTGTAAACACGCAGTAGAAATGAGCTGAAGGCGTACACTGGGGCCTGGATTTTGTTTTTAGTCGGCACACTTGATATTGGCTATCAACAAGACCGTTACTCCGCCAAACTTCTTCAAGTCTGAGTTCAGCAACTCAACGCTCTTGCGTGATCTTGTGGTGCCTCATCAAGGGATTCCATACAGCTACAATATGCAGCCTTATGGTTCTGACCACCTTTTTGTCATACATTTCCACTCGTGGGCCGATATTCTCTAGTAAGATAAAAACACAGTACACTGTAGCTATGAATGACTAATGCCAAAGTAGGGAAGAAGCAGGCTGAACACCATGCAGTAGGAGATTGTGGCATGGGTATTAGAGGAAAGCTATTAGTAGAACTCGCAGAATGCGATAATTTACGGATCTTGAATACCTTCGGCCGAAAAGGGGGGAACCGTAAGTGGACATGGAGGAGCTCTAATGGTGAAAGTAAGAACGAAATAGACTTTACACTGAGTGCACACCCAGGCATCGTGCAGGATTTGGAAGCGCTAGGCAAGATATGATGCAGTGACCATACAATGGTACGGTATCGAATTCGTATAGACTAGAAGAAAGAACGACAGAAACTGATACACAAGAAGCCAATCAGTGACCTAGTACTGAGAGGGAAAGTACCGGAATTCAGAGTCTCCTTTCAGAATAGGTACTCGGCTCTCATCGAGAAAACTAGCCCTAGCGTTGACGCAATGAATGATAATCTGGTGAGTATCATTAGGGAATGTGCAGTAGAAGTTGAAAAAACGGTAGTTAGACAAGACACTGGCAAGCTGTCCCAGGAAACGAAGAACCTCATTATGAAGCGCCAAAGCATGAAAGTCTCAAGTACAACAGACAAAATAGTGTTGGCAGAGCTTTCGCAGTTGATTAATAAACGTAAGGTATTCGACGTAAGAAGGTATAACGTGGAGAGAATTTAACACGCTCTGAAAAACGGAAAGAGTGTCAAAGCAGTCAAGAGGAACCTAAGATGCGTATGCACTAAGACTAAGAGACTGGGAAGGCAAAATAACTAACAATATAGATACGATAGTTACAATATCGGAGGAGTTTTACAGAGATCTGTATAGTAGCTGGGACAACCATGGCCTTATTATAAGAACTAGCAGTAACCCAAATAGCACCTCACCAGTAACAATAGAAGAAGTCAGAAAAGCCTTAGAGAGCATGCAAAGAGGCAAATCTGCTGGTGAGGATCAGGTAACATCAGATCTGCTGAAAGATTGAGGATCGATCGTGTTAGAAAAACTAGCCACCCTGTTTGAGAGGTGTATCTTGACGGGAAGAGTACCAGAATATCGGAAAAATGCTAACATCATCCTAATACATAAGAAAGGAGATGACAAGTACTTGCAAATTTACAATCGGATCAGCTTGCTCTCTGTCGTATACAAGCTATTTACAAAGGTA
Source organism: Rhipicephalus microplus (assembly GCF_043290135.1). Taxonomy (NCBI): domain Eukaryota; kingdom Metazoa; phylum Arthropoda; class Arachnida; order Ixodida; family Ixodidae; genus Rhipicephalus; species Rhipicephalus microplus. The sequence goes on along the minus strand of NC_134705.1, from coordinate 43,545,828 downwards.
ATTGTTAACAAAATTAAGGTAACATTATAATTGAATCAACCTAAGGAACAAGCAGAATTTCGAACACTGTAGGCTACTGAACAATTGACGACATTCATACTATCAATCAGGTAATAGAGATATGCTCACAATACAGCCAATCCCTATACATAGCTTTCATAGATTGTGAGAAGGCGTTTGATTTAGTATAAATATCAGCAGTCATGCGACACTGCAAAATCAGGGCATCTACGAAGCATATGTAAACTTTCTCGAAGAAATCTACAAGGAATCATTCGCTACCATAGTGCTTCATAAAAAAAGCAACAGAATAGCAATCAAGAACAGTGTAAGGCAGGGGGATACAATCTTTCAATGCTATTTACCGCGTGCTTATAGGTGGTTTTCAGAGGCCTAGAATGTAAAGAGTTAGGAACAGGAGTTAATGGAGAGTACCTTAGCAACCTGCGTTTCGCCGATGATATTGCATTTCTGAGTAACTCAGGGGACGAATTGCAGTTCACGATTACGGAGTTAGACAAGGAGAGCACAAAAGTAGGTGTTAAAATTAATCTGCAGAAATCGAAAGTTATGTAGAACAACCTCGGAAGAGAACAGCGTTCCGAGATGGGTAGTAGCACACTGGAAGTTGTGAAAGACTATGTCTACTTAGGACAGGTAATAACCGCGAAGCGAACCTTGAGACTGAAGTAATAGAATAATAAAAATGGGGTGGAGCACATTTGGCAAGCACTCTCAAATCAGGACAGGTAGATTGCCACTATCCCTCAAGAGGAAGGTATATAACAGCTGCATTTTGCCGGTACTTAGCTACGGGGCAGAGACCTGGAGACTTACAAAGAGGGTTCAGCTAAATTGATGGCGACGCGGCGAGAAAGGGAAAGGAAAATGGTAGGCGTAACCTTAAGAGATAAGAAGAGAGGAGAGTGGATAAGGGAACAAACCGGGGTTAAGGATATCATAGCTGAAATCATTGATTGATTGATATGTGGGGTTTAACGTACCAAAACCACCTTATGATTATGAGAGACGCCATAGTGGAGGGCTCCGAAAATTTCGACCACCTGTGTTTCTTTAACGTGCATCCAAATATGAGCACACGGGCCTACAATATTTCCGCCTCCATTGGAAATGCAGCCACCGCAGCTTAGTTGAAATCAAGAAGAGGAAATGAACATGGGCCGGGCATGTAGCGCGTAGGCAGGATAACCGCTTATCTTTAAGGGTAACTGACTGGATTCCCAGAGAAGGGAAGTGGGTTAGGTGGAGACAGAAAGTAAGTGGGGCAGATGAGATTGAGAAGTTTGCGGGTATAAACTGGCAGAAGCAAGCACAGGACCGAGTTGAGTGGCGGAACATGGGAGAGGAATTTGTCCTGCAGTGGACGTAGACAGGCTGATGATGACGATGATGATTATTTGTTATTTTCGCGATGAAGCTACTATGGGTAATTTCAGAATCGGACGCGCTTATGATCGCGTGTGGTTGCGTTTTGTCTGGTCAGGCCTCTATCACTCTACGCAAAGTTACGTTGCAAGCTATAAGCTACGTAAACTTCAACAACGACAAACAAATACACAAGAAGAGGTCAGATTTCAGCTGGCCTCTTCCTCTACACTATCGACAAATCGGGCGAACCATTCTATACGGAGTAGGGCTGAATCTTTTGGGGAGATTCGTCACTGCAGAATCGAGGAATAATTGAGTCGCTGGTGAGACCGACCAAACGACACGCCACATGACTACCTGTGCTCTTCTCACTAGCTTCGCTAGCGATGTTGCTCACTGATTTATTTATTTATTTATTCAAAATACATTACAGGCCCACTGAAGGGCTTTGAGTAAGGGGGGGCATCAGTATACAAACGAAATAACAATAAAGGAGAAAAGCTGACAAAAAATTATATATATATATGTATATATATATATATCTATATCTATATATCTATATATATATATATATATATATATATATATATATATATATATATATATATATATATATATATATATATATATATATATATATATATATAGAGAGAGAGAGATCTAACAGACCAGACAGTAATGCCAAGGAATGTACAGGGGAAGTTATTAGAAGCAATGGAATGTAAATAAGAAGAAAGAAAAGTGGATGAAAAAATGGGGGTTCTCGTGAGCGGCGTACGCGAAAGCGACCGGGTGTCCCATATGCGGCGGGCTTCGGCCTCGTCAAGTGTGTCCTCGGGTCTGCTCCAGGGGAATCCATGGCGGTCGTCTGCAGCCTCATGCGCTTGATGCGTTAGGGGCTGGTTGTCGAACGGTGCCGTTTTTCCACGATATCGAGGTGTGTTCCGTGTCGTCCTCGGGCGATTCAGTTGTGAAAGCGCCGAAGACGCGGGCGTGACCCGTCGTCTGGCGGCTTTGCCGTCTCGGCTCCCTTGCTAGTTCCGGCCGATCCACCGACAGGGCCGCGGGCTTGGGCAACCCGCACGCCGCGGCTGAGTCGATGCAACGAAAAAGCGAGCATGAAAAAGTGGATGAAGGGAAGGCCGCTGTGGTAGCTCAGTGGTTAGAGCAATGAACGCGTTATTCGAAGGTCGTAGATTCGATTCCTGCCCACGGCTGGTTATTTGTTCATCCACTTTTCTTTCTTCTTATTTACATTCCATTGGTTATAATAACTTCCCCTGTACATTCCTTGGCATTACTGTCTGTTAGATCTCAATATTATTGTGTTAAATCACGGAAAAACGAGCCATTCGGTATACACTTCTTTCCCTTATTTCATTGAACGAGGGTCTCGTAATGGCAGACTTGGTGTGTTTAGGTTGTATAAGAGGGGCAATTAATCAGCTGCCCGCTCATAATAAGTTCACGTGCTACGTGACGCCAAACATGCGCATAGAGTGTTTTCACACTCCTCGTTTGGCTTATAGATGGCGCTGATTGTCACTCCTATTTCTAAATTCACATATAAAAACCCAAAAAAAGTGGATGGAGGGAAGGCCGCTGTGGTAGCTCAGTGGTTAGAGCATCGAACGCGTTAATCGAAGGTCGTAGGTTCGATTCCTGCCCACGGCTGGTTATATTTTCATCCGCTTTTCTTTCTTCTTATTTACATTTCATTGATTCTAATAACTTCCCCTGTACATTCATTGGCATTACTGTCTGTTAGATCTCATTAATATTGTGTTAAAACACGGAAAAACGAGCCCTTAGGTATACACTTCTTTTCCTTATTTCATTGAACGAGGGTCTCGTAATGGCAGACTTGGTGTGTTTAGGTTGTATAAGAGGGACAATTAATCAGCTGCCCGCTCATAATAAGTTCACGTGCTACGTGATGCCAAACGTGCGCATAAGAGTGTTTTCACACTCGTCGTTTGGCTTATAGATGGCGCTGATTGTCACTCCTACTTCTCAATTCACATATGAAAACCCCAAAAAGTGGATGGAGGGAAGGCCGCTGTGATAGCTCAGTGGATAGAGCATCGAACGCGTTATTCGAAGGTCGTAGATTTGGTTCCTGCCCACGGCTGGTTATTTTTTCATCCACTTTTCTTTGTTATTTTTTACATTCCATTGGTTATAATAACTTCCCCTGTACATTCCTTGGCATTACTGTCTGTTAGATCTCTTTATTATTGTGTTAAAACACGGAAAAACGAGCCCTTAGGTATACACTTCTTTCCCTTATTTCATTGAACGAGGGTCTCGCAATGGCAGACTTGGTGTGTTTAGGTTGTATAAGAGGGACAATTAATCAGCTGCCCGCTCATAATAGGTTCACGTGCTACGTGACGCCAAACGTGCGCATAAGAGTGTTTTCACACTCGTCGTTTGGCTTATAGATGGCGCTGATTGTCACTCCTACTTCTAAATTCACATATAAAAACTCCAAAAAGTGGATGGAGGGAAGGCCGCTGTGATAGCTCAGTGGTTAGAGCAGCGAACGCGTTATTCGAAGGTCGTAGGTTCGATTCCTGCTCACAACTGGTTATTTTCTCATCCTCTTTTCTTTCTTCTTTCTTCTTATTTACATTCCATTGGTTCTAATAACTTCCCCTGTACATTCCTTGGCATTACTGTCTGTTAGATCTCATTAATATTGTGTTAAAACACGGAAAAACGAGCCCTTAGGTATACACTTCTTTCCCTTATTTCATTGAACGAGGGTCTCTTACTGGCAGACTTGGTGTGTTTAGGTTGTATAAGAGGGACAATTAATCAGCTGCCCGCTCATAATTTCACGTGCTACGTGACGCCAAACATGCGCATAGAGTGTTTTCACACTCGTCGTTTGGCTTATAGATGGCGCTGATTGTCACTCCTACTTCTAAATTCACATATAGACCCAAAAAAGTGGATGGAGGGAAGGCCGCGGTGGTAGCCCAGTGGTTAGAGCATCGAACGCGTTATTTGAAGGTCGTAGGTTCGATTCCTGCCCACGGCTGGTTATTTTTTCATCCGCTTTTCTTTCTTCTTATTTACATTCCATTGGTTCTAATAACTTCCCCTTTACATTCGTTGGCAATACTGTCTGTTAGATCTCATTAATATTGTGTTAAAACACGGAAAAACGAGCCCTTAGGTATACACTTCTTACCCATATATATATATATATATATATATATATATATATATATATATATATATATAAGATTACAAAAATCAAGGTGCAGCAGCGTTATACAATACTAGTGTACAACGAAATCAGGTTGTCACGAAAAACTTCACGGCTACAAATGGATACAACATGATTCGGAAGACCGTTCCAATATGCAATGGCTCGAGGTAGTGATGATAAGGTAAATGCCCGCGTGTGACCATGAATGCGCATAAAGCTACGTGCATTGTGAATGCACTGGGAAGTGTGCGCAGGAGAATAAAGTGGCAAACAGTGAACTTCTTTACTATAAATGCACCTATGAAACCGACATAAAAGAGCAATGTTGCGGCGTATTTCTAGTGACTGAAATGCAAAGTCTTGTTTTATCAGGGTAATACCCCTGTCACACGGGCACTTAAAAGTCTTTTAAGTAAGCGGTCTTTTTCCGAAAAGGAGTTCCTGACAGCAGACACACGGCACAGAGCGAACTCCTTTTCAGAAGCGGTCTTTTTCGTAAACTGCGTTCGTCGATCTCTTTTACGGCTCCGAATGAGTAGCCTCGAAACCAGTGGGCGCCAGCGATTTTCGAGTGGTGGGAAAAAAAGAGCGAATGCTTATTTTTCTGTCACCAAAATCTTTGTAAAAACAAATTTCATATCCTGCAGAAGGTGTAATGAACTCATTTAATGGTTATTTCCTTTTCTACTCTCGTAAGCAGCTACAACGCGTCGGCAATATCACGTGGTGACGCGCGGTCTTGCGCTGCTTTATCCTTTCCTTGGCGGCTTTTGCAGCGTCTGCCTCGGTTTCCAGAGCGAGAAGGCAGGCCGTGAGGCTTGCGATCCTCGCTTTTTCTCCCGTACGGTCGCCCATAACGTGTCGAGAGCAGTCGAGAGCAGCGAAAAACAAATACGGTAAATAAAAGCACAGTGGTGCCAGACAGACTTGTGCACGTCGCTAGTCATGGGAATGCTTCCTTATTTAGTGCAAAAAACATTCACATTGGTGTTTCTTCATCTCTTATTCTTAAATTTATTTGAAGAAACGAGCAGTGCAACAAGTCTTTAATTTGTACATCGTGATACATCGTTTAATTTTCATTGCTTCTCTTTTAACTGCTAGCGCCACGCTTTCGCTAGCGTCTTCGAACGAAAACACTAAAAGGAGATCGTTGCTGCCGTGTGTCTGCGCCGCAAACACCTCTTTGTTAAAAGTCTTTCAACTTCGTAAGAGACCGCTTACTTAAAAGACTTTTTGCGCGCCCGTGTGACACAGGTATAACACTTGAATGATAGTCGTAGTTTCCGGAGATGAATCTCGCTGCCCTATTCTGAACGGCTTCCAACATACGTACCAAGTAATCTTGATATGGTGACCATGTGGATGATGCATACTCTAGCTGTGGGCGAACATAAGTAATATATGATAATGCGCGTACGTTAGAAGGAGCGTTGCGCAAGTTTCTGCGGAGATATCCGAGAGATTGAGATGCTTTCGATGAGACAGCTGCTATATGCGTAGTCCAGGAGAGATCCGATGTAAGGTGAACGCCTAAATATTTGTAAGATGGTGTAGCTGACACAACGGCGTTATTAATCTTATAGTGAAATGCTGAATTGTTATGATTTCGAGTGAACTTGCATTTAGAGGCGTTAAGGGACATCTGCCAAGTTTCGCACCACAGGAAGGTTAGGTCAAGGTTATTTTGGAGAGCGGAATGATCATTAAAACATTTATTGTTGCGGTATATGGCGCAATTGTCAGCGAACAACCTAACTCTGGATGAAAGGTTCTCGGGCAAATCATTAATGTATATTAGAAAAAGTAACGGACCTATTACGCTGCCTTGGGGAACACCCGATGTGACGTCGCAAAGGTTAGATGAAATGTCGTTAATCACCGTAAGTTGCTCACGCGAAGAGAGGAAGCTTCGTAGCCAAGACAGGATTAATGAATCAATACGGAGTGCGGCCAATCCAGAGTTTAAACGACAATGAGGGACAGTATCGAATGCCTTTGCGAAATCAAGGAACAGGCAATCGGTTTCTTCGTTAGCGTCCATAATAAAGTGAAGGTCAGACGTGAATTCGAATAACTGGGTGTCACATGAGTAGCCTTTTCTAAAGCCATGCTGATGGGTGAAGAAGAAGTTGTGTGATTCAAGGTGATCGTAGATATGAGAAGCCACGATGTGTTCAAGTAGCTTGCAAGAGATGCATGTAAGTGAATTGGGTTGATAATTACGGGGCAAGTGCCTGTCACCGGACTTAAATACGGGAAACACCTTACCAATCTTCCAATCCTTGGGCAGTTCGCCTGATGATAGCGACTGGTTAAATAGGAAACTGAGGAAGTGGCTGGAATTATCTGTGGTGTTCTTCCGTATTTTAGAGTTAATGTTATCAATTCCTGATGAAGTAGAAACCTTAAGATTCGTGATGAGTTGGGCTATACCTTTGGCAGTGACAATGATTGGGGCCAATAAAGCGAAAGGGTGATCTGGAACAAATGGCACATTGGAACAATCTTCCTGTGTAAAAACAGAAGCGAAGTACTCATTGAAAGCAATAGCGGAAGCTTCATCAGAAAGCAGCGTTAGTTCACTATCGTGTACAGTAATGTGACTAGGAGACTTGTTGTAGGGTGAAATTATTTGCCAGAACTTTTGGGGGTTATTTTCATATTGTATCATATTGTATCATATTGTATCATGGTGTTTCTCAGATAGCGCCTCATTTATAACGGGTGATAATTTTGTCTCGCGCCACTCAAGTCATTTACATTCCTCCTCCCCTTCCCCTTCTAAGCCAGAAATTCACAATGTCATAACGCCCATAGATTGATGAACTTGACTAATTCCGGAACCGAACTTCACCAATATGTTTTTGATATGCGTCTCTGCGAACCATGAACTGAGACGCGACATCTACGTGTGATTTGCCAAGAGCTCTTCCAGCAAGACATCTCCATTTAAAGTGGCGAGGTTTCGCAGAAGTACCGGCGTCGGTATCGTTGGTTTTGAGCGGGAAATTCACGTTGCCCATGCACAAAATTTCTAGATGGGTGAATCATCAGTAAACTACCAATATGTTGCGCTTCGAGCGAGAATTAAACCCGGGCCACATGTGTGGTGAGTAGGTAGTGAAACATGCAGCCAAGCCACTGTATTAGATTGAGTTGAAGAAAAGAAAAAAAAACGCGCACTATGCGAATGGTATGCAGAGCAAAGAGTCTCCTTAGCGCATGTAATATTCCGTGGCAAAAGCGCATATTCGCATCAGGTCTGCAAACACGTGGGTTTAAGAAAGCGTACCGGCACGCGTGCTGTCTTACGGACACGTAAACGGTATACCACCGATTCGCAAATAGGAAGAATTATGGCACGGGGGGCACTTCGCAACATTACATTCAGTAAGAATTCTTGAATAGCCATGGCCATTGGGATGCCCACAGTTAGTTGCTTCTTTCCTCGCGGCTTAGTTTAGGAGTCCTCTGAGTAGCGGAGCGAGGTTAAGAAAAAAGGTAATGCGAGCAGGCTTGGATTACTCTACCATGGTCAACCCTTTCGGACAAAGCCCAAACAACCTTTAACTTTCAATATTCTTTGTAAAATTAGCCATAAATGCCTCATGACGCACTCTTTCCCACTTGTTAAAGGTCACCTTCGATGCAGGCGAAAATGATGTATGACCGTGTGCTCAGATTTGAGTGCACGTTAAACCCCAGGTGGTAAAAAACTTCAGGAGCCCTCCACTACAGCGTCTCTCATAGGTATATGGTGCTTTTGAGACGGTAAACCCCACATATCTAGCTAGTGTATCTCTAGCTTGTGTAACACTTGGCTTACGACTGCAAATACTAATAAATGCAAAGTTCTTTAATATAGACGAAAACATACCATCTCCGACTTTTTATGCCACAGAAAAGATGACATACTTTCGCGGTCATCATCCTACAAATATTTCGGCATCCACCTTACACCAGGACTTTCATGGCTAGAAAACATCACTTCTGTTTGCACTAACGCCTCCGAAACATTATGGTATTTACGCAGGAACCTCCATCATTGTCCATCTAACGTTTGCAAACTGTCTTACCTTACTTTCGTCCGCCCGCAGCTTGAATATGCATTATCTGTTTCATTCCCTTCCGCTCAGTGTAAAATTAACATGCTGGAAGCAATTCAGAACAGAGCCGCCTGTTACATTTCTGGGAACTACGACATTGACTCTAGTGTGACTCAGCTTAAACTTGATCATTGCCTTTAAGCATTGCATGTTCGTCGTCACGTGTCCTTGTTATGCCTATTTCATAAGTATGTGTACATTAACAAAACATCGTCATTGCACCTTCAACGCACGTCACGCAGGTTACATAATATATCAGCTTCACGCACATGTTTGGTAACACAGACACGTTTAACACATCTGCACTACCGCAAGCCATCTGCATGTGGAATAATCTTCCCGACAATATCGGCTCTGATAGTTGCCCTAACACGTTTCCGCAAAAACTTGAGATGCATTTTTCTAATGTAGCATCGTGAAATTGTTTGACTTGTTTAACATTCGAGCTATGTTATGTTGTGAATTGTGAGCCTTTATTTCGTCAGCAAGTTGTAATCTCTTGTTTAAGTGCTTCTGACCTGCGAAATCGTTAGTTTTTGTTACACCTCATTATGCTGTCGGTATTAACCTGCATTCAGTTGTTGGTAGGTAGGTAATAATCTATATTAAGGATCCAACGAAGAATTACTGGCCCGGGCTAAGCCTCCAGGAGCTGTCGTCCACGGAGCATTGCGCGATGTCTGCGGCGATAGCCCTGCTCGCAGGACAGCCCAGACTGTCCACTGCACGTGGGCTGAGAAGGGCGGCTCGTCACCGCTCAGCCAGTCGTTACAAGTTTACTTCCGCATTCACTGTACCACACTTACTCAATTCCTTCGGGCCTGTAAGGCATTTTTCAATTATTAAAATAAATAATCAAGCTCACCTGTCACTTACGCTGGCGATGTCATAGTACGAGCTCACGCAGCACTACAGATCGCCAACCTTTCAAAAATACTTGTCTGATTGCCGCCGCAAGACTTCTCGTATTGATCTGGTTCGCTTATACTATTGTGATGCTTAAAGTATTATTAGACTGGGACTCTCCCAAAAGTTGTTTTACCAATACGAGAGACACGTCAGGTCTTACGCCAGATCACTGACCTGTCATATGAAATCCAGCGGGTCGATGATGCAGCGCACTCCACGCTACCACCATGTAATATTGAGCTCGTTACTAGACTGAAGATGGGTATAGCGCAAGAACAGAACGACGACAAAGAGACAAGACGGACACAAAGGACACAAGCGCTAAAACACGTAGCGCTCGTGTCCTTCATGTCCGTCGTGTCTCTTTGTCGTTGTTCTGTTCTCGGGCTATCACCAGTCATTTCATACCAACTAGTCCAAGCTTCCACACTTCTAAGCTAGACTGAAGTCATATTTATTTATTTTATTTATTTATTTCACAAGATTGCAGGGCAGGTTGGTTCAGACAGGAGTAGGTTTACAAAATATGTCATACACAGCTGTAGTTCAGTCAGAAGGAACAGGTAAGAGCTTATACGCCGCAGGGTAGTGCCACAAGTTCTCAGATGGGCGAAATTTGTGAGGAAGACATAGACCGATAACGATAAAGCCATAAAGGGGCAGGCTGGAGTGTAATCTTTTTCATTGAGTCTGCATGTCTCTATACAAGTTCCTGAATTTTTTTTATATTGCACCTATTTTTGGATTGCTCTTCTGCTACACCCTCAGATGGGATCAGCAGTATTGGAAATAAATAAATGAATAAATTAAGAAACCCAAGCATACGTTTTTCTTGTAACATTATCTTCACTTCACCTGAAGAATGCCAGAACAAAACGAAGTATCTTATCATAATTATATCCACCTGTCTCAGTGCAAGCAGTATGAATGAACCCGCATTCTGACTTAACGGTACTTGTAAGTACCGCGCAGAAATAGCTTGCAATTACAAACGTGGTATTTAGTAAACTGATACGGTGTATTTAGTAAATTGGTTTATTGCGGTACTTGTAAGGAGAAAAGACATGACCTGGGGGTTCTGCGCCGGCTATCGCCCGCTTAAGAAAATTACTAAGCCAGAAGTCTACCATTGATTACGATCACAGACGACAACCTTGCCCGTCTCTGTAAATAAATGGGTTAAGATGACGTGTTTTCTGAAAAAAAAATGACTGCACGAGTCTGTGTTTGTGTGCGAACTTAGAACACCTGCGCGTGTCTGTTCAGTGACTCGTATATATAGCTTCAGACGCATTGTACCACAACGCTATTGTTCTCTGGTGTCAAGGGTTGACGATTCAAGATGGAAGGTGCCGCATCTTGTGCACAAAGGCCCGTGTGCTCAGATTCGGGTGCACGTTAAAGAACCCCACGTGGCCGAAATTTACGGAGCCCTCCACTACGGCGTCTCTTGTAATCATACGGTTGCCTGGCGATGTTAAACCCCACATATAAATCAATAAATTATTCTGCACAAAGAACAATGAAGTGCTTTCAATTAGTTTTTTTCTTCAGAGCTACTTGCAATATGGCGATTACAAACAGCGAGATTAAGACGATAACTGTGTTTACAATTCGTTAGTCGTAATTTTATTTGCGCTATTTTTTATACTTCCCATAAATCAAGACCAGATTGCTTATTTCTCCATCCTAATGAGTGTGCTCAGATCAACAGATCACTTTGAAGAAACGCGTTCTGACTGGAATCGTCGCTGGTAGTGATGTCCCGTATATAAAAATCGCGATGCCAGTTCCATAAAAAAAAACAACAGAAGAGAAGTTTGTAAGCAACATCACGTTGTCGTAACAAGGTATCACCAAGCTGCTCTAGAAAGTGGGCGGATTGGTGGTGTTGCTACACACTGTATCTGGGGTTCATGCAATTGCTTGAGCCCAGCAGTACATTCTGTGCTATGTTAAATAAAGATGTAGATAGCCCGCGTTTGTGAAACCGTGTTAAAGAAGGTCAGCGTGAATCTTAAAGGCGAAACATTTCTTAGCGAAGTGCTGGTGCTTGTATTGCTTGTATTCGTCCATTCATCCATCCATGCATGCATGTACGTCTGGGTTGTCTCGCGATCGCCTTCTTAACTTGGTGTAGACTTCATATATGCTGGCACTTGCAGCAACTTCTACCAACTTATACCAACTAAGCCAAACTAGTGGTTTATTGCGGTAGACAAAAACTGGTAAGGGAAGGTGAGAAGACAAGAAAAGTATGTCCGGCTGGTCATAACGTGAATAACGGGAAAATCTCATTGCATACGCTGTCGAACTCTCTTTTACAGACACGAGTGCCACACAATCATGTGCAAAAGGCGGCGATATGCGGGTATGCGCCACAAGTGATTGACAGTTTATATGTGCCCAGGAACGACAAGAACAGACATTGGTAATTTAAACGCGAGAACGTTAGTAAAAACTGACATGGACAATGTTGAATTCAAAGAATGAATATCAGGGTCCCAGTATGAATCGAACTCAGGCATTCTGCGTGGTAATATAGTATTTGACCCCAGAGCCATAGCAGGTTCCAGAACTGCTTTGGAAAAAGATCCTACGCCGGCATAATGTTGGGGAAACTTCAATCATGGTTGCACTGCTGACTATTCAATTTTATAACCATTACGTGCTACTATTTTCATACGTCCATCACCTCAACTCATTGTTCATGGTAATTAAGCGCCGTCTACCTACGTAGCACTGCCCAGGACTGCCACCCTCGCAAGCACCAGAGCTTCATATGAGCTTACCGCTAATTGAGTTGCTAATTTTCATGTTGCTGTTGACATTCTTACGCAGCTGTAAATAATGGGTTATATGAAACTTTATAGCATGGTTGACTACTTGGTAAGCTTAACAATCAGATTAGAAAAATATGCCATTTTTTTTACCTAGAAGACGTACAGAAATAATTTATTGATGGTCTCCGTCAGGTCCTTAAAACATACAAGCTTCTCAAACTGTCAGAAAAAAATGCGTTGCTGCAAAAACGAAGGAATAAATGCGGTAACACGGTATTGCTCTCTTACACGAAGGAAGGTTAGCGGCTCATTTCTTCAGGAAACGCGGCTACCGGAACTAGCGATGCGCCTGATGAACGAAGCTTAGTATGGGTTCAACGCCAACATTTACGATCTTAGTACAAGAATAATTTTATGACCCATGGGTTGAATCAGTTTTCGAAGATAAGCGCAACAAGCACAGGCCATCGCACCCTATATTTCTTGGTACGGATGGCGTCCGGTTCCTATATTCATGCAGGGAGACAAAACATGGGCGAGGCAATGCCCCTTAAGCACCTTCTGTGGCCTTTCACGCCAACCTCGATTACGCTGAAGAACCAAAAAAAAAACACCTGTTTACCACTATCGCTAAGTGGGGCAAATTTTTAGCTCGCCTTCACTGTGCCACAATATGTATGCGTTTGTGGCCGAATGCTAAACGCGTCGTGCTTTGTAGAGAGGGGCCGCAGGTTCTGATACTCAGTGATTTGCTTCTCAAAATTTCCTCCGACCTATACTTCCTTACCTTACGGCATATAAATACATAGACGGAAATATGGATAGATACATCCGTGTACATGTACAGAAATGTGACGGTACAAAGGCATGGGCATAGGCAATAGACTTGCTATCACAATAAATGAATGCAAATGTTTCACATGAAATCACCGTACAAGAAGTAAACAAAGATTAAAAAAAAGACTCTTGACCTTGAAAAAAGTGGTGTTAACTACATTGAGGTTGCGAACATTTTCAAGGAATGAAGATTTTTAAACAAGATATATACGGAACAATGTGAATTTCCAAAGCACTGTTCCGGTCATATCAGTAACTCCGTAAAAGCACACGTTGTAAAAAGCACGTCTGTAGTACTATTATTAAGGGCTAACAGACAAACTAACAGGCAATTCGGTGTTAATATTGCGTCACACAACGAAAATCAGCCCTTAAATTTACACTCTTCTCTTCACTTGTAGTAGTAGTAGCTTACAAAGCTTACAAAACCTATATTTCAAGGTCAGAGTTATGTTGCTTAGGGCTTAGTGAGATGTAATAAGACGAACCGCTGCATTCGTATTTTGTGGATCTCTTTTACTGCTGCTGCTGTGTTCCGGAGTTTTTGACTACAGATAAGCGCACGTACTTTCCACGTACAGGTATCTGTACGTAGAACTGGACTACTATCTGGACTACTACTACTACTACTACTACTACTACTACTACAGTAGGGTTGACAGGCGGGCTAAATACAAATTCATAATGGAATAATTGGAAGCGCAAACCAACCTGTCTGTCTTGCGGCAGGTTATACATTGGGCAGACTGGGCGCTGCTTGAATATTCGCCTGCGAGAACAGTACAACGCGCTGAAATCAGCCCCGGGTTCACATTTATCCGCCCATTGCAAAAAGTGTGGCTGCGTACCTAATTTCTCGCGCACGTCTATCTTGTACAGCCATCATGACACGAAAACTAGAGAGATTGAGGAAGCTTGTTTGTCTCTTCTCTTGTGTCCCGTTGGTTTGTGCTTCCAATTATTCCATTGTGAATTTGTACAAACTAGCCCGCCTGTCAACCCTACTGCAATTCATCACTTCGAACACGGGCTCTTTTATTTGTTCTAATTTTGATCTCTCTAATCCCTCAATGTTGACGGCTCTGATAGCGATGTGCGTATGCCGCACGAGATGTGCTTCCTGGCGTTCCAGGCAGCGAATGTGCCCGATGGAACTTCAGGCCTTGTGTGGATGGCTGCTTCCTTCTCCCTCTCACGCTCGTGGTCTCTCCAGGATTATTCGCTCCGAGTGGTATCACCAGGCCAATGTGTTTAAAAACTGCCGGCGAGTGCAATGTTGTGCCCGTGGTGAAAGACTGTCTTCGTGGAACAACCGGGTCGTAACCTGCACTGAGGTACTGTGGAATGCGGCTAGGCCTACGCGATAACAAGGAGGAAGTTGCCTAGTAAAAAGCGGGACATCCTGGTACTAGGCGACTGCCAGGTACCCGAAGAGCACCCTCGAGTTCTTCAAATGGGACCCAAGTTTTGCCCAGCATCTACCCTTGACGGATTTGAGAAGCTTGCCTTCACACGGTCAGTAGCACAGAGAGTTCAGGAAGCGGACAGTTTGCATTGTGTTAAGGAATGTGTTTCAGCGGTGTCCAAAAAGAATGCGAGGGTGGGTGTACACTGTAGACTGGGCCCGATTATTTCGTTCTTTGTGTCTAATAGCATGAGGCTTGTTACCGCTGGTAAGGAAGGATGTTTTGTTGTTCTCTCTCAAGAACAATACTTCTCTAAGGCGTCTGCAGCCATTAGGAAAAACTTTAAAGAAGTTTCTGATAACCAGTTGAAGTTAAGAAGCGAGCCATCACTTTGCTGGAAGCTAACGACTTGTGCCGACTCGCATCTTCAGTAATGAAAGCGAAAAAAATCGCATTACAACCATTTTTTTCAGCAAAAACCCATAAACTAGACGTCCCCTTTCGAACAATTATTACGGAACGAAGTACATGGCAGCATGAAGTCTCGACGTTCCTCCAGTGTCACTTGTCCGCCTTGAATTTTCAGGACCCTTTTCTTGTAAAGAGTTCTGACCAGGTTGTTGACTCCTTAGCAACCAAAAGATTGCCTAACTGCAGTGGTTTTAGTATCGACGTTGTCGATTTGTTTTATTCGGTTCCTCACCCTGAATTCATGAAGTGTGTAAAAAAATGCGTCACGCAGGAAAATGACAAACTTTCATTCAAAAACAAATGTAGGATGTTGGTTGAGAGCTTCATGAAACTACTTTTTTTTAATGTGAATTCTACTCTTGTATTATGGGGCAATAAGTATTACGTGCAAAAGTCTGGCACTTGTATCAGCTCTCGTGTAGCACCGGTCCTGTGCGACATATTCTTAAGTTATTTTGATAGGGCTTTGCAAACGGCACTAAGAAGCCTCGTAATTATTGTCTTCAGATATGTGGACGATTACCTTGTGCTCGTTCATTCACCTTCCTTGGATAAAAACCGGGACAAGATTATTAAAACCTTCGAAAAAAATTGGCATGGTTTACGTTTCACGCACGAGGTTCCCCATGATAAGATAATGCAGTTTCTAGATCTTGAGTTATCTTTTCGCGCAGATCATCTATGCTGGTCCTACTCTCCCCGTTCAAAGAAACCAATCTTGGACTACTTTTCTTCGCATTCTAAAGTAGTAAAATCGGGTATTGCAATTAACCTTCTCAATTCAGCTGTAACGAAATCATGTTTCCACAAAATGGCGCGTGTTTTTTCTAATCAAATAACGAGGTTGCGAGAGGCAGGCTTTCCGTCCAATGTCCTCATTTTCGCCGCTCAGAAGGTACTGCGTATGAAGAAAGGGAAAGGATGCCCCTTAAATGAGGCAGATAAACGCCGTAAGTTTGCGGTAGTCCCATATGTGCACGAATTTTCGCATAAGATAAAAAATTGTGAAAAAAAAAATTCAACCTCGACGTTGTGTTTTGCGCACGTGGAAAACTGCAGCAAATGTGTTGTAGAATTGAATTACAAAGCAGAATGAAAGCCGGTCTTGTGAAGAAAGGTTGTGGTGTCAAGCATGTCAATTCCTTCAACAAATGTCGATCTAATGTCGTTTATTGTATCTCTCTGTCTTGCGGCAGGTTATACATTGGGCAGACTGGGCGCTGCTTGAATAATCGCCTGCGAGAACACTACAACGCGCTGAAATCAGCGTCGGGTTTACATTTATCCACCCATTGCAAAAAGTGTGGCTGCGTACCTGATTTTCCGCGCGCGTCTATCTTGTACAGCCATCATGACACGAAAACTAGAGAGATTGCGGAAGCCTTTTTAATTAAAAAGAATATTGATAGTTGTGTTAGTTCACCATCTATATCACTGTTAGAATGTGAAATATAGTTTCTGGACGCCACCTGATCAAGGTGGAACCTTCTCCCCAGTTGTTTCCCTTTCTTATCTTTCTTATCTACTTCTGTAAATAAACTGAGTTTCAGCCTGCGCTTGTTTGTCTCTTCTCATGTGTCCCGTTGGTTTGCGCTTCCAATTATTCCATTATGAATTTGTATTTAGCCCGCCTGTCAGCCCTACTGTAGTAGTAGTAGTAGTAGTAGTAGTAGTAGTAGTAGTAGTCCAGATAGTAGTCCAGTTTCACGCACCTGTACGTGGTAAGTACGTGCGCTTATCTGTAGTCAAAAACTCCGGAACACAGCAGCAGCAGTAAAAGAGATCCACGAAATACGAATGCAGCGGTTCGTCTTATTACATCTCACTAAGCCCTAAGCAACATAACTCTGACCTTGAAATATAGGTTTTGTAAGCTTGATAGTGTTTTTTTTTTCATTCCAGGATTCCGAGGCACCAAAGGAAAAGTGCCAGTGACACTTTCCGTCACGCAAACAAAGCTTGTCTCTATTTTTTTGAAAGCTGGCCAATGGCTCGGCTATCCAGTGACCGACTACAATGGCCCCGAACAAATAGGTAAGCGCATGTTCTGCACTTTTCTTTTTAGGACACGCGGATCTAGAAAAGCAGCATTTCTCACAGTGTCAATAAAGAAACAACGCTGAACTACCTCATGAATGTTTATTTGAACAAAACTGCACCCTCCTTTCCGTAAGCAGCCATAAATAAACTGTAAAATGACTCAGCTCCAAAAAATTCATATAACTGGAGATACAGAAACTCCTCTCCAGCTCCGCAAGACAACACAACTACGTTGTCATTGGCGGAGAGCGCGACGATAGATGATGGCATTTGCGTGCCTTGAAATTATTTAGGTTGCTCGAACGTCACGTTAACACGTATAAGAGCGTTCTAAAGGGGATTTGCCAATCACACCTTAATGATATGTTAATATTAGAACGTATCATTCTATTAGGAAACAAAAATATTTAATGACCATTACATGTCATATAGCAGTCAATGTTCTTAAAGCGAAACTGAACAGAAGAACGTTTCTTCTCGTGTTAGTTCATTACACCTTTACAATGCGAAATAACCACGCTTGCAGCGACAAGACTCTTGGTAAGCCAGTAAGCGTGCAAATAAAGATCTTTGAAATTTTCTCGTCAAATGTAAAGAAGTCAGAAAGATTGACTCTATCAAGTACGCCCTCCGTTCTGTGTAATCAGTAAAAATGGCACACGTTTTCCTTTGGGGAGTCATACACTTAAGATTTTGAGATATCAGATTTTGAGAAATTTCGTTGCGCCTGTTGGTACACGTGAGTGACGCAGAGACGAAACGTGTTGCTGAGTGTCTCGATACCAACTAACTGTATTGCTCATTCGACTCTGAATATTCCGGGACCGGTTACCGTTTCCCTCCCTCTTCACGTTTTTGTTGGCGCCGCAGAGGAAGGGAAATAAATGTTGGTTTGCCACACGCTGGCAGCACCACCTGTTGCACCGTCTCGCACGTTTAGTTCACCACAAGCCAACGTCGCCAAAATACAAAAAATACACCTTCAAAACCGTGACGGCGCGAGCAGAAATTTTGGTCTGAAATCAAGAATGAAACTGATTGGATTCTTTTTTATGTTAATAAACATGCAAGAGGTAATTCAACGGCGTTAGAGTTCTCCGTGCACAATTTATCAATATAAACCAATTCATTCTATCCCGTTCGCGTCCTTTTAGGCATACAAAACCAACAACGCTTGCATTATAAATTTAGACAAAGTAGGACAAAAAATGTTACCTTTGAGTAATTTCTCGCACTACAATACTCATATGGTGTCAATCTTAACAGAGTGTAAGCCCGACTACAATGTCCTACAATGTAGTGCACGATATGTATAACATGATATTCGCGTAATGATCCCAGATAGTTGAACACTGGAACATTGTGAAGCATCATTATTGCAATTGGTAAAGGGGATCGAAATGAGCAAAACAGCATGTGTAAGGTTTTGTTGTGGGCTTTTTTGTTAAAAAGTGTGAAATTTGCAGTTATTGAGCCCACGTCTTCACAAAACTAATTTAATTTGACGAAATGTTCTGTCTGTGGCGGAAAACTAATGCCTCCTGGAACTGCCAAAAGAGTGAGTAAAATGATACCATCTTATAACCAGTAGCTGTGTACGCTTCTGAGGCAGATTAAGTTGTATTCCGTGATTTGCAGTGGACGTCTTGTTGAAAAAAAAGAAGGCCAATATAACTAATTACAATCAACGTGCAAAATTTATTTGAGTGGAAACTGGGCGCACCTGTGACGCTTGTCTATCTGTGGTGGCTTCTTGTTTATACCAATGTCATAGAAGAAATACAGTGTTGTGTACTTCATAATTGAGCCAGCCTTCGTCAGAGATGGCGCTGTGCCCAAACAATCGACGTTCACCGATTTATTACAAATATTGAAATATGTCAAAGCCAGATAATTTTCTTGTTCAAGCTAGTAGAGTTATTGCCCAAATACTGAATTGATCACTAGATTTCTCACTATAACACTTGTTTTTGAGTTCAAAAAGAGAATTTATAGTCATATAATATTTCACTGAAGCACCGAGCAATTGCACGTAAAGATGACGTGCGTGCTTCAGAACAGTTCTTTTTATATGACACTTTTTTGGTCCATAAAACGCGCTAGTTACTCACCTATTTTTTCTTGCCTAAGAAGTATATTGTCACGGGGGTGAGAAAATGAATGAAATTAATTGATTGATTTGTGGGGTTTAACGTCCGAAAATCACTATTTGATTATGAGAGACGCCGTAGTGGAGGGCTCAGGAAATTTTGACCACCTAGGGTTCTTTATTGTGCACCCAAATCTGAGTACACGGGCCTACAACATTTCCGCCTCCATTGGAAATTCAATGAAATGAATATCTTTACAAAATATACAGGGAGAGTTAGAGGCGGCTGCATCCAAGATGAAAGAACAGCAGGAACAACACAGCACGGTCGCTTTCATCGTCTTTGTCGTCTATGATGCTCTTTCGTTGCCGATGTCGTGTAACACATAACCCCCTGCTACTGGCAGCACCGTCTCGGCGTCTAAAGGAGAGTAGGATCATATGCGGATATGTACGGTTTGAGGCGGCTCACGTGGACGACGTCAGTAGCGGGTGCGGACGACGATGACCGACTGTCCAACGGAGCAATCTCGTATGTGACATCGGTAAGCCAGCGTAAAACCTTGTAAGGCCCCGAGTAACGAGACAGGAGCTTCGAAGAGAGGCCAACGTGGCGGCATGGTGTCCAGAGAAGAACCAACGAACCTGGAGAGTAGGAAACTACTCTGTGATGGCTATCGTAGCGGGCCTTCTGAGAGAGCTGTGAGCCAAGAGGACGTTCCCGTACGATTTGGCGGGCCATTTGAGTCCGAGCAGTGGCATCCCGGGCGTACTCTGTATCCGTTTGCGTAGTTGATGGGAGAAGAGCCTCGAAGGGTAACGCTGGATGGCGGCCGAACAATAAATAGAAGGGGAGAAGCCAGCAGTGTCGTGGCGTGACGAATTGTACGAATAAGGCAAAGTACTATCGCAATCAAGGTGATCCTTGGAAACGTACATAAAGAGCATTGATGTCAATGTTCGATTTAAGCGCTCGGTAAGACCATTTGTTTGTGGGTGATAGGCCGTAGCGAGTTTGTGACGCGTCGAACACGAGCGAAAGATGTCACTTACTACTTTTGAAAGAAATAAGCGACCACGATCAGTCAGCAGCTGTCGAGGAGCGCCATGGTGAAGAATTACGTCATGAAGCAAGAAGTCCGCGACGTCAGTGGCACAGCTTGTCGGTAGCGCTCGTGTGATAGCGTATCTTGTGGCGTAATCAGTGGCTACGGCTATCCACTTGTTTCCAGTGAGAGAAGTAGGAAATGGTCCAACGAGATCAAGACCGACGCGGTAGCAGGGAACGGTGGGTATGTCGATTGGTTGGAGCAGACCAGCTGCTGGCAACGTGGAATGTTTGGAGCACTGGCAGGACTCACATGCAGCAACGTATCGGCGCACAGAACGGTGAAGGTCTAGCCAGATGAATCTACGCCGCACGCGATCGTACGTGTGCGTGACCCCGAGATGTCCCGCGGTTGGGGCGTCGTGAAGCTGTTCAAGTACAACGGAACGGAGTGTCGCAGGAAATACGAGTAGTAGCTCCGGTCCTTCGGCGCTCGTGTTGCGTCGGTAAAGAATGCCATCGCGTAGAACGAACAAGTGTAGCGACGGGTCTACGTGGGGCAAGCGTAGACACGGCATGATAGACCGCAAGTGGACATCGCGGAGCTGCTCCTTGCGTATGTCGGTGAAAGCCGACATGGCGAAGATACAAGGGTCAGAATCATGTGCTGAAAGGTCAGGTGGGTCCACGGGGTGACGGGATAGACAGTCGGTATCCTGGTGCATTCGGCCAGATTTGTATGCCACGTCGAAGCTGTATTCTTGTAGTTTCAAGGCCCAATGGCCAAGTCGTCCTGTTGGATCTTTAAGGGATGACAGCCAGCACAAGGCATGGTGATCTGTAATTACCGAAAAGGTGCGGTCATACAAGTATGGTCGAAATTTTCCAACTGCCCAGACTAGTGCGAGGCCCTCACGCTCTGTTATGGAAAACTTGCTCTCCGAAGGAGAAAGGAGGCGACTGGCATAAGCAATGACGCGATCCTGTCCTTGTTGCCGCTGGGCGAGAACAGCACCAATTCCATGTCCGCTGGCATCGGTACGAACTTCAGTATGGGCTGACAGGTCGAAATGGGCCAAGATGGGTGGGGAAGTAAGTAATGTTGTAAGGGTGCTGAAGGCAGTTGCTTGGTCAGTACCCCTATAAAAAGGCATTTCCTTCTTCAGTAGCTCCGTAAGTGGTCAGGCAATGTCAGCAAAATTCTTCACGAAACGTCGAAAGTAAGAACAAAGGCCGATAAAACTCCGTACGTCTTTTGCGGAACGTGGTATGGGAAAATCTTTGACAACTCGAATTTTGTCAGGATCAGGTTGCCCGCCTCGGGCACTGACAAGGTGGCCCAGTACAGTGATTTCCCGACGGCCAAAGCGACATTTGGAAGAGTTGAGCTGAAGTCCTGCTTTCCGGAAAACCTCAAGAACAGCCGTTAGGCGGCTAAGGTGTCTTTGGAATGTAGGTGAGAATATGATGACGTCATCGAGATAGCAGAGGCACGTGGTTCATTTGTATCCACGCAGGAGAGAGTCCATCATCCTTTCAAATGTAGCTGGCGCATTACACAATCCGAATGGCATAACCTTGAACTGGAAAAGTTCATCCGGTGTGATGAATGCGGTTTTCTCATGGTCTCGATGCTCGACAGAAATCTGCCAGTATACTGATCGCAAGTCGATAGATAAAAAGTAGGCAGAAACATGTAGGCAGTCGAGAGCATCGTCAATCCGCGGCAGTGGATACACGTCCTTACGTGTTACTTTGTTTAAGTGACAGTAGTCTACGCAGAAGCGCCAGCTGCCATCCCTCTTCTTGACTAGCATGACCGGCGATGCCCATAGACTGCAGGAAAGTTCGATGACGTCTTTTGTGAGCATTTCTTCAACTTTGTGCTGGATAACTTGTCGCTCAGCATTAGACACGCGATAAGAACGTTGTTGGATGGGGCTGGCGTCTCCAGTGTTAATCCTATGAGTTACAAAGGATGTCTGACCCAAAGCGCGGTCATCAAAATCAAAGATGTCGCGGTAGCATTTCAGCAGGTGCCGGATGTCAGCTGTCTGTGCTGGAAGAAGGTCTGGGGCGATCATCTTGTCGATGGTGGCATCCGCTGCACTCTTCGAGGATGAAAACGGAGCAGAGGACGAAGAAGATTGGGCAACGAAAGCCGAAATGGCAGCATCTATAGAAAAAACTTTGCCAAAGCCATACCATCTGGGATAACTTGAGCGCACCAGCTGAAGTTTAAGATCGGAAGAGACGCTGTATTTCCCGTGACTGTCAAAAGTGTGCGAGGTACGGCAACATTTTTGGCCAGCAGAACGTCAGCAATAGGTGTCAACATGTAGTCACCATCGGGAACAGGAGGGACAGATCTCAGATTCACGTAAGTAAGGGCTTGAGGTGCTAGGCGAACCTGAGCTGAAGAACACAGACGGGGTTGAGCTGGTGTTGGGTCGTCATGGTAACACGGTAAATCAAGTTGAAGCATGCCGCTTCCACAATCAATAAGGGCAGAGTGGGCGGATAAAAAGTCCATGCCGAGGATAAGTTCATGGGAACATTTCTCCAGCACAGCAAATAGCACTGTCGGGGAGCGATCAGCCACACTTATACGCGCGGAGCACATTCCAAGCACGGGAAACGTGCCGCATCCGGCGACCTGGATGAGTGGCACTGTGGGTGGCGTTAAGGCTTTCCTAAGGCAGCAACGAAGTTCTGAATTCATCACTGATATGTGAGCCCCTGTGTCCACAAGTGCAACAACGGGTGTGTCATCTACTTCAACGTCAATAAGGTTGCGTCGAGTCGGCAGCATGGTCAGAGAATTCGGCGGGCAAGTGGTCGATGCAGCATCATGGATGATGCAGCTCTGGGAGCTGCATCATCTAGTTTTCCCGCGGCAGGTGGTCAGTCGGTGACGTTGGTCGGCGAAATTGGGGCGAGCGAGACGATGGGCGACGGCAGAGCGGTGAACGGGACTGGTGAGTATGTGGAGATGGAGAGTGACGACGATATGGCGGCATAGAAGGAACGTCTTCACTGGTGGCCTGAGGTGACTCCCCGTAAATTGAAAACGTCCATGATCCCTTTCTGGCCGATGGGGGTACCCATAGGATGCCTGATGCCAATACCACCGAGTGTTACAATGGCGGGCCACGTGTCCGATACGGTGGCAGTTGAAACAAATCGGGCGATCGTCAGCAGTTCTCTACTCGGCTGGATTGCGAGGGCGCGCCGGAAGGTTTTGGATTTGGGCATAAGAAAAAGGGGGTCAACGACGGTTGATCGGCTGAGAGGGAGCTGTAGTGCACTCGGAGGCCAGTCCAGCATTGGAAAGCTCTTGTCGCACAATGGCATGTACCAGTGGCACCATCTGAGGGCTAGAGTCACAGGTATGGGAGCACGTGGACGCAGGAGACATAGCTTCAAGTTCACGTCTGATGATCTTGGTCACGTGCTCTGCAGTTAACGGCGTCTGTAGCGCAGGCCTGTCTTCACACGACCAGGTTGCTGCTGTGTTTGGTAGTCGGGTGAAACTATGGGCGATACATCGACTTTTCGCGGCCTCAAAACGCTGGCACTCCTTGATGATGACATCGACCGTGTTGCAGTCCTTGCACATGGGAAGGTTGAATGCATCATCTGTAATGCCTTTCAATATGTGAGCTACTTTTTCGGTTTCTTCCATATCGTTGTATCTTTTTCGGCAAAGGGCAAGCACGTCCTGTATGTAAGTCAGGTAGGACTCTGATGACGTTTGCGCACGAGATGCCAACTCCTTCTTGGCCGCTGCCTTTCTACCCACAGACTTGCCGAAAAGGGCGCGCATCTTTTCTTTGCATGCATCCCAGCTTCCAATTTCATCTTCGTGGTTCTCGAACCACACTTTTGCTGTTCCTTTCAAGTAGAACAGGATGTTGGCTAACTTAAGAGTTTCATCCCAGCGGTAATTCTTACTTGTACGTTCGTACAACGACAACCATTCTTCGATGTCGACATCATCCGTGCCACAGAACGTGCCAGAATCTTTTAGCTGCGGAAGGACAACAGTTGTTGTTGTAGTCGCCTCGGCGGGAGCCGGTCCCTGGTTTGCCATGGTCGAAAAATTCAAGCGTCGGCCACTGCGGAGCTTCGTTATATCGTGTTGTACCCCGCACTACCACCAAATGTCACAGGGGTGAGAGCATGAATGAAATAAATATATTTACAAAATATACAGGGAGAGTTGGAGGGAGCTGCAGCCAAGATGAAAGAACAGCAGCAACAACAACACGAGCATGGTCGCTTTCATCGTCTTCGTCGTCTATGATGCTCTTTCGTTGCCGTTGTCGTGTAACAATATAATGCGGTTCACCCAAACACAGACACACAAACGCATATAACTACCGAACGCGCTTAAGAATAGAACGCAGCTTATGACAGTGTTTGTTTCTTTCACACGATGAAAGCAAAAGATGGCTTTTGTACGCGGCTAAGCGCAAAGTTAAAGGGTTGAGAACAGAGTGGTACACTCACATTTAAAAAAGTACGTGATCTAAAAACGTCGTGAACGGCTTTATTTTAAACTTTCGTCATGTCCACCTTACAAGATTTGATCTATTCGAATTGCACTTGTTGTGCTTGCAGAGAGCGTCCCCAGATGGCACTTCTCCTGAACGATTTACACGCATATGTCATCTCCATGCATGAGGGTATAGGCTTCTCTTCCATTTATGTAACAAAATATAACCTATAGAAGCTAAGCGCTGATGGTAAAAATGAAAGAACTTATTGGGCGACCTTTCGTTCAGCAAAAGAAGCAACCTACGCAATGTGTACAGCGTGTCTCACGTAAATTTAGCCAGAGTTCAAAAATATGCCGGGACACATAATTAGGACGCGACCAAATGAACGTTGTTAATCATTTCCGGGAGTAAGTCAGACTATTTTTTGTGCTCACAAATATTCTTTAATTAGGTCTTTTTGATTATGTATATTTTGAAGCAACGAAGGCGGATAAAAAATTTCGATGAGAAAGTTGTAGATTGGTTTGCAAAACGCCTAAATAGATAGTTTTGATCTTTATATCTGTTAAGTATTAGCGTTTTCTGCTAATTGCAAATGCCCGTGAAATACGAAAAAATACCACGTGAAAAACCTGCTCGCTCGTCAGTGCGCATGATGATTCTAGTGCTCCCTAACGACACACTTCCCTCGCACAAGTTCATGACAGCAATAAGCAGTCACAGCTGTTATCGTTTTTGTGGCCGATAGCAAGACGTGTTCATCGTAAAGCCACCACTATCTTTGGGGCCCTGCCGAGACAGCTCAATGGCGCAAGTGCTATAGTCGTTCGTCAACTAGCATGTTCATAAACTTGCATGCTTTAGTTAGCCCGGTCCTGGCTTTACAAGCCTTCATTAGCATGTTCTTAAGGTGTGGCTTAACTACCTCGGTGCAGGCACGCAGCCAAAAATATTTAGGAACGAAACTTTTTTATTCCGTAGTTCGTTCTCTCCTCTGTAGCAGTAGTAGAATGTAGCCACCTCTAGTGTATCAGTAGCTCAATAGATGGCGTAGTGTGTATATATCCTTGGGGCATTCATTCATAAAAGTACAGACTGGCAAAGGGTCAAGTAGGAGTTCAAGAATCATTTATGGCTGAAAGGAAAAGTGGCAGGGCAAATGACGCTCCTGGGGTTTGTATACTTGCGAACAGGGGCAAAAGCCCGAGAGGAAAATCAACAAATAGTGCAGTGCATAGGAAAGGACATTGACGAACTAAGACAAGAGTGCGAAGTAATTATATTAGAAATATGAATGCGCACATAGAAGATATGGATGGATATACTGACCCAACAGGCAGAATGCAAATGAATATGTGTGAAAGGCATGATTTAAACATTTGCAATAGCACCGAGAAATGCGAAAAGCAGATAACATGGGAGGTGGGATGGCTGCAGTCGACGATAGATTACGCAATAATGTCACATAGGATGTATGATCGGCTAAGGGTGATGAACATAAATTAAAATGAATCCAGAAGCTTAGGTAGTGATCACAAACGTAGCAAGCTGAGTTTTGGGGAAAAAATAAAATTGTAAAGGCGGCATTGAGAGAAACCACACAGTAGTATTTATTCAGAAAGTTCTGCTTGCCTTTCTAGGAAGTAGCAACTAAAGAGATTGAATAGCAACTAAAGAGATTGAAATAGTAATCACCAAGGATACTAAAACAGAGTGGAAGTACAGAAATCTAACTCGATTGTTTGAGTAACAGCTTGCTAAGGTGCGAGTAAAATCAACCGGGAAAAGCAGACACAAACCCAAGAGCTGGCGGGATGAGGAACTTAAGGGAGCCATAGTAAGACGCCAGGAAGCCTCTAGGGAACACAGGTACTATAAACAGAGGGGTGAAGCGGAAGTTGATGTCAAAAGAAAATGGGATAACTTTTTGCGCTGCAGAAGGCAAGCGTCTAATTTGATCAGTGAAAAGATTAGAAGAAAGCGGGCCCAATGAATGGCGGTAGTAAACAAACTCAATAGAAAGGCAGCTGCAAAGTTTTGAAACCATCTCAATTCTCTGAGTAAGAAGACAAACATGAAACAGAGGTCTACAACTACAGTTGATGAGGTCCGGCTAGAAGGAGATGAGGACATGGAATATATAAGAACAATGATGACAGAAACATTTAAACACCAAGAAAGTGCTGCATGCACCGTATTAGATGAGGATAGACCAATTATCTCAGTGGCTCCACTGAGACAATGAGAGTGGGAAAGGGCCGAGAACAGGGTTCCAAGTAGCACATAAACAGGCCCTGATGGCATCCCAATCATGCTAATAAAGAAACTAGGACCAAACTCCAAGCAAACATTGAGAGAGGCAGCGAGCAAAGCACTGATGAATGGTGAAGCTCCCAATGGGTGGAAACTAAGCAGGATGAGCGCGATCTATAAGGAAAAGGGGGACAAAGCCGATACGAACAACTACCGCCCTATAACAGCAACATCAGTAGTTTACAGGCTGGTCATGCAGATAGTAAAGGAAAGACTACAGACATGGGTGGAGAACTAGGAGGTGCTGGGAGAACTACAAAATGGGTTTCGTATGTGAAGGACGTTGTAGGACAATATCTTTTCATTGATGCAATGTAATGAAATAGCGGAATAGCAACACAGGCCCCTGTGGCTGGCATTTCTGTATATCAAGGCAGCTTACAATAGTGTGATTCAAGAATACTTGTGTGGAATACTGGACGCACTAGATGTAGAAGATGGAATAACGAACCTTCTAAAGGATATCTATAGAAGTGACAAAGTAGTAATCAAATGAGAAGAACAGGTATCTCAACCTATAAAGACACAACACGGGCTTCGACAGGGATGTCCCTTGTCACCTTTGTTATTTATGCTGTATCTGCAGTGCCTTGACGCCAAATTAGAGGGGAGTCGACTCGTATACAGCCTCTCTTTTGCCAAGCAAGGAAAACACATCGAACAGTCATTACCATTACAGTCATTGTATGCAGATGATATACTATTGATAGCTGACAACAAGGAAGTTCTGCAGGGATTGAGAAACATGTGTGGTAAAAAGGGAGATAGGTTAAACTTGAAGTTCAGCAGGGAAAAATCGGCCATCACAATTTTTAATGATAACAAAGGCGGTTAACATAAATACATGACGTCATGCTATAAATAGTAGAGAAATACAAATACTTGGGCATATGGATAAATAACGGGGCTGAGTATCTGAGGGAGCACGATAGATACCTAATGCCTAAGGGCACCAAGAATGCAGCTGTAATGAAAAATGGCGCACTGTAGAACTACAATAGGTATGACATTGTGCGAGGGATTTGGAAAGGTGTCATGTCCCTGGTTCCACGTTCGGCAATGTGGTCTTGTGCATGAAATCAGAAGTTGGAGCGAGATTGGAAATTAAACAACGTGGCATAGGTAGGCTCGCTTTGGGAGCACACGAGAATACCCCAAATCAGGCGGTACAAGGAGACATGGGATGGACATCGTTTGAATGAAGGGAAGCTAGCAGTAAGATAGGATTTGAGAAGCGATTAAGAAAAATTGGAGAGAGGCGTTGGGGTAGGAAAGTTTTCAGTTACTTGTACATGAAGATTGTCGATTCTAAATAGAAAAAACGAACTCGAAAGTTGTCAAGCAAGTATCTAGACAACAGGAGAATACCAAGGCAAAAGGAGACATCGATTAAGAACGTGAAGGAAAGAGAGAGAGACATGTGGAAGATGAGAATGCTTACGAAATCACCACTGAATACCTACCAAACTTTTAAGCAGGAAATCGCAAGGGAAAAGATGTACAATATTTCTCGGGGTAGTTCTCTGCTCATTGAAGCTAGAACGGGAGTATTGCGGACCAAGACGTACCGAGCAAAATACGGAGGCACAGACACGATATGTATTGCGTGTTGAGAGGAGGAGGAAACGGCTGAACATTTGATAATGTTGTGTAAAAAAGTCCACCCCATAGTCGAAGATAATGGAGCCGAATTTTTCAAAGCATTGGGGTTTAGGGACACTGAAGGCAAAATGGACTTTAAACGGATAGAATTAACCAGGAGGAGGCTATATGATTGGTGACTACAATCCAGGCGCGAGTGAAATTCAATCCCAAAACACACAGTGACAGTACTTAAATTTATGGCTAGGTGGCGTGAGCCACCGCCCGATCTAAAGGGCACTGCCGGATACATCTATCTATCCATCCATCCCTGGCAATAATATAACTAGGGGGGATTAGTGGTTTTCACCGTATATCCACAGAGTGAATGATGCTGAGTGGGGCGAAGCATCTGACCTTCCGGCCGTGTGTTCATTAGTTCATGCTGCCGTTCGTCCGTTCGTGCGTCCCAGCTTATTTCCGTCCGTCCGTCCAAGAGTCCGTCAGTACATTCGTCCGTTCGTCTGTCTGTTCATTCGTACTTTTGTCCGTCCGTCTGTCTGTCCGTTCATGCTTCTATCTAACCGTCCGTGCTTTAGTGTGTCCATCCGTCTGCCCGTGCCTCCACGTGTCCATTCTTCTGTCATCTTTCCGTGTTTTTTTGTTTGTTTGTCTGTCCGTGCGTTCGTCCATTCACTTATCCTTTCATCTGTCCGTGCGTGCACCCTTCCATGCCTCTGTCCGTCCATCCGGATTCACGGATGCTTCGCCACACTCATCATCATTCACTTCGTGGACATGCTGTAAGTTTTTTTTTCGAATGACACTCCTCTTTGAGTTCTAGAGCTAATGCTGGTCCGTCGTCTAGGGCGCAGTTTACCATGCTGGCTAGAGAGGAAGGCTTAACCAACACCTCATCGGCTTAACCAACCCCCATCGGTAACTGGCTACGTACCAAAGTAGATAAGAGGTGGTGCTTCCTACGTGGCTCGGATTGTAGTGCGCGTAGGCGAGACATCTGGAAGCATAAGTGCCCAGGAAGTGAGAAACCACATGGGCCGAACGCGCACCAAACGCAGCTGGTCCGCTGAAACCAAAAGAAAGAGAGAATGCTGGGTGGCGTGTACAAGCTGTGATGTGTGGATAGACATCGAGTCTATGCCTTTCGAATCGGTAAAAGAGGCATAAGTGGCAGTACTTTTTGAATGGAAACAGTGCGTGCGGCTGAACGTCGTGCGTGAGGAGTTGGCGCTGTCACTGCGGCAACATACAGTAGAGAGTATGTTGCAGCTTCGGATTGCAGAGGCGAGACTAAATGACGCTCTCTCTCAGCTCGGCCGGAGCTGAGCGAAGAACTCCAGGTGTGGCTTTCTCAGCTGCAGAGGCAGTTGGATGACCTGAATACCGAGAAGAGAGGATTTAAGATCAAAAAGCGATAAAATTCGGATCATGCTATGGCTGAAAAAGGGACGTCACCTCTGCCCAAGAATGAATGCAAAGAGTTACAAGGAGCAAGCGATGACGCGGTGTTGGTCAAAACGGCGACCGTCGATGCTGGCTGTTTGATAGACCAATCACAGAACAAGCCCAACAATGATCAGGGGCTAGGGGGTTGCTCTTCTGGCGACGACGTAGGCTGGCAAATTGAACTCGGTAAGCAGGCGCGGAAGTGACTGCGCAAGGAAAGGACAGATGATAGCCAAGCCTCCGCAGCATTTATGGGCAAGAAAGTGCGCTCTTCAGATCTGCCAACTGAACTTTACTATGCTTTTGTCTATTGGGTGGTAATGCGCGTAGAATGAAACATGCAATCCTCCGAGCCACCGCATGGCTCAGCAGTGTACACTGCCGTACGAAGAAAACTGCTACTTTGGTAGAAACAATGGTGGTGATTGAGACAGCGGCAGACATCTGGAAATCGACGGAGGCCATCGTGGTACTGCACGCCGGCCTCAGTGACATCCAAAACAACGACGCATCTCAGAACTTGACAGAGAAGCGCAAGTCCCAAATAACTTCCTGGACTGCAATAGCGAAAGGCCACTTCTTTGTGTTCTGTGGCGTCCCTGAAGTAGGGCCCAAGGACGATGCCATGCGGACCAAGTGTGAGTAGTGGAACAAAAACTTACGTCAGATTTGCTGGTACATTGGAACGCGTAACACGTGAGGAGTTCGTGTGTGTCACAAAAGACCCTGCAGGATAAGATGAGCGGAACCTCCTACAGTGAGTACGTCGGTGAACAACTAGGGAAACGATTGGGACGCAGAATTTAGGCTTTTTAGGTCTTCGCTCATCAGACGCTCACAACTACACAACATGGGGCGCGAACCCAACGACAAACATGATGCCTGCCCTAGAACAGGCGATCCTGCAAATGGCCAATCCACAGAGGTGGCAGAAACACTTCTGGCACATGTCGTAAAAAAGAGGACTGCCCACCGTCATAGCATCTGCAAAAAAATAAAGACATCCAGGTAGGATCTTTTTTGCTTACATGTTGCGAGAACTACGAGCAAATGGGAACAAACGTATCGGATGATAGTTGACAAAGACATAGAGATATGTGCTGTGGATGAAACACACCTTCGAATAATGGAAGAGCCGCGAGTACATAAAGGTTGGCAGGGGGCCGGGCTGAACCGTTCAGGTGAATCGAGAAAAGCGGGTTGGAGTCGGTTTGCTGTGGAAAACTGGATCATCTTGGAGAAGACTAGACAGCTTGTGTGCTGAGCACATGTAGATAGAGGGCGACTTGCAGTGGCTACTAGCTTTTGTAGGAGTGGTCGATTTTACTGTATCCACTGGAACAGACGCTGTAAACTTAAGGATAGTGCAATGCATCCGAGCAGACGTGACAAGATGGGCAAACCAGTGACAGGTCCTCATAATGGATCATTTCAAAGGCCACCTGCAAGCTCTGGATGGTTTCTAAGTTGCGAATGGGAAACGACTGTGGACACTGGCGCATTGGCCTACTAAAAATGTACTGAATCTTCATCCAGAGTGTGGTGGCCAGTACATCTGGTGCGCCAAGAACAGTCGCAGCTGTATTAACTACACGCTCGCGACACCTGTTCTACCACGACGTCTGACTCACATGAACATAGATGGGAATGGCTGATTCAGCCTAGGAAGAGACCACAACCGAATAAAATTGACGTTTTCTCGATCCTCGTGGGGATCCACTGAGAAAGAACGTCGGAACCCGGCTGTGAAGCGCCTCCCACAGTTAGCGTAGGCTTCAGTCACCAAGGCAGTCGAAGAGATCTTTCAACCGATGGAATCGCCAACCTACGATAAGTTTGTGCTAGGACTGAAACGCATAATGAGGAGGCACAAAATTTGCGTGTATTTTTGTTGTGCATTGCGCCGCAAAAGTTAGTGGGAGAAAGAGGTACAGAGGGCCCTTTATGGAAGACGAATGGGGAATGCTATACACAGAGCGGCTGCTGGATCATCCCCAGGAGAGGAGTGCATTCGTACATGGGAAAAACACCCCCGCTTCAAACAAGAGATGTGGATCCTCGTACAAACTAAAATAGCTCAGCAAAAGAGGGAACAATTGCGAGCTATTACGGAAGCAGGGCGTAATGTCGCTAACAAATTTTGGAAATGTGTGTCCTCGTTAGTTCGTAATACCCCGCACCCGAAATTCGACATTACCCTAGCAACCAGCCGGTCAATGATTTCGCGGCACACCTCACGGATCACATCCAAGAGCTCTTTAGCCCCGCACATGACGAACCAATCGCAGCTGTAAACTGCAACCCCAATGACGAGCCACACCAACCAAGTGAACAGGACCGTTCGAAAGTGACGAGGATCGCTATTGAACATGCTCTCCTGCGTATCAGTGCAAGCACTGCTACCGGAATGAACGGTGTACCGGCGGGCCTCGTGAAATGCCTGGGGAAGTCTGCTCTTAAACACCTCCCGGAAATCTTCGCTACCATTCTGAAGGACGGCCCAATCCCATCTGACTGGAAATGCGGCTGAGTAGGCCTGGTGTGCCAGAGAGGAGGCGGAACTGGACTGCTCGGTGACTATTGACCAACCACGGTGACGAGTGTCCTCTTTGGACTCTTCGCACGTGTCTTGAAAGTTTGTATGAGTGGCTGGGCGGAGCAAAATGGCATACTGCCTGAACTCCAGAATTGCTTCCGACGACACCAGCGATTGGAGAACAACCTTTTCGCTCTGACCCAGATCATCGAGGTGGCATGTAGTGAAAGTAGCGGCTTGCTCGGATGCTTTCTGAATGTAGCCAAGGCTTACGACAGTGTGCCACATGCAGAGTTGTTCCGTCAGTTAGAAAAAAACAACAAATGCCGAGTGTCTGGACAAGCTTCCTCCGGCGGTTCTATGCGGATAGCTTGATGGTGGCATGTTTCAGGGACACCAAGCGCAGCCTGTGAAGGTGACAAGAGGATTCTGGTAGGGCTGCCCTTTTTTTCCGCTGCTGTACATGCTCTATGTTGCGGGGATCGAGGAGGCAATCGTGGAATAGGGATTTGGCTTCGCGTACTGACTCATGATTGGTATCGAAGACATGGACGCTGTCCGGCTTGGTGTTCGAAGATGATCTTGTACTACTGGCAGAGTGCACTAGTGATGTTCAAAGTCTGGCGACACTGGCGGCCGAGCACCAGAAGCGGCTGGGCTTGCACTTCAATGCCAAAAATTGGCCATATTGCAGTGTTCGGGAGTGGAGGAGATCTTCAAGGTTCAGCTTCCCGACAGTGAAAGCATTCATACATTACATTAATAGCAATACCTCAGTGTAAACCTTTGCACCTCCGCAGATCTTTTTGACAACAAGCAGGAGTATGTTCGTCAAGTTTTTGTGGGAGCTGCCAACGTGTTTCGATGGCGGAGTTTGTGGGGGTGTAACCGATTTGTTCTGGTGCTCAAACTGTTGAAAGCAGTACATGTTCCAGTGCTGACATGTGCCAGTGTGGCCATGAAGAAAGTTTACGATGAAAGCCGTTCACAACGTTTTTACATAACTTGTACTTTTTAAAACGTTAGTGTACCACTCTTTTTTCAACCATTTCAACTTTGCACTTAGCCGCGTACAAAAGTCATCTTTTGCCTATATCGCGTGAAAAAAACAAACACTGTCTTCGGCTTCGTTCTAGCCTAAAGCGTGTTCGGTAGTTATATGCATTTTTGTGTGTGTGGATGAACCGCATCATATACTTCTCTATCAAGAAGAATTAGGTAAGCAACTGGCGCGTTCTACAGACCAAAAAAGTGTCATATAGAAAGAACTGTTCTGAAGCACATACGTCATCTTTATGTGCATTTGCCTGGTTGTCAGTGAATTATTGAATGAATATAAATTATCTTTTTTGACTCAAAAGCAAATGTTACAGTGAGAAAGCTAGTGATTAATTCATTATTCGGGAAATAACTCTATTAGCTTGAACTAAGGAAATTATCTGGTTTTGACAGCGTTTGATAGGCTTTAGTCGTAGAAGGTGAACAAGAATAACCAATCAAAATATGACAGATGGGGTGAAAAAAAACTAAATTTTTTAGGGTACACTTCATAGGCGCGATGTTTTATACGAACAAATGTTTAACCACTTAGCAAGTCAGTACAAATGACGTTCGTATAATTGTTTGCGCTAATCTTCTTTCTACTGTAAAAGAATGTGTCGGATAGACGTCGTAATCTCACGAAGCGCCAAACAAACGCAGTAGCTTGAGTCCAGCTAGCTTTGAGAAGTGCGGAAACACTCAAATCTATGCGTCCAATCGAAAAATGCAGACATGTCACCAACAATACTTATGACATAAAGCAATGAACGCACGCTAGCCATCTGTCAGAATTGTGTAGTGGTTAGCGTGGCAAGCTAGCAATCCAGCGTCTAGAGGTTGAAGGTTTGAGTCCCATTCAGTAGTGTTTTTTCATCTTAATTTTTTGTAGTGTTCGTATTTAACTTTCCTTACGATTAGCGTGCGCGGAGATCCATCAAAAACAATTAAAAAGGCCGATTTTGGCTCAAGTTCTGCTATTTACTTTTTCGTAAGGTGTACTGTTACTTGCGGTGGTGTCATGCTTCGGGCAACGTTGTGTTAGTCTGTTCACGGGGAGTACTTTGAATTGTTCGGTGGAATTACTGTAGCCTGACTCAAGAAGAGGTGATTTATTCTGGAAAAGACAGTGAAATATCGGACAAGAAAGTACTCTCACGAAAAGAGTGCCCAGCCATCTCTTAGTTTTTAGAGTGCAGGTGATCGAAAATTCCAGAGTCAACCACTACGGCGTCTCTAATATTCAAATGATGGTTGTAGGACGTTAAACACCACATATAAACCATCAATTAGTACCCTTTCAACCAACGCTCAGCGAAACGGTTTTTATATTTACAATTTGTCTCAGAAATGACCTGCACTGGTAGTTGGCACAGCCGCGCATTTGCGCATTGACGTTTTCAGTGGCTGAATGGGCTTGGCTTTGGTATCGATAGAGTAACTGCGTCGGGACAAGTCATCCGCGACACATGCGCAACGACCATGAGTGCCAGCGCATAGGGCGCACGCAATGAGGTACAAATTCAGAGAAGTTCTATAAAGCCACATCGTCCCATTGTAATAGCTAGTTATTTTCAAAAATAGTTGTAAGACCTAGAATAAATGGGGTAAGGCATAGTTACAAGAAATTCTGCGAAAGTAGAACGACGGCAGCGTGCACAGGTCGCTAGGACTACTGGCATCGCTATCAAATCTCAGCGTTGTTGCCAATAAAGGGGCATGTTCGTGTTCAGAGCCTTTCAAATCGAAAAATACTGCTCATAAAATGACTATGCGCTTTTGAGTTTAATTACTGCAGCTACGAACACTACGAAGAGTAAGCTTTCTGTCACGCTAGAAAAGAAAAATCACTTGATAGAAAAAAAAATCAGCTGTTGCTCCCTTCAGCTATGCCTGTGTACATTGTAACTACTGTCCTTTAAACCAACCACTGTTGGTTTAAAGGACAACAGTTGACCAACCACCTATACCGGCCATATTCGCCCAGGTCACATATTTTGACTTCGTGTTGTTCTACGTTTCTGCCACGCAAGAGTACACGTGTTAAAAACAATGCTAACACTACATAACATTTTCATACTGTTTTTTTTTGAAAAGATTTTGAAATTTTTTTGAAACCAAGTTTGGGTATCTGGGTTCTCCGCAGAATAAGAAATTCATTCATTCATTCATTTTATTACCTCAAAGGTCCCGGTTGGGATATTACATGAGGAAGTGGGTATTACTGTCACACCTGTCCCGTTTATTAGGGAGGCGATCGCCGGGCTAATTCCAAGAGCCGAACTATCGGCCCCCCGAACCGCACCACAAAAGCGTGGACAATTTAGAAGTGGTCCTTTTTGGCGCGCCAGCGGACGCCGGCTGTGGCCCAAAGAACAAGTCAGAGCCGAGAGTTGATAAACAAACAAATTATATTCTCAATAATGGCAGATCGAAAACAATACGCAAAAATGCACACTCCACAATAGTTGCATACAATATGTCACCAATCAAACCAATCAATCAACGTACTACACAATACAATCAGCCACACTTGAAACAGCGGACACGGACAACAATACGCACTACAATGCAGTCGCATGCATTGAACAACCAAGACACTTGAAGACTAGAGAGGTAGAAAACCTATTCAGTCCAAAGTTCTTGGAACCAAAGTCGAGATGATACTCTTCCGAGAATCACTCACTCAAAGTCCAGCGTTGTTGTCGTTCCGCAGCCCTCGAAGTTTCTCTTCCAGGAAACCTCCCGTCTTCAATTGGCCACTCTTCAAACTTCAACGTCTTCGCCGGAAATCCGTCGGCTTCACACACGCAGCTGTTGCCCGCGTCTTCGCTCGATAGCGGTAAACCCACGCTCTTGCCTGTAGCTCGAGCCGTCCCTACGGACCAAAAACTTCGCCGACTACACGGCGGAATCTCTACGCACTCTGGCGCTCACTTCCGTCTCCTCCTGTTCTGTCACTACGGGCAGAACCTTCGCCGACTACACGGCGGAATTCCTACGCGCTCCGGCGCTAACCTTCCGTCTTCTCCTGCTTTCTCGTCTCGGCCGCTCGATTAAATACATTCCGCGCCACCTTCCAGAAATTTCTCGTCATTTCGTCGGCGCGATACGCAACGAAGGCAGGGGAGAGGCACGAGACGGTTCGACTGCCCTCTCCGGAGGATGATTCACTCGGTCTGACCCCGCCTCCTTCGTTCTAGAAAAATCGCGGCCTTGCTGGGCCGCCGATGTGGGGTGAGGAGGATCGTCTGCGAAGCCGTGCTTCTGCGGGGAGAGCGCGCGCCCGGGAGCCCTGGATGTTTGCTTTCTTTTTTTTCTTTTTTACCTCGCGGCGTTTCTGCCGCCCGTTGTCGCAAGGATTTGGCGATGCGCTCTTTTTTTTAGCGCTCGTTCTGTGACACTGCCCCCCACTTTAAGAATATTATCTCATAATATTCAAAACCACACAAACGAGCGCGAACAGTCACCACACATTCTCACAGACTGTAACACAATCCGTCGCTCATGACACTTCACATTCACAATATATCACTCAATACAATCGTACATTGTAGTTCAATTCCACAGCACTTGAAATATAACCACAGGCACATGATTACAACACTTCATCACACATTCCAAACAATACAAACGTACAATGTTCTGTTTATACAACAATTATACAACACTATACATCACACCATCGCACAGAACACTGACTCACTCGACATACACTTGAGACACAGGATAACAAGAACATTAACACAACATATGTCACTCAGCCCTGCCAAACACATTCTGATTCCACCTCAGCACCTATCTTGAGTACTTGGAACAGCGCTTGCGCCCCTTTTTGCGGTGCTCGCTCGATCTCTTCTTGTGCTTCCACGTTCCTTTTCGGCGAGCCCTTTCCCACGACGATATCTGAGGCGTCGTCTCAGCCATCGTTGTCTCTTCCGACACCGTTAATGCGTCATTACATTCGACGGGTCCTGTCTGTTTATTTACCCGCTTGATCATGCCTCTACATTTTGCCCGGCTGGCCAACTCCGTCTCCTTTACACTGTCAGTCGGTTGAGGTCGTGCCGACGTACGTCCAGTTGCTCGGCCTGTGAACTTATTCGACACGATCGTCTTCTCCTTCGCTGTCTCTTGCGCCGCAGCTTCACCTTGGGCTCTAGTGAGACCCGTCACGGGATGCTCCTCCACTGTATCTCGCGGCCGCTGTGTTGGCGAGGGCTCTATCTTCGGGTCTTCTCCCAAACATTCTGGATCACTTGGCCCTCGCGCCCCGTCGATGTTTCCGATGACAAGGTCATACAGGGGGGTCGTCATGCATAACGCAGTAACCTTCCCGCTGAAGTACGGGGTTTCAACCTCAATTTCTGCTTCGGGAAGCATCCGGACCGTACGGTCAATTAGGCAAACCGGTTTCGTTCTGCCTGTCAACTCTCTTTCCCGTACCAAATTTCTCCTCACGATAACCGTGGAGCTACCGGTGTCTCTTAGAACCGTAATCTTCTTGCCTGCAATCTTTCCAGGAAGCGTTGGCATTCCCTTCGTAACACGGGTTGGCTGTTTTGACATTACAGCCCCCACAATAGGAATTTTCTCCCCATTCTTCAACTCTACGAATCCATCAGTGACGGCATTATTATCAGATTTCGGTGCTGCTTGCACACAGGATACCTGGTGAGTTTGACTCACTCCGTTCCGACATGCATCTGCTTTGTGCCCAGTCTGACCACACTTAAAACATTTCACTACCGTAGGGCTCGTAAAGATCGTTCGACAGTTTTTCGCGCGATGACCCACTCGGTTACACAGAAAACATCGCTGCATGCTCTCTGGTGCACGCTTCTTTTCTTCAGGAGCCAATTTCTTCGAATCATCGGGACAATCCTTCTTGACCTTGGCCAAATTAGTTCCTCCTTGCGCTTCTAAGAATTGATCAGCCAATTCAAGCATTCCTTCAAATGACTCCGCCTTCCTCTCTTTCAAATACAGCGACAGGCTTGGGTGGCAACTAGTAAGAAATTGTTCTTTAATTAGCAGCTCTCTAAGCTCATCGTACTCCTGTGCTGTCCCTGAAAGTTCAATCCATCTGTCGAAATAATGGCAAAGTCGGGCGGCATACTGCGTAGCCGTCTCACCATCAGCTGGCTTTCCTGTCCGAAATCTGTCCCGGAATCCTTCCACAGTGAATCTAAATCGCTTCAACAAAGCAGCTTTCACCTTTGCATAGTTGGCTGCATCGGTCGGCGTCAGCCTACCGTACACACTGAGCGCTTCACCACTCAAGCAAGTACTCAAAGCAGTTGCCCATTGATGTTCCGGCCAATTCTGGCTCTTCGCAATCGTCTCAAATCGGTGGAGGTACGCGTCTAGGTCGTCCTTCCTTTCATCAAACGCTACGAGCAGCTTGCTTGGGTTCAAGCGGAAGCCATGATCTTCCCGTTCGCTGCTTTCAACTCTAGGTTGGACGGGAGTTTCGCTTCGCTGTTGCAAACGGAGCCGCTCGAGTTCTATCTCGTGCTGTCGCTGCCGTTCCCTTTCCTCTCTTTCTTCTTTCGCCCTCTCAGCTGCCAGTCTTTCTCTCTCCAGCTCCAACTTCAATTGCTGCTCTCTTTCTTCTCTCGCCCTTTCGGCTGCCAACTTTTCTCTCTCCAACTCCAACTTCAATTGCTGCTCTCTTTCTTCTTTCAGCTGTCGCTCCTTTGCCTCTCTTTCTTCTTTCAGCTGTCGCTCCTTTGCTTCTCTTTCTTCTCTCGCCATTTCAGCGGCCAGCCTTTCTCTCTCCAACTCAGCTGCTTTTTCTTCCTTGGCCCTCTCAGCCGCCAACCTCTCTCTTTCCAGCTCGGCTGCTTTTTCTTCTTTGGCTCTCTCTTTTTCTTCTTTTTCCTTCTGGGTGACCCACTTCCGTAGTTCGGCGCCAGAAAGACCCATCTTTTCACCAAGCGCAACTAACTTTTCGAGATCCATGGTGTCTCGCAACTCTCAAATAAAACCTTGCCGCGTGCAAAAAGTATCTGCCTAAATCAGTCTATCGGAACACTCCCCTACACTCGTTAACGAGAACACTGAACAACACACAAAATCGTTCCGATAGCACTATCAACAACTCGAGGCTCTTTCTCACTACTTTGGACACACTGTGCACCAAAAGGTCCTGTATCGCGGACGCCAGATTAATTGTCACACCTGTCCCGTTTATTAGGGAGGCGATCGCCGGGCTAATTCCAAGAGCCGAACTATCGGCCCCCCGAACCGCACCACGAAAGCGTGGACAATTTAGAAGTGGTCCTTTTTGGCGCGCCAGCGGACGCCGGCTGTGGCCCAAAGAACAAGTCAGAGCCGAGAGTTGATAAACAAACAAATTATATTCTCAATAATGGCAGATCGAAAACAATACGCAAAAATGCACACTCCACAATAGTTGCATACAATATGTCACCAATCAAACCAATCAATCAACGTACTACACAATACAATCAGCCACACTTGAAACAGCGGACACGGACAACAATACGCACTACAATGCAGTCGCATGCATTGAACAACCAAGACACTTGAAGACTAGAGAGGTAGAAAACCTATTCAGTCCAAAGTTCTTGGAACCAAAGTCGAGATGATACTCTTCCGAGAATCACTCACTCAAAGTCCAGCGTTGTTGTCGTTCCGCAGCCCTCGAAGTTTCTCTTCCAGGAAACCTCCCGTCTTCAATTGGCCACTCTTCAAACTTCAACGTCTTCGCCGGAAATCCGTCGGCTTCACACACGCAGCTGTTGCCCGCGTCTTCGCTCGATAGCGGTAAACCCACGCTCTTGCCTGTAGCTCGAGCCGTCCCTACGGACTAAAAACTTCGCCGACTACACGGCGGAATCTCT
Organism: Rhipicephalus microplus; assembly: GCF_043290135.1. NCBI lineage: Eukaryota > Metazoa > Arthropoda > Arachnida > Ixodida > Ixodidae > Rhipicephalus > Rhipicephalus microplus. Next base: position 43,505,221 of record NC_134705.1, on the reverse strand, counting down.
ACGCACTCTGGCGCTCACTTCCGTCTCCTCCTGTTCTGTCACTACGGGCAGAACCTTCGCCGACTACACGGCGGAATTCCTACGCGCTCCGGCGCTAACCTTCCGTCTTCTCCTGCTTTCTCGTCTCGGCCGCTCGATTAAATACATTCCGCGCCACCTTCCAGAAATTTCTCGTCATTTCGTCGGCGCGATACGCAACGAAGGCTGGGGAGAGGCACGAGACGGTTCGACTGCCCTCTCCGGAGGATGATTCACTCGGTCTGACCCCGCCTCCTTCGTTCTAGAAAAATCGCGGCCTTGCTGGGCCGCCGATGTGGGGTGAGGAGGATCGTATGCGAAGCCGTGCTTCTGCGGGGAGAGCGCGCGCCCGGGAGCCCTGGATGTTTGCTTTCTTTTTTTTTCTTTTTTACCTCGCGGCGTTTCTGCCGCCCGTTGTCGCAAGGATTTGGCGATGCGCTCTTTTTTTTAGCGCTCGTTCTGTGACAATTACAAAGGCTAACAATATAATGGTAGTTATTATGGGATAGTTTCGATGAGCCGTTTAAATGCTTGGGTGTCGATGATGGTGGTGACTTCGGTGGGCAGGTCATTCCAGTCTTGGGCTGTGTGCAGGAAAAACGATTGATGAAAGGTCACAGTATGGGCTTGTGGTGGATATACTGCGTTACAGCGACTCTTGCGGGAAAGGCGTCGGGCTCTTCTGATGTATGGGTTATCTAAAGGCAAAGAATGGAAGAATTTATGATAAAGGTTAAGACGTGCGATTTTGCGGCGCTTAGCCAGATCGGATAAGTTAATCTCTGCTTTTAGTACCGAGATGCTTGCTCTGTATGAATAGTTAGACAGTATAAACCGTGCCACACGGTTCTGGACAGATTCGAGGGCGTAAGTGAGGTTAATGTGGTGAGGGTCAAAAATCGCGTTAGCATATTCTAGCTTTGGCCGGATAAAGGTTTCGAAGGCAACTTTTTTAATAGAAGGAGGAGCGAGCGAAAGGTTACGGCGTATATACCCTAGAGTACGATTAGCATAATTGATTATGTGGTTAATATGACAGGTCCAAGTTAGGTCACGTGAGATGTACACACGAAGATATTTAAATGAATCGACTGTAGTAATCTGGTTGTTATTGATGCTGTACTTATAAACAACGTGATGTTGACGACGGTGAATAGACATTAACACAGTTTTAGTTACATTCAAGGATATGAGCCAAGTGTTACACCAGTTTTGTATGCGGGTGAGGTCATATTGTAGTTTGGAATGATCAGAGGGGTTATTAGTTGCGCGGTAAACAACACAATCATCTGCGAATAGATTGATTGATATGAGGAGTTTATCGTCCCAAAACCAGTTTATGATTATGAGAGACGCCGTAGTGGAGAGCTCCGGAAATTTAGACCACCTGGGGTTCTTTAACGTGCACCCAAATCTGAGCACACGGGCCTACAACATTCCCGCCTCCATCAGAAATGCAGCCGTCGCAGCCGGGATTCGAACCCACGACCTGCGGGTCAGCAGCCGAGTACCCTAACCACTAGACCACCGCAGCGGGGCATCTTCGAATAGACGAATGTGAGAAGAAATATTACAGGGGAGGTCATTAATGTATATCAAGAAGAGAAGGGGACCAAGTACGGTACCTTGCAGTACGCCTAAAAGAAGGGGTGTTAGAGATGGAGAGCGTGAGTTAGCATAAACAAATTGCTGACGGTTGGTTAAAAATCCTCGTATCCAGTTTAAAACACAGGGGTGGATGTTAGCACGGGATAATTTTAATAAAACATGACCATGGGGGACCTTGTCGAATGCCTTTTCGAAGTCTAAGAATATTGTGTCAGTCGGAATGTTACGGTCTAGGTTTACGTGTAAATCATGCAGAAAAAGAGCAAGTTGAGTGTCACAGGAGTAATGTTTGCGAAAACCATGCTGACTTGGGTGAAAGAAATTTACAGATGTTCAGAAGTTAGCAGTATGCGAGTATATGATATGCTCCATTACTTTACAAGAGACGCTTGTTATAGAGATCGGATGGTAGTTACTCGGCGATGCTCGGCTTCCTTTCTTGAAGACTGGGATGACCTTGCCCACCTGCCAGTCATGTGGAACTGAACCGCTGTCCAGTGATTTCTGAAATATGAGCGACAAAAACAGGCTACACACATGCTTAGTATTTTTTAGCACTTTATCATTGATGCCGTCTACTGCCGTGGATGATGAGTTATTCAATGATTCAATGACTTTGACTATGCCGCATGAATCAAATGTGATGTTTTGCATCAGCGGATATGCGGAAAATGGAAGATCGGGTAAACTGTCGGGTGGCTTATTATTAAAAACAGAACTAAATACTGTGTTAAGAGAATCAGCAATTTCATTCTCAGGAATAGGAAAGCCAAAGCTGTTATTAAGTGGAATCTCACTACATTGAGAGGAATTAATTGTTTTCCAAAATCGCTTCGGGTTATTTTGCAGCATAGCTGGTAGGGTGTTAGAATAGATCTTGTGCTTAGTTTCGATGGTTAGTTTATAATATTCTTTCTCCACTGCGTAATAATTCTGCCATGTGGAAGCACAGTTAGCTCGTTTGGCAGCTCGAAATAGGCGTTTTTTCTTATTATTTAGTCGTTTGAGGGATACATTGAACCATGGGGAATTCATTTTCTCTGTTATTGTGATAGTAGGAATATAAATACGTACAAGACGATGCATCTCTGCTTTGAAAAGCAACCAATTCGACTCGAGAGAATTTACCGGCAAATTAGCGGAAAAAGTGTCAAAGTATTCTGTTAATTCTCGGTTTATGCTAACGTAGTCTCTTTTATCGTAGAGGGTAAGTGTTTTTCGATTTTTTGTTTCTTTAGTACGTTGCAATAAAACGAGGCATGCACTGTTAGATGATCACTCAAGCCGCGCAAAAGGGTGATAGGCGTGAAGTTATCAGGATGCGTTGTTAACACAAGGTCCAAAATGTTGGGCGAGTGATCAGTGATGCGCGTGGGATCAGTGACGAGCTGCGTTAAGCCGAATGTTATGCATGTGTTTAGGAAATCGCTTGTCGAGCTGCTGTTAGATAGCGAAGAAGCGGGATCAGACCAGTCAATGGAGGGAAAATTAAAATCGCCGAACAAAAGTACAGGACTATTAGGGTACTTGTTTAATAATGTGTTCAGACCTTCATGAAATAAAGGCGTGAATGAACTGTCGGAATTAGGGGGCCGATAGCAGACACCAATGAGAATGTGCGGGTGTGTGGCTGTGCATCGAAGCCAAACCATTTCCAATGGTGAAGGAAGGTTTACAAGTGAACAATGCAGATTCCGGTTAGTGGCGATTAATATACCGCCACCGCGCGAGTAATCGGCTCTGTCTTTCCGGAAAATGTCAAAGTGTGAAAGAAAGGGGAGAATCTCGGAATTATCGACGGATGTGTTAAGCCACGTTTCTGTTAATAGTAAGACATCGCATGAAGATGAGCCTATTAAGCTGCACAGTGCATCGCGTTTGGGGATTACACTACGAGTGTTGGCCAGTAAGAATGAGAGGGGCTGATTCCGTGAAGAAGGTTTATTTCGAGATCTCAATGATGGCTATTGGCGTTCTTCAACTGCCCTGTTAGTAATGTGGTCGTAATAGTAGGTTTTATCATTCGTGATAAGCTTTTCATGACGTAACCTGTATCGCATGTTCTGGGCCCTTCCAAACTGGGAGAGGCGTTTATGGGCAAGGCGTGTGCTGGGGGAGAGGTCTTGCGCGACGGCATAGCCTGTATCTTTGAATTTGCGCCCCGAAAACAAGATGCGCTTTTTATCCTCAAAGTGAGCGAATTTCACGATTATAGGCCTGCGTTTTCCAGTTTGGTAAGACCCGATGCGGTGTGCAAGCTTGATATCGCGCGGTTTTACCTGTAGGTCTAGGATTTGTTTACAATGCTCAATGACAATTTTTTCGGAATCAAGCCATGTTTTCTTAGGTTTATCTTCTATGCCATAAAAAACAAGGTTATTTCTTCTAGATCTATTTTCAGCCTCATTCATCCGGGTAGACAGTGCATTTATGTGTGCCGTATTTTCGGTACATGTCTCATTCACTTTAACTAATTCAGCCTGCATGCCGTCGATACTAGCACAAGATGTCTCCATTTTGTCGAGCCGTGCTTTAATTTCACTGAAAGTTTTATCATGATCAGTCAATTTATTTTCGATCGACTTTAGCTGCACCAGCATCACCGTCTGCCCGAATTGCAGTTCATTCAAAACTTTCAGAATTTCTTTGTCGGGGCCGGGATTAGATTCAACATCACCAGCTAGCAAGACAAGGCTTAGTAATATATGAGAACAATCACTCACAATGGAACAAAAACGCCGTGGGCCCGGCAGCACCAGGAGTGCTCGGTGACTAGTTGGTTTTGCGTAAAGGCAATAAAAGTTCATTACCTGCACCAGGAAGAAGCGAGGAACGTTAGCACGGGCCATCGTTAGCGTGCTGCCGGACCCACTGAAAGGAGTGTTGCTCTGAGCTTGCTTTTTAACCAAATCCCACGCATGCGTGGAATGTGCAGGGGAAGTTCCGGTGTTCAAATGGCCGACTGAAAGCAACGATGCTTGTTGATACAGTCGACGGCCGGGCACGAAGTGAGCAGACCGGGATGCTCCGAAGACAGGTTGATTTGAGGACCAGAACAGTCCCACCGCATGATCCTCGGGCAGCAGAGGCGTCGCGTCCGGCCATGGCCTAACAGCAGATGGTGGGAACGGGGTACGGGGGCCGGAAGGCTCCAGTAGCTGCAAACTCCAGAGTCCGAGAAGCTGCACCAGGAAGAAGCGAGGAACGTTAGCACGGGCCATCGTTAGCGTGCTGCCGGACCCAATATTGGCATAGATGGTATTCGCAACTCAAATAAACATGAGAGGGCACTGCGGATTTGCAGCTGCGCGGATTCACAGAGGTCAATGCGTCCACTGTCGCTAACACAAATGCCGAGTTTTCTGCAGTGTGATTGCAGTTCGCGCTGCTTTGTGGAAGGGGAGTGGGTTGCTGACTCAGGGCATTTTATTTTAGTAGGCAACAGTGGTCCTGCAAGCGCGAGCGGTGTTCTTGAAGTGGTCGCGTTGTGTGTGTGATGCACCTAGCGCACCGCCTCTCTGCGAAATTCGTTTACATACTTCGTGCGCCGAAGCGACATGTAGTCACTGGATACAATGGTCATTTAATAGGCTCGAGTAAACAAGCTAACACTGGTAACTCACCTGGAAATAAGAAATATGCTTGGCTGTTCGTTTTTTCTTCCCCGGCGGCAGCATCCTACCGTGCTCCTACCGAGTACGACTGGCGCTTGGACTGTTTGGACCTCAGTACGCAACTTTGCTATATTGCTGGTGGTGCCGCATGAATCGCTGAAGTCGTGCATACATAACAAAAGTTGTGATCTTTGATGGGGTAGTTTACACCCAGTAAATGTACTTTTATGACTTTTTAAAGAAAGTTTATGCCGGGTTCCGAATAGGCCGCTCGTTCAACTTTCGCTATGACTGTGCTGAGTGTACCGTGTGGGCGTGGCGTTTTTTCATGACTGTTTCTTGTTATTTCCTTGCTATAGGTTTTGCACGAACGCAATCTACTATTTTTCAAGGCAGACGCTACAGTGCCGCAAAGAGCTACCTGAGACCCATTGTGAAGAAACGTGCAAACTTACACCTTTCGCTGCGGAGCCATGCTGTTAAGGTGAGAATACTAAGAGTATGCAAGTATCAAATTTGCAATTTCCAAAACAATTGGAGTTGAAAACAGAGGGCGGACAAGATCTCATATTTTTTAGAGACATAGCTGCTTAAGCCGAGGGTTGTTCTCTCCTCTGCAGTCACAGTAGTACTGGTGCGTAGCCACCTCTAGTTTATGACTTGCTCAATAGATCTTGCTGCGTATATGTGTCCTTGGTACGATAGGTACCAAGTGCTTCGAGGTTTGCGCAAAGGTGCAATGGTTCCAGGGCTTACATTTGGTAATTAAGTGGTGGGCATAAAGTCAAGGTGAAATAAAAAATGGGTGTAAATCAAAGGACCTTGCATTGGGCTCACTTGTATTGGAGGCAGTGGTGTCCCAAGGGATCCCCACTGACTTTTTCTAAGCAGCGTAACCGACTTCTGGGCGATTTGTCTCTTTTGGAAGAAATAAAGTTTTGATCATCGTCATCATCATCATCATCACGTTGGGCATTCACGAAAAGACAACGAATGAGGCTTTAAAGGCGGATGTGCAATTTAGAGGCTTTAGAGTAAGGAGAGCTCAGACCAAAACGAGATTTGAAGAAAGGCTTAGAAAACTGAAGAAGAGTAGATGGGCAGGGAAAGTGTTCAGGTATTTGCATAGGAAGAGCGTGGATGCAAAGTGGTGAAAAAGAACGAGTAGTCTCACCAGTATATAAAGTTCGGAAACAAGAAAACATGATGGAGAAGATATACATTTTAATAATTTACACGAGCTATGTGTGACCTATTATGCAATTCAGGTTCTTATTAATTTCTGGAAGCGTGGCAAATAAAATGAGACAGTTTATACTATTAGAAAGAGAAGCTTTGCGCTAATGTCTTGGACTCCCCAAGCTTGTTGCAAATAATGTTTGGTATGTCGATGCACGTCTTCAACTTTTGTCAACATAGTTTAAAATGGAGCTCAATCTTTCTTAAAAATATACATTCACCTCTGACACACGCTTCTTACGTTTTTATTCAAGAACCAAGTGCATTCTTCAGAACACAACGGTAAAAACTATACAATCCCCTCAGATAAGGTTTGTTCAAGCGCTGCTAGAACCTCTGAATGTAAATATCTTTCAGAATACCTCAACAAGAATACTTAATTAAAAACTTAACAGAGAAATTGTTGCTATTCTCTCTGGTGATGCAAAACGAATGGCCTTTCAATATTTTAATAATTAGTTAAACTGATACTTGACTCATCAGTCCATAAACAACATTACTGCGACAGATGCATCCGTATTAAACGAAAATAGTGGAGTAGGAATCTTCTGTCATTCGCTCGACTGGCCTTTATCGATTGACTTACTAAAATATACTCTTATATTCATTGCTGAATTATTTGCTATAAATTTAACACTTTGCAAACTTCCCACAAGCGAACCAGAAGCGGTCATAATTACCTATTCTCTCTCAGTATGTACTGCACTCTTTGCACCAAAACATTTAACATTAATCATTGTGATTAGCAGTTTTTAAGCGAACCTGAGAAAATTCCATTTGCTGTGGGTACATGGCCACTACAAAATTTATCTGAATGAGATGGCAGACTCGTTAGCAAAAGCATCTGTAAGCGGACCACTCTTCCCTATTTTACCTAATTTCGCTTACGTAACAACAGTGAGATATAGTAATGGTTGTTTGCACAAAGAAATAGATAAATTATCATTGAAAAAAGTTAGAGACTTCGAGCAAGTAAGATTTTGCTGGAACAAACAGTGGTGCGTATCTCGGCACTTAGATAATACAATCACCAGAATACGCTGTAGAATTCCTTTCCTGAATTATTACTTACATAAAGATGGACTCACAGCCTCTCCGTCTCTTTTGCAAAGATATTGAAACAATAGATAATTTTTTATTTTGTCACGGATATTTTTCTCAAAGGTAAAGATATCTTGTCGACTTCATTGAGAAGCCAGGTTTAGAAATAAACGTGAGAGTAATTATATCCTTTGGATGGATTGCATTAGTGTACAGCCACGGGGAGGTTTGCTCTGCTGTGTGTGCTTGAATAATGGAAAGAAAAAGATTAGCTTGTTAATCTGCTGTTATTATTTTGGGTTTCATGACTATCTCATTGTCTGACCGCTAACTCGTGCAGCATTTTCTTACAATATTTGCGATTCGTTTTTACGTTTTACTGAAACTTCATCGGAGGCTTTTAAATACATAACAAACCCAAAAATCCTGCTGCTCGGTGCTCGGCTGACCCCCCCCCCCCACCCCCTTCTCGTAGGCGAGTGCCAGCAATGCAAGGGGACCATCACCATCATCTTCATCGTCATAATTATTATTATCATCATCATCATCATCAAATATACGGCTGGCAGGGTGGGTGATATAGCAATAAGGAGCATTAAGTAAAAAGTGAGAGAGGAGGAGATGATTTATTCAATGACAGCGATAAAAAAGCAGTGGGCTCTCACTGACTACCGCAAGGGCAAGCATTAAATAGGGTGGGAGATGTTTTATGACAATTCAAAAAGAAACGCTTTAAATTTTTACTGTTGGAAGGGAGGTCGGGTTGCCATGCAACGCGTTGTCATAAAGCGACATTCAATAAAAAAACGAACAATTTACATCGCGAGTGGTGGGGGGGAGATAAAGAAACAATGTTCTGATTGAATGCGGTGTTATCCACCCAGGTTTTTGAGTTCGTACAAGCCCACATGAGGCTTTGGGTTTCAGGGACAAAAATGGAAAGCTGAGCACGTCCGTGATAGCAGCAAGTAGACGGTTAAAGTATTGGTGGCAAAAAAGTAGAGTTAAAGACAGAAATAGAGGAAAAATAAGGTCCCTCTGCCTGAAGACACAGAGAGATGGAGCATAAATTTATATGTTTCTTTGTTATAAGAAGATCAACTTAATCGAAGCACATCCGGCAATAGGCCAACATAATAAGAAAGTTTTCATTTTTTTCTTGAGAGCTTGGAGGCACACATGCCACTGCCCAGTATAAAGGGGACGCTCATAACATCCATGCATCCTTGGTAATTTCATAACTATACGGCGTTAGTGGTTTTCAGAGCATGTCCATTGAGTGAGTTATGATGAGTGGGGCGAAGCGTCCAGCCGTCCGTCCGTCTGTCCAACTCTCCATTCGTTTATGCGTCCGTCCGTTTGTCTGTTCATCCGCGCTTTCGACCGTCTCTCTGTCTGCCTGTCCGTTCGTGAATCCATCCATTCATGCGTCCATTCGTTCTCTCATTCATACTTTTGTCCGTCTGTGCGTCCATTATTCTGTTCATCCATCCATCAGTCCATTCTCCGTCAGTCTGTCCGTCCACACGTCTGTGCTTCCCTCCGTTCGTCTGTCTGTCCGTCCGTGCTTCCTTTCGTCCATTCGTGCGTCCGTCCATCTGTACGTGATTCCGTCCGTCCGTCTGTTTGCACGTGCTTAAGTCCATTCATGCGTCCGTCTAACCGTGATTCCATCTATCCGTCCATGAGTTCGTCCGTCTTTACGTGCCTCGGTAACTTCGTCCGTCCGGACTCACGAATGAATGAACACACCGACGGACGGACGGACGGACTGATGGACACTTGACCACACTCATCGTCATTCACTCCATGAATGAGCTGTGATTTTTTCACTTTCTTTCCTATTACAAAAAACAGCGTCCCCAGCGTCACGTCAGTACGTTTTTTTGCACTGGTACACGCTGAAGACACTGGTACATGCTGGTATTTACTGGCAGTTCTCTGGGCGCACAGGTAAATAGCTGTGTCGCACTGGTATAGCGCTAGGTTAACCACTGTGATGCTGTTGAACACTGCGAAACGCTAAAAGCGCTCGAATTTTCACTGGCAAGCACTGGTGAATACTGGAGCACGCACTGTTTCCACCAGTGCAGCGTGTACGTTATTGCAGCGCGTGCCGTGGTGTGTTTCGGTGTCGCTGAATATAAAACGCTTGATTCGACGGCACGGAGAGATGCTACCCTACCAGATACCGAGCAAACGTAAATTTTGTGGCGCACGTACGTATCGCAGCAATTATAATGCACCTCTTTCGCATATGCCCCCGCGTATACCGGCCATATTCACATCAGTCGTGTTGAAAAGCCTGGAGCTGGACGCTGCTTCTTACAGAAACAGGAAATTATTTTCGCCGCCAAGTTGACGAAACGTGAATTAGCTCACTCAATCGATCGCTTCGCAAGGTCTCCAAGCGGAGACAACAGAAAAAGCTGTCGTTTCGCCAAACCGCGTAAGTGGATGTCTGGCCATGCTTATACTTCCATTACTTCAGGAAACAGTTAGAAATGTGGCGAAGCTTAAATGCAGCAACTTCAAGCATCGCAACTCAGCTGCTTCAAGAGCGGCCTTACCCTGTGCCCCGTCCCAGCAATGCCTATCGTGCCGGTGGCGTCAGTGTACATGCTGCCGGCGGTTTTTACTTTAAATTGGCACAATTCTCAAGCTTAAGAACGACTGTAAAGTGCAGTTTAGACATCCTTGAGCTTAAATCGACCATTTCACCACGTGTGCAGTGCCCGCTAAAGGATTGACGACGATAGATGTGTCGTGCTTTCAGCAACGTAGGCTGTCACCCAAAGCTTTCCTCTGAGTGCAGTAGCCGGTACTTCTGTGACTCGTATGTGAGAACACGCAATTTTGATTTGGTAATTTGGAACACACTGGCATAATTTTTCAGTGGATTGCATTAGTAATTTCATCGCCAGTTTCTTAGTTGCAGGTAACGATATAACTGCTAATATGTAATCTGGCACGCCAGATGTATATTGCTATAAAGTCGCTTGCGCAAAAAAAGAAGAAAAAACTCAATATTCACTTGTGTGCGCGCATATCTACCGGACAAGTCATTTTAAAACATCTGTACATGTTGACCACTAGCAAGTGGGAGAACCGACTATTAAATGAAAAAAAAGAAAACTATCAGCAGCGACAGCCGACAATCTGTGGCTGCTCCTTTAGTCAATTTGAGATTTTTCTCAATTAAGATGTCGATACTTCACAAAAAAAAAAAAACCGGTGCGCTCTTGCTAATATCCGCACGTCATCCTGTGCCCGGAAGCCATTCGTCACTGTCGAATCAAGAGGCAATTGTTATTTGGTAAGAAATATCGCGTCAGTCTTGACTGTGGGTTTTTTAAACATGAAGTCTAACGGCGCGTTCTCCAAGTAAATAGTCATTTTACAGCCTAATAGGCACATTCTGGCGTAGCGTAGTGGGTATTGTGCTTGGTTCAAATTAGGGAGGTGGTGATTACGACTTTCAACAGGTGGCATTTTATTTTTCTTGTTTTTTTATTTTTTACTTTGAATGCGTGCTAGTTTACTTCAATATTCATTCATTTATGGTGAATGGGCACCACCGTTTTCACCCTGTGAAACCATTTTGCGCAGGGGAGAGGGAGAAGAAGTTGTCACAGAGAACAGCCTCTGCTTTGGACTGGTCGTTTTTGATTCGACTCCCAGATTATACCCCGGTATTCATTGCAGAATTATTGGCCATTGTTCTTGCCCTACGCAAATTACCCTCAAGCGAATCATTAGCAGTTATCATTACAGATTCGTTATCAGTTTGTAATGCACTTTCTGCGGCAGTAAATTCAGAGCTGATGAATACGTTTCAGCATTTAGTACCGAAAAACGTAAAAAAACTGCCCTTGCTATGGGTACCAGGCCACCGTGGATTATATTTGAACGAAATGGTGGACTCTTTAGCAGCAGTATCCCTGGGTGGGCCCACCATCCCAGTTTTGCCAGATACGGCTTACGTAACCGCGCTAACGTTCCGAAATGCTTGCCTGCACTGGGGAAAAGGTAATTTGGATAAATTCAAAGATTTAGAACATTTGAGCTATTGCTGGAATAAACAGTGGTGTGTATCTCGCCAGTTAGAGGTCACTTATACCAGATTGCGCTGTGCAGTTCCACAACTAAATTATTACTTTAATAAACCTCGGCTCAAGGCGTCACTGCTATGCATTTGGTGCAACGAAATTGAAACAATTGAACATTTATTTTTATTCTCTCATCGTTATTCTTATCAGAGAAATGATTTTTAGTAGCCCCATTACAAAAGCTAGGAATACAAGTAAATCTACCAGTAATTTTATCACTTGGCGGAACTTCATTTGTTTACTGCCACAGGGATGTATGCTCCGCTGTGTTTGAACACATGAACGCAACTAAAAGATTACCATGCTAGTGAACCCCTACCTTTTCAGATCTTTAGTTTATAATTCGTAGTTATGTCTTTCAAAACAAAAGATTGTGTGACCGCTTGCTCAGCAAACATTTTTGCTTTTTGGTAGTATTATTTTAAGCTACTTTTTCAGATTGGCTTCATTTTCAATTTAGTTTTATTCAAATATCCTGCCGCCCGGTTCTTGGCCCATCCCCCTTTGTGGGTAAGCGCCATCCACCAGCGGTCATCAGCATCAGCATCAGCCTCTGCTTCGAGCTCTGTGAGTTTTCTAATTATTTTGTCTAGACTTTTCAATAATCGACACACCTCGGAGGGGCGTTCCCCCTTAGAATGGGGGATCAAAACCCCATCCAGCAACCGGGACCGGGCCGACCACATCCTAGTGCGTCTGACACAAGTTCTCAACCCGGCCCAAGCGTGGTCCACGTTGAGAATTCTGATGACTCCTCCGTTGAAGATATGGCTTCGGACAGCGACTACGTGGTCGTACCAAGCCGACACCTGAAGAGAAAAATCAGCCGGACATCGCCGACTGGCCGGCAAGCACAGACAAAGGCGAGTAGCATGCGGTCGTACACCATTTCGTATGTGCCGACATCGAAGACAGACATCTTGAACTCTCTAAATAGGCAGAGCCTGTCCGAGTATTTTGAGCTCATCGCTCCAGGGAAAGTCGTAGAAATACGCATAAATGCTCGAAAGAACATACTGTCGTGGAGGGCACTACGAAGGCTTTATTGGACATGCTGAAAGCGATTATTCGATTAGGAAACATTCCGGTTCGCGCATTATCCGCGTATGACGAAGAAACGACAACAGGAGATATATGCGATGTGGATGAGGAGATAACAGACTCGAGTCTTGAGAAACTGCTGTCATCGTCGGCTCCCGTGCTTGGTTTCCACCGCTTTGGACGCACGCGATGAGGTAAAGTAGTGTTTCAGTCGAAGACGTAACCCACACATGTAAAAGTTGGGTACGTGAGGCACATGGTACGTCTTTACGTACCAAAACCTCTGCAATGTCATAAATGCATGAAATTTGGGCATGTTAGTGCAGTTTGCAAGGGTGCAGTAACCTGCAAGCGTTGTGGTGGCCTTCATGATGGTGATAACTCCAATGCTGTGGCCAAATGCCCAAACTGCTGAGGCGCCCACGACGCAACATCAAAGAAATGTCCCAAAATGAGGAATGAAATTAGTATCCTGAAGAAGATGTTCGCGGTTCGAGACCACTCCACTCACAGAGAAGCTGCAAGGGCTGTACGACGCCGTAAACATTGTTCGCGACACCGACGTAAACGAAGCAGCAGTGCTCATAGCTTATCGAATTCGACACACAAAACCATGCCCTCACCACCAACTAGCCTACTTTGGTCGGCCAGAAAGAAGAATACAGATGCTCAAATGCCAATACAGTCCACGCAAGTACAATGTAACCAGTCATTGGCTCTCTCCACGTCGGAGACTCAGTGGCCTTCACTACCATCAAGAGCTAGGATAGCGCCATCATCACATAGTGCCCCTGCCCCCAATGAAGAAAACAAGAAGATGGACAACACAGATGTCAAGGCTATGCTTAAAAATTTGATGGGTTCGATGCGTAAGATTCTCAGCAGCCTAAACACTCCCGCTGCTAAGGCGGCTGTGCAGCTGCTTGAGGTTTTGGAGCCTCTTCTACTGGTTCTTCAGTAAGTGAACATGGCACTGATGTTCGAAGAACGCATGCGCCAGTCGCTTGTTATGCAATGGAATGCTCGTGGCCTACGCGGCCGTCCGTAAGACTTCAGACAATGGGTTTTTAAACATCAATTTCCTGTTATCGTTATATGTGAACCGAATATGGTTTCAACTTTTCGTATATCTGGATTTATCCAGATTCGGTCCCGTAGTGATCAACGTACGAGCGAAGTTCTCGCTTGTATACGCCGTGATTTGACGTTCTTGAGACATGAAGTCGCGTCGCATGCCAGCAATGATTACGTGAGCCTGACTATAACACATAAAAAGCGGACATTCTCAGTAATAGGAGGATAAATACACCGATGCGCACAGATGGACTGCTTCCACCTGGGGACCATTCTACAAGCAGCACAAAGGCAACACCTTGTGATCGGCGATTTTAATGCACATCATCCTCTCTGGGGTAGCACTACAACGAATTATAGCGGAAGGGATTTGGCGAATTTTATATGCAACTATGAACTAAGCGTGCTCAACGACGGATCACCTACATTTGTTCGTGGCATGTCCTACAGCAGCTGCCTCGACCTCTGTTTCGTTTCCAGAAGCCTTCTGTCTTCCGCATGTTGGTGCCCAGATTTGGACACTCGCGGCAGTGACCACCTTCCAACCTATGTTCAGTTCAGGTGGTTTCGCCGCACGCATACACGTTACATCCGTCAAACCGACTGGACACTGTTCAAGGCATCTGTCAAGTCTGGCTGTGAGCACACGACTGATCCATCCGAGGTAGAGAACATCATTGCTTCTTCACTGCGTGACACAACCAAACAGGTTAACCTACCGATGCAGAGATCAGCAGTTGACTCCCAATACGAGGCCCTTCGTGCAATCCGTCGCCGTGCCGAACGCCGATACAGACGAACGAAGTCTCCTTCAGACCTTTCCGCCTGCCGTCGAGCTCAACGACATGTTCTTCGGCATCTTGACAAGATTGACAGGCAACGTTGAAGAAATTTCTGTGGATCTTTGGACCCCAGGCAACATCTATCTAAGATCTGGCGGGTGGTACGAAGTTTGCAGACAACTCCCCAACAACGTCAACCATTTCAAGCTGTTGCTTTACGTCAGGGATGGACAGAAGTTGAGATAGCCAGTGAATACTGTAGCCTCATCGTGCACACCACTGATGGTCTTGCCACTAATGAGCCTTTTACTACCGTTGCGCCTCCATCGTCTGACGAGCGCCTTGACGTACGTTTTACAATGCATGAGCTTGACGCTGTGATTTCTGCCTCGCGCTGATCATCGGCGCCGGGACCTGATGGTATCACGTATGCTGCACTCAACCATCTTGATACAGAAGCACGACGTATCCTGTTATCTCATTATAACACCTCATGATAGTCAGGAGAAGTCCCAGCTCATTGGAAATGCAGTCGAATTATTGCATTGCTTAAGCTGGGGAAGTGTCCTTATGCACTTTCCTCCTTCAGACCAATCGCCTTAGCCAGCTGCGTCAGAAAAGTGATGGAAAGAATGGTACTGTCAAGATTAGAGTGGCTTCTAGAGAGCAACAACTCCTTTCCTGCATTTATGAACGGCTTCAGAAGAGGCCAATCTGCGATTGATGGTGTGGTCGACTTGATCACCAGCGTTGAAGAGGAAAGAAGCCGACGCAGACTAGTGGCGGCGGTCTTCTTAGACATTAAGGGTGCTTACGATAATGTGCTGCATTATGCAATCCTTGACGCACTGGAAGATTTCGACATCGGTGGACGACTGTACGCTTGGATTTTTAGCTGCCTTAGGGACCGCACCATTTACATGACGAAAAATTATGGAGACACCGATCGATATAAGGTTCATCGCGGTGTTCCCCAAAGAGGAGTTCTCAGCCCAATCCTATTCAATGTCACAATGATCGGCCCAGCAGCAGAACTTCCCAGCACGGTGAAGATCAGTGCATACGCTGATGACATATGCATATGGGCATCCGGAACTACTCGTCCGCAATTACGAGCTCACCTACAGCGTGCAGTGACGATCACATACAAATATCTACGACGTCAGGGGCTCACTCTTTCAATCGATAAATGCGCAGTGCTTGCGTTCACGCGCAAGCATATGTCGAATTACCGATATTTATTAATTGGACAGCGATACCTGCTGTAACGCACCACAAGTTCCTTGGGGTTGTCGTACACAGAAATCTATCGTGGACGAGGCATGTCGCAGTACTTAAATCTAAATTGAAGAGCTTTGCTCTCGTTCTTCGCCACGTAGCAGGAGCAAGATGGGGCCCGTCAGAATCATCGCTACTTCAATTGTACAATGCTTTATTTGTGGGAAACAATCGATACAGCATGCCGGTGCTCTCCAATATGAGACCTAGTTGTGTGAACACGTTAGAGAGTGTTGAAGCTCAATGCTTACGAAGATGCTTGGGTCTACCGCGCTGTACTTCAAAAAATGGGACAATCGCAGAGGCTCGGGCTTGTCCCATCAGTGTACACATGCTCTGCGAGCCATTTAGAGTTCACCTCCGATTGCTGAGCAGATACAGACAGCCCGCACTGTCAGTACTCCCCGCCACTCACCCAGATTGCAGTTTCTCAAGAGTAATATCGCGGCATGAAAATATTATACCATTAAGGTTTTCTCCGCCAAATGCACCTTCAGTGCCTCCATGGGTCCTGCCTAAACCACCTGTTTCTTTTACGATACCTGGAATCACGAAGAAGTCGCTCATTTGTTCTGTTGGCCTCAGGCAAGTGACCCTATATCACATTTATACAACGTACAGTGATTCTCAGCACGTGTACACCGATGGATCCACCACGCTAAAAACCTCCGCCGCAGCCTTTGTCATCCCAGACACGGATATCGCTCGACGATTCAAAGTGGATCATAAAACCACATCAACTGCCACAGAGCTTGTCGCTATCCGGGAGGCAATAAGATTTATTTCCGGAGGGCGACCTCGAGCCTGGACGATTTTCTGTGATGCCAAACCCGCTTTAAAAACCATTAATTGCATCATGAAGCAAGGTCCGTATTACAGCTTGTCAATAGAAATCACAGAACTTATTCAGGTAGCTTCAACAAATGGTCATTTTATAACTTTCCAGTGGATTCCCGCTCATTGCGGCGTGATGGGAAACGAAGAGGCAGACGCTGAAGCTAAAAATGCCTTAAACAGTGCCCCTGAAGTACGCATTGCGTTTTGACGAGTTGACACGAACGCCCTGCTTCGCTGCGTGATGCGCAGCTACATACTTCAGCACTGGACCAAACCGGGACGGCGACTCTAGCGACTTCACAAATGGGACCCGGAAATGAGGTTCCGCATGCCCCCTAAATTGAAACGGCAGCTCACAAGTATGATCCACCGCATTCGTCTTGCTGTAGCGTACACCAGACGTTACGCACATATCATCGGTCGCAGTGACATCAGTCCTAATTGTGAACACTGTGATGTGCCAGAAACACCTGAGCACATATTTTGTGTCTGCCCAGCATACGTACGTGAACGACAAACACTGATTTCTTCTACTGAACTATATCGCAGTAGGTCATTAACTGATGAGACCATGTTGGGCCCTTGGCCAGACACCAACAGTGCAACTGCGGTCACAAGAGCAGTTATAACCTTTTTGGAAACAACTGGACTATGTGCGCGGCTATGAAATGTGTCTCAGCTAGAAAGAACACTACATACTCGCCTCTCTATCTCACCATCGTCATCCATTAATCTTTCTTTTCCACTTTCCCTTCCCCCAGTGTAGAGTAGCAGGCTAGAGCAAGCTATCGCTCAGGCCAACCTCTCTGCCTTTCTGTAAATAAACTTACCTCCTCCTCCTCATTTTGCGCAGAGTACTGGGACAGTGCTGCTCCAGCGTCCCAGTACCAGCGCTGCGAGGCGGTGCTACCTGCGCCATACTGGGCCCACAATCAGGCATAGCGCTGGACGCTGGTAACCAGTCGCGCTGCTTTTTGCAATAAACATGTTCCTTTTCTTTTTTTTTCATAGTGCTTTATTTCCCTCTTCATTTCCTCACAAGAATGGATAAAAGAGCGAATGTAAAATACATAATTGAGAGTCTGACAAAGGGCCTTTCAAATATTTCGAAATAGAAATTGCACAACTGCTACTTCTGACCAAATAAAGTGGCTTTTTTTTCTTTTTCCCCGTTCAGAGCTTGGTAGCCGTATAGGTGCGTCAAAATAAAGTACAGAAAGTGTATACTTCGCGAAACATTCAACATTGACATCATCGTTCTTCAGTCATACAATGTGATCCTGAAAGCAGGACAGCCCCTCGGTAGGTTCATGGACCAACGACACTCTTGGGTGTGTCACAATCCCAAGCAACAAATAAAAAATTGGAAGAAATAACGTAATTAGAGATGCTAAGTCTTTGCTGGTAGTACTGAATATGGCGAGACTTGGCTAGACATGTCATATTACTACCCGCTACGAGTTGCGATATTCGTCGCGTGGCTAGCTGTCACATGACTTCTTTACGGGAACATGTCACACGACTAAATTATTGCGTGACATTACGTCATATTTAGTCGAATCAATCGCTGATGCGAGGTGTTACATAACTTAATTCCCTTCGGTATTTACGTGACGTTTAGAGATGTCAGTGACATAATACACTTGTCAAGAATGGTTCTTGTATTCGGCGCCAGACAAATATGTTGTCGGAGTGAAGCAGAAGCCGCTTTTCCGCTTCTGCTTTGCTCCGTGTTGTCGGAGCGAAGCAGAAGCGGAAAAGGACGAAACAAGTGTGTACCGGTCGTTGTTCATCATAATTCGAGTTTGCACTACCCGGCACAACAAAAAGCTTAAACAGCTCCGCTCTCGAAATAGCCGCAAATTACAGACAAACTTGCATGTCTCAGTATGTTTTTAGCATGCTACGTCATTTGAAAAGAGAAATGATAACTGATAGGTACACTGTTCACTACGTATTCTTTGTTGAATCTCAACGGAGGATAGTGCAGGGATCTCTTATTTCTAGAAATGTCCTTTTAATCTCTCTATGTCTGAGTACATCCTTCGATGGTTTTTTTTTTTTGCATAAATCCGGAACTCCGTCAAAATGACGAGTGCTTTTTCATACGCACGAACCCACTCGGGTAACTATACCAGCGCAGTGGTACAGCTTTCCCAAAACGGCACTAAGGGGCGGCTCAGGCTGCTGAAACTATTTTGTCCATATGCGCAGCATATTTTACCTTATTTAGCATAGATTATATTTCTGTAGTGTATGCATGTACAAATTTCGTTGTAACGTAGCAAAACATCGTTTAATGTAAACTACGCAAGGACTCGACGCGCCCTTTGTTCAAATATATATATATATATATATATATATATATATATATATATATATATATATATATATATATATATATATATATATAGTCAAGTAGATCCTCCGTGAGCATTATGACGGGTCAGCCAGAGTCAGGCGTTTATCAGGCCATCATCCCTGATGAAGGCCAGATTCTCGCTTCAATGTCGAAATGAACCACGTTGTGACAAGAAAGAGACGACGAAACTCTCAGGGAAGCGTCTTTACTTAACGTTTAAGTAAAGACGCTTTCGTGAAAGTTTCATCGTCTCTATCACGGAGGATCTGCTGGACTACTTGCAACGCCACGGTCACTCTCCCACCGATCTTCATCAGTCTTCTTTCGAAACGTCACAAATAAAAAGCTTTTTGAAGTCATATATATATATATATATATATATATATATATATATATATATATATATATATATATATATATATATATATATATATATATATATTCAAGTCGCGTAGATCCTCCGTTAGAAGGGTAACAACACAGGAGTAATTTTTAACAGTTTTGACGAGAGTCTGGCCTTCGTCAGGAATGAGGGTTCATTGTGTTCGTGCTCACATTTATAGAATTTTGAGTGAAAATTGACAGGGAAATATCGACGGTAAAAAAAGAAAGAAAGAAATGAAAAATTTGGAAAAAACAAGATTTGAGAACGTTCCGCGAGATACTGTGGTGTGCGAGTGGAGTCGTTAGTGTGTGTTTTTTTAGAAGCATTGCGTTCAGTGTAGTTGGGTGGCAGTCCCATTATTGTGAACGGAGCCTGGCTAAGGTAAAGGCTTGCATGCGGTGCAAGGGTTTTTTTTTTTTAGAGTGAATGCTGTTTTGAGATCACTTTTCAGGTCACTCGCAGTTGCATGTTGTCCGCCGCCGCCACCGCTAGCTGCCGTTTGGCGGTGCCCGTAATCACATCCCATGACATTAGTAAAAAAAAAAAAAAAACTTGCACCATGACAAAGTGGGGCTGGCAGCCAGCCCAGTATTCTACGTCTGAGCTACACCGGTCCTTGTGACTTGTTGCCAAACTTGCCTTAGGCAGCCTTGATGTCGGGAATGCAATCACGTTAGTACGATTTTGAAGCGTTTTACAACAGCGGAAGATCAAACATTCGCACAATGCGAATAGCGCAACGAGTGGGCCGTCCAATACTCCAACCCATTACAAAAGATTGTTTTTGTTTCCCTATTAACTATGGTAGAGAATGAAATATGCCTAGACACGCGCGAAACTGGACTTCAAAAGAATATTTCAGTGTAAGATAAGCCGTAAAAGTCGTCGGCCATAAACTCAATCTACCGCCAGCGACCGCCGTCTTGCCATGGCTTGCATGACATCAAGATAGGCGCGGAGCAATGCTGTCGTCTAACACCAAACAGCCCTCTACCATACGCGGTCTGTGTGTTGCTGTGTTACTTGCCGCGTAGTCCACACGTTGTTCGTGGGTTGCGAGTGATAGCTGTGTTGCGGCGTGATACTGTGGTACCATGTTGTCGACACCATCAAGCGAATCAGGCAGTGGGTCCGCTAGCAGCAGGAGCAGCGACAACGTCGTACACGCTGCGCATTTAGATTTTGACCCCATCGCCACGAGCTCAAGCGACGACGAAAGCGTGGAGGACTTGGCCAACCCAGTCGACCCGGCGCACAGTCAGCCTCTTCTGTCTGAGGGTTGGCTGTTTTTGTCTGTTCTGCGCTGCTGCTCACGGGTTAGAACGGCTGGAACGACGGGCGGCAGGATGGCACTTGAGTTTAACGTTTGCTTCTTTGTGGTTTTTAGTGCTATTTTGGCAGTTGTTTGTAGTTTGTGCCATTTGATTTTCTGAGTTCAAGTGACTCAGGCCACCCAGATGTCGGTTTCTTCGCCTGGCCAAGGGCCTTCTCCTTGGCTAGCATCTATACCGGCCAAGGACTGGCCGATTGGTTCTTTTCTTCGCATTGGTGTTAACCAATGCGAAGAAATCAAATGTACAAAAAATTTGTTGAACAGCGTAATCAAGAACTATTTTCGCAGTTTAAACTATACAGAAATAAACTCAACAAAGAATTACAACAGGCAAGAGATGCGTACTATTACGCTCTGTTTGAATCCTGTCAAGATGATGTGAAAAAAATATGGACACAAATAAATACGGTAGTTTTGCAGTCGAACAATGTCATAGCTCCCGTTGAGATCGTTGTTGATGGAGCTAGCGTCACGGGCAAAAACATGTGTGATGCCTTTAACGATCATTTTGTTAGCCGCAGGACTGAATGTGCTGCACCGCCAAATGAAAATTCCTATTTTTATAACAGTAATTGCATGTTTATGAACCCAGTGACATGCTCAGAAGTTTACTCAGTTTTTATGAATATGAAAAATTCTCAAAGCCGGGATGCAGATGACGTCCAGATAAAGCCGGTGAAATACGTCCTGATATATTAACCCCAATACTTACAGACATCTTTAACCTCTGCCTTAATTCAGGCGTCTTTCCCACCGAAATGCAAAAGGCAAAAGTGTCCGCCCTCTTTAAAAAGGGAGACGGGAGATGTGCGTCAAACTATCGACCCGTGTCAATATTGCCGGTATTTTCTAAAGGGCTTAAAAAAATAATTCAGATTCGGATGTCATCATTTTGTAAAACTCATAAATTAGTTTCTGACGATCAATACGGCTTTGTAACACACAAATCTACGGAATTAGCACTACTTCAACAAAAAGAATACGTATTACGCTCCTTTGAAGAAAAGAAAGTTGTTCTAGGCGTGTTCATAGATTTTTCTCAGGCATTCGATTGCATTAATCACAACATACTTTTATCGAAACTTGATAGGTATGGCTTCCGCGGTTGTGTTCACTCTTTACTCGCCTCTTACTTAGCCAGTCACACACAGTGTGTTTGTATTGATACCCACAAATCATCTGTTAGGCGTATAATAGCTGGAGTTCCACAGGGGAGTATATTAGGACCTTTGTTGTTTAATTTATATATTAATGATATTTTAAGCTTATGTCAACAAGCTAAGTGCATTTTGTATGCCGATGATATGACCATACTTTTTTCGTTGGACTCGTATGACCAGATCGGAAGGGAAACTAACGCTGTCTTGCAGTCTATTCAATGCTGGTCAATTACTAATCGATTAAAAATAAACGCAAACAAGTCTAAAGCTATACTGTCTCGACCCCGAAATAAACAAATCATTGTTCCGCAGTATGTTAAATTTGGTTCTGACTCAATAGAAATCGTGGAATGCCTGAAGGTATTAGGAGTGCACTTCAGTAGTCACCTTACTTGGGATGACCACGTTAATTCTGTAATGATAAAATTGTCTCGCATTGCAGGAATTCTTAGCAAACACCGCCACTTAATTCCACTTTTCCAATTAATTCCAAGTTAAGTTACTGCTTTATAAATCTTTGTTTGAATCTTATCTAAATTACGCTCACCTAGTTTGGGGAACTACTACGCTTGCTAATAAAAATAGACTCAATTTACTGCAAAAAAATCCTTGCGTTCCATTTGGAATTTGAGCTTCTCGGCCCACACTGGTCATTTATTTCAGAAATACTGCATTACCAAAATTTTCGATCTTTATAATGTAAGATTAGCTCTTAGCTTCAAGAAATAACTAGCGAAAAATTGCAAAAATTTATCTGAGCTGGCCTGCCTTCGCCCGAATGCGCCTGTATACACTTGCAGAAACACTGAACGATGGCACGTGCCCATCTTTCGTACATCATACGGTCTGCAAACATTATCTAATACTTTGCCGCGCTTACTGAACAAACTGGAAGCAAGAAACATAGATATGACGCGTACTTCCAAAAAGGAAGTGCGTAGATTTATAGCGTCATCCTGGTAAGGTTTTTCTCTTTTTTTTTTTTACGTCGCCCATTTTGTTATCGCCAAGTGTCTATCGATTCTGCCTTGCCGACCTTCGTTACAGACCTTCTTTTTACTCCTTCTCTTTGCTACTCAAATTTTTCGCGCCTTCAACAACAAACATTACTTTTTTTCCTGTGTGTACCGTTTTAATGCACTATGCATCCAATTTTTCGGGCCTTCAATTACTAGCCGTTGGTTTTCCTATGTGTAACATTTTAGTGCAAATGCATCTCAGTGTGGGTGATACCCTGATTGGTGTAACCATTTTTTTTTTGAAGCGCTCATTCCTGATCTGTTGTGTGCAGTAGCTCATATGTATACTTTTTATTATCAGTCTTTCTTTTACCGGTGCATCTTTTTTTGTAAATTGACACTATTTGCACTTTTGTATGTTTCAGTATTGCCTCGTCGTTTCTCTTTTTCTTGTTTGTAGCGTTCCCATGTTTTTCGAATACAATATCGTTTCTTTGTTTAGTTGTTAGCGTGCATATATTTTTTACTTGCATATTTTTGTTATCGCAATAGAATTGCGATACTTTGGTGTGTTGTGTCTATTACTGTAAATTTCTACAGCATGCATATCTGCCGTCTGCTGCTGACGTTTGAATAGGGCTGACGGGCCTGTCAAGCTGCTTGTATGCAGCTTTTGTCGTCAGCCTTTCAATGTATTCACGATAAATAAATAATTGTGTAAAAACACGGAAAAAAAACAACGTCCCCGTGGCTCTGGTACCGACCAATGAAGGTACGATACCTATGAAAAATCCGAAGATGATTCAAATGGAGCTTCGGAAAACCACAGCACGCTTTAAAAAGATGACTGAGGTCCGGCATTTTGGTCGTGGTGGTATTTTGTGCTGCTCTGCCGATTAGGAGTGCATCCGAGAGCTTATCAAATCTTCCGAATTTGCAGCACAGCTGGTGAGCCTGTTTATTCCAGCGCATCTTGCATGTTCGAAAGGCATAGTCCGCGGTGCGCGGTGTAGATACGAGCCTGACCCCTGCAGAAATTCCGGAGTTATTTTCGGTAGCAGGTGCAGTGTCAGTATACAGGTGCACGCGTTTGGTTTACAATAAAAAATCACCTACCTAATCGCTGCTAGTAACCTTTGCGACATCGATAAGGCCATCTGAAATTAAGGCTTGGCCTCTTATCTATAAGGTAGAGCCTCTATCCCCTATGCCACTGCGGTGCTTGATTTGTTAGAGATATGGCCACAGCGCAAAAGGGTGCAGATCAACTACCATATGTCGAATATGCGGAGAAAATTATGACAGCCGTAAGTGCAACTCGACGGAAGAGAAGTGCTGTTTATGTCATGAAGCGCATCCTGCAGACTCTTCAGATTCTGAGGCGAAAGAACGAGAAGTTAGGCTGCTGAAAATTGTATAACGCAGGCGTTGCTCGCGGAGTGAAGCTGTGAATGAATTACAAGAGCGCTCGAAAGGTTACGAAAGCGTAACAACACGACATACCATTGCTACGGATGCATCGTTAGCAAAATCTATTGCAGAGACCATAGAGAAGGCAACGGAAAAGGCGACGAAGCGTCTTGCCAGCAGTATTATTAGAGTCGTGGCTGAATCGTTAACATCTCAGTTGACCCAAATCATTGCTTCAGTGTCTATGAAAAATCAGACTTCACCGGATTTGGAGGTTTCAGGGTGGGCAGGGATAGAAAGTCCGATAGCTCCTACACGATGCGCATCTCCTCAAGCAGGACCCACCAATAAGATACTGTAGGCAGATCCAGAACCTATATCCGATGATTCCGATGAAGTCACAGGTATGGATGCGGAATCTCAAAATTTCTCGAAGCGTGCCAGATCTCACCTATCAAAAAAATCTTCACAGAAATCAAAACCTAAAAAGTACCTGTCGAAAAAAGACTTTGTGGAGAACCTCTCGAAAAAGACTTTTTGAAGAAAGATTTTTTGGATCAAGAAGTCTCTGCGGCGGGTTTATAGTGTCAAAATAGGCTCCCTAAAAGTATTACAGTGGAATTGTCGATCAATAGGGTCGGCTACCACAGATTTATTGTATATTTCTTCTCAAATTTTCCCAGATAACATTACTTTACAAGAAACTTGGCTTACAACTGAAAAAAAATTTTACTTAAAAATTATCGCTTATTTCGTTTAGACAGACCTAGCAGAGGTGGTGGGCTTGCCATTTTTATATCAACTAAATTTAGTCATAGAGCGAAGATTAACTACCTGTGCATGGATACCAACTATGAAATTATGGTATTAGACATAACTCTGCCAGGCTGTTCCCCCTTTTCTTTTGTTACAGCATACTTTCTGGTAAGAGTGCAGGACACAAGATGCTTGATGCAATGTTAACTTCCTGAAGGAAGGATGTAATAGTAATTGGTGACTTCAATTCACACCACGTGCCTTGGGGTTTCAAGACTGATGTAAATAGAAGGTGCGTGTGAGACTGTTGATAATCACTTATCTTGAGTAAATTTCCCCACTGTTACGTTAATTAGGAGACAATCAAAGTTGGCGATATATCTGACCTTCTCCAGCTCCTCACTAAGCATTTCATCGTGGAAAACATTAGATTGCGCAACAAACAGTGACCACCTTCCTATTAGCTTCGATGTTATTTTTCCCAGGATATTTTTAACTGATAAAATTGGCGCGTTTGTAAATCATGAGCGTTTATAAAAAGACTTAAAGTCTACATTGATTCTTCGCAATGACGTGTATGAAGATATTCGGACTATGAGTCTGTGTGCAGTGTTGAGAAGAGCAATGAATAGGCAACTTTTACAATAACCTCTGGCACAGGTGGATTGTTTAGCCCGTAGTGGAACGGTGATTGTATGAGGGGGTATAGAAAACGAAAAGCGGCGTGGAAACAACTTATCCACAACCAAAGCCCTAAAAACTGGCGTGACTATATATACGTGGCAGCACATTTTGAACGTATAGTACGCAAAGCAAAAGATGACAATAACAAATTCAGCTATCTTTCAAGGTCAAACAACAAAAAAGCACTTTTTAGGTTTTTGCGTTCCAGAAAAATGATACCGCCATCACACAATATGGATGCTTCAATTCTATCGCCTCGCGAACTCACTAAAATATTAGAAAACGTTGCTAAAGGATTAGAAGAAAGATTCAGATCAATAACGCCAAAAAACTTAGTAAAGCCAATTGCAGGGGAGAAGTTCAATGAAGCGACTTTAGCGGAACTAGCGGATGTAGTGAGGCCCTTACCTCCTACAGCATCTGGACCAGATGGAGTAACCTCAGCAATGATGAAAGTACTATACGACATTTCCCCACATGAACTCTGTATTATGGTTAATTACTCTTTGAAAAGTTCTGTGATACCGGCGGATGGTAAACTTTCCAACATTATTCCGATACCTAAAAAACAGGGCTTGGGTATACACTTGACAATGTCAGGCCAAATTTTCTTACATCTAATTTGGTTAAACTAACTGAAAGAGTTTCGAATGCACGTGTAATAAAATACATTGAGGAGAAACCTATACTGAACTCTGGCCAAATTGGCTTTAAATCGGGATGTTCCTTATGGAGTGCGCACGTGGATTTGGAGAGTCTTGTACAGTTGGCTAGGCGTAGAAGAGAGTATTGTGCATTAGTTACTCTAGATTTGGCCAAGGCGTATTACAAAGTGGAGCATAGAACACTAATAGAGCAGATGGAAGTGTATCACTTACCAAACTACATGACAGCATGGGTAGCAGAGTTTTAAGGGAGAGAGAGTTTTATTGCTTTCAAAGCGGTTGTTTTTCTAACAGATATCGACAATACCGTGGCATATTACAGGGGGCAATGCTCTCTCCGGTTTTGTTTAACATCTTCCTCAGTTCAATTCCAACACATAGCAATATTCATTTATATGTGTATGCAGATGGCATTGCTTTCTTTGCGACAAACAGTGATCTGCAACGACTTTATCAGACATTACAGAATTACCTGAACAGGATAGAGGAATGGCTTGAAAAAATTCGAATGTCTCTAAACGTAAACAAAAGCCCACTTCTAGCGTTCTCGTTAAGGAATCCTGTCATTATCTTCCTGATGTATGGCACAGAGCAGATTCCCCAGGTGGATTCACTCAAATACTTAGGCATCATATATAACAGCTAGTTAAATTGAAAAAGTCACATTGATCACATTGGGTCCAAATCAACACGAGCCATGTGGTGGTTAGGCAAGCTCAGCACCAGAAAAACGGGGTTGCAAAGAAATACATTGGTAATGGTCTATAAAATGTACATGCGCCCTATCATGAAATTAGGCTGTGTGTTAGTTTCTGTAGTGCGACTTATAAAATGAGACTGCTAATACTATTCGAAAGGGAAGCTTTACGACTGTGCCTTAGACTGTCCAAATTTGTTGCTAACAGTGTGCTATACGTGGAAGCGCGTCTACCGTCATTGGTGAATAGATTCACAACGCTTACTATCCAAACATTTTAGAAACTACACACTTTGCCTCGGAGAGAATCGTTTTATGCTTTTATTAAAGAGCCAAGCTCATTTTTTTTAGCTTGGTGGTCACGATTCCACTGCCCACAGATCATGTTCGTTCAATCGCTGCTAGAACCACTGAACGTCAAAATCAAACGTATTTTCTCAACAAGTTACGTTATATAAATCTTCAGAAAAAATTTGAGAATAATTATCCCTTTAACACCAAGCAAATGCCATTGCAATATTTAAATGATCGGCTTCAAGATTACTTGGCACACGTGAACATGAACAACATAATTGCGACTGATGCATCCGTATCAATTGAAAAGGCTGGGGCAGGTATCTTCTCACCTTTCCTTGACTGGTCCTTTTTAGATATACTCCCAGATTACACACCAATATTCATAGCAGAATTATTTGCTATTGTACTGGCACTACAGAAACTTCCTTTGGGCGAGTCGGAAGCAGTCGTAATTACAGATTCTTTTTCAGTATGTGCTGCCCTGTCTTTAGGAGCTAACTTTACACTTATGCACGTGCTTCGACAACTCATACCGACAAACTTGCAAAAACTGCAGCTCTTATGGGTACCAGGCCATCGCGGCATATATCTCAATGAGATGGCGTATGCACTAGCCATAGTATCTCTTAGCGGTCCCCTATTCCCGATTTCGCCTGATACGTCTTACGCGACAGCAATAAGGTTTAGAAACCTCTGTTTGCATGTATCGAACTGCTACTTATTGGATAAATTTCGAGATTTCGCACATCTATGATGCTTCTGGAATATACAATGGTGCACAACACGCTAATGGGAAGTTACTTATACAAGATTGCGTTGCAG
Source organism: Rhipicephalus microplus (assembly GCF_043290135.1). Lineage (NCBI taxonomy): Eukaryota > Metazoa > Arthropoda > Arachnida > Ixodida > Ixodidae > Rhipicephalus > Rhipicephalus microplus. Next base: position 43,477,050 of record NC_134705.1, on the reverse strand, counting down.
AATTCCACAACTAAATTATTATTTGCATAAAGTTGGTCTAAAGGCGTCACCTTTATGTCAGATTTGTGAGGAAATGAAAACGATACATTATTTATTTTTGCTCTGTCGACGATATTCTTATCAGCGGAAAAGATACCTGGTAGCTCCACTTGAAAAATTAGGATTACAATTAAATGTGGCAGTAATTTTATCGTTTGACAGCATAAAATTTGATTATAGCCACAGGGACGTCTGCTCTGCGGCATTTGACTACCTTATTGAAACAAAGCAATTACCATGCTAAACTGCCTATCTATCTATCTATCTATCTATCTATCTATCTATCTATCTATCTATCTATCTATCTATCTATCTATCTATCTATCTATCTATCTATCTATCTATCTATCTATCTATCTATCTATCTATCTATCTATCTATCTATCTATATATGTATATATATATATATATATATATATATATATATATTTATATGTGTATATATATGTGTGTGTGTGTGTGTGTGTGTGTGTGTGTGTGTGTGTGTGTGTGTGTGTGTGTGTGTGTGTGCGTGCGCGCGCGTGTGTGTGTGTGCGATTTATGGTTGGTGTTGTACGTGGGTTAGGAGTCTGCATCCTGCGGACTCCTAACCCGCCTACAACACGTGATCCATAAGGTGTAGGCATAAATCTTCTTGAAAATGTGTTAACGCCGTTTGGGGTTCTATACATACTGTCAATCACCTGTGGCTCACACCCATATTTCTTCGGCCGTTGTATACGGGTATGTGCCACACTTAACTAATCACCTGTGCATTGTGTTTGTCATACACTAATGCCCATTATTGCAAATTTTTTGGTGTAAAGAAAACAAGATGATCGCAAGAGCACCCAGGCATAACAAGATAGATAGATAAATAGATAGATAGATAGATAGATAGATAGATAGATAGATAGATAGATAGATAGATAGTAGATAAATAGATAGATAGATAGATAGATAGATAGATAGATAGATAGATAGAAATAAAAGCTCGAAGTGCGTTCAGTGTGCAATGAAATGCTTCGAATTCAAGATGTATACTTGTGTGCTTTTTGCGCTGTTTTCAAATCGCCCCAATTGTGGTTTCCAGATTTCGCTCTTTAAGGAAAAGAAATAACTTCACAGATGCATTCACTGCATGTTTTCTGCAACCAGCTATGTACCGTAAAATTCCGAGGAAGCGCCACCTTAATTTTTCAAGAGATTTGCAATTTGCAGTCGTCCAGTTTATTGAGCGTTGCCTCTGAAACCGTACTATGTGCACTCACACAAAATATGTTGTGTAGTTCTATCACAACCATAGTGGTCACACAAGCTATCTTTATGCAGAATGCGTGCGGATGCCTAAATGTGATGCCAAATCATAACACACCAAAAAACTGCACGGTAGATAGGGCCTAACGTCTCAAAAGAAGGCAGTGTGGGCGCTTCTGTGCTCATTCCGCTCAATGGTCTTTCAAAACCGCTTTGATTTGAATGTTGAGGGTGTGTTGATGTTTGCGTGTTCTTTCTGGAGTGAAGCTCTTTATAGCAACACCTTGCTTGTTGTCGATCGTCGATCCATCCGGCGTACCGCGTCGATCAATCCAACGTATCCTTATCGTAAAATAGAAGGCGCTGTCTCATAGGGATACATGCACACGTGCAGTTGGGTGATGATAGAATAACGTGGCGCTGTACGCATTCTGTGTCATCCTCTACGTTTCTCGCCTCGTTCCCGAGAAGACTTTGGCCCATATACATACATACAATATGGCGGTTGGGTGAAGGTACGTTTGGTGGCGTTGGCGGTGCAGCTGCTCTCTAATTGGCTGTTGCGGGCTGTGTGGAGTCACACCGGGTGGTGAGCTGTCATCACTAGGCAGATTTAGTTGCGCCTCCACAGCAGCCGTACGGACAGAGGCTGCCATTAAAAATAGCTAGCAGGCTGCGTCCGCACGGCTGCTTCGGAGTCGTGAATAAATCTCTCTACTCCCCGGATCGTCGCCGTACGAGTGCACTTGCTGGATCGTGCAGCTAGGCGGACCATTGACGATGAAGAGCACCGGGGGCTGAAGGCCCCTGTGGCTCGTGCTTGCCGGCCAAATCCCGCCACACAGAGGACAACGGGCACAGGCATTGTCTTTGCAAACCCTAAAGTCACGCCCATGTAATATTCCCTATCACCCCATTTCACCAATCATCAGACGGTAATCATTAATCATGAAGTCCGAAAGACAACCGGTCATTGAAGTTTGAATGAAATTTCATGAGTACTGCTGGGCGAAGCCACTGAAGATTTTAAGCTGTAACTATGACTGCTTCCCGAGCTTTGTTCCAAACTCTTCATCATTCACCCCCTTAATATGCTGTGATTTTCTTGTTTTATTGTATATGTTCCTCTTTTTGTCATCGTCAAAATATCCTAGCCATCCACCCCTGTGCTTGGTGGCAAAGCATATGGTCGCGGGGTCGCGACGGAAGTGCAACGGGGTTGCGTTTTGGCGTGGGCGGGGAGGAGCGTTGTGGTACACTGAAGCGGCGTAGCTCATAGCTTCTGGCTCGGGCAGCGGTGCATGGGGAATTAGAAGCGATTGCCGAACTTCTTCTCGCGCAATAACGGCGATCGAATCCACTTGAGGCTGCTCCGAAGGCAACAGCTAGCGCAGCTCTTTGCGCACAATCTCTCGGATCGTTTAAGGCATGCCTTCGGAAGTCAATCGCTTGAGCAGCAGCGCAGTCGGGAGTCAGGCCACGATTGTACCGTCTGCTGCGCATGTCCAGGGTCTTTTCAATAGTGGTCGCCTTAGATATGAATTATCGGACGGTGTTCGGTAGATTCCTTGTCAGTCCCGCGAAGAGATCTTGTTTGACCCTTCGCATGAGAAAACCTCCTAAGGCACGTCCGGGTCACTGTGACAGAATAAGCAGGCCATTTCTTCTGTGAAAATGGTGACATTTTCATTTGTTAGCTGAACCCGGGTCTCTAGAAAAGCAGCAGCCCTCTCCTTGCGAGCGACGCTCGCGAACGTTTGCACGAATGCGCTGCAGAAGATATCCTACGTTTGAAGCACAGACTCCCAATTTTCGAGCCAGGTCCTTGCGATGTCTTCCAGGTAGAAGTACACACGACGGAGCTTTTCTTCAGTGTCCCAGTGGTTGAGGGCGGCCACGCTGGGAGCGTCCGGTACATAAACGAAGCAGCACCAGCACCAAATGTTACGGGGTCGTGACGTGGTTGAAGGCAGGAGACGGAATGGTCAGATCAAACTGTTTATTTGTGCGAACTTGCGCCCGTTAAACCGATAGTCGGGTTACGGTAGCACACTTGCACTGATACTGGCGCATGCAGCGTCGGCCATCGATCAACTCACTAATCTTACCAAGGCCGACGTGGGGTTCAAGTAAGAAACGCCACAGGAACGCGCTTTCCAAGAGCTTGAAGATCACCTCCAGAAGCCTCCGTTGCTTGCCCATTTCAACGAATTCGCCAAAACAGAAATACACACAGACGCAAGCAGCGTAGGTCTCGGCGCCGTTCTTGTGCAGAGGGCTGATGGACTGGAAATGGTTATTAGTTACACCAGCTGGTCACTATCCAAAGCAGAAACTAATTATTCCACAACAGAAAAGGAACGTGGCATTATACTTGTCCCAGGTTGACTTTTTGCGTTTTCTTTTCATCAATTTCCCCCTGTCTCCCCTTTGCAATAACTGCCAGTGACATACAAGCACTTTCCACCATTCTGTGTGGTCTTTTCCACTCTTTCATTGACTATGTTGGAAACGGTGAATGCATGTGCACTCAAAGAATTTCATGAGTACCACAGCTGTGCATATTTATTTTTAATATTTAACTTCTCTTCATTACGTAACAAGGGTACCGTCCAAAGCATGTCGGGTCGCCTTTCACTGTGAGGGGCGGACGGGGGGTGCTTGTTCGAGATTTTTTGGTTGATATTTGTTTGTTTATATTTTGAATAGTTGCGCCTAAGGAGATGACAAATGCTAAGCCACAAACAGAAGGAAAAGGAAGAAAGAGTGACACACTTGGTGCCATTGGTTATGCCTGTGTGCAGGGGCTGCTTCACATTTATAACGGACACCTACAAGCTATACCCTACCGGTCTAACCGCGGTGAAGTTGGGGATAGTTTAACCTCCTTCCCCGCAAGTTCTTCCATTTAGCTTGCGTATACGCATATATACGTGCTCAGATAGAAATGAGTATAAAGTATATTGCCCCCCCCCCCAAAAAAAAAGTTCTGTCTACACTCTCGATCAACTCTATTCGTTTGCCTTCATTCTTCAGTTTAAATTGATGCATTTTACGGTCTAATGAGTGGACAGTGCACCTCTAATATTTACGTGCTTATATTCATTGTGCTTCACTTCATAGATACTCTTCGAAAACCAGCGAGCTGTAGGAGTCCAATTCAAGAAGCAGGGAACCCTTATCCACCGAAAAGTGCGAGCCCGGCGGGAAATCATTTTGTCGGGAGGCACAATCGGTTCAACACAGCTGCTGCTTCTCTCAGGAGTAGGACCTGCGAGAGATCTAGAGGAGCTGGGCGTAAGCACAACGTCTTTTGTTTCTCCACACAAGAAAATTTTAGTTTCATGTATTGTGAACACTAATATGCAAAGCGTGCCTTTAATTACAGGCCACACATTATACGGCGTAACAGTTGGCTAGACGCAGCCCCGATAGTTCAATCCTAGCGGGATGAAATAGCTCTCTGTAAGGTAGATTTCACTGCTAAGTGGACGGCATTAAGTATGTCGAATCAGTCTAGACCTGTACACATAATTTATTTTGATGCATTGAATTGTATGGGCATTACTTCTTTTGTTTACAACATAAGGGAAGCAGAAACTAAAGGTGATATGGCCTGACAAAGGCTTCTGCTCCTACGAGAGTTCGGCAAGCAGGCCGTGCATAGCTGAAGTTTATACAAACTATACTGTATCTACATAATAAACTGAATAGTTATGAATATAGAAAAGCAAGAAGAAAACGTTATGTCTGCAAGGGAAAAAATTCTACATAATACACTGTTAGGATATTTCGCCCCAGTCATCAACCTAAATTTGCAGTCAAGACAATGAAGTCGAAAAAAAAATGGGCAGATCCCACGTACAGTGGGAATCGATGATACGCGAAGCACTAATGAGAAATGTTGATATGTCACTTTAAAATCAGCACAACGTTACGAGGTAGAGGTAAATGATGCCGTACATGATTTCTGTGTCATGATTATCATGTTTGAATGTGTAGTTTACGTTCGTCATCTATCACGTCACGTGATACCAAATTTAGTATGTGTGGAGCTTGCACAACGGCCGCGAGCACGCTATGAGCGTGGAATGTTGTCATGCTTTTACATGACACGCCTGTCAGGATTATCATTTTTGCACCAATCACATATTTCGTCATTCATTGACGTCACGTAACACTAAACTTGGTATATATAGAGCTAGCGAAACGTTGGCGAGTGCACCATGAAGGGTCCAACATACTCCAAAGGAGCGTTAACGCTCGCGCACGCTGGGCACAGCGACGCTACGTTAGCGAAAAGCGAACGCTTAGAGTCTGACGCCAGGCACGACCCGCGTCCGTCGGCGCGGCCTGACTGCAACTGGCATGAAATGCGACATGCCGCATTTCGCGACGATGCATTACCCATATGTAATGAAAAATATTCTTTATCGGTGCCAAGGTTTGTCAACGCTTGTTTTGCGTGTCGTGCGAGGAGAAATGGACTTTGAGACGACGCGGTAACAACACACACGACTTTTATGACAGAACACGGAAACTAAACATAGAAAACACTGAGGCAGAAAAAATACATACAATGGGACAGAGAGAACTAAGCTTGATTAACAAATGACCAATTAGACTTCAAGTAAAAGCGTTCTAAATCCTGAGGGCCAGATCGGCGGTACGACCGACACCGATGAGGTGCAGGGCAGGAGGTGGCGGAAAAACGCTATAAAATGCGCTCACTTGCCGATGTGCGACGCCCTGGTGATACCGGCGCTTGATGGCATGAGTGCGATTACGGAGCAGTGAACGCGCATCGGAGACGCGATGCTCCATGCGTGTAAATGGCCAGCCCGTCCAGCGAACCGCTTGCGTCGAGACGCGATGCTCGGCGCAACCGTGACCATTAGGCAGGCCACGTACGTCGCTGTGCCGAACGTCTGAGCACGGAGACGCCTCGCCGAGATCCGCGATGCCCTCAGCAAGGAAGAAAACAGCAGGCGAGGCCGCGCTCCGAGATGCAGTACTCGTGTCGGCAACACCACCCCAGCTGGTAGTTGGACTGCAGTAGCGTGGACAGCCGCACTCCCTGGCCGGAACCTGGATCGCCTGCGTCCGACGCTTTGGCCCGCTGTCTTCCGTCTGCCGATGCTTCGGCTCATCCCCAGCCACAAAGCTTACCGCCACGTAATGGTCACACGTGGCCCAATCGTGGCACGCCACCTCTATGGGCCACCACAGGTCATCAGCTGATTGGCTGACCTCACGCTCACTATTGGCTCAGAACCACACGCGCCTTGCCGCGCACTTCCGTCGTTGTCGTCATTTTCTTCACTCATCACACCATACAACACCGCGTCTCCCTCTTTTAGTGATGGAGGGATGCCAGACGCGCTGAAACGTGCATGCGTCAAAGCAACACAGCACGGCACGCGCCTGAGAGTTATGGCAGGACCGGCTCCTGGCGTGGCAACGGCAGCGTGACGCGCCAGGCCGGCGAGCAGGCGCACTGCGTCAGGTCGAAATGTATTGGTGCCGACTATGGCGTATAGTAATGTTCTCACATGACACGCACTTCGTGATTATATTTTATTTATTTTTATTTATTTATTTTCAGATTTACTGCCAGCCTTTGAAAAAGGCCTTTGGCAGGAGCGGGCAGAACAAATAAAAGAATGCGAGAACATACGCAAATACGCCCACAAAGCAACCGCAACAATGAGCGGGAACAAAATAAAAATAAAAATATACAATTACGCAATCAACAAAGTGACAGCAGGTACTATCAGCAACTTGTTTGGTACCAAGCCAGACCTACACTGATAGAAACAATTAATAATACACAAGACATGACTGGAAAGAGCAGGAGAAATCTGGATTGTACAAGAGGGCACTGTAATTAGTAACACCACCGAGGTGCACCGCTAAAACAAAGCAGAGTTACAATGTGACACACTCAACAACAACAAAAAAAACATCAGAACGACATTATTGTTTCACAATCACATATCAGTTGCAGATGTCGAGATACTAGGAAAGCGGAGTGACGCCAAAGATACCGAAAAAATTACAGATAATCTGACAATGCTTTAACAAAAGAATTTAGTGTATTACAATCAATTACATTGGATGGAAGTCGATTCCATTCACGCGTTGTTCTCGGAAAAAAAGAGTTTTTGAATGTGTGTGTTTTACAGCTAAAATCCTTTATCTTTTTCGTGTGGTGTGATCGCGTCGAGCACTTACCAACCCGGTCGATAAAATTACTCTTGTCTATTGCCAGCTTATCATGGTAAAGGGAGTACAAAAACTTGATCCGTTCACGCTGACGTCTCTTTTGCAATGTATCCAGCTCTTATTCTGCCAAGATTGAAGTTACAGATACTTGCCAGCGATAGCAATTATGAACAAACCTGATGCCCTTCCTTTGAACGAGTTCTAGTTTAACGATGTTGTTTTTTGTGTACGGATCCCATATAACTGATGCATATTCGAGGGAGGGCCTAATGAAAGTTTTGTAAGCCAGTAACTTTATTTCTTTGGTTGATTTTCGCAATGACCTTCGAGGGTATCCAAGTTTACGCATGGCTTTATTTGTAATATACGAAATGTGTTCATTCCATCTAAGGTCCGAGGTAATAATTACGCCTAAATATTTGTACCTTTCTACAACGGAGAGAGTGTGATTATCTATGGAATATGGAAAGCTTAGGGGATGCTGTTTACGCGTTATTGGCATGGCTACCGTTTTAGTCTTGTTAACACTCATTTGCCACGTTGAACACCAAGTTTGTATTTTCGCTAAAGAAGAATTCAAAAGAACTTGGTCGCAGCGGCTTTGAACTTCATGATAGAGGATGCAGTCATCTGCGAATAGTCTAATTTTAACTGGTATATATCCTGTACTATGTCATTAATGAACACAAGAAAGAAAAGTGGCCCAAGCACCGAACCTTGAGGTATACCGGATATAACTGTCTCTGCTGGAGAGCACGTACCATCAATTGTTACACATTGTCGTCTTAAATTTAAGTAATATTTTATCCATGACAGAAGTGTATCGTTCTTCAGTATGGGTTGAAGTTTTAAGAGCAGCTTTTGGTGCGACACGCGATCGTACACTTTATCAAAATCTAGAAAAATAATATCAGTTTGACCTTGCCTGTCAAGGGTTTTGGCGAGTTCATGTACTGTTTCTAATAGTTGTGTTACGGTAGATAGACCTTTTCGGAAGCCATGTTGCCTGGGGTCAATAAGTTTGTTTTCATCTAGAAATGTTGATAAGTGCTTAAACATAATATGTTCCAATATTTTTGCGCATGTACACAAGAAGGTGATGGGTCTATATGAAGTAACCAAATGTGGAGTGTTCGATTTCGGTATAGGCGTAATTTTACCGTATTTCCAGTCCTCTTGGATCTTAGATTGGGATAAGGATTTGTTAAATATAAGATGCAGATAATGTGAGCTCCATTCAGCGTACCTCACCAAGAAGTGGTTATCAATACAGTCTATTCCGGGTGTTTTCTTACGATCAATTTGAAGCAAAAGAGAAAGGACACCGTCCTGAGATATCGAAATGTTGCTTATTGGGGGAATGTTCTCGAACTGATTGACTGAAGGTGTAATAGTGTCATCTTTCGTGAATACTGAACAAAAGAAGTCGTTAAAAGACGTTGCAATGGTGAGTCGGTCAGTGACGGTTTCTCCGCTAACTACAATGTTAGAAGTTGACTTTTTATTTGAGGAAAAATAGCGCCAAAACTTTTCAGGAGACGAGAGAAAAAAATTTTTCATAGTTACTTTGTGGTAAAATTCTTTAGCCTTTTTAATGCTTTCTTGAAGGCGTTTGCGCATTGACACAAGTTTTTCACTGTTAGCTGGTGATGGAGACTTGCGATGCTGTTTTCTTAATTTTTTTGTCTTTCGTCCCATGCGCACTATTTCCCTTGTAATCCATGGATTAACCCTATGGCTTAAAATTTCTCTGAAGGGCACAAATCGTTCAATGCACGACAAAACAAGTGATTTAAAAAAGTGCCACAAGTCTTCGACAGAGCAATCATTTGACTCGGAAAGAGAACAGAATGTTGGAAACGACATGTCTAGAGCATCAATAATGTCCACATCTTGAGCACGTGAAAAAACTGGAACCGACCGTCGGTATTTTTCTGTTTTGGTGATACAATTTTCAGGGATCGACAAGAAAACCATTTTATGATCTGAAATTCCTTCCATTACTTGTACATCAACGTTTCGACTTGCAATACTCTGGCTAACAATAAAGAGATCCAAGAGAGCTCTTGTCTTTCCGAATGCGCGTGGGCTGTTTGACTAATTGCGTTAAATTATGTAAGAGCATAAGGTCTACAATGGGTTCCGCCGCACAGACGAGTGGCTGCGGAAAATCACCGGACCAGTCGATGGACGGAACATTAAAGTCTCCAGCTAACAACACATTGCTTGTGTCACATCTGCTAGAACACAGGAACTCATTCAGTTTTTCGAAGAATGTGTGATCACTATTTGGGGGGCGATAGAATGCGCCTACAGACAAATTTAGGTCGTGTAAATAGAGTTTGATAATAACACATTCAACGCCCGGTATATCGGTTTGCCTTATCACTTGCAATGATTGTTTTACCATAATAGCAACGCCACCACCACGCGTGTCTCTATCTTTTCGATAAATCTTGTAGCCGGGTGGTGTAACTTCTTCATCGCTTATATCATAATTTAACCACGTTAAACCATATAGTTTGCACCAGTCACATACCTTCGTCATCCATTGGCGTAGCGTAATACCGAGTTTGGTACATGTGAGGCTAGCGAAACGGCCGCGAGCGCATCATGAGCGCGGCATGTAGTCATGTTGTTACACGACACGTATCTGATGTTTATTTTGTTTGCAACAGTATCACCCCTTCGTCATTCATTCATGTCCCGTAATACCAAATTGGGTATAAGTGAAGCTAGCTAAACGGCCGCCAGCGCATCATGAGCGTGGCATGTAGTCATGTTGTTACATGACACGCACCTCATCATTATCATGTTTGTACTAGTCACATTGCTTCGTCATCCATTCACGTACTATAATACCAAATTTGGTATGTGTGACGCTCGCGAAACGGCCACGAGCGCATCATGAGCGTGGAACGTAGTCATGTTGTTAAATTACACACATATCATGATTTTCATGTTAGTGTGTGTCGCTTGTGTTCGCCATGCAATCATGGCATACCATACCAGCTTTACAACATGCCATGTGAACGAAACCCCCGCAAGAGCTGCAGGACCATGAAACGTAAATCATGATATTCATGACATACGTGTCATTATTTTCATGTTATGACTAGCCAAATGAGTTCTTCATGCCGTCATGTTATGCCATAGCAAACTTGGTATTGATACCATTTTCGAAATGGCCAGGAGAGCTCAAAGTCGTAGGCGGCTAGATAGATAGATAGAAAAATAGATAGATAGACAGATAGACAGATAGATAGATAGATAGATAAATAGATAGATAGATAGATAGATATATAGATAGATAGATAGATAGAGATAGATAGATAGATAGATAGATAGATAGATAGATAGATAGATAGATAGATAGATAGATAGATAGATAGATAGATAGATAGATATGCTCAAAGTCGTTGAAGTTCGCTAAAAAATGCTTCGCATTTATTACACACAGCAGCTTTGTCAGACGAAGTCAGTATTGTGTGTAAAGAACAACGTTTTGAATATTTCATCTGAAGCTTCCATAAATTCGCCATAAAATTCGTGTATTCTATTGAGTAGTAAAGTGGCTTTTGTAACTTTGTAAATGTTTCCCGTAATTCCTTCTTATTCTTGGTGTTCTCAAATAGTGTTGTCGAAATCTGTAGCACAGGTTGGTGGGTGTATCCGTGATGTAATTTGTCCTTATTTTTTCGATATGTTGCATTAACTTGAAAACAAGCTGCGTTCTAATGTTCAGTAGAGATCCACGATAACCCTCGAGTGCCCGTGGAACTTTTTTTTTTGTAGTACAGTCTGCTTTATATAATTTTTTCCGTGTGGTTGTGCCTCAAATAATTATGAATAAGTTAGTCGAGATTGAAATAGTGCGTAATACAATGAAGTTTTCAGGAAGGAGGAAGCAGAGTACCTAATCCATATAAAGAACCAACAGTTCATCTTGATGCTGTTACAGTTTTGTCCGCATATATGTTCCAGGTCAGATCTTTCTGAAACCAAACTCCGAGAAATTTTTGACATTTAACCTTCTCGATTATTCTGTCATCAAAAACAATAGTTACGTTGCAGTTTCCCGGTTTAATAGCTGCGCCAAATATTATATAATTTATTTTGCAAGAGTTCATTTGTAATTTGTTTTGTCGTAACCAAGAAGAGTGTTGCTTCATATAGTAGTTCACTTTTAACTCGAGATCTGATATAGTGGCAGCTCTAAAGAAACTGATAGTACTGTTTGCGTACATAACTAATTGTCGTCACTCAGGGGTATCACACAAGTCATCGATATACGTAATAGACATCAGGGTCTAAGTATTGAGCCTTTTGGGACACCCGTATTGATTTCCGTGTAAGACGAATTATCAATATTTATGCTACGCACTGAAATCGCCTTGTTAGTTAACAACGTAATAGCATAGAGTTTCATACAATTATACCTAGAGCAAAATCTGGTGCTGCAATCGTGTATCTCCGTGGGCATTATGAGAAGTACAGGCTTCGCATTGGATAGGGTTAGCTAGTGAACTGTGTACAGACTTTTTTTTTCTACAGTTTCAGTTTCATTCTTCGCGCAGCGGGGATAGTGGCGTGTGGTAAAAAGCACTGAAGCAGTGCCTCTGTTGTTAAAAAAGACTGAAGACCACTAGGTCTCAAGTTTGCTGCGACGTTGGAGCTTTACGTGTCGTATTTGGCAGTTTAAACGAAGTTTCATTTACTCACCGCTGCGTATGGATGTAGCGTCTCATGCCAGGGCAGGATATTGCGTCGAGTGTACAGTTTTTCACGAGTGCATTTTGCCTAAACTTTTTTTAAAATGACTTCAATACGATGACGAAGCTAAGTACACGCACCGTCCCACTCCGCTAACTCTACCTCGCAACAAAACCAGAAGTGCGTGTGGGGCACATCACTTGGAGAGTCGCACCTGGCATCGCCGCAGACGATACGTTGTTTCTCACTTAATAGTGTACTGTTATTTAAATAAATATATAGTTAGTACTTTCGAGAGAAAACAAGCATGTTTGTTTTGAATAAAGGAGATGAATAAACTTTATTATAAGAAACCAGCAGGTTTAGGTGTCCGGGCCTAAGCCTCCCATGAAAGGACGTCAAAGGCTTGCCTCGACGTTGCCTCCCGGGCGTGCTGGGTCGGCAAGGTTTGGTCGTAAGGAGTGGGGCTCCGCAGAGCCTCATGGAGCGTAGTAAAAATATTTACTAAATCTTGACGCCAAATCTGGAACGCGATGGCAGAGCAATGCATACCCTGATGATTAAATTTGCTCTGGTTTCATTTTTGCCGCCTCATTACAAAAGCTTTTCCCAACAAAGTTTACGTACAAACAAATAAAGCAAGTTTCAAATAAATACAAGTTCATATCCCTTTGTCTTACACTCGGAAAAGAAGCGTCTCGAATCTCAAGAACATAATTCAACCGAAGTACAACCGAAACCTGTACTTTCCATAATTGATATGTGGGGTTTAACGTCCCAAAACCACCATATGATTATGAGAGACGCCGTAGTAGAGGGCTCTGAAAATTTCGACCACCTGGGGTTCTTTAACGTGCACCCAAATCTGAGTACACGGGCCTACAACATTTCCGCCTCCATCGAAAATGCAACCGCCGCAGCCAGGATTTGAACCCACGACATTTCCATAATTCCCCCGGGGGGTACAAGCACCACTGAAGAATTACGCGTAGACACTAGCGCCAGATTCTCCTCTAGTCAATATTTTATGAAACTCTAGGCGTAATAGTTTGAGTGCGTTAGGTTACCCCGAACACCATACTTTTCAAGTTTATCAATTCATACGTTGTGGCAAACTGAGTCAAATGCTCTTCTGAGATCAATAAATAGACCTGATGTACACGTTCAATTTTCAATATATGATATAATTTAATGTTTAATATAAGAAGAGCTCCTCCGCATGACTTCCGTTTCTGAAAACCGTACTGCACGTCAGTGATTACATTGTATTTATTGAAAAATTTCTGTAGCCTAACGTTCAAGAAACTCTCAAAGACTTTTGATAAGACAGGTAAGACAAAAATGGGCTGGTAATTTGTCATAAGATGTTTACCCCCAAATTAGTCAATAGGTCACACTCGTGTTATTTAACGTAGATCGAGAAGTAAACCCCTTTCGAACATGCTGTTTATCATGCAAACTGAAAGGGATGCGATAATATGCGCAATATATTCAATTGGTGCTGATTTAACGCCATCATGGCTAGCAGATACTTTGTTTTCGACATTGAGGAGCAGTTAAGTAACTTCAGCAGGTGTAACAAGTGTAAGTATGATAGAGTTAGAAATGCTTGAACTGTTCGAAATACTGTTCCTTCTTGTCAGAATACTGGGTGCTATAAACAAAACATTCATTTAAAGCAGCTGCTGCCTTCGTACGTGTCAACACACCTGTGGGTTTTCAGGGGCGAAGCTCCATAATGCGTCGCTTGTCCAGACTCATAGTGAGTAACCTGTGGCACATACCCGCATTGCAGTGGCACATATCCGCCCTCTGACACATATCCGCATGTCCACGTGTTAGGAAACACGTAGCATGGCGTCGCTATCACGCTCTCGGTGTTAACAAAGCGCTGACAGCAGTAATGTGGTACATGATGTCGTTAAGTCTTGGATTGTACGCTGGATGGCGGTACTTGTATATGACGAATATATGATTAAAAAAGTGAGATGGTGGTACTTCAAGTCTTCACTAGATGGGCGCATGAACGCACGGACGGACGGACGGACAGACAGACGGACGGACTGACATACAGATGGACAGGCAGACAGACACACTGATGGACAGATGGACGAACGAATGCACGGACGCACGCAAAGACGGACGCGTGGACGGACGCACGAACGGGCACACGTATAGATGGACTGACGGACGGACGCACGGATGGATGCATGAACAAGTGCACGAACGGATGGACAGACGCTCGGATGGAACAACGGATGGATTGATGGACGCGTCACCCCACTTGTCATCATTCATTTTGTGGATATTCTGCGATTTTTCTGTGTTGATGTCAGTGCTTTTTGTCTTCATGGCATTAAGGTCTCTGACTTCAATCTAAAGTTTACTAGGGTCATTCTTCATTTTATCAAATAATTTTGCGTAGTACCTAATTTTTGCCTGCTTGAGTACAGCATTCACTTTATATCTGAATTTCCTAAAGTCACTAAACAAATCAGCACTTTTGCATTTTACAAACTAGTGATGAAGTTTGTTCTTTTTTGTTATCATTTTTAACAAGTGAGCATTTCTCCAATGTATGCGTATTTTCTGGTTCTTGCGGTTGTGTGGCTTTAAAGGAAACGCTTGGTTATAACAGTGGATCAAATTTAAAAACATTATTCGCCGAATTTGCGTCTTGCTAATTAAACACACATCACCTATCTGTTGACAGTATCAAGGAACAGGAAATGGACAATGCTGTGGCATGAAAACTACGCGCCAAAATTTTCTTTCTCCCTTTTCCTCGCTTACAATTGCAACGAATGAAGCAGAAAGAATGCAGATGATCAGTTCTCTCAGATGATTGCAATCGCATGACGCAGTCAGTTGGGTGTATGTTAGTTATACATATATCAAGTGGTGTACACGTTGTTACCGTGAACCTGGTAGGTTCCGTTATTACGTTTGCATGCATGAACGGAATAATTAAACGAGAAAGCTCTTTAGATGACATGTCATCAGCCAACATATTTATGTTTAGGTCACCCATTAGGACAAAGGGGGAAGACGAATGACTGAGGAAATTCAAAAGTTGTTCTAAGAAAGTGAAAAACGGAGGCCGATATATAAGCACGATTGCGACATATTCTAAGCGTATCGTTATGCTTTCTACGTTGCTCGTTACACGAAAGAATTGTTGAACTAGCTCATCTGCAAGGCATTGTTTAACATAAACTGCCACACCACCACCTTTGCTGCTTGTTCTTACTAGACCATAGTTTCACAATATGGATGGTCATCATAAGTTTCACAATAGGGGGGGTCATCATTCATTGTGAGCCATGTTTCACATTGCAATAAGATGTAAAAATTGTGTGTTATTGTCTCAAACAGGCAATTCAGTTTGTCCTCTTTGTTTTTAATACTTCGCACAATAAGAAAAAAGTTTAAGTAGTTTGCTATTAGGAACTAATTTATTGAACGAAGGAATATCGTAATATGCCCTCTCCATTAGATCAAACTTTATTAAAAAAACATGTTGCTCACGCTACCATTTTTCAGCGTCTTCCAAGCTGCCGATTCGAACACTGGCGAGCATTGTATCCTGTAGCAATTTTCATACCACTTTTCCAGTGTATTTGGATGGTTTGAAAACCGAGTGCGACACGTATACACGAACAGCTAAGACTTAGCCGCTCTTGTCCACGTGTCACGATCGTATTTCAAGCCATAATGAATCACCAGCTGCCCCATTAACCACTTTTGCAAATTTAACTTGGAGCGAATTTTTGTAAGAAATAGATGATCGTTCGAGCATGCTATACAACTGTGCTCCGCGTTTACCTCCGATGAATTGTAGCACTTTTTTTTAACTGCAGATTTCCGTGGTCGCGAACCTTCCCGTGGGCGAGAATCTTCAGGATCACATGTTCATGGGTGGTATGGCTGCC
Organism: Rhipicephalus microplus; assembly: GCF_043290135.1. Lineage (NCBI taxonomy): Eukaryota > Metazoa > Arthropoda > Arachnida > Ixodida > Ixodidae > Rhipicephalus > Rhipicephalus microplus. The sequence goes on along the minus strand of NC_134705.1, from coordinate 43,460,905 downwards.
ACGACCGACGTTGATGCCGGACTACATCCACAAAATATAGATGTAGTCAAAGAGTATGCACGAACAAAAGCAGGTAAGATCACGGTATATCCCCATCAGACACCAATAAATCTTGTGAAGGATTTTTTTTCTTTCGTTTCTATCATCTATGACTCTAGAGAATAAATTATACACATCGAAAAAATTCTACATACCTCTGTTTCAGTTTTAGGTCACCTGCACAATTGTGTACATCGTGCCCCACCTAATACAAACACACCAGATTGGCTGGTAATAGCAAAATACGAAAAGGTTGATTTACACACAAGCCAACGTTATGCTGACATTGTACATACTGTGTTTCTCATGCAAACTGTGCTTTCGATCATTCATTTCTTATGAAAAGCGTAAAAAACAATTCTTGATGGCAGAAAGACAAAGGAACACATTGCAGTTTGGGCAGGGGATGCGCGTTCGATCTTGCAACGCTGAGCAAAATGTTGTGCGGAGTGGGCTGGCCAGTGGTTTAGGCCATCATAGTGAACAGCGTTGACTGGCCTTGGCTCCACGTTGTGTACTTTGCGGGGGGGGGGGGGGGGTCCAGCCAGCTCCTGGAGGCTTGGGCGGCCCCGTTTCTTCGCAACGTTTTTGCTGCACATTATGAGTGCCATGGCAACTTCATTCTGGAATGCCAACAAATCCAGAGAGTTCTTACGCTGCATTCGGTTCGCTTCCGCATGTTTCACGTATTCGAGCCACCTGTTAACTATGGCAAAAGAGAAAAAGTGGCATATGACTCGCACTGGCCATTCCTTGGTTCTTTGGCGGAGAGGGTACAACGAGAGGAGAAAATCGATTTTGTCCACGCCTCCCATAAAGGTGTAGTCTTTATGAGAGCAGGGCATGGGATGTCGACGTCCTGTTTTGTGGCCTTGCTCTACTTCCTTGCAGTGGACAGGTCATCCACACTCACGTAGCTTGATGCGACGTTTACAACTCAGTTGTCTTGCCACCGTAGCAGAATGACGTCCCCGTTTTTTTTGGGACTTTCTAGTCGTAGCTTCTTCTGCATTCACGTCTCAGCTGCTTCTCAGTCTTCGAGACGCAGCCTTGCAGTCGATTGGCGCGGATTGTTCCGACTGCCCAGATCACTATGTACTTCAGTTCTTGCAGAAGACCTACGAATGTAACATAGTTATCGAAATAACATTTGAAATTTCGATACAAGGGAAGTCTTTAAAGGGCCACTCACCAGGATTGACAATTTTGATCTGACAAACGCAACACGTAGATGAGGCGTTCATGATAACGTCTACCAAAATTTCCCACGCTACGCGCCGCGGGAACGGGTCAAATTACAAGATGAACGCTGCTTCTTCTTCCTTTTGCAGGCGCGCGCCCAGAGAATGAGGGTATGACGTGTGCGTATGAATGGCCCTACGTACACGGCGATGTAGTGACGTTGGTCCTCTACGTAGACGATTATGCTCCGATCGCCAACAGTGGCACGTGACATGGCGAAAATTATTCAACACAACACGCGTAGTTTGTATATTCGTTGCATGAATAGATTAATAAATCTCTAAATAAATAATGAGACGCAATAAGGAAATGTGAGCGAGTTTTTTTTCTTCGTTATTTCCCCGTGAATTGCAACGAGATGCGGGGCTCATGTGCCGGCGTTTCGCATGCCTTCGTGTCCTCACGGCCGTGGTCAGCGCTTCCAGCAGACGACAGCCGTGAAACGCTCCTACGTGTTTAGCAATTAATTGTGCTCATCAATTCTACTGCGCCTAGGTCAGCGTTTGCAAACGATCCCGCAGAAACAGGCAGTAGACCTCAAAACAACGCTGGTGAAAAAAAAAAAAATAACACCGCTCGCGTGCACGAGGGTTGGGCTTGTTCGGGCACGTCATGCGCACGTGACCTCTTGGTCCGATGCCGGAGAGGGAAAGGAAGAAATTTGGCTTGCGAAGCCTACGCGGAGCAGCGGCAAGGGTTTCAAGCTCACCTCCTTTCATCCTTGTTTTGCACCGCTTCTAAAAAACAGTTTTCTCAGCTCGTAATGAACCGATTCAAAAAATGTTTGTGGCAAAATGTTCCTCATCCGACACCCAACAAATTCCATGGTCTGAATGAAATTTGGTACAAGGCCTGGTGAGTGGCCCTTTAACAAGCCTCATGACGATTGAGCCACCCAAGCCAAGCCTCTTGTGCTCCTCGGACACACCCGTGCCTTTTCCTTGGTACAGTTCAAAGCATTGAGCCATGCCCACTGCACTACAACAAAGGAACACCTTTACTCTCTCTGGTTGGGTTTGTTCCTGATGAACTATTTCGCCGCTACCCTGCCTGTAAACGGGATGATTTGCTCATCAATGCTAGCTGTTGTGCTCCGAAGGGGGCAACTGTAAAACACGTTCTTTGACGACGTTGAGGAGTGGCCGCACTTTCCAAAATTTGCCAGCTGGTGAGTGCGGTGTTGTTGACTCAGTGACTTGTAGAGCAGACCAGAACCTGAAAAATTTATCCACGCTCATTGTTTCACAAATCGAAGTAATCTGTGTCGCTGGTTGCCAATGCATGCGCATGCGCGAAAATTTCAGGGTTCCCATTAATCAGTACACCAAGAAATCTTTTTATCTCATCTGGAGTGGTTGCGAGAATCGTCCTGGTCGTTTCCATGACATATATGTTTGTGCATCTTGCCATTTCTTCAAACACTTCCCCAGAAATGTACTTCAGGCCCCGCCGCGGTGGTCTAGTGGCTAAGGTACTCGGCTGCTGACCCGCAAGGTGCGGGTTCGAATCCCGGTTGCGGCGGCCGCATTTCCGATAGAGGCGAAAATGTTGTAGGCCCGTGTGCTCAAATTTGGGTGCACGTTAAAGAACCCCGGGTGGTCGAAATTCCCGTAGCCCTTCACTACGGCGTCTCTCATAATCATGTAGTGGCTTTGGGACGTTAAACCCCCCATATCAATCAATCAATCAGAAATGTACTTCAGAAAGTACTCAATGGGTTTGGCGACTGCAACAGGGTCATCGTACTCACCATAGAATGTGGTGTCTGGGTGCACGAAGTTCTTTGCGGTCCATGAAACTCTTGTTTTCGCAGTGAACTCTCCATCGTTGTCGTTTTCGTCCACTGGTGATGAAGGCCCGGTCGCGACGTCTGGTTGGTTGTCCTGCGTTTTACCTATATTCTTCATTATCACAAAAATTGATTTGCAAGCACGAAGAAAATGAAATAACTGCTTACAGTATAAGTCGGCTGATGGTCGCCTTCCTCGTCGTCCGTCGAACTGATGTCTGACGTATTCCCATCCGAATTTCTAATTAGTAGATTTTCAGCTGCTTTATTTTTTATTCTCATTCGATTCTTTGCATGGTCCGCCAGCTCGAAGTATGAAAAAGCAAAATAATAGCCTTTTTGAGCACTTCTGCAGCACCACTAGCGAAATGGCAAGAAATGTAGTGTTGTATTGGTAGCGGCACAATGCACACAAATGTGTACGCATAAAGTCAACTCCTCTTATCGCGACAAATTCGCTGTCATAAAGACTGATATTCAGTCAAGTTGTTAATGAACTTCCCCGCACCAGCCACCAAGCATTCACAATGATTCTGAGATTGTGCCATTAGGTGAAAACTGTGCTATTGTAACCCACTTACCAGAACTGCCGTAGAACGATGATGATGATGATGATGAACCTTCAGCTTTCCTGGCACTCGCCCACATAGGGGGATTGGCCAAGAACCGGGCGGCAGGATCATCAAGTGTGCTAAGTCCGGCATTCAGGTAGTCTCGTAGCCGCAAATAATAACAATAGACAAACAAGGTAACCTTTTTGTTGCCATTATGTACTCACACACAGCAGAGGAAACCTTTCTGTGGCTATAACCTAATGTAATCCCTCCGAAGGATAAAATTACTTCCACGTTTATTTTAAACCTAGCTTCTCAATTGGTTCGACCAGGTATATTTTCCTTTGATAAGAATATCGTTGGCAGGATAAAAAGAAATGATCTATTGATTTTGATTCCTTGCGAAATAAACACAATGGAGATGCTGTTAGTCCGGCTTTATGTAGGTAGTAATTAAGACGCGGAATTCTGCATCGTAATCTGGTGATTGTTATTTCTAACTGCCGAAATACACACCACTGTTTGTTCCAGCAAAATCTTAGGTGTACGGAGTCTCTGACTTTATCCAATGATAATTTTTCTAATTTCTTGCGCAAACAAGCATTTCCATATCTGAGTGCTGTTACGTAGGCGAAATCAGGTAAAATAGGTGAGAGTGGTCCGCTTAAAGATGCTTTGGCTAACGAGTCTGCCATCTCATTTTGATAAATCCCGCAGTCGCCAGGTATTCATAGCAAGTGAAATTTTTTCATGTTTGCTGGTAATAAAGTGCTAATCATACCCAATAATGTCAATTTTTTGCTGTAGTTAGTGCAGTGCATACTGACAGAGAATCGGTAAGTATGACCGCTTGTGATTCGCTTGCAGGAAGTTTACGAAGTGCTAGAATTATAGCAAATAATTCAGCGATGAATATAGGCGTGTAATCTGGTAATCGAACTGAGAAAGACCAGTTGAGAGAAGTACAGAAGATGCCTACTCCAGCCTTTTCGTTCAATACGGATGCATTCGTCGCAATAATGTTGTTTATAGACGATGATTCAAGTAATCTTGTAACCGATTATTTAAATATCGAAGGGGCAGTTGTTTCGCATTAGAAGGGAAAATATCATCAAATTTAATTTCAAGTTTTGAATTAGGCATCTTCGTTATGGCAATCTGATAAATATTTTAATTAAGAGGGTCTAGCAGCGCTTGGACGAACCTAATCTGAGGGGAGTGTAGTCTAGACCATTGTGTTCCAAAGAATGTGGTTGGTTTTTGAATAAAAACGTAAGACGCTTGTCGCAGAGGCAAATAGTACATATTTAAGAAAGTGTGAACTGTAAGTATTCTAAACCGAGTTAACAAAGGTGGAAGACGCGCTTCCACATACAAAACATTATTTGCCACAAATTTGAAGAGTCCAAGACAGAAGCGCAATGCTTCTCTTTCTAATAATATAATTGTCTCATCTTGTAAGCCGCGCTGCCTGAAAATTATACGCACCCGAATTCCATATTAGGCCGCATATACATCTTGTAAATCATTATCAATGAACTCCTACGCAATCCTATTTTTCTGTTTCCCAATTCACGTAACTACCCCAAGGCACGTGATGCTTTACAACCAACCTCGTCTATATGGCTTTTCCAATTTAGCGTCCTATTATATGCGATGCCTCGGTATTTCAGGAAATCAACCTGGAGAATGAGCTCGGTACGATACATTGCAGAAATGTTGACACGATCCTTAAAAGAGAATGGCAGAAGCGCACTTTTTTGACGTTTAATGACACATGGATATTGTCAGGCCATCCTTCTAGCATGTTCATGTAATTCTGTAATGCCTGATATGATGAGTGCAGATCACTGTTGCTAAAAAAGCAATATCATCTGCTTACACGTAAATTTGGATATCCTGTTGAGTTGGAATGGAACTCAGTAATATGTCGAATAACACCAGGGATAATACTGAGCCCTGAGGTACACCTCGTGTTTGTTTATATCCTTTAGAAGAGCATCTATCCAAGAAGCAATAAAATTCTTGGTCTTTCACAAACTCTGTAATCTATGCTGCTATATTAATTGGAAAGCGATAGTCTTGCATCTGCTGGATTAGGATAGGATACTCCACTTTGTCCTACGCTTTAGCTAATTCTAGAGTGACTAGTGCACAGTATTCGCGGCGATGCCGAGCCAGCTGTATGCGACTTTCCTAATCCTCATGTGCGCACCAAATGGAGTATCCCGATCTAAAGCCAATTTGTCTGTGGTTTAATATTGTATGTTCATTGATACAGTTTATTATACGGGCTTTTAAGACTCTCTATACAAGCTTGACCAGGTTAGATGTCAAAGAAATAGGCCTTATGTTATCCAGAGTAAACTCCATTCCCTGTTTCTTAAGTATCAGAATTATTTTGGAAAGCTTCCAATCTCCCGGAATCCAAGAATTTTTCAGTGTATAATTAACTATAATACAGATTTCGTGTGGGGATATTTTGTATAGCACTTTAATCACAGTAGAGGTCACCCCATCAGGTCCAGGAGCAGCGGGTGCTAACCTCTTCATTACATCCGCCACTTCAGCTAAAGATACCTCCTGGAAATCACAATTCACCCTTTATTTCCCCAGGGACTTTGGCATAATTGTCGTAAACCTGGTTTGCAAGCCTTTGGCAATATTTTCTAAGAAATCAAAGAATTCGCGAGGAGACATAATGGTGGAATGAATGCTTTCTGCCTATGGAATTGTTTTTATCGCACGCAAAAACCTGAAAAGCACTTTCTTATTTTTAGATTTAGACAGATAATTAAATTTATTCATATCATAGTCTTCTTTTGCTTTGCGCACTAGACGCTCAATATCAGCGGCCATGAATTTATAATCACTCCAATTTTCAGGGCATTGGTTAATTAACAGGTTTTTCCAAGCCGCTTTTCGCTTTCTATACCCGCTGACACAATCTAGATTCCACCACGGGCTAAGAGACCCCGCTGTGTTGGAGTTTACAGTAAACGTTGAATGTTTTATTTATTTTTTCAACACCGCACATAGACACATAGCCCTAAGGTCTTCCTGCGTTTCCTCGCAAAAAATTAACGTAGATTTTAAGTATTTTTATAATTTAGCATAATTTATGAATGAGCCAACTTTCTCTGCCAAACTATACCTCGGGAACTTAATTTCAAAAGTAATGGGAAGGTGGTCGCTGTTTGTAGCACAATCTAATATATTCCACCTGGATATGCTTAAAGTGGAGCTGAAAAATGTTAAATCAATAGTCGATTTAGAGTTACCTCTTACAAATGTAGCAACGTGTGAGTTCAAGCAGGAAAAGTTATTATCAAGCGTCCATTCCCACAAACGTCTTCCGCATACATCAGATTTGAAGCCCCAAGACACATGGTGTGAATTGAAATCTCCACACAGTACTATTTCTTTTCTGCATGAAGCTACCATAATATCGAGGCATCTCGTGTCTTGAACTCCTGCAGGAATGTATACATTTGCAAAAGAGAAAGGCGAGCAGTCTGGTAGTGTTATGTCTAACACCAGAATTTCGTAATTCGTATCCATACACTGATACGATATCTTGGCTCTGTGACTAAATTCTGTTGATATTAAGAAAGCCAGACCGCCACCTCTACTCGGCCAATCCAGCCGGATTAATCGATAATTTTTCATGTAAATTTTTTTTACCGTTAGCAAGCCAGGTTTCCTGAATGGCAATTATGTCGGGATAAATTTGCGAAGAAATATATTGTAAATCTGTAGTTGCCGACCAAATAGACCAGCAATTCCACTGCAGAATTTTTAGGAAACCTATTTTGATGCTGTACTCGCAGAAGAAACTGCCTGATCCAGAATATCTTTTTTCAAGAAATCAATTTTTGAAAGGTTCTCAAAGAAGTCTTTTTTGACAAGTATTTCTTGGATTTGGGATTCTGAGAAGACTTTTTAGAAGGGGAAGATCTGTTACGTTTCAAAGTTCTTTGAGATTCTGTGTCCATATCTGTAAAGTCTCCTGAATCATCTGTCACAGGTTCTCACTCAGCCCGAACTCTATTTTTTGAAGGTCCTGCTTTCAGAGAGATAGATCTATGATTAACTGTCAGAGTTTCCTCCTATGTACCCCTTGAAATCAACAGAGCGTGCGAATCCCGATTTTGCACAGAAACTGTACCAATGATTTGTGTCAGCTGTTGCGTTAACATATCAGCCAAGGCTTCAAAAAGAGTAGCTGCCAGACGCTGCATTGCCTTTTCAGTAGACTTTTCAATAGCCTCAGTTATCGACTTTGCGAACGATGCATCCATTGCCGCTCTGTGTCGGGATGTTATGCCTGCGTAACCTTTCGATCTTTCTTGCATTTCTGCTACCGCCTCCCTCCTAGAGCAACGCCTGCGTTCTATGATTTCTAGAACACCCATTTCTCTTTCTTTTGCACCACATTCAGCAGAGTCTGCAGGGTGCGCTCCATTACACAAGCAGCACTTCAGGTCATCGGATTTGTAATCGCAGCTGTCATGACTCTCTCCGCACAGACGACATCTAGCCTGTGATTTGCATCCTTTCATGCTGTGGCCGAATCGCCAACATTTCATGCTGTGGCCAAATCGCCAGTATAAGGGTTGCAGCACAAGCACAGAAGAATAGAAGAAAGGCAAACGAAAGGCGAAAATGGAAGGCGAAGAGGGCTAACTGAGCGCTGACTACAAATTGAATTTATTTTTCGCAGCACACATGTTCATATTGTAGCGAAACTTCGGGGTTGTTTAAGCTATACACATCTGATGACCATCCGGACAAGCAAGCGTGGGAGCAATTTCGCACAGGCAAGTGATGACAAGTCGACGCGATGACTTCGATGAGCACTCATTGGGGGGGAGGGGGTTATTTATCTAATACAACTTAAATTTACACAATGTACTAGGTCACATATACAAAACATGAAAAATGGTGGCATGCCCCTCGGCTTGCATGACTAGTCTCAGGTTGTGAGATGCGCTGTTGACCCCAAGTCCGCTCACCCCAAAAAGAGCCCGAGTCACTGCTTAAATAGAGTTTTCCAGCATTCACGGGTGCGTGGACCAATCAGGCAAGCTGAGGATAACCAATCCAACAAGAGTTTTTATGGTCGCGTGAAGCCTGTGTTGCAACAAAACTGTGGCAGCTTCTGGAAACGGGCACACTCTCTAAAACGGCCTTGACGCGCTAATAAGTGCTCTATTTTGGTCCCCTTTTGCCCCCGAGGACCTAAGCGGCGGCTCGTTTGTTTGAAGCGTTGGGGGCGCAGTGGTTAGAAGAAGGAGAAAGGCACCCAATCTCTGTAGTATGGTCAAAAGCACGGCGTGGTGCCTGCTTTGGCGCGAAGCGCACTGTGACCGACAGAAAGCAGCCCTTTCTGTTCAGACTCTCATTCTTCCTCAATTCACCTTCTTCGAGACAAGCCGTTAAATAGCGCCCCTAACAAGAGCATCTGGCAAAGAACAAACTCCAGCTGTAGATACAAAAGAAAAAGCTTTCCGCGTGACATTACCTTTGCACAATATATACAAACAGGTAGAATCTTTCAACAAGCAGACATGAGCAACGTGACACAATTATGGGGGAGTGTCCGATAAAAACGAAGGCACAATGATAAAATGGCTAACCTCTATCTAAAAGCGCGATCTCTTTGTCATGCAAAACCACAGAAGGCTAGCTCACGCATTCGTCACCAAATTTCCTAATATGATACGCCTGAGCGATTTCACGCATCAATTTGTCCATATGACGTACCAGCATACTCACAGCCTGAAATCGATGCTGGCACCCGCAACTTTTGCAGTTAAATACAAGGTTAACATATCCCTTTGCATGAATTGTTCTTGTGCTCTCCCAACCTTTTACTTGTGCGTCGTCTAGCTTAATCTCTATAACAACGGCTGCACATTAAAGGAAGCATGTAGGCATCACCAACTGCGCATTATATATGCTTGTTTACGTGTTTTACGGTGCATGTCTAACTCTTTATGGTAATTCCACAGAGACCTTCATCTGTCAATCTGCATTCTGGCCTACTTTGTACGAGGCTGATAATACCACATTCACACCATATATCGAGCCCACTTTTTTCAAACTATGAGATATATTGTGGAGGTTAGGAATGACAGCCACTATATTTAACAGATTAACAGACTTCGTTTAGTGGGATTTTCGTAATCTGTCATATGTTTAGTATGCGGAAAATTGCTGCGAAAAATCAAACAAAAGCAAGAGGAGCCTTTTTGCAAAAGCAAAAAAACCTACATATGGATCAATGAAATCAATTGTACATGCTACTCAGCCACCTGGAGCTAAGGCCATGTTTTGCTAGTTGGCTTTTGAAAACGAACATGTAATAACCGGAGTACGTTGCGGAATAGAAAAAGGTTTTGAAAGAGTTGAATGTATTTCTGGGTTCTTTAGGGAGTGAAATATCAAGCTAAATGCAGTGAGCCTAATTTGCCGGGAATAGAGTCGAATACACTTTCAGTCACTAATAACGTTGCATTGAGTAGTGAGGAGCTCATCAACATCTTTAGTGGTTTGTTTTACTATACGACAAGTAATGAAGGGAGGCACACGTGTACATTGTGATTCTACGGCATACTTAAAAGAACGTTTTCACTTGCACATCGAAGCCTTGTACAGAAGTAAAAAAAAACAGAACTGATAATAGTACTATAATGATCATAGAGTTTTACGTTCCAAACCACCTTGTGATTATGAGAGACGTCGTATTGGAGGGCTCCGGAAATTTAGATGTCCTGGGGTTCTGCAACGTGCACCTAAATCCAAGCTCATGGGCCTCGAGCATTTTTGCCTCCATCGAAAATCTGGTCGCCTCGGTCAGGATCTCTCTGTCTTAGAAATCGCTACAACAGGAAAGTGAAACGTGTGTAAACAGGGAAACAAGGCACCTGTTGTCCAACGTTTTGTCACAACCCCGAAGGAATAAATGCTATAGCATCTAATTGTATTGTCACGTGAAGAATGGCAAACTTACAGCTCGTTCTCGAAGCAGAAAACACGCACAAAAAGGACATACATAAAACGAGTGTGAACTCTAACGACTGTCGTGATTGTTACCTGTGTGTGAGCTGCCCACTGAGTTCGCACGCGCTACCGCTGCACGAGCGAAGAACCTTCGTTGTCACTGAAACTTCAATGCACACTTTTAGGGAAACTCTACAGTACAAACGGCCACGGTCACGAGATAAGCGTGAGCGCGAGAGTGACCCACCCTCTCGAGGCATGAAATCTCGGGGTGGTTACCTTGGGAGCAAGCTCAGCGGACCCTTCGTGACATCTCGCGTGGGATAAAAAATGCATGATGAAGTTGCCGGCGGTAAATGGTGTATTTAAGAAATGCCTCACCATTAGCAAACTAAAGAATGCTCCAAGTGTCCAGCTGTAATATTCAGCGCACTCGTGCGCTGTATGTTTTTTACACGCGTCCTTTCTCGAGGTGCTTCCCGAGTTGCTTTTCCTAATTTCGAGCTGTTCGCTGCTCTTCCGCTAATATCACAATTGTTGCTAATGCATCCAGTCTTTTACCTTTTTGGTGAAACAATAAACAATAAACACGTAACTACCTGTGTAAAGGCAAATTTCGCTTCCGTGTTATACCGTTTTTTATGACAAAGATATCAGCCATGTTTTTTTTTTCATTGAAAGTTTTCGTTTTTCCGAACTTTCTGGTGTCTTTAGGAAATATAGAAATAATTTGCATGATTTTGAAGCAGCACAATGATAAAAGTGACCAGCCGTCTCAATTAGGGCGAGACATGTTCCGGTTTGACGGCTGCGACGCCGCTGTCTCACCAATTTGGCGGCGGGGGGGGGGGCTGTTTTACTCCGCTTTTGCTGAAAGCTAGCTCGCAGTCATGGCCAGCTAGCATGGTCATCCTTCAATATGTCATACATGGTTACGATGTTCTTATTTGTAAAATACTGCCAACATGAGTGGTTCTTCTGAAGCATTAAGGAAATGTATAAAAATTGTGTTATACTATTCTATTGCAATTCTTCAGTGAAGTTCAGCCTTCTTCATTTAGTTCAAATTTCTCGTTCACAAAATTGACCAAGGTTAGAAAGTTCTCACAACTACAGATAAATAATTGTTCAAAACACCCTAATAGGAGATTTATCTAAGGCGCCTTCCATACGTTTGTCTGTCTTGCTAAAGTATAAATCACTAAGAACAGGAGCTAGCTGAGAACCAACATATTCCTGATTTGTGCCCATGGATTTCTGCATATGGAGGACTCTTCGAGGCATCCACTCACATCCACAGCAGAGTCACTCTTCACTGCCCTGGCGCTACATCAACATAGCTCAGAGCTTCATGTTCCCGATGAATTTTGTGCAACGATCCCCGGCGACATCTCTATACCGATGGACCTATTGCAAAAGGACGTTCCGGTTGCATGAGATCAGCAAATGGAGGACCTCACAAAGAGATATATGTTTGTCCTAACTGGAGATGGGCCTATGAATAAGCATTTCACAAGTCGTGGGGTGCCACAAGGGGACGTTTTGAGTCCGACTCTCTTCAACCTGGTTCTGGCGGGGCTCACCGAAATGCTGGCACAGACGGCTCATATATCTCTCTAGGCTGTTGATATCTGCATCTGGGCGTTCGGCGTGACACGACCTCAAATGCGTGCAAGAATGCAGAAGGCGGCAACAATTACATTGCGTGCCTTCCCCAGCAAAGTTTGCCTAGCGCCACAGAAAAATGCGCCGCCGTGGCGTTTATATATATACATGTCGCATATATAAAGCTTGCTCATTGGCCTTGAGAATATATATAAGTTCGTTGCCGGGAAATCGTGGAGCCACTCCGTGTACTCGATGCTACTACTTTTACAGACCTCTTTCTCGGACTCCTCTAAAACAGCCTTCATTCCCTGTCTAACACGTGCAAGACTAACATCCGTGCACTACAGAGCGTAGAAGCCCAAGCACATCGGACTTGTCTTGGCCTTCCAAGATGCTCATCGAATGTTGCAACTATTGCTATCGCACAAGAACAGCCGTGTACAACGTATATCATTGTCGAGAAGTTCATAGCAAACAATCGGCATTTATGATGGCTTCGGTCACATCATTTAGCGTGTTTGACAGTGCGGAGGCCCCGTGCTTCATTGTGCGGTATTGTGATGAAACACCAGGACATATTACGGCATGACATCAAACTACCTGTGATGCGTACAGAATCTGCGTTACGGAGTCTGTATCGACCGCACGTATGCCTATCGGTTCCGGAAAACGTTAAAAAGCCGCGCATGCACCGCCAGCCCTGAATCAGTTGACTTTGCGTCAAATGGATGAAACGTACTTTGACCACATTCATCCATGTTCACACAAATGGCTTCACTAATCCCAACAGCTCTACAAGAGCAGTGGTTTTTTTAATCGGGTAATGCATTGCTACATTCAAGTTCTCTCACACCACGACGTCCGCAGCAGCAGAGCTCGCAGCACTTCAACATGCCATCAAGTACATTCTTCAGTGGCTACCTAATCAATGGGTGATCTTTTGCGACTTGAGGTCAGCCTTAGAGACAATATGGTTCACTTTATGGTACAGATTACACGAACAGTCCGAATATGAGAAGGGGCTCGATTACCGCGGAGCACTCGAGGAAGGTAACGATATTCTATTTCAATGTTTGCCTATTCATGATGAAATTAGCGGCAATGACCACTCCGATCAAGCTGCACGATTGGCTCATGACCAAGACCTGCGGAAGCCCATACCACTCATGAAAACGGACACTGCAAGGCGACTACAATCATTGAATCACCATATAACTCCCCTATAATGAAATACACAGGGTTTCTCCAAAGCGCGCCTGTATTCTATCGAACAAAACTTGCAATTTCGTTTGCCATCCGGGCTGCCATGACGGCCTGAAACTTAGCTGTGCTGAATGAGGTTGAGCGTGACTTTTACGAATGTGTATTCTTGTATACTCGGAAGGGCGAGCAGTTGGGCACGCAACATTTGCGCCTGCAAGGAGGCGCTTGAGCACATTCTATGCAATTGCCCAGCACACCAGTCTGAATGACGTATTACAGAAGCCAAGCTCCATCAGCTGGATTCACAACTACTTACAAAAAAATAAAAGATCCTGGCACCCTGGCCGATTGTTTCACATACTTGCAAAGCCACGAAAGCTCTCTTGTGCTTTTCAAGGGCCACTGGACTTCATGAGCGGTTGAGAAAGAACAGCGTGAGACCATGCTGCGTAGTCATAGCTGACTATTTATCCATCTCGCTCTTACTTTTCTTTTTCTGTCTCTTTCTATTATTCCCTCTTTCCTCATCCCAAGAGTAGGGTAGCCAACTGAGCCAAGCTTAGTTAACCTCCCTGGCTTTCCTCTCTATTTCTCTCGCCGTACCGCCATATGAACGCCTTCCTTCCAGCCTAACCACGTCGACAATAAATACAAGGCAAGAATTTCTTTAAAAAGCCGCTGTCAAAATGACACATTTATCGGTGAAAGCCACCTCATGTACTTGTTCATTAATACAGGCATTAACACATCTCAACACGTCTTCTTGTGACAAAGAGTAATCAAGGTATCCAATATTGATGCTAAAACGTTTACAGCAGCTGGCGTTTCCTTCTGAAAAGAATTGAACTAGTGCCTGAGAATCAAGCAAACGAGAAGGGTCTGAAAAAATTAATAAAAGGACAGGCACTTCTGCAGTGAAGTAGAAACAGCAAATTGCCAGGAGTCTTTTTTCAAACAATTGCTCGAAGAAGAATCTCGTTCTTGTGTGTTTTTAATGAGAAAAACAGTTCAAAGTTATGTGATTCAGCCTGTTTGACATTGCAAGATATACTCTTTCCGGTTATGTTTTAACAAAAGATAGAAAGCATGATGCTCAACTTCCGATAATTCAAGTGCTACTGCCCTGAGTGCTGCTGCCCTAATGGTCTTTTTTGTGACCGTTAATGCTTTTTCTGCAAAAATAGTGTGCAGCTTAATTAAAAATAGCCTTCCTTGTCTGAAAACCGAACGTAAAATCAATAGACGTGTTAAACTTGCCACGTACAAGACCAGTTTATGATAAAGAGCGCTCGCCCTTCATTTCAGACTGCGTAGCTATAGCATCAAAAGTTCCAATGTGCGTCTCAAATGAAGATGACATGAACCTATCCAGAACTTGGTTAATTACTGCCTGAACAAGAAATACATGCCAGTAATGTTAGATAGTGTCCGGCATAGTCTAAAATAGTGCCCGGCATAATTACAAAATAGCCTCCCTTGTCTAAGGACCGTACGTAAAACCAATTGACGTGTTAAGCTTGCCACGTACTAGACTAGTTTCCGAAAAAGAGCACTCGCCCTGCATTTCAGATTGCGTAGCATCAACAGTTCCAATGTGCATCTCAAATGACCTGACCCTATCCGGCCCTTGTTTAATTGCTGCCTGAACAAGAAACTCAGGCCAGTAATCTCAGACAAGAACGGGAATTTCATGATTTTGCTGTATGTATTTTTTTCAGAAAAAGCATAAAAGCCGTGAAAAAGAACTTTACGACCGTTGTACTATGGAAATTATGGCAGCTATATTATTCAAATAGGTGGCTACATTGCTGTGATTTAGGCGGCAAGTTGAGACGCTAGACTTGCTTTGGATTACTGAAATAATTAGAAGGTTATCATTGAGCTATGACACAAATACGTGTGCCACATAGGGGAAAGCTCTACGCTTTCCTAGAAGCGAGTTTGTTCATCGCATAATGCATTTCAAAATGTTAGTTAGATTCACAGTATGTGTTGAGTCGTTTCACTAGTTTATCCTTGGCTTACAAACGTGGCTAAACGCAGGTGCTCTGTCGCTACCTGCCGCTATGGAGGCCATTGCATTTGTGAATACGTCGTTCGCTCCCTACGACTATCCGGATGTGGAGATCGTGCTGAACAGCGTTTCCGCCGCCAACATCGAGGCAGAGCGTTTCTTGCTCGACTTAGGAATGCGCCGAGACGTAAGTGTCTGATTGTTATGGTGTGGTAAAATATATTAAGTCCATACAACAGGTACTGCATGTTCTACGTCCAGTGCTTGCATACCTTCAGTAAGCACTATTCTTGACGGTCCACAGTGTAACGACATATGCCTGATATCCTGCATTTATTACTATCAAATGCTGCAGTGCGCGTGCAACTTTTATAGACTATAGTCTTTCTTGGGGACCTTCGATGAAAAAACTTAGATCTGTCCGTCTGTCTGTCTGTCTGTCTGTCTGTCTGTCTGTCTGTCTGTCTCTCTGCCAGCTCTTACTGATACCTCAAATGGCTCCAAACGGCCAACCCCATCCGCAGTGCCCACCAATGTTGCTCAAGCTTCAGCATTCGTATTTGTGCGATTGTCAAGTAAAAATCAATTATTACGCATATCTAAGGCCCCGTAACAACGCGTCATTATTTTGTATATGTGCCTTTACACTAGAGAAGGAACACACAAGTGATTATAACGACCGTAGTGTTCATCCCGCGGCGCTGACTGTGCAACGCGGTGCTCAAAAAAGAAAGTGCTTCCAACGTTTTGCTAAGACGACACGGTGGTGGCGCCCCGTCGCGGTGGTCTAATGCCTAAAGTACTCGGCTGCTGACCCGCAGGTCGCGGGTTCGAATACCGGCTGCGGCAGCTGCATTTTCGATGGAGGTGGAAATGTTGTAGGCCCGTCTGCTCAGATTTGAATGCACGTTAAAGAACCCCAGGTGGTCAAAATTTTCGGAGCGCTCTACTACGGCGTCTCTCATAATCTTATGGTGGTTTTGGGACGTTAAACCCCACAACTCAATCGGCCCGGTGGTGGCACCAGCCCGTTGCTTTGCGTTCTACACCTTATCACCCCCGAGACAATAGCGCATCTTTCCTTGCGAGCGCGCACGCCTTCCTTCATTTTCAAACTGCTCAACGGCGCTCGTGTTTAACGTGCCTCGATGCGCTCCTTCGTCTCCACTACACGCTCTAGGCACTAACGCAGCGCCTCCAGAACACTATTCACAAATTTTCTTGCGCAGAACATCAAATAAACGTTTTGTTCACTCTCTCCAGACGAAAGACTATCGTCTTTCGACGACATATGTAGTGTAACATGCAGATTCGGGGCCAATTTTTCAACGACGATAGTCTTTCTTGGGGACCTTCGGCACAAAAATTTTGGTGTGTCTGTCTGTCTGGCTGGTTGGCTAGCTGGCCGGCTGGCTCTGTTTTTGTCTGTTTGTCCACTCTTGACGGCATCGGTTACTTGGAACGGCCGGCCCCGTCCACAGTGCCCACCAATGTTGCTCATGGTTGAGCGTTCATGCTTGTGCAATTTTCAATTGAAAAGCAATTATTGCGCATGTCTGGGGCACCATACCAACACGTATATAATTCACATGTGCGTCTTCGACTAGAAAAGGCATACATAAGTAATTTTAAGGACCGTAGCGCTTATCACGCTGCGCTGACCAGGCCACACTTGCACGAAACGGGGAGTGTTTCCAATGCTTTGCTAAGACAAGATGGTGGTGGCACCTACCCGTCGTCTTGCGTTCCACACCTTATCACCTCTGAGATAGGTGCGCACACCCGTCTCAGAGCCACGTGCTTTGTTTTCTAAGAAAACTGCCAGATGGCGCGCATGTCTCACGTGTGACGTGACTTGATGCGCTCGTTCGCCTCCGCTGCACGCTCAAGGCACTCTACGCAGCGCCTCCAGAATACCAGTCACCGATTTTCTTGCGCAGAACATCAAATAAATCTCTTGTTCACTCTCTCCAGACACAAGACTATCGTATTTCGACGACATTCGCAGAAACGTGCAGATACGGGGCAAATTTTTGTTCTCTTTTTTTTCTAGTTCTCTATCTTTTCATCTCTTAACCACCTTTCCCCAGTGCAGAATAGCTAACCAGAGGCGCGTCTGGTTCAGCTTTCTGTCTCTTCTCCCTCTAACTTCTTCCCCTTCCTATTGTCACGCGGCGCTACCAGAACGACGAGAGAGTCCAAGTTAATACACCTAAAATAACTTTGTTAAAAAAGATGTGGAGTGTGCCACAGCTCTGTATTTAGTAAGCGTTATACAGGAATATCTGTGCACAATGTTGCTTGTGTTTAAGCCCAAGTTTGAGGCAGGCACTGACGTCATTCGTATCAGCTGAATCCTCGTATATTCTCAGAATATCGTGAGGCTTCGCCTGTTCCCAGCGTGCTTCGTTAAAATAATTAAACTGTATTGTATGGAAATGATGCTTCTTTGTAGTGGCATCTGAACCCACAACCTTCCATTTACGTCTACAGTGCTCTAGCAAATAAAAAAAAAGAGAAGAGGTTCTTCCTCTTTTGCATCACTGACTGTTCCGACAGATGAATTTTTTCACTCACTATAAATATGTTTATGGAGCGTCATGATTGCTTCATTACAGTGAAACAGAAGAATTCACGGTGCTATACTTTTAATGGCCTAATTATCTGATGGATTGTTTTTTGTTTGCGTCTAACGAAAAATTGTCTGTGTTTGATGGCTCCCCACGGTGGTCAAGTGACGAAGGTGATCGGCTGCTCACTTGCAGGTCGCGGGATTGAACCCCGGCCACAGTGGCGGCACTTTCAATGGAGGCGAAAATGCCTGAAGCCCCTGTACTTATAAATAAGTGCATGATAAAGAGCCCTAGGTGGTTGAAATTTAAGAGTTCCTCCACTACGGCGTCACTCATAATGATATGGCGATTTTGGGACTTTAAACGCTAACAATTATTATTATTATCCCCGTCTCCCATTCAGTCATTGTGAAAGCCTCGACCATACAGATTTCTTGACTTGAGATGGCATGCCAGGATTCAATGGTCAGCTGCCACCCAGTGGAAAGATCACGTGCAAGTGCTTGTCGAAAAAGAGTGATCTACATAGGATGTCTTCACTATGAGTGACACTGGCTATCACTCGCAGGCATTACACATACTGAACACCAAGCGAAACCAACAGGAAAGTGCCTTCCGTGGTCAGTGCATTGGTAGAACGTCGCGAACGTTATTGAAAATGGTGGTTTTCAAATCTCATGTATAGAAACTGCTATTTTTCACCCAATATATTTCATTTACCTTACGTTAGAGGGCCAGTTAACCGGCTCCGACTTCTTTTTACACCCCCTACCAAGCTCATGCATCCTTCTTACGCCTGACCAACCTCCTCCCACGTTCAGTGACGTCATCTAGGCGATCAGTGACGTTGACTTCATTACTGTTTGGTGAGACCTGGTTTAGACGAATACGAGGTATGCGCTGCATCATGTGGCCGATCACCGAGTTGAAGTCACTGCTCGTGGAAGAAAGTTGGTCAAGCGTAGGAAATATGTGAGAGCTTGTTTGGGGGGAGGGGAGGCATAAAAAAAGTCGGAACCTGTTGACTGGCCTTTTAATAGTACGATTCTACAGTCAAACACCACTTAGTGGTCCCCATGTTTTCCCTGCCATAATTACTTCGTGGATTAATCTTTTTTATGCCTAACCAAAAAACGACCTCGTCCGAGAATGCCTTCTTGTGTTTATTCAGAATGAACTTGACTTCGTATAAAGCTGGTATCCCATTTTTGAGGCCTCCTCAGCCTAATGCACTTGTGTGTAAAAAGTGACGAGGAGAAGTGTTCATGACATAGTGTATTTTGTGTTGGCCGTTGAGTGTATCCTTCGTACTACTTAAACACTTACTAGCGCTAAGCGATTGTAGCTTTGCGTTATACTATTAGGATGGATAGATAGTGGAACTATATTGTGGGGCTTGAGAGACGCGAGTAGCACACAATGAGCTTTTCCCACGTTGGGCATACAATCAGAAATATTTTTCAAAAGGAATTCTAACGAATCCCATGAGACTGAAAAAGAAAAGGCTGGCATGACTCTGCGGTAGAACACTTGACTTCCAGGCTGAATTACTGATGTTGCTCAATAAAGCCAAAGCACCGGGAACGGAACGACCATTGAAGAGGACATGTACTACTTGCCCTACTCACAAGTCAGCTGGGAGTAACACACGTCCTGTCCTCTTCGTTGATCATTGCATTTTTGGTGCTTTGCATGTATGTTACAAATCCACTAGCTCAAACATCAGATCTCTTGAATTTCATTCGTGCGTTCAGTTTTGTTTCCGGTAGCGCTTTCTATTATTCAAATCCATCGTTATATTTCATTCACCTATGAAGCCACCGACGTCGGCTGCGCCACAATGTCCGTTACACGGGTGACCTTTCGAACGGTATTGCCTTAAGAGACATCCAAGACACCGAAAAAAATGGTCGACATTATGATTGAGTAGTTAATATAATAAGAAATCACGTCCTCGTGCTGACATAAGATGTTTGTATCTATACTAATCGTAGCTTGAAATTAGCAGCCTATTGTGAAGTATTTGTTGCGTGAAAGTTAGTGGTCGACTACATCATGGGCTCTAAATGTTGATATTTTTATTGTGCTCGTTGCCCAAGCTTCTAACTTGTGTAAAACTAACTATAGTGGCATACGCGTCTACATTTACAAAACGTATGGGGCGAATGCTACAGTTGCGGTTTATTTCATCTTTCCAGATATATAACGCGTTCTACAAACCATACCGTGGACGCAACGCTTTTCAACTGGCTCCCCTGCTTAATCGTCTCAAAAGCCGAGGCGTCATCAAGCTGCGAAGCAAAAGCTACCGTGATGCCCCCATACTCAATCCCCGGTACTACTCACACCCAGCGGATATTGAAATCGCTGCCGATGGTGGGTTTTCTTGCGTATTTATTTAAAAAATTAGATATGCTTGACTCTACCGTATATTGTGAGAATCACTGAAAACACTTGAAGGTCTTTGTGCATCTTCGCATCAATAGGCGCAGTATTGCTGTACAGTGTCAGTTTTTATGAAAGAGAACACGGCGACGCGTGGCCTGCACGCTCCGGCGGCTGCTGGCAGCGCGTTCAAGTTGAAGCGAGAGCAACCACAGTCTCTTTTGGCGTCACCTCACGACGAGCGAAAGAAACATTCGTTCCTGATTTGGAACAAGCGGCAAGATTGCGACCCTCTCCCCCTTCAAGGAGTTTATGCGAGAGCCGGTAATTGCCTTGAAGGGGGAGGGGTTGCAATCTTGCCACTCAATATCAGCAACGAATGGTTGTTTTGCTCACCGCGAGATGACGCGAAGAGAGACTGTGATTGCTCTCACTCCCGCTTAAACGCGCTGCCAGCAGCCGCTGGAGCATACAGCCCACGCGTCGCCGTGTTCCCTTTCTTGAAAATTGACACTGTACATGCTCTTTTCTTTCTGTGTGTCATGTTGCCGGCCCATCACACGTGTAGGTAATGGTTTGCTCAAATCACACCAGAATTTCTCGGAATGTTTCATATTACTTTGTAATCATTTGCTAGGACTGAGCTGGCGAAAGCGAACAGCTAAGTTGATTCTATAGAACGAACACGGCCTCTAGGATAATGCTAGAATGTTCAACGCTGCTTGTATAAACGCCGATGTGCTTGACGCGGATCAGATCATGGACGAACGATGCTCTCTGCGCCGATATCCGTGTACAGCGTGCATGGATCGCTGTAATCGGACTTTCTCTTTCCCGGCCAAAAGCCCAGCCAAATAAAGAGTTTTATCTTGCATACGTCGAGTGCTGTCTTCATCAAAGTAATTGCTCCATGACAGTAGCATATTTACAATAGGCTGTAATACTAGAAACAGCACTGAAATTTTCGACTTTGACTTGCCGTTGTTTCGATTCTACTGCCTACTCATTTCAGAAAATCTTCCAGCCTCACACATATGGCCTTAGGCAGGGGTAGGTGCCCCGCCGCGGTTGTCTAGTGGCTCAGGTGCTCGGCTGCTGACCCACAGGTCGCGGGTTTGAATTTTGGCTGCGGCGGCTGCATTTCCTAAGGAGGCGGAAATCTTGTAGGCCCGTGTGCTCAGATTTGGGTGCGCGTCAAAGAACCCCAGGTGGTCGAAATTTCCGGAGCCCTCCACTACGGCGTCTCTCATATTCATATGGTGGTTTTGGGACGTTAAACCCCACATATCAATCAAAATCAAATCAAAAGGCAGGGGTAGGTGATACTTAAAACGTAACCTACAGAAATACAACAAAAGAATTGCCACACTTAGGTACACCATGCAGAACAAAGTCAATCCTCACACAATTTTATAGATTTTCGTCTACACGCACGGGAAAAAAAGTAGCAAAAGAAGAAAGCAGCAAAAAAGCAATTGCGAAAAACACTGAGTAGTACAAAACCCCCCCAAAAAGGAACCGTCATTTAACAGGGCCAAAATCAGCAACGTTTTAGAATACAGGGCATTTGTCACAAGCATAGCTTGATAATATTTTAAGTATATGAAAAAGTGCTACAGTGTGAAGCAAATTGAAGCCTGTGTCAGATGCCTTCAGAAATAATGGAAGGCAAAGAGAAAAGAAAGATGAAAGGTCACTTGGTATGCTGGTGTCGTAGTTTCGACCTGAACGTATAAACATTCTTGCAGTTTGTGAAATCTGCAAACAGAGCATTCCAAATTATGACACCTTGCGAAAGAAAAATTTTAAAGGGATTTCGTTTTACAAAAATGCTCCTTCCCTTTTTATTTTTTTGATGTTTTGAACCAGTTGATCGGTGGTGAAGAGGTACTACAACTACAAGAGGTTTTGTTTATGCGCAGCTTATCGTGGTAAATTAAAAACATATAATATAATCTATCATGTTGCTGTCTTGCCAGCATTGTATTTAGGTTAGCTCTTTTCAACAGTTCACTGGGTGACGTGAGATAGCTGTAGAGACTTTAAGCTATTCGGATTCAATTTATTGTGATAGCAATTACATGGACACCTTCGACTGGATTTTGCCGCCGGCGCCGACATTGGCGTCGATGTCATGCACCGTATACACTCTAAGCCAATATTTGGCAAAGTTGGACTAACTGCAGTCGTTAAACCAACTGACGAACGATTCGTCCAACAGGGACGAAATGCGTGGCAGTGCGTGTCGTGCGCAAACGCCCGGGAATGAAGAGACCAACGGGGAGGGCAACTGCGCCGCGATCGCCTCCTGTCAATGCTGCACTGCAATGCTCGGCGTGGTCGGCGATCATGAAAACAAGTTATATAGGCTATACAACACTGTGAAAGCGAAGCAATATGAAACGAATAGAAGATGTTATGAGAGGCAGATGGTACAACACGCTGTCAGTGCACACAACAAGCGCCCTCGCGTTTTCACCATGCCGGTACGGGCGGGCCGAAACCAAGTGAAAATTGCCGAACACGCGTTCAATGCGGATAACTCGCTTCAATGTGCTGAATTATTTCGAACTACGATGAACACTAACAACGCTAATAAAAGTAAGCTGTTCATCAGCGGTCGTGTACCCACACAGTGACCACAACTTCAAAGCGATATATAGAAAAAGTAGGCTTCGTACGTCATCGGTATCAAGCTGGCTGCCGGTGTGAGTGCATTGCCGGCACAAGCGAATGAAACGTCGCGTACAAATTCACAGAAAATGTAGCTCAGAAAAACTTATGCCTTTTCTCCACGCGACAATCGTTATCAGAAATCCAGCGTGTAGGCGATCGCGGATACGATTAATCGTGCGGCCGGCGGTACACAGGGAGCGACTTACCAGCACGATGAAAGAACCGTGCCTGCGAACGGTCTCCTCGCTCTAAGTATACAGATATCTACATCACCCGGTAAGACACCGCGAACATGGGACACTTACCTATTGTTCATTTGTGACAATAAAATACCGACGACGAAAATTCCACGCGAGCCGCATGTTGCGATCGCCGGTGGTCGTTTAGCCGTACTCGTCGTAAGCCTAACGACGCCGTCGGCAAGGCGACACGGTATGGCATCGGCGGGGCGCCTAGCTGCTTCGCCGGCTTTCCCGCATATGCACCGCTCCTGCGTTTATGTTTGCGGACTCGCGCGCCAGCACTGCGAACGCTGGTTCGGCCGACGTGATCGAATGCCAGCTGATAATTCGTAGTCTCGGGCTGGAGGCATGTTGAAGATCAGATGGATCCATATTAAAAGATCGGTGCGCATTGGTGCTACGAATTAGTCTATGTAAATTTTCGCGTTATGGTATCAATGTTTATTTTTTTTAAGCCGAGTAAAAGTCGCCCACTGGCACTAGATGGGAGGTCAAAATACTGTGCTATATATACCCGATAGTCTGTTCTCGTAGTATAGCACGGGCAGTCAGTGCTTGCGGTGTTTTAAGTTGAATTAATAGTGCGCATATATATATATATATATATATATATATATATATATATATATATATATATATATATATATATATATATGTGTGTGTGTGTGTGTGTGCGCGTAGCATGAATAACAAGCTATGTTCCTCAGTGCTGATTAAAATGGAATAAACGTAAAATATACTCCACACACGCAGTGTCGCCATTTTTTTGCCATTGGTGCAGACGGTTCAATTGTTAGTCCCACAACATTTAAACCAAGTGGAGTAAGTGCTTGGGGTAACAGTTGAACCCTTGCAGTTACTCCCGCAGTTAGTCCAAAATTGGTTAAAAATCTGTGGCAGCGCATTTAAACCCCTGAAGGACCAATGGCATACCCCACTTTAGTCCTTTTCGGCTTAGAGTGTATGTATACGTATCTATACATATGAAAACACAAAAAAGAAAAAAAAACTGCTGAAAAAAGCAAACTGGTACGGGGAATCGAACGTGGGACCTCTGCGTCGTGAAAGCGAGATGTTAACCACTGAGCCACTCCGCAAAACCATCTCGGTTTTTAAACAGCAAGCTATATATATCTACCGCTTACCGCTGCTGTGTTTTTTGCATTACCAGAAAGATCACGCATAGAGCGCACATTGCCACATCGCGCTGCGGTTCCAGCTCTAATTTCTTACGCGTACTTTGCCCAACTTAGAGAAGGAGAGCGACGCTCCATCGCGTGCCGTTATCTCGCGCCGGCGAGGAGGGGAAGGTCGTACGCCTTGGCTGGCCTCGGGCTTTACCTGGAACGATTCTGTTGTAGTTACCGGGCGCAAAAAGGTCCCTGCAATCATTGAAGTCTCCGCTCACGAAAACCAACTGCTTTTCAGACTCTGCGAAGTAATAAATGAGGCGCTTATTCGTGTACGTCCGTACCTGTGAGTACGTTTCCTGCGTAATTTGTGTTCGAGAAACGCGTGGCACGTTTCAATTTGCTTTCTACTCTGCGCGTGACCTTTCAAATTGTTATCGCGTTAATTGTTTCGCCTTTGCGGCAAAGCAGTAATTATCATTTTGATTGTGTTATTATTTACTTTGCTGTGAGGATCCCAAACCACATATGAGTACTCGAGGTTCAGATGGATGAAAGTTTTATACGCAATCAATTTTAATTTTGGGGTAAATTTCACAAAGAACGCCCTAGAAATGCTGATGTTTGTCAAGCTTTTTTTCATTGTAAGCAATATGCTTATTCCACTTAACATCTGCACTTAACAAACCCTAAATACTTATAAGTGTTAACGAACAATTGTTTCAGGCCATTGATGGTATCTTAGTGTTACAAAAAAAGCCGATTGCGTGTTTCGGTCATTGCTACCGTTTTTGTTTCATTAACCTTCATCTGCCACACTTCACACTAAGAAGATATTTTCATGAACGCTGTGTTTAAAAGAACCTGGCCATCTGTACTTCGTATTTCCCGATTAAGAATGCAGTCATAGGTAAAAAACTGTATAGTTGTCGGAATGTCATCAGTATTATCGTCTATAAAATTAAAAAAGAGTAGTGGCCGAAGCCTTGAACCCTGAGGGATTTTAGGTTTCACCGGTCGTCAATCAGAGCAGGCGTTGTCGGAAAAGTAAAAGAATAAACGTCTGCAGGCTAGTACTGCAAAAGAAGAAGAAGAAAAAGTTGGGAGCGAGAAACGGCGTTCGGTCTGGTTTCTTCGCCAATCGGTAGATTTCCTTTACATCGTGGTGCCGAAACCCCTCGTGCGGACACGTCTCCTTCATCGCACGACTCGAGGGGACCTTCTTCTCGACCGCTTCGTTTTGCGGGCGGCGAGGACTGCAACGGATCGTTCCTGATCGGCGTAGACCAGACTAGACTCCAACACCGGATGCGATGGATTGCCTGAAGACCAAGCGCTCCACTCGATGAGCCCAGAACACCAAGCTCCTGCATGAAGCAAGGTCACTGCTAAGCGACCCTACCGAGGACAAGCCCAAACTCACAGGTATTTATGACCGTTTGTCAGCGAGCAACAACGAGCTCTCGAAGATCAATCATGCGCTCGAGGAGCACGTAGCGGACGAGGAGATCGAAGCTGAGTATGTTGCGGCAGCAGAGTATAACGACAAAGCTATAAGCATGCTCGCTGAGATTCGCTGCAAGATAGACGGTTTGCGACATGGAGACAGTACAGCTGCGGCTGTTCCTCAGAACGAAAACCAATCACCTTCTGACATGCCGACCGCAATTGGCCCAAAGGTGCCGAACCTTGGCATGCCAACATTAAAGGTGATATACATGAATGGTTGGCTTTCTGGGAGCAGTTTGAGCAAACTGTCAACCTGATCAACGCTTTGTCAACAACGACGAAGTTTAATCTACGTCATTATCTTGCGGGTGAAGCGGCAGCTGCAATATGTGGATTTCCGACTTCCGAAGCCTGTTATGCAGATGCTATCAAGTTATTGAAGGAACGCTTCGGAGATCGAAAACGGATCGAGCAACACCACCTATCAGCGCTTCGCAATCTAGCTCACATCAAGTCTGGAAGCAACGTCCGTGGCCTTCGGCGAATTTACGATGCTGTGCAGCTGAATATCCGTTGTCTAACTGCACTAAATGTTCCTACGCATAGCTTTTCCGCTATACTGATTTGACATTTTACAGAAAGCGCTACCGTACGACATCATTTTGACCCATACACGTGCAAAGCGCAGCCAGGCACTAAGAGAAAACGGGTATGCTGCCAATGTCTGAGCCAAGCGAGGCAGCTGCTACATCTTATGCGGAGTAAAGGAGCTGCTCACCTATACAGGTATAAAGCCAGAAAGTCGGGAGCAGTGCAAGCCCTTTAATGACCGAGTGCTGGATGACCGTACACAGAGGACTCGAAGCGGCAGCACCAGCACGGCTTCTGTACTACAAAACACACCGAGCAGCTGGGGTGAGTGTTTTTTCTGCATGTCGAAGAAACATGGCACCCACGCTTGTGACGCGAACCTTAACATCGATTCGAAGAAAGGAATGCTTGCAAAAGAGAACCGCTGCTATCGATGCACGTCCCGAGGACATCAGGCACGTTCGTGCTGCGTCAAACTCACCTGCTCGAGTTGCCACGGGAGGCACGCATCAAGTATGTGCGACCCGCACTATCAATCGAACCAAACAGCGACACCATCTCGTCCAGTTGACTCCTCCGGCAGCACAGTAGGAATGGTGTCGTCACAATCAGTTATGCTGTTTGACAAGGAATCACTGAGCGGTGTCACGACCAATCACAGTGAAGTATATCTACAAACGTTTCGCGCCTTTGTCATCAAAAACGGCAAAACAAGGTATGTCCGAAGAATTCTCGACGGAGGGGGCCTGCGATCCTTCGTCACGGAAGATTTTGCCAAGATATTACACCTACAGGTGCTGGGAGCAATTCAGATTGCACTGAATACGTTTGGCTGTTCATCACCAAGTACCATGGAGAGACGGCAAGCGCTAGAAGTTCCTCTGCGTAGCCAACACGGTTCTGACACCTGCACGTTGCGCGCAATTGTTGTTCCAGTTATCTGCCACGATATTGCTTCCCCGAAAGCTGACAGCCATTTCGTTCAGAACCTGCGTCTTGAAGGCAATGTCATTGCGGACGAAAAGAAGTTTGATGCGGAAACAGAAAGAAGCCTCAGCTTGTTGATCGGTGCTGACCACCTCTGGCAAATCATGTCGGGACGTTACGTCAAAAGTGCAGAAGTTCCAGGACTGGTAGCAATCGATAGAGCTTTTGGATGGACGCTACAAGGACCCAGTCACCAAAAAGCCTTTCTTGACCGCCGCTCAAGCCTAATGGTCTGCATTCTGAAAGTGCAAGCAATCGTTGATGACAAATCAACCTCGCAGATCTTGCAGTCTTTTTGGCAACTAGAACCAATAGGCATTGCAGATTCAACGGAACCTTCCTCCCATGAGTCCGTTGCACGATTACATAAAACCATTAGCAAGAAAAGCGACAAATACACTGTGGCGTTGCCTTTGAAAGAAGATAAGAAACCTCTTCTAGGGAACAACCGGGAAATTGCGCTATCACATCTACAAAGAGTAACACAGAGGCTATGGACGGTGGAAGGAATGTTGCAGCGATATGACACAGTAATCCGGCAATGTCTGGAGTGGGGTCACACGGAAGTGGTGCCTAAGGATACTCCTCGGGATCGAGATCGCACCATATAACATATGTCACATCGGGAAGTAATAGGAGAAGAATCGTTAACTACCAAACTTCGTGTAGTGTTCGACGCATCGTCACACACCAAAGGTGTACCATCCCTCAACGACTGCTTGGATAAAGGAGTGAACCTCAATCCAGAATGCTGCAAGTCCTTCTTCGC
Organism: Rhipicephalus microplus; assembly: GCF_043290135.1. NCBI lineage: Eukaryota > Metazoa > Arthropoda > Arachnida > Ixodida > Ixodidae > Rhipicephalus > Rhipicephalus microplus. Next base: position 43,432,649 of record NC_134705.1, on the reverse strand, counting down.
TTTCGGTGGTACCCTGTCGCCATCAATTCCGACTTCGAAAAGGCATTTTTACATATTGAGATACAGGAAACTGACCGAGATGCATTCCGGTTTTTCTGAATTGACTCTGTTTCCGTAAGCGAACACCGTAAGCTCGTCGAATGGCGCATGACGCGGGTACCGTTTAGATCAACGTCATGTCCTTTCTTGCTCATGGCAACTATTCACTACCACTTAGATAACGCATGTAAAGACAAAGAGCTCGCTTCTACACTAAAGAAGGCAATTTAAGTCGACGATTTATTGGTGGGTGCGGAGACATTCCATGAAGGTCGGCGCCTCTATGAGCAATCGAAAGCAATTATGAAAGATGCTGGCATGAAGCTCAGAAAGTGAAAGACCAATGACCATCAGCTGCAGAACATTTTTGACAACCAGGAGGAGCAAGTAGAAGGAGCATCCGGAGAAGCAGCTGCGGTCTTGAAAATGCAATGGAATAGAGAAAATGATTACTTAAAATTTTCTTCCAAGTCGGTTGCACAGTATTTAGTGGCTGGCCAGGTCGACACGAAACGTACCCTACCGAACGTGGCTTCTCGAGTTTTTGACCCGCTTGGCATTCTATCGCCATTCACCATCACTGCGAAGCTTTTCCCTATTGGAAAAATTGCCATGGTGGATACTGGAAAACATGATGGGCGTAGTGGAAATAATAGTGGGCATGGTGGAAATAGTAGTGGGCATGGTGGAAATTATGATGGCTATGGTGGGACGTAGTGGAAAATATGGTGGTTATGCCGGGACATACTGGGTGGTATGGTGTACAGATGATGGGTAAAGTGGAAATGATGGTGGAAAGCAGAGACTAGATAGTGGGCAATAATGGGACACTCTGCCCACCATTGCGATAATGCTGGGAAGCCCTAAGCATATGGTGGGTGGTGCTTATTATGGTGGGCTACATAGTGTACCAAGCTGAGAAACTCTTCCCACCATTGCGATAATGCTGGGAAGCACTAAGCAGATGATGGGTGCTGCTTGTTATGGTGGACCACATGGTGTACCAAGCTGAGAAGCTCTGCCCACCATCGCGATAATGCTGGGAAGCAGTAAGCAGATGATGGGTGGGCTTATAATGGCGGGCAAATTATATAGTGTACCAAGCTGGGATCTGTACGCTACATGTTCTACCATCATGATTTCCACCAAAGGTTAGGCCTACTGACCGAGCCCGTACAATTGTGTTATCCGTGCTTCCGGGTTTCAGAATACACGATTACGACGATTAAGTATGACAATACAGCGCAGCCATATGGCATCAATTAACCTAAATGAAGCATTTTTCATTGTGTATGCTGTTCGCTCAAGAAGCAACAAACATCGATGCGACGCGATTAAAGCACTCCCAGAGAACGTAATTTAGTGTCTTCTCACCGACAGCCGCCGGTCGCACTCGCCGGCACTTCTCTAGCTTTTGTACGAGAACTCAGACGTGGCAATTCGTGTGCTTGGTGAACCATTATGATAGCGTAATGTTTCCGGTACACTGCATTCATTTTGGCCAAGCCGTTATGTAGTTGTTGCTTTAGCGAAAGAGCAACAGCATTGCGCTGGCGCAACCGCCCTCTACATTGCGCGAAAAGCATCCCAATACTCACTCAAATAAATTAGGCGGGCGTATCTATGAAATGAGCCTAGAAGCGTCATAAAGCGTGAGCAGATGTCGCCCTTTAGAACGAGCGCGAAACGGATATTAAACTTGGCAGACCCCGCCGGTAAACTGTTGCTGCTCCCCAGTCCACTTGGTTTTTTTTTTCCTTTAAGTTGTGAATTGTAAAAAAAAATAGCACTAGTGCCAATAACATAGTGGCAATCGTTACAGGGCGCAGTTGCTTGTGTTTAATAAATGTGCAATTTTTAGTAGCAGGTGTAGATCTTGTCTATGTTGTGTACACGACAAACATAACTTAAGTTGAACTTTAAGTTTGTACGCCAACTAAATATTTAACACGCAACCACCGTCATGATGGTGTGGCGCAGTGGTTAGCGTCTTCGAATGGGAATCCGCAGGTTGAACGTTCGATCCTCCGTGGCGCCTAGTTTTTTTTTTTACGGGACGGGTGTTTTTTTATACCGTTTTTATAGAATTCTTTTTTATTTTTTGTGGCAGCTCGTCACGGTGATTCTGACGTCATTTTGCGCTCAAGTGTTGCCGGCACTGCAGCACCCACCATACCCACCATGCGCCATGGTGGGTGTTTCCCACCATTCACCCACTACATTAATCCACTATAATGGTGGGTGGTGGTTTCCACCATGCCCACCATTCGTTTTTTTCCGATAGGGAATTGTTTCAACGCCTTTGCGTTTTAGGTCATTCCTGGGGTAAAGAAATGCCCGCGGAGATCAAGACGCAGTGGGCAGCCTGGTGTGCAGATGTAATACAGCTCGGCCACATAAAGATTTCGCGTTGCGTGAGAGATGGACTGCATCGAGCCCTTAAAGAGGCTGAACTGCATATATTCGTCGACGCCAGCCTGAAGGCTTATGAAGCATGTGCCTATTTGAGAGTATTTGATGAATATAAAAACTCCGCTACCTCTCTGATAGTTGCAAAGTCAAGAGTGGCACCTATTTAGACACTAACGCTTCCAAAGCTCGAGCTTATGGCCGCGGTAGTGGGAGCCAGATTGCTAAAATACATTTGCTCCTCATGGGATTTCAAGCATTTCCATTGCTTCATATGGACTGACTCTATGATCATACTGAACTGGATCCGCGGAAACTATAGCAAGTGGAGTCAATTTGTAAAGCACAGAGTGACTAAACTAACGCAAGTTACTAAAACAGCGTTATGGCGTTACTGCCCAGGCGAAGACCACCCGGCGGACGTACTGACTAGAGGCATACCACTAAGGACTCTAGGTGCATGTCGCTATTGGTGGTGTGGACCTGGCTGGTTGTCCCAGCCAAAATCAAGCTGTCCTTCAGAACCTAACCAGTACAAACCAATAAACAAAGAGGCAGAGATTGAGACGCAACATGTATTTCTCCAAGCGTCATTCAGGAACTTACACCCGGTGATCGATATAAGGAAGCATAGCAACCTGCAGAAGCTCTTGCGCGTCACCGCCTGGGTCTTTCCCTCTGTGGATATGCCGTGAACTTCAAACTTCACTCAGCGAAGCAATTTCGGCACAGGAGCTAAGCAAGTCTGAAATGTATTGGGTCTGATATGTTCAGCTGGAAGTAGTCGCGAACGACGTCGAAGAACTGCAGCTTGCACACTCACTCCCCAAACAGTCTAAACTGATCGACCTTCACCCTTTCTTAGACACAAACAGACAGCTGCGGCTTGGTGGATGGCTCGAGAGAATGGACGCCACATATGACGAAAAACATCCGGTCATACTGCAACAGAGACATCCTTTCACGTATCTGGTAGTGATTGAGGCTGACTGCAGAGCTTTGCATGGTGGTGTGACAAGCACTATGATGCAAATACGACAGCGGTATTGGATCATCCCTGCTCGACAAGAAGTCAAGCAAATCATCAACAAACGCTTTCTCTGCCGAAGGTACAATGTGAAACCTGGAAACGTGCAATATGCGCCAATGTGTGAAGACCGTCTTCTATCGTCACGGCCATTTGATGTAGTATGATTGGACTTTGCAGGTCCATTATATATAAAGCAACATGAGCTACATGGCGATACATCAAAAGCTTATATCGTGCTGTTCACCTTTGTGACGACTAGAGCAGTACACCTTCAACTAACGAATGCGATCTCGACCAGCGCCTTCTTGCTAGCGTTCCAGAGGTTTCTTGCTCGCAGAGGAGTACCCACAACAATGTACTCGGATAACGCTCTCGCCTTCAAGAGAGTGTCACGGGACTTCAGGAACATCTGGAGTGTCATGAAGAGCTCTCCATTAGCATCTTTTCTGCCTAACTACCACTTAGAGTGGAAGTTTATCGTGCCAGGTGCACTTGGTAGGGCGTTTGGTGGGAGAGGCTTGTCCAGACTGTCAAGTCATCGTTGCGCAAGGTGATTGGAAAGAGCAAGCTCAGCAGCGAACAAACTCAGACGATGCTACTAAAGGTAGTAGCGGTTGTTAATTCAAGACCGCTGACCTACACGTATACGAACGGCAAAGAGCCCTCTCCAATATGTCCAGCGCATTTTCTTGTTGGACGTTTATTGTTAGCGCCTCCGGATCAGAGCAACAATGACTATGATGCCATCAGTGCTCAAGCTAGTCAAAGAGACATCAGCAAAAAGTTGAGATACTGACAGAAGATGATGGATCATATGTAGATGCAATGGAAAAAAAGAGTACTTGTTAGAACTACGGGCACTTCACCTATACCCAGCTCATCCCAGCAGCTGCCTCCGAGTAAATGACATGGTGACAATCGAAGAGCCTGGCATTTCCAGAGGAGTTTGGCCCCTTGGGCGAATCACAGACATTTACCCTGGACAAGATGCAATAATACGAGCTTGTCGAGGGAAAGCTCAAGATGGGGAGTTTTTCAGAAAACCAGTACAGAAATTGTACAGACTGGAATTGAGCGACGCTACTGGGGGGCGGGAGTATGTTGGAAAAGAAAAAGAATAAACGTGTGCAAGCAAAAGAAGAAGAGAACTGCAAAAGAAGAAGTTGGAAACGAGAAACGGCGTTCGGTCTGATTTCTTCGCCGATCGGTAGTTTTCCTTTACAGGCGTTATCGATAGAAACGATTTGATTTCGACCAGAAAGATAGGCCTTAATTCATAACTTAAAGGAAGTGTTTTCCCGCATAGGTTTGAGATTCACAGGAACTTTTGGGTGCGACATGCCATAAAATGTCTTTTAAAAGTCTAGAGAAATTATGTAAATAAGGCCTTGCCTATGTAGAATAAATGCGATTTCTCGAACCATTTCCAACAGTTGTGTGGTGGTTCAGGAACCTATTCGAAAGGCGTGGTTAATAGTAAATAGTTTTCTTTGAAGAAAGTCAAGAGGTGCTTGATTATAATGTGTTCTAGTGTCTTCGCGCATGAGCAAAAAATAGAAGTCCGTCTATAGGCATGGACGAGAGAAGCGTTATGTGATTTCGTTATAAGGTTATTTTTTCCGATATCTAGTTGTCTGGAAGCGCACGTTGTGACGGTGATTTCTGAAAAATGATGCACAAGAACTCCGAGCACTATTCGGCTTACCTTAAAAGAAACGCGTTAGGTATGCAATCAATACCGTATGTCTTACTGAGATCGTTGGTTAAAAGCAGAGACAGCAATATTTCCTCAGATGTTGAAATGTCCATTATGTGTGGGATATTAATAACTGTTTTTGGGCATGGCTTCCAACCACAGTCATGAGTGAACACTGAACAAAAACTTGTTAAAATATTCGGCGATAGTTTCTTTGTTAATAACAATAGCGTCATTTACACAAATATTAGAGAACACTTCTTTATCGGGGCTAATTGCTACCAGGATTTCGCCGGAAAGAAGTTTTATAAAGTGACGTTATACAACCTATCTTTGCTTTTTTTATACTGTCTTTTAATTATTTGCGCACGATGCTTAGTTTAAGCATGTTCACCGGAGTGAGGTTCTGATGTTGCCACTTTCTTATTTCCTTAGCTTTTTTTACCAAGTGAATGAATGGCTATGGGCTTATGTATCTAATTATTTTCACCTTTCGTGACACAAACATTAAAGCGCTGCAATAGAAGGTTTTTGATGCAACACTAAAAGTTGTTAAGAGCACAATTATCACATCCAGAAAGTAAAGTGAATCAAGAAAGTTGTAAGCCTGATGTGTCCAGTAGTTCTACGCCATTTGTAAGTGAGACGACAAACATCCCGCATTCTCCCCTCTTGCCTTTTGGAACTTATTTAGGAATAACGCGCATGTACAATTTGTGATCAGATAAGCACAATGGTGGCCACCACATGATGAAGTATGCTGTTGCTAACGAAAAAAAAAAGATCCAGTGTTGTAGCAATAGTATTCTCTGTGTGAGTGGGTTGCTTAACTAACTGAGGCAAATCATTGAAAAAGGACAACATTGACTAAGGGTTTTGCTGCATTTGAAGACGGTACAGGAGAATCTATATCCCATTTAATTGAGGGACAATGAAATCACTACCAATTATTATGTTAGTGCTAAAATAAGCATACTGCATTGCACACTAAAAAAATTACGAATTGTGGGGCAACGGAATACTTAAAATTTTGCTCCTATGTGTTGTTAAGCTTGTCTGAAATTTGCCAGATGTGCTTAGTTTTCACTCATGGGTCCGTTACAAAGTGTTTGAAAAAAAAACAGAACGTTGTTTATATAATAATATGAAATCATGACTTAATATAACAATGATTGATCGCTAAAGCAGACTGAAAGGGTTATAATATTATTTGTATTTGCTTCTGTATATAGGCCGTAACCCAAAAGAAGTACACATCGCACAAAATCAACGCAAGGCAACACACGGACAGACAAAGAACACGGGTCTGGCCCTAACGTGCCAAAAAATTTGTCACCAGTTCCATGTTTTCTGCCCGGCTGAGTGTTCCTTGGCGCTGGAATTCCGCCTTTAGAACTTATGAAGCAATTAGTCGAAGAAAACTCTTTTCAGAAGACGAACGCTCTCGATTGAGCTTTAAGAGAGTCGTATGGGTCGTCCTTTGAGTAGCTTACTAAATTATAGCCACTTTAGTGTGCTTTTATGTTGTTATAATTTTGAATCAGGCTCAGAGACCTCAGCTGCACCTGAAATATTTAACCATTCTCGAAACCGAGCCATTATGCAGGGCATTTTATGCAGTTATTGCTAGGCGACAACAAAATTCAATTTCTACTTTTATGGAGAGGGTTGCAAGCATCTTAGGAGACTAATTGTTACTAAAGAAAGTGTGCATAAAATATTATTATTGACGCAAAAACAACGTAAAATATTCGATACTGAAGCTCTATATTGTGCGAACTTTTAATAAACATTTACTGCGTAATTTAAAGTGATCATTTTTGTTCTGCCTGATAATATTATTTGATAGGGCTTAGCGTCATGAAACCACGATATGATTACGAGGTACTCCGTAGTAGAAATACTTCAGAACTTTCAACCCCGTGCGGTTCATCAAAACGCACCTAAACGTAAACATGTTTCAAGCATTTTCGCCTTCACCAAAACTACAACCACCGCGGTCAAGGGTTCGATACCTGTGCGGTCAGCCGTCGAGCTCCATAACCACTAGACCACCGTGGCGGGTTGTTCTGCCCACTATGTTGGGCGCTCCTAATGCACATTTATTTACTACCTAGCTAAAGCTACTCGCCATGTGTCGTGAAACTTGATTAGCATGTTTGTCGTAACTTCGTTTCTTAGCGAATACCACATTATGTTGCACTTTGCCTGCACTTTACTTTCATACATTCATTTAGAGGCACTGTTGAGCTTTATAAACCTGTACTGCTGAGTGAATGGGGAGTACAGATGACTTCGAGCCAGAAGACAAATGAAAGTTCATGCACAATGTCACCACATCAACAAGTACAAATAAGGATTAAATGAGGTGCGACTTTTAAACTTGTAAAGCTCTGTAAAAACGTAAATATGCAAGTTTACAAAATATTTGTCATAGAAGTATGTGGAATATATCACATCAAAAAAGCACTCGTATATAAGTGCATAAAAGTAAATGCCGAGTGTATTGGCTTCTGATTTTTGTTGAGCATCAAACAGTGCTACATTTTTGCGTGGTTTGCGCTCGCAAGGCACACTTGCGTCCTGTACTATATGTCTGCTCTGTACATGATGCATACAAACTAAGATTGCTTTTTGGCTGAGGAACCAAAAATTTTATTCTATTTTCGCAAAGCTGTGGCCTAAAATAACTCGAGCACCTTATTTCTAACGCCGAATTCGCTTTATATATCGAGAAAAATTGATAGTATTTAGAAAATAGGAAAACTTCACTTGTTCGCTACTCACGATATGTTCGAGCCAGCGTTAATAATTTTTGTCACCGTATCATGTCAACAAAACACGTCGAACATGCATCGATGTTAAAACGTAGGTAAATTAGTGTATCTGGTATTCAAGAAAAAATGGCACGTTTTTTCTGTAAAAACCATATTCAACATTCATATTTGGCTCATTCTGTTATAAATATACATCGTGCATTACAAGGCCATCTCAATGCAATGAAACCTAAATGAAAAATCGTTCGCTTTTCAATATATTTACTTTCATCGGCTGTGAAGTGAAGCCAATAAGGCTGATCTCACCAGCAGCACGCAGTCCGATCGTAGTGGCCGGCACGACAAGCAAAAAACTGGAAACGCCAGGAAGCCCTTTTAAAGATCCTCCATGTCTCATCTGCAATACTATTCATTGATACTTGTTAAGAGAGCAAATTAGAGAACGTTTCACTACACGCGGGAACAATAGAAGACGGCATATTTTCGTGGACTTCATTCATTAAACCATGAGTCAGCGATCTTTGAGCCATAGGGCGAAGCCAACACACCGGGATCAGGATGGCGAATTGTAGGAAAAGGAGTGGGGATGGTTGCTTTACAGGCAAAGCGTAAAATTTCGGCGAATCGATAATAACATACAAAACTGGATCGGAAATCATATTAATTTTTCGCATGCATGTAACATATCTTCAAACATATGATATGTCTGGTTCACCGTCCCCAAACCACCATATGATTATGAGAGACGCTGCAGTGAAAGGCTCCGGAAATTTCGGCCACCTAGAGTTCTTTAACGTGCCCCAAAATCTGAGCACAAGGGCCTACATCATTGTCAAATTTATCGAAAATACAGTCGCGGCAGCCGGGATTCGATCCCGTGACCTGCGGGTAAGCAGCCGATTACTATTCAAGAAAAGGGGGACACTTTTCCAATAAACCAGTTTTTAGTCTGAAATCGCCCCGCGCACCTCGTTCTCGTGTCTCGTTTTTTGCGCAGTTATAATTTTCCTAAATGTCTTACCAACTACGCCCCCATAGTACTCTTCTAGAGTTGATTTTTAATTAAGGTTACTTTGTAACTAGAGTAGAAATAAACAGAAGCTGATAGTTATTAGCCCTAGAGAAATAAAATACAGTGCTATGTTCATGCGATGCATTATATAAGAACATCTTTCTCTAGGAGCGCCTTTCACCGCTGTCGTTTCCCTCGCCATTTATATCAAGTGTACCACCTTGAAACAACAAAACATAGAGCAGCCATAAAGATAGCTCGTTATACAGCCAAGTAAATGTTAAAAAACAAGGACAATGGTAAAACTGGCAAAGAAAGATCACTGCCGTCTTGTTTTGGCAAAGAGTTGATACGAGCTGACGGTCTGACTAATCTTTGTTTAGATAGAAGTTTTGTGACCAAGCATTTTAATAAATAATTCACCGATATGATGAGCATAGCTTTTGAAATAAAAAAGAAGAAAAGTAGATTTTCATTACGTGATAATCTATTTCACCACGCTTTCTACTTCTGCACCTGCCTGAATTCAACCAATAAAAACTGCATATGTAACGTGACACCGATATTATGCTTCTATTCAAAGCGTCCAAAGAGTTCCTAAAATCTGGTCTTTCTACCAATTGCAGCGATGCTCCAGTGCATTCGAATCTTAAGTACAAAGCCCTTTGCCGAGATCGGCACAAAGCTTTGGGGAATTCCCTTCCCGCCGTGCCAACATTACACAACATGGAGCAGGGATTACCTGAAATGCATGGCCAGGCACCTATCGCATACCGGATGGCACCAGTGTTGCACCAATCCGATGGGTTCAGACCACAGGGCTGTCGTCGATCCACGGCTGAGGTGAGTGCGCACACTTACTTGCAGCGAAGTTCGTAGTAATTATCAGACATAAAGCATACCTTTTTCAACGACGAACGAATAATTATGGGGCCTTTCTAATGCACAGTATCGAACTAATTAGGGCCCTATTTTTTCTACCATGTCTGGAAGCAACCTAACAAAATTCCGCTGAGCGCTTTACATTCAATTGCTCACTAATTGAAAACCGGGTGCGTTGGAGAGCGTCCGAGAACGACACAATAAGGCAAGTACTTCGATGTTACTGGTTCTTCATGTCTCCGAGGAGGATAACAAATGTAGAACAATGAAACATAGATTTTCATCGTTTGACATGAATAGTTTACATTCCAAGCTTCCAAATAATGTGGCGGTGAGCGTGAACATGTGCTTCAGTGCATTCAGAAATGTACTCAAGAGCCGCGCCCCATGGCATGCGAAAAAAGAAGACTGCTCACAGCATATGACTTCTGTTACGTTGGTACGTTACCATTAAATACGAAACTTGAACCAAATCATGGTAATTTGATCAATTGTTGGCCAGATGCCCCAGGAAAAATGTCTAGAAAGGGCTTTATATTGACGTATAACGTCTATGCGGCTTTCTTGCTTGCATGTTTGTTTTCACGCACTGCTCCTATAGCAAGATGATTGGATGAGGATGTACAAAATAATAAAAAAAGCAGTGTAATAGATGTAGTAGGCACCTTCTAGTTAAAGCTTAGTAGCACGACGAATAAAAGAAACACATATCAAGTTTTCTCATAATAGGAACCAGAAAGAGCAATCCATTGTTATAGATCAATCACTGCTAACACATTCAAGTGATCATGCCTAAGTGTTTTATTCATTTATTTGTTTCAAAGTATATCATCAGTTTTTTAGAGTAAATTGGGCGAGGGTAAAAACGACACAACCAAAGCATGGAACCAAAACAGTTCGCAATAGTAACATGCTTGTAAAAGAGTGATAAAATTTAGCTAAGAATAACCATTAAAATCATTATAGTTTTTAGAAAAGAATGAAAATTTGTTTTTTTACTTACCAATGCAGACCTCAATAACGTTGCACTCACTCACTCACTCACTCACTCATAGAACATTTAGGTTAATGTTGCCGTCGCTTCTGCAGCGCCTACATAACAGGCGTGCATGCGAAGTAGAAACCTTTATCAAAATCAGCCCACAAACGTGGCCATAAGTAGGATGTATTCTGTGAGTTTCACCACAACCACTCCAAGACAAACACGTTGGTGAGAAAACGCCCAGCAATGAAGGTTTCACTCAAACTATCAACATTTGATCAGCTTGTATAAAATTCAAATAGAAAAAAAACTTCAAAAAACTGAAACACATAGAAGAAATAAAGAGGAAGGTAAACAAAGTTAAACGAACGTAAGTTAAACGTAGCGAAAAGGCAGTACAGGCGGTATGCATGCTCAAGGGGTTCAGATAAGATACCGGAGTTCCGCGAACAACTGAAGAACAGTATTAAAAGGCCAAGCATATTTACGAACACGTTCGTCTTAAAAACTTTCTTAAAACTTTGCCAGAAAAATTTTGGCGACAAATTTCGCAAAAGAATAATGATCCTCCTACTCTATCAATCGATGGAGTCCCTGTGACAGATAACGCAGTAGTTGCTGAAGCTCTTAATGCTTATTTCGGTTCTGTATTTCTCGTTGACGACGGCCGTGCACCGGAATTCAGCGAATTTGATCATAGCCAACCTATGAATATTGTGTCTATATCTGAAGAAGGCATACTGGCACTACTGTTAAAATTAGATGACAAGAAATCGCCAGGCATACACAGTATACCAAATGCATTTTTAAAGCGATATACTGAAAGGTGCTCTAAATATCTATGTCTGTTGTTCAAGAAACCCCTGTCTAATGCGGATCTTCTAGCGACTGGTAGTACCCGAAAATCACGCCAATCCCTAAAACAAACGCGTCATCAACTGCACCATCATATAGACCAATTTACTTATTATGCACATGCGCGAAGGTACTAGAGCACATAACTTCTGAACATGTAGCCAGCTTCCTTGAAAACAAAGGCTTAATTGGCTCCTTCCAGCATGGCTTTCGCCGTGGTTACTCTACAGTCACCCAGCTCATCAAAACTATCCACGACTTAGCAGCAGCCCTAGACCGACATAACCAGGTCGACATTATATTTCTCGACTTTGAAAAGGCATTCGACCGAGTCTCACATCGAAAATTATTATTGAAGTTAGAACCAATACTCAAGAACACCAAATTACTAGCTTGGATAGAAGCCTACCTCTCATGTAGACGACAAGTCGTGGCCATTGATAATAAAACTTCGCGTGCCATTCCAGTTTTTTTGGGAATCACGCAAGGCTCTGTTCTTGGTCCTTTATTTTTTCTTGTGTACATCAATGACATCGTTCGGGACATACCCGTTAAAGTAGGGCTCTTTGCTGATGATTGTATTATATACCGTAAAATTGCCACACCCCACGACAAAATAACATTAAATAAATCTTTGGACCAAAATCCAACATGGTGCACAGACTGGCAAATGACCATCAACAAAAACAAAAGTGTCGCAATGACAATTAGTCACAAAAATCACCCTATAACGTTTTGTTACTGTTCTGATAATGAACCTCTGGAAGTAGTAACTAACTATAAGTATCTGGGACTTATCATTTCTCACGATCTTCAATGGAATGACCACATTGACTACATACATAGAAAGACAATGAAAAAAACTCGGATACTTACGCAGGTGCTTGAGTAAGTCCTGTCCAGAAGCTAAAATATTAGCCCATAATACTTTTATTCGGCCACTCCTGGAATATTGCGCCGATGTTTGGGATCCATACACAAAAAGAAACATTTTATTTATTGAAAAAAATACAGAGGAATTCAGTAAGGTTTATCTTTAATCATTACAGCTGGGAGGCATCAGTAACATCTCTTCTAGAAACGGCTGAGCTAGAAAAATTAGCAAATCGCCAATACCGCGAACAAACGAAACTATTCTACCTTCTTTATCATGGACACTTAGGTATCAAAAAGGATACATATCTAAAAGACTCCCACCGGCGGCCTACTTGGTCCCTTCATGATAAAAAAGTAAGCGAGTTCTCTAGTCATACCAACATTTTTCAGTATTTTTTTTCCAAGAACTGCAACCAATTAGAATTCCCTCCTTTCAGCTGTGGTGGAATGCCCGTCACTATCATCCTATCTACAGGCCCTTCAGTCCATGGGACATAGCTCTGACATAGTTTGACATGAACCCTGACGCTTTTTTTTCTTCCATATGTTTACGTTTTCATGTTTTCACTACTTTTTAAATATCTTGCTGCTGTGCTTGTATGCACTCGTTGTACTCTTCTTCTTTTGCTGTTATTATCGCCGCATTGCTTCATATGTGTTTACTGTAACCTTTTTTTTTTTGTACTCACTTGTACCCACTCCTGCCTAAGGTCTGAAGGTCGGACCGGCAGCACTGTAATACATACATAAATAAATAAATAAATAAATAAATAAATAAATAAATAAATCACACAGATATAGAACTCGGAAATGTCAATTCCCACCCTTTCAGTATTTGTTATGTAGGTCTCTTTTTCAATCAACCCCAAGCACTTTTTTTGCATTTGCTACGAGGAAACTATACCAACATTACGAATCAACTAAAGGCATTGGTATATTTTCAGAGTGGAAAAAAAAAACCGAAAGGGATGGTCATTCTTCTGCTGCATTTCTACTTCGTTTTGTAAGCGGCGAACTTAAGGCTTTAATGCATAATTTGTTTACCATAATGTGCATGTATACCTGCATAGCACCGAAAACGTTATGTGTGTCTTATATGCACAGTGGCAAAATTTAGCGAGGCGTCTTTTTGTACACATTGTAGGGACTATGGCGTGTGATACTAAAGTAATAAAGCCATGAATTTCTTCATGAGAAAACCGTGTTCTTATCGCGCTCATAAAAACACTGATAATATTGATTCATTGTGTTTTATTGAATATACGCTTGACTTGATTGTTGGAGATGTGGGGTTCAACGCCCCAAAACCATCATATGACTATGAGAGGCGCCATAGTGGAGGGCTCCGGAAATATAGACCACCTGGGGCTCTTTAATGTGCACCTAAATCTGAGCACACCGGCCAGCAGCTTTTTCGCCTCCATCGAAAATGCGGCCCCCGCAGCCGGGATTCCATCGCACGACCTGCGGGTCAGCAGCCGAGTACCTTGGCCACTGTACTACCGCGGCGAGGCTTCGAATATGCGGTGATATCTCAATAGCATATTTTCGGTTTCTGATTGTGTCACATCGGCAAGAAGCGTTTACTGGCAAAAAGTACGTAATATTTTAGGTAGTTTTAATGACTGCAATCTCAATTCACTGCGGCTTTCTTATCTGCCATCTGAGTTGTTTAAAATTATTCGGCCATTGTCTACTTGGCACTGCCCCAGACTACCACGTTTCAGCAGAGCAAATAAACATAGATAAAAAAGAACAGACATTGAAGTAGACCGAATATATAGTTTGCCTTGCAACCATTCTTTTCACAGCTTTATTTACACTGCGCAATATGCTAGCCGGTTCCCTGTAATATTTTGGTAGTTAGAAAGGTTGCGCTGAGTTCATGTAATACTTCCAGACATCCGAAAGGTTTGCTTTGTTTCCCTCTTTTGTGAGCTTTTGTACCTTACGGCTGTATTTGTGCGTGCAAATTTTCAGCCTTGTAGTGAACAACGTGCAATGTCCTTCGTGACCGCGGTATGATTTAAATTATAAATAAATAAATAAATAAATAAATAAATAAAAAATGTTGCCGTATTCTTTGTGAAAGCAGTGTGTACCATCCTTCAAAATTCGAGAAGCGATTGATCTGTCTCTTTGGTTACTGTTCATCGTGACTGCTAAGAAATTAGCACAATCTTTAATAGGAACTGATCATCCCATAAATTGGACACGCACAAATATGCTGTGAACTGAGTCATTGTACACTCCCACTCACAAAAACTTCAAAAGTTTTTTTTATGTTGTTTATTGTTACTTCTGTCTGCCTTTCGACATGGCAAAGCTGATTCGCAACGTTACACGATCCTGCATAATGATGACGTTGTAATATTTGCCCATCCGACAAATAAACAGAAATTTGGGAGAAAATAAAGCAATGCCAAAAACCATTATTTGATAAATGTCCTCTCTTTTTGTACTCGTATTGTGCTAATGCTATTGACTGGGTTGAATGATTCAACCAGTTAGCCCGTGTTGATAAATTATATGGTTGCTTATGTGTGTCTCATGCCTGTTCTCGTGTTTCTCGCAGGGTGCGTGGAGGCGTGAAGGGACTGAGAGTGGTCGACGCGTCAGTTATGCCCTACATAGTGTCAGCAAACCTTAACGCAGCAGTGTATATGATAGCAGAAAAAGCGGCAGACATGATTATTGAAGACAACCGGTAAATTCAGCTTCTCAAAACGCTGAATAGACCACCAAATGGCCGCTGAAAACCCATGGTGTTATGCGTGGCAGTATGTGGTAAACGCTTGTTTTTAACTATACCCACCACTACGCTGAATAGATGCCGTAGTTTGATTTTACGTAGTTTTTCGCCTTTCAAATACACAGAAATACTCTTAAAAAAAAAGTGCAGGGAAGTAAGGTGATCTCGAATTTCGAAAAAAACTAAGAAATGCAAGAAGTGATGAAGAGAAAACTTGTCAGATGCTGGGCCCTATAAAACAAGAAATTTTCCATGAAGCCACAAGTAAAAATTTAAGACACTTTTTATAATCAAGCACTATTGTTGTTCAGTTAGACTTGCACTGATAAGAAGTTGTTTGGCTACTCACACACTTTCATTGATTCATGCTTGTAGTACCATGACCCTTAGAACAAATACATAATACATAGGTAGTTATATATCGAAGCAGCTCAGACACAATAATGAATTGTTTACTTGTTCCGATTGTGTCGATGTTCTACTGGGTACTGTGATATAATGAAGCGCAGCAAAATAATGGCCTATGCTGCAACAGTCTAAATTGATGATAGTCTAAATTGGAGACAATAGTCTTAGGCCCCAAGTACAACGACCGGTATTTTCGTTGGCGTGAAGTCATATCAGAATTTTCCAACGCCAGTTTTACAGCACGAGGCTTCATTCAGTTTCTCGACAAAATATGTTCTAAATAAAAAAAAGCCAGTCTGAAATTACACGGCAATAAATTCGATATTTTCAGGTTATTTATGCCACGATTATTCCAGGTCATCAATTATCAGCGTCATTAGAACCACGTTTAGTAGTTTTCCTACAGAAAAGGACATTGTGTGAAAAGCCAGGTCATCAACTGCCAGCGTCATTAAAACCACCTTTAGTAGGTTTTACTACAGAAAGAGACATTGTGTGAAACAATTCTGCCACGGTCATGCGACACTCATATTGCAATCACTTATGAAGTTGCAAAAAGCATATATGGTGCATCGGTACGGCTCTCTGTTCCGAAACACTGACTCTTTATGCTTCATTCACTCACGATGATATTGTCTTAAAACTTAGTGCCGACATAAATTGTGTTATCTTGGTGTTCTTGACTATGTATTTTACATGTTTAGAGACCATAAATACTTTCACAATAAACTGCAATGATGGACATGCATGGCTAGGCGAAGCATTATTTATTTTATTTTTTTAGTGTTCTCCTTCATGGCCACTGTTGTATCGTGCCGCATAGCAATGAGCGCGAGCCAGGAAGAGACAGACGCCGAGCTGCACATGTCAAAGAACCCCACGGAACTTCAATTATCAAACGAATAATAGAATATATAAAGTATTTCTCACATAAAGGAGCATTTTAGATATGGCCAACCGCCAATGTGGTGTGCTAGCTGATGACTTCAGCTAGCACATTAAAACATCGTCACCTTCGGAAAAAGAAACACAGAGGCCCTCTGAATGAACCCTTTGAACACAATGGTGATCATCAAGTCTCGGAAACATTCTAGGTTTCTCCAAACTTTTGCTGACGGTTCTCTTTGAACCATAGCATCCTCAGTTTCCTTTTAAGGAAAGTTGTCCTCTAGCTCGGGAACCGACGGCACTACAGACACATCACATTCTCCATGGCTGGAGTCGGCACCGAAGTAGTCCTCCTCGGGAATGAGGGCATCACAGACACAGAACATTTCTCATGACTGAAGCCTAAGGATGCGAATTCTGAGGCACAGCTTGCCGGCTGGAGACCCAGGTCCTAATGAGACAGTAGGAACATCGATTGGTTCCGTTGGAACTGGAGGCAGATCCATCGGTCTTTGAGAGGTTGCCTGACCAGTTGGTGCTGGTGGCTGATGTATCTGACTATCTGTAACTTGATGTTCTTTCGGTACGCGTGTAAATTTGAGGCATTTCAAACTCGTCCATCTTGAAGCCTCAGAGCTCCCTCTAGAAGCGTCTTGATGACTGTCAATGGACGAGATTATGCCGAATCTCTCTTAGCATAAGTTCCCGGCTTTCCTACATACACCATATCTCCCTCCTAAATTTCTGGCACGTTTGCACTTCTCTTGTCATCTGTGTATTACTTCATGCAGCGCTGATTCTCTTGTACGAACTTGCGAAGCTCTGGCATCACTATAGAAAGCTATTGTGTGACATATTTTGACGGCACGCCAATGGCATCAAGTCGAATTCTCGGCTGGCGCCCACTTAAATGTTTGCAGGTGAAATGCCTGTTGTAACGTATGGCGTAGCTCTATTAACTGCCACGTAATCTAGGATGTCTTGATTGAGAGGCCGTTGCTTTAAAACTGACAGTTTAATAAAGTCCTTCAGGCTCATGTAATAGAGTTCGGGTAACCTATTAGCCTGAGGATAATAAACCGACGAAACTTAGTGCTTGACGCCCCTTCCTTTCAAAAAGCTCTCGAGCAGCTCGGACTTAATATGGGGTTCGTTGTCAGTTACGACCTCTCCTGGGTAGCCCTCTTGGTTAAAAACTGCCCTTTTAAATTTCATGGCAGCCTGTGACGTAACAGCATTTGAGAGGCAAACTTCAAGTCATTTCATGTAATAATCTACAAACGGTATGATAAACATTGGACTCGTTGCTCCAGACATATTTAGGGGTCCAACAATGTAAATAATGCCATTTTTTCAGGGTTTGCTTAGGTAACCAAATTCAGTAGAGCAATGAAAGTCTTTTCCGACTTGTCTGCTGAATGACACACATAGCAGGTTGGAACTTGCCTGTCCATTCTCGGCTACCAGTACCAGAGCCGTAAACACCTCTGGCACCACTATTCTGCCCTCCCTTAGAAGTTTGCCATCGACAACGGAAAGTTGTTCTCGCAACAGGTAAAATGGCATCAACTTCTGTGGCAACATCTTTTTAGCTGGCCATCCTGTTCTGGTGTATTTGGCGATCAATTGTAGCGTCTCATCTGCTGCTGTCTCAGTTTGCACCTGTTTCTTGGTAGTGCAGAAAAAAATAAAGAAAATAACTTTCTTTTCAACATCAGATGACGTGTCTTATACTATGGATAGCCTAGACAAAATGTCTGCCACAACATTGTCGCGATCCCTTTTGTAGTCAATGCCGAAAGTGTTATAAAGTAACCTGGCGCTGGCTGATTATCTGGGAGTCAGCAATGGCTTTTCGCCATTTACTCTTCACAAAAGCAGGGTCACTAGTGCTTGATGATAAGTCTTGCGAGGAAATCATATTCTCCAGAAGTACACGTGCCAGCGTTCACAGGCAAATAAACACGCCAGTGCCTTTTTCTTTCCAGCGGAGTACTTTCTTTCTGTGGCTGAAAGTGACCTCGATGCAAGCGAAATTGCTTTCAGCTCGTCTCCAGCTTGCTGCTGTAAGACAGCGCTCAGGCCTGTGCCCAAAACATCAGTTGTTACGTCTGCTTGAAGCCGTCGTGCGAGCAGATAAATCACCTTACATAATATCAACCTGCTAAAAGTTCTTTGTGCATAAAAACGCTTGACGGCACGTAGTTACGTGACGCTAAGTTTAATAAATAAGAGGCCTGGGAGGAAGCCTTAAGCAGCGGTGACTTCTCAGTTCAACTTCGGGCTGTCCAGAGGGCCTGCGAAAGGGCGGAGGGCCATTGCCTTCAGGTTCCTACGTGTGAGCGGCGTGCGACTGCAAGAAGAAGAGCGGATTGTCGCGTACAGACGTTGCCCTGTTGCTAGAGGGAGACGCCAACCCTCGGCAGGCACCAAATAAGAGAAGCTGGGCGACTTTCGCAGAATTCAAGCGCAAAACAGACCAAATACTGCCTCATTAAGCCTCAAAGAGTGGTGCGAATTCATCAGGAATAATATAGAGGCGGCCACCAGACAGCTCCTAACTGAGGCTAATGCAGAGGCCATGGACTCTAAGCTAGCCCACGTAAAAGAAGCAAAGCAGACAATTACTATGAAATGATAGATTCAAAGACTCAATGTTAGCTAAGGAAGAAAATAGCAGAACTGAATAAACAAAGAGAACAGCACTGCAACAACCTAAGTAATCAGCAGTGGAATGAATTCTCTGAAACAATCGATGGGCAGATCAGGAACGGCAAGGCATTGAAACTCATTAAGTACCCCGTAGACGAGCAAGACATCAAGTCCAACCAGAGACACTGCCTTGCGCAGGCCACACGCACAGACCCTAAAAATCAAGACAATAAAATTGTTATTAAACAACTCATAGACAAATACCTACCTGTCGCTAAAGAGCAAGAACAATTTCCACGATCGGAATACCGAGGTGCCTCTCAACCGGAGTTCGATCGTGTAATTGTCGTCCAAGTGCACGAATAAACAGAAAGTAAGAAAGGACAAGCGCTTTCTCGCAACTAAAGCATTTATTAGAGAGAGAAAAATATAAAAGCAGGCAAACAAAAAGAACGCATGCGTGTACAGGGGAAAAGTACAACCGTGGAAACTCGAGAACACAGTAAAAACAGAAAAATTATCCAGAAACATAATCTAGAAAGTCAAGCTCTTTATCGTGCAGCAAAATTTAAGGCTGGCTGACACATTGTTGTCCTCTTTTACTTACGTGAAAAGCTTCCATCAACTCATGAGTTAATAATGGTTAGATATAAAAACTTGTTCAGTATCATAAAAGAGAGGATATCAGCCGCACTCTTTGCAATCAACAGCGAGATGCGATACCCCTGAGGATTTCGAAGAAAAATTGTGCTCTCTAAAACGAACATTCATGCACCTTTCCGACTGATCTATGTACAGTTTACCACAGCTAAAAGGAGTCATGTAAACAACACCCATCGCACAGTCCACGAATCCTTTGCTTTTTTGCTTACGACATTGCGGAAACTCTCTGTGCATGCGTGAACAAATGGACTGCGATTTGCTTTTGGCTGAGAAAAGCACATCAACTTTATATCTATTACCGAGTTGCTTAGGTTCATGCGATGTCTTCTGAAGATAAAACGTTACTGCTATTTTCCTACCTTTCCTACTCTCATCACGACACACTGAGTGGTTCCATTCAAATTTTAGTTTTTTAATCTTGTTGTTACACAGTAACGTGATGGCATAATTAGGATACCCTTCTTGTTCTCGTTTTCTTACTTGATTGTCAAAGCTCATTTTAATTCTGTGTTGGCACGGTTTTCTCAGAGAATAACCCAAGCTCGTGGTAACGATGCTTCTCTCCACCAGCTTTGATTGGCTCTACCTATTTAACAGATCTAGGACAACAATATCAGCAATAATGCTGAGGTTCGAAGACCAACTTACAATCTAGAAATTGCAGTTTCTTTAGACGTGGCAACTCAAAAGAAAAGTTCAGTCTCTTGTCTGTTTCTTCAAGAACCTTGAATTTAATAACAACATCTTGCATAAAATATAATGACGTTGTGAACACGAGAAAATCATCAACGTATCTGAATACGTGAACTGCGAGTCCTGAAAAACTGTTTTGAAGTGCCACGTCAAGCTTTTCTAGAAAAGGTTCGCCTAAATAGTGGAGTTACTGAAGAACCTAAGCATATTGCTGATCTCTTGACGTATAGATTACCTCCTCAAGCCACAAAAGTTGACATCAAGTAGAAGGTAAGTAACTCTAGAAAACTAGATACAGGAGATTTTCACTTCTGGCACAAAGACAGTTCACATTATCCTGCGCTATGCGCGCTTTGAGCGCTTAGCATCAGCTCTTCTTGATGTATCGGATAGTACAAGTCCTCAATGTCTATGCTAAAAGCGCTACACTAGCTAGAGCTATCAGTGCTCAGAAACTAAAGCACCGCTTCGGAATGAGTGACACGAAATGGATTCATGATAAAAAGGCTTTCTAAAGTGTTTTGCAGGTATCTCGAAACAACGCTTTGTTACGTGTATTGCTCAGACACAATCGCTCTGAATGGCATATCTGGCTTGTGTGCCTAGGCCAAAAAATATATCAAGTTCAGATCGCTTAGCAGATTTGACCGCAGTAGCTAACCGCTCAACATTCATATCTGAAAGCAAAGAACAAGCATTTTTCTCTACTTTTCAACTTTTGCGATTTGAAGGCACAAAATTCTTGTCGAGCGCTTCCAAGGCCCTCTCCGAATAGGTGCCCTAATTCATAACAACACAGAAACCTTCTTTCGCAGCTACAAGAAGTTGTAGTTTCTTAGATGCTAAAAGTTTACAAATTGGGCAAATTGTGTCCCTACCCTGTACATTCATCTCAGTTTTCGCAATGGTATCAAGATATTCCGAAATGCACTTGGGTCGATCCTTTTCCACCACTTGCCTGGAAATGCTAGAGTGCTAACACCAACGTGTCCACCCCCTTGAGTGATGGCTCAAAGCGAAGCTTGGGGCCCATGTTGAGAACATCAAGGTGCTTCTGATAAAGTGTTGTGTCACTGAGGTTCAACACTTTTCGAGCTTGCGCATGCAATT
This sequence comes from Rhipicephalus microplus, assembly GCF_043290135.1. NCBI lineage: Eukaryota > Metazoa > Arthropoda > Arachnida > Ixodida > Ixodidae > Rhipicephalus > Rhipicephalus microplus. The sequence continues at coordinate 43,410,925 of NC_134705.1, read as the reverse complement.
TCTTCTCTTTGGAAGTTGCGAAAGAACTTGTCGCCAGAGATACTCGGCCATGTCATTGCCAGTGTGGCACCAGTCCCTGTAGAACAGCTGCTAGCGTGTATCACGCATCGTGCTGCACGACACCTTCAGCCAGTCCTTGATGTTTCTTACTTGCCAGAGCGATTTGGGCTGCAGAATCCGGTGCATTCTATTTGAATGTCTAACGAAGGGTTGAAGCCATCCGGACAAGGCTTGAAGATGAGGTGGACAGGTTCCATAGCGAATGTTCCAAGAAGTCACCCTTGCCTTGCAAACACATATGGCAATTATTGAAGCCTGCGTGGCTGGGCGAGATAGATTAAGGTGAGGAACATAATTAGTGTCCCCGGTACTAGAAATGAATCGCAACAGAATCTAATGTTAGGCTAGTTGGATATGCACGGTATAACTATCGTTAAAGGCCACGTATAAACACAAAGGAAGGGAGGAAGAGCGCTTTCTCGCAACTAAACGATTTATTGGAACGAAACGAATATAAAAGCAGGCAATCAAAAACAACGCATACGTGTGCAGGCAAAGTACAAAGTGGACACTAGATAACACAAAGTAAAAGCAGAAAGACTATCCAGAACCTAATCTGGAATAGCAAACTCTTTAATGTGCAGCAAAACCAAAGGCTGGCTGACGCATTGTTCTCTTCTGTTTCTTATGGGAAAAGCTTCCGTCAACTAATGAGTTAATTAATGGTAAGATATAAAAAACAGTTCAGTATCCTACAAAAGAGTATAGCAGCCGCACTCTCTGCAATGAACAGCGAGATGCGATGCCCCTCAGGACCTCAAAAAAGAATCATGCTTTCGATGACGAACATTGATGCATCTTTCCGACTGAGCTATGCACACTTTACCACAGCTAAAAAGAGTCGTGTAAACAACGCCCATAGCAGAGTCTATGAACCTTTTGCTGTGTTTCATACTACATTGCGGAAACTCTCTGCCCATCTATAAACTTACACCAAGATATACTGTGAATCAAAACCAGCCATCAGAGCTTTCCGCAGAGGTAGGATCGCACCACAAGCAGTTTGAATTATTAATAGTGAACAGATCATTGATGCAAATTACATATATTGGTTCCCAGAGCACCTTGGCTCACTCGATGACATTTGTATGAATCCAACTGAATAGCATTGCCTTAGAACTGATAGACCAGGCCGCTTTTTCATATGGCTTTGATGCTGCTGTATTCGATAATCTATGAAGGGATGCGCACTCGACATATAATAAATTTACGAAACATTACTACTTGAGAGCGTACAGCCACTACTGCTTCAACAAAGGATAATCCCGACTACCGGAAAATCACAGAAGAGAATACGTAGTTAGCTCAGGAGAACGAGGAACTTAGAAGTCAAACTCTCGCGCAACGCAGAATTTGAAAAAGGCTATGTCAGCTATAGCAGTGAAACACGAATCTATGCTGCAAGCTTCGGAAACAGGATCAGCCAGTATATCTAGTGCAGTCGTAACACAAGTGACCTAATGTCCTGTAGCAGTGGGCAACAACACCTTAAGTACTGGCATGAATGGCGCAGTCACCCTCCCAAAGTCACCTCAAGTTTGCGACCTACCAATGCAACCATTAGAAAGCCAAGTGCACGACACACAGAGTAGTATAGTGTGATTGTCTAAGAGCTTTAGTCAGATATTAGCCGATTTCGGAAACCAAGTGTCCGCAGAAATGCGAAATTGGAAAGGCGACTATCCTAACATGCAGAGACACTACGTCAATGGTTCCATGATAGGAATGAATAGGGCAATAAAAACACTCCCTAACCTTAAGGGTCCTTCAAGTCAGCCAGCCAAGAGAGGGCTTGGTTGTCGCTGACAACTTTGAAAGGCCTGCCGTAGAGGTAGGGGCGAAACTGGAAGGTGACCGAGATGATGGCAAGACACTTCTTTCTGTTGCGAAATTGATAGCGGCCGACTCGCATAACTGATGACCCTATCAAGTTCGTCAGTCTTCTGCACCATAATAGCTGCAAGCCCTACACTGCTTGTGTCGGTGTGGTATTCTGTGTCCGCATTTCCGTTCAAATGAGAAAGTATCGGCAGCGTCTGCAGGCATCATTTTAGTTCGTGAAATCATCTCTCCTGTGGGATTTCCCATGTGAACTTGACGTCAGTATTTGTAAGGTTATTGAGTGAGTAACTCGGTGACGTGGGCAAAATATTTGACAAAACTCCAATAATAGTGCAGAGGCTGAAAAATCGATGCGCGCCCTTCTTTTCGGTAGGCGACGGGAACGGAGTGATGGCTGTTGTGTTCTGGGGGTTGGGTCGTACCCAGGACTTGCTTATCACGCGCCTCAAGAAAAAGAGCTGCACGTATGCGAAGCGGTACTTTTCTGGCTTCTTAGTTAGTCAAGAATTTTTGATTGCTTGAAGTACAGCATCAAGGCACTAGAGATAATTCAATGCTTGAGAAAAGCACATCGTCCAAGTGCCCAAGTTAGGTCTGCTACATCAATTCAGTGAGCACGCAATCCATAGCACGCTGGAAAATTGCAGGTGCTGTGGAGAGACCAAAGGGCATAATCTTGAACTTGAAAAGGTCGTCTGGTGTTATGAATGCAGTCTTTTCTTGGTCTCTGTCTTGTGAGACGACGACGAAGTGTTTTTCTGCCGAACACTGCTCATTTCGTTTGGTGTTGTTTTTGTGAATTCACGTATTCTGAAGATCATCGCTATCCTGCGGGCAGCGATGGATCCAGACAACACAGTACGCAATCCGGACTTGGCGTCGCTATCGACGTTAACATCAAGGAAGCGCAACAGCCGGAAGAACTACAGCACCAGTTACAGCACTGAACTGTACATGGCGAGTAGTGAAGACAGTGACGACGATTTTATCCCTGCAATAAAGCGTAAAGCTGAAAGGAGAATGGCCGGCGCGTCTTCGCCAGCTAGCTTCTCTACAGCGCACAGTAAACGCCATATAACACTTGTTGTTCCTGTCGACTCTTTGATCAACCTGAAGAACATGAACAAGAAAGTGATGTCAGCGCGTCTCGAAGCTATCGCGCCTAATGAGATAAAGGATATCAAACTCAACCCACGGAAGAATATCTCAGCCCTAGACGCAGCAACAGGCTGCGCTACATACCTTGCAAATTGTCACGGAGCTTGGAGACTTCAATCTCAGTGCTTATATTCCGCAGGATAGTGACACGACGACGGGCGTCATTTTTGACGTTGATGTTTCCATACTGAACGCAGACCTTCCTGTGCTAATAAAGCCAGGTACTGATGCAACGGACAAATTACAAGTATGCCGGCTTTGCAAATCCCGTTGCATCGATTGAGGTGACCTTCAGAGGTGATTACATGCCACCGCATGTAAAGGTTGGTCACTTTCGTCACGTTGCTCGACCATACTTCCCAAGGCCACTACTTTGCCACAACTATCTAAAACTGGGTCATGTTAGAACTGTGTGCAACAACAAGCAAGCATTCCCACGTTGCGCCGAACCGCACAAAGCAGAGGCTTGCCAAGCAACTCTCCTAAAATGCAGCAACTGACGGAAACCATGAGACTTCATCGAAAGACTGCCCAGTACTCAAGAAGAACTGGAGCATTCTGAACCAAATGGTGAAAGACGGATCCTCACGAAAAGAAGCGGTGACGGTTGTTCAACAACTTCGTTTCCATCGACGGCGGGGCTCGAAGAAAAAAAAGCAGTCCTGTGCCGGACGTGCCTTCACTTACGCCACCATCGCCACCACCACCACCATCACGACCACAGCGACCTCCCCCACCCCCGGCACCAGGTGGGGTACGTCCAGATATGCTGATAGACACTGCCGCGCAGCAGAGAACATGTGGCTCTGACTGGCCCGCTTTACCATGCGTACACGTGTCTAAGGAACCACAACATCGACAGTCAACAATGCATGTGCCCCCAACAGGCAGTCTATCCACCCAAGAGGTACAAGTTTTCTTTGCATTGAGGTCGTTCATGAGTGTTATTCGCACTCTTTTGTCTAGTCTAAAGATCCCTGCCACTAAATGCGTGCTGAGGTCTTGGACACACTTGAACCAATTCTTGCCGGACTTACCTAACAAGATGGCGCACCATAGACCACATCAGCCTTTTCAAGAAAACGTCAAGCGTGCTTCCATAATTGAGTGGAACGCCAGATGTCTACAGTCAAGAATTCCTGAGTTTAGTCAGTTCATTTTCGAGAATCAGTTTCCCATTATCGTCATTTGTGAACCGCATTTTTCAAAAATACCTCGACTATCGGGCGATGAATCATTCGTTTCTTTATCGTGCACTGAGCGAAGTCAAGCTGCTGTGTACACCCGCAAAGAACTCACTTATGCTCGCCAAAGAGTACATTCTCACAATGGGAATCACTACGTTTGTCTATATGTAAAAAAAAGAATTCGTCGTTTACGCTGTTAGGCGCGTGTATAGCGCCGTCACGTTGACTAGACCAACAGATATTGAATGATATAATTTCAACGACCCCAGCATCTTGGATATTGATGGGTGACTTCAACGCCCATCATCCACTGTGGGGAAGCATCAGGACAAGTCTAAAAGGCACGAACCTAGTTGATCTGGCATCAGAGCACGGGCTTCAGGCGCTGAACGACGATGGCCGTGCTTATCTCCGAGGAGTAACCTATAGCAGTTGCCTGGACTTCACATTAGTGTTGCATAGCATTGTCAGGAAAGTCCAGTGGTTCACAGATAGTGAAACCCATGGCAGCGACCATACCCACGTACGTGACAGTCAGATATCTAGACGAATCTCCTTCCCCTGGACACTCAAGCCTCATTGACTGGGAAGAGTATCAGATATGCGGGGGGAGAAAGTGCATGAACGAACCGCTGGAATTCATTGAAGAAGTGACTTGTTGTGCGATGGAGACTTCCACAAAGATATGATCGAAAGAATGGAGACGTACCGCACTCGACCAAGAGTTGGAACAACTTCGAGCAGTCCACCGACGTGCCGAAAGACGATACAAACGCACGAAATCTATCTATGACCTCAGAGAATCCAGACGCATTCAGAATAAAATCCAGCGTCGAATTCATAAACTCCAGGAACAACGATGGAAGAGTTTTTGTGACTCGCTAGGCCCTTGAAAGCCTTTGTCTCCCGTATTGAGGACTCTTCGAGGTATTCACTTACATCCGCAACAGCGTCATTACTTCGATGCTCCGCCGATACATCAACGTCGCTCACAGCTTGATGTTTCTGGTGAATTTTGTGCAAAGATTGCCGGCCACATCTCTATAACAATCGATCTATTACTACAGGTCGTTCCAGTCGCACGAGATCAGCAAATGCAGGTTGCATTCATTGTGGAAGAGCTTCGTGCAGCATTGAACACATGCAGACGCCCATCGTCCCCAGGTCCAGATGGAGTGACCTATACTGCCCTACGTCAACTAGGCCCGAAAGCACAGCGCTGTCTCCTGGACATTTTCAATAGGTCTTGTCATGATGTAATGGAGCCTGATGAGTGGAAGTGCAGTCACCTGGTGCCTTTTGAAGCCCGAAAAGTCTCCATTGGAATTGGCATCATGCCAGCCTATAGCACTAGCAAGCTGCGTAGGCAATGTCATGGAGAGGATGCTGCGTACACGCATGGAATGGTACCTGGAACATTATAACATCTATCCTGATGCTATGGCTGGCTTTCAACGAGGTCGGTCTTCAATTGATAGCGTCATTGACTTAGTGACCTCTGTTCAGCAACAGAAAGCTAAGAAGCAGCTGTCGGTAGCTCTCTTCTTAGACGTGAAAGGTGCCTATGACAACGTGACTCATGAGGCTATTCTCAACGCTCTCGAAGTAGCTGAACTTGGAGGTGGTGTCTTTCGATGGGTAAGAAGCTACCACACATATAGATTCATGTTCGCTTTAACTGAAGATGGGCCTACGAATAAGCATTGCACAAGTCGTGGGGTGCCACAAGGTGGTGTTTTGGGTCCAACTCTTTTCGACCTGGTTTTGGTGGGACTCACCGACATGCTGCTACAGACGACTTATGTATCTCTCTATGCTGATAATATCTGCATTTGGGCGTCCGGCCTGACACGGCCTCAAGTGCGCCCAAAGATACAGAAAGCGGCAAAGACGACAACGGCATACTTTCGCCAGCAAGGTTTGACTATCGCCACAGAAAAATGCACAGTGGGGGCGTTTACACGTAAACTGATGTCTATGTACGCATTGTGCATCGATGGCAGATCAATCGCATATAAAAGCAGTCATACATTATTAGGTGTCATTGTATATCGTACCCTAACCTGTGGCCCGCATGTCCAATTCCTGAAGATAAAGGTCATTGGCTTTGAGAATGTATTCAAGCTCGTCGCCGGAAAATCATGGGGCCCATCCATGCACTCCATGCTGCATCTTTATACAGCCCTCTTTCTCGGAATTCTCCGGTACAGCCTTCTTGCCCTGTCCAACACGTGCAAGACTAACATCCGTGCACTACAGAGCGTACAAGCCCAAGCACTTCGGACATGTCTTGGCCTTCCAAGGTGCTCATCGACAGTGGCAACCATTGTTATCACACAATAACAGCCGGTAACAACGCATATTACTGTTGAGACACTGAGAGCACACATTCGGCATTTATAACGGCTTCCGTCACATCATTTAGCGTGTTTGACAGCGTGCAGGCCCCATTCTTCGTTCTGCGGTACCGAGACAACACATCAGGACATATCACCGCCTGGCTTCAAACTTCGGATGCATCCAGCAGCTGCGTTATGGAGTTTCCGTCGAGACACTGAGAGCACACATTCGGCATTTAAAACGGCTTTCTTCACATTATTTAGCGTGTTTTACAGCGTAGAAGCCCCATTCTTTGTTCTGCGGTACTGTGACAAAACATCGGGACATATTACCGCCTGGCTTCAAACTTGCGATTAATCCAGCAGCTGTGTTATGAAGTTTCCGTCAACCTTACGTGCGCTTATCAGTTCCTGGAATCGTTAAGAAGGCACGCATGTCACTGCTAGCCCTAAAGCAATTGACTTTGCGTCTGTTGGACGAAAGCTACTTCAACCGCATACACGTTTACACCGATGGCTCCACTAATTCCATCAGCTCTACAGGAGCAGTGGTTGTTCCATCTGATAATGTGTTGCCTCAATACAAGTTTCCTCACACCAAGACGTCGACAGCAGCAGAGCTCGGAGCGCTTCAAGGTTCAGTAAAATACATTCTTCGGCAGCAACCTAATCAATGGGCCATTTTTTTGGGACTCGAGATCAGCCTTACAGACACTGAGGTTCGTTATGCAGCACCGGTTACAAGAACAATTAGTATATCAGATAAGGCACGACTACCACGAGGCGCTCAAGGAAGAAAACAATATTGTATTTCAGTGGCTGCCGAGTCATTGGGGAATTGTCGGCAATGACCACGCGGATGAAGCGGCTCGTTCGGCTCATGACTAAGAGCTACGTACGCCCGTACAACTCTTGATAACGGACGCTGCAAGGCAACCACAATAACTTGCTCGCCGTATAGCTCCCCTACAATGGAATACGCCGGTTTTCTCCAACACGCACCTGTATTCGATTGACCCAAACTTGCAACTTCGTTTGCTATCCGGGCTCGTACGATGGGCTGAAACTTTACTGTGTCGCATGAGGTTGGCCGTGGCATTTACGATTGCGTATTCTCGTCTCCTTGGAATGGCGAGCACTTCGGCATGCAACATCTGCGCCTGCGAGGAAACGCTCTAGCACATTCTATGCCATTGCCCAGCATACCACTCTGAACTACGTTTTATGGGAGCCAAGCTCTGTAAGCTGGATTCGCGGCCGCTTACAGAAGGGAATATCCTGGAACCTTGGCCGACGATTTCCCATACGCGCAAAGTCACAAAAGCCCTCTTGTACTTCTTAAGGGGCACCAGACTGCAATACCGCTAATAATATTGTCGGACCATTCCAGTTAAAACTCGTCTTGTTTTATGTGCGTATAGCATTCATCAAGTCGTTTGTAGAGCATGAGTCCCATGAAATTCATTGTACGCAGAAAGTAATGTTGGCTCGCAATTTGCGTTTGTACACCTTGGCCTATGCTGTGACTTTTGTTTTTTGCGTTCGTTGATAGATGGCAGCACACTGCAAGCGATTTCTTTTTTGCGTGGTATTGGAGCGAAATGATCTCCGCACCCTCAGATAAACGTGGTGAGTGACGCGTTTTCGGCGCTATCGAATTCGTTTGGCGATGAGAATTCCTCAGATTACTTTCAGCAGTGATGTTCAAGGAAGCCATCTTGGCGTCGAGGAGATTTCACTGGACGTAGATGGTCGTCAACGCGCTTAGAGTGACCGTGACAATGAACGATCAGCTGCTAGCTCACGAGCGTGGAGTTGCACTTCACGTCCCGTCGTGCGTTGATGTTTTTTGACGCTGGTAAGTCACTTTGATTGTATTTATTGCATAATATCCTTCAGTGAGCTCAAAATAAAAGCACAATTTTAGTGAATTGAACGTATCTCGAATACAGTGAATATTACAAAATGCTCGAGTTCGACGAGTGAAGCGAAACGGTTAGAGCAATAAAATATGCAGTGACGTCCGAACAACGTTGTTGTTGAACAAATTTCCACAATTTCAACGTTGCGAAAAGCGTACGCGTGTCGATATCCTTGTTTCGATCGTCCTAATGGAATCTGCAACATATGAGTGAGGGGAATTGCGCAGTCTGTGACACAAGCGCTACTTAATGCGAAGTTAGACGCTTGTGTTCTGTTGTTGTTGAGGAAGCAGCTGCATGATGCTTACAGCGCAAGTAATTATGACGCCAAAATATGTTTGATAACCATGGCTGCGTTAAACATTCGGTACTGTGCAGTCGCGATGGCGCGCTATTCGCTAGTGGACTACTTCTGGGGCGAATCCGTCATACAGGTTCGGCACTAATGATCTCGGGGTGTCGTTAAGTTCATACGTGAACTTAAGTTTGCGCAGTTTCTGTACCATGCGCAGGATAACGCAAAGTATCGTTGATACGCGGTCGATCAGCTGACACCACCACGCTTTGCACTGCGGCAAGAATCGAGGTACCGAACATTCAGCTGTTCCTATCGGTTGGGAAAGTACTGCATGTGATTCGATATACATTCATTCGACAATCAAGAATCCATGCGGTGAAAGTGGCTAAGGGAGTACGTCTGTGCGTCCTATCTTTCCTTATGCGAGTTCACGGGTTTATCAACCTTCCGCAGCCATCTTGAATTGCACGGCGCGCCACCTATCCTAACCTAACCTAACCTAACCTAACCTAACCTAACCTGGGCATTGCGATTAGCCTATCTTAAGGTTCATCGATGCAAAGTATATGGCGTTGTTGAGTCGACCAAGTATGTCACTCATTCGGGAGACAACGCATGCGTCCTTATTAGTGATTGTGTTGAGTCGGCGATAGTAAACGCAGAAGTGTAGTGTTGCGTCCTTTTTTATCTAATGGAGATGTCACACGGGCACTTTTAATTGCAATCAGAATGATCCAGATCGGTTTGCTTGATCGCGATGAACTTTATGGCCGCTGCTACGCGGCTCAAGCTAATCCGATTCGTGCTTGGGCCACTGGATATGCACCAGGTTGCATTTGCGGGCCGTAAAACATATCGTTGACAAAACTCAGCGTACGATAGTTCAATAGAGCTACTTGTCAGCAATATGTTATTTGTGCAAGAACCGCTCGAACTTCTAAAACTTTGCGTGCCAGTACAAAAGTTATTTCATAAATCCATCATTCTGAGAGTTTTTGTTTGCACTTACGTGTATCACTGTGTGCGAATCTTGTTCTTCACCTTCATTTTTGAGGGCACCTGCTCGTAGACATCCAGTCGTAGCGAAACGGCAATGCCGTTGTACATGCCGGAGTTTCACTTCTGGTACCTCATTTATTGTAAACGTCTTTTCGTTCGGCCATAAAGTGCGCGTACGGTGTGACGTTTTAAAACCCGGCGTCACTCATTATAAATTTGATTCGAGGGGCTCCATGACAACTGCTCCGACGGTGCGAGAGTTTACATTGTCGTCTGCTTCTCGTCTCCTTCTCTATGTGGTCAATAGTAATCTTAAAGTATGCAATTTACCAATATTTTTAAAAATGAAACACATCGGATTTTTTATACATAAGTATCTACCTCTTTGAATTTGCTTTTGCAGAACTATGCTTTATTTTTCTTTTATTTTGCTTTTCAACAAGCGTGACCAGGGGGTGCAGACGAAACAAAATCGCAATCTCTAAGCCTGATCATGATGTGCGTATTGCGCTTGTCCTGATCTCGATTGGGCCTGATCGCGATTAAAGGTTACCGTGTAGAAGCACCTGATTGGGATCATGATTCATGAACCCAATCAGGTGATCGCAATTAAAAATACCCGCGTTTAAAAATGCCCGTGATCTGATCGCAATTAAAATGCCGGTGTGACACCGGTGTATCACCACCGGTGACGCCCATGGACTTTTTGAAGGCTGGATAATATCGTCGCGGCAATTACGTAGACCTATTTGTTTATGTCCTCGCGTTCCCGCGGCGAATCTCTGTACGGGTTCTGATGGATTGGCCTGGCATTTTCTTCTGTTACTATTTGATGTTCCAAGACAGAGATCTGCGGAATTTTCAGTGAGGGCGAAAGTGTTGCTGGCTTACACTATTCTTTCGACGTAGGAAGCTTTCATGTATTTGCTGACGTGCTTTTGCTCGTTGCTGAAGTTCATGAGCATCACTCTTGCACTCGCTCCACGCATCTCGTCCATTCCTCTGGTGACGCAAAATTCGTGGTTGATCAGCAGGTGCTGGTAGCCTTTGAAGACAACTTGCATGTATGTTGACTGCTGCGTGCCGATGGAAATGCTGATGATGAAGCGAAGAGGTATGGTGACTTGGTCTTCCAGCACACTCAAGGCAGGCCTTCCTGACGGCATGTGCAGTGGCAGTGCTTTTCCGGTGGATAGTGTTGTCGACTTTGTTCTTTCCTCAATGACAACACCATGTAGGCTTAAGAAGTTCATTCCAAAGATGACATCTCTCGAGTAATGCTGTAGTACGACGAAGCTTGCAAGATCAATCTTACGGTTTATGGTAACTTTGACTGTGCAGGTTCCTGCCGGCATAACTTGGTGACCTCTAGCTGTACGAATTTTGGGGCCTTTCCGAATTGTTCTAACTTTCTTCAACTTCATGGCGAATGTCCCACTGATTATAGTATAGTCGGCTCCGGTGTTGGTGAGACCTGTTACGCTGTGGCCGTCGATGAGGGCGTCGAGGTCACTAGTTTGTCTTCTCGGGTTGCAGTTAGGTTGCGGCGTTGGATCTCGGCTACAACAATTTGTACCACTGCTACGACGTTGTGTCATCGAGTCGCCTTCTAGCTGTGAAGTTTCCACGTCAGGGCAACGTTCATGTTGCGGTGGGTTCTTGAGGTTTCGTCGCGGGGTCGTCGTTCGGCGACGGAGGACCTTCAGCAGTTGGTTGCAAAGCAACCGCACTTCCATCGGTTGCTGTTTTCAGTTTTCCGAGTACGGACTAGGCGACCGGTCCCACTTTGGACCATTGTGCTGCCACCGCCGCGGTGACCTGTAGCGGCCGGGCGAGGGTGAACGAGAAGATCCCCGGGGTGGTTTATGCGCTCCGGCGAGATAGTCGGCAATGTTACGTGATCTTTCACCACGATGTGATGGCGGCACGTCTATGACGAAACCACTTAGTCCCGTATGGCGGTACTAGCATAGAGTAACTATGGTACTAGCAGCAGCGATACGTGTGTCCAGCTTCACCGCAGTGGGCGGTGGCCAGGGGTGCGCCAGACATCAGTCTTCCTAAAAGCATAGCGCTGGCCGGCAAGAGGGTGGTATGGCGTCGGTGGTGGTGGTGACGATGTCTGGCGGTAGAACTGCGGCGGAACAGTGTCCTGAAGCTAGCGTGGAGGAGCGTTGCGGCACACTGCTGCGGCGTAGCTCAAGCATCCGGTTAAGGCTGCGGTGCTTCAGGGATTTCGAGGACTGGCGAACTTTCTCGCGGAAAATGCCGGCGATCTATTTAGCTTGAGGCTGTATTGAGTGTAGCACCTTGCGCAACTCCTCCCGCATGATCGCTCGAATGGTCTCACGTAGGTCATCGGCGCTGCAAGCTTCAGCACAGTTGAATGATGAGTGGTGGTTGTGCTGCATTGTCCGCATCTCAAGCGCCTTTTATGCAGTAGTGACCTCAGTAAAAAATTCACTGACAGTCTTAAGCGCTTTCCGGACAAGTTTTGCAAACAGCTCTTGCTTCACGTCGCGCATCAGAAACCGTGGCTTCTTCTCCTCTGCCATGGTGTGGTCGGTATGACGAAACAGCTGGGTCATCTTTTCGACGAAGATTGTGGCGTTTCCCATAGAGAGTTGCACTCGTGTTTCCAGCAAGGCGGTGGCCTTTTGCTTCCGAACGACACTCGAGAGAGTGCTCGGAAACGTCGTTCGAAAGAGATCCCAGGTTTTTAGCGTGCGTTAAAGGTTCTCGAACCACATCTTAGCGGCATCTTGCTGGTAGAAGTACGTAGACGTGGCGTGTTTTTCTTTGGGGTCCCAGCTGTCCAGTGCGGTGACTCTGTCGTATATCTCAATCCAGCTTTTTGGGTCCTGGATTGACGATCTACGTAAGGATGGTGGTTCCTTGGGCTGCCGTAGAAGGATTGGGGCAGACTGCACGGGGGCGGTCATTTTTACTGCATTTGATGTGGGTATCCGGGGCTTCCTGAATGTTGCAGGAAGGGGCCCGCACTTTAGTTGCAGTCTCTTCTGTCTGTCACTTGTTCACTGTTCGGGGTTTGTTTCCGTGTCTTCTTTGTCATTTGAGCTGGGTTCACGGCTTGACTGGGTCGTCCGGAACATGACATAAGCAACACCAAAGTCTATTCAAGTAGGTCGCGAAGGCTCGGGCGAAAAGTGGTTCAGAATTTATGGCCAGCGACACCAACATGGAGATTTTGTGGAAGCTGCGATTTAAGCACGACTATGCGTGGAGGGAACAAACACTTATAGTAAAAAACAAAGTTTGATTTGAAGTTGAAGCATTGAATAAACTTTAAAATGAGATTTCTTTCCCCCAACGATATTGTGTAGGTATAATGGACAAAAATTATGGGGGCTTTTATTATTACGAAAACTTTTTTCTAGTGCCCTCTGCCGATGCGCTTATTACTCAGTGCTATCCTTGCACTACATCGGTGCACAAGCAAAACCCACTCATGACATTCCTCTGTGAAGACGCACCCGCTCACGTGTTTTAGTGTTCTGCACTTACCTGCGTTCTTTGTTGTGCTGGAAATTGTTAGGTGTGTTTTATGGTTAGCAAACGTTTTCAGTGCCGTGTATAATGGGCAACGTAATGAAGCGAATTACATATAACGCCGAGTGCTTTCGTTGGTCGCTGTGGAAACAATGGGCTGTGTATGTATGCAGTAGAAACGAACTTATGCCTGATGACTCACGTCTTCTAGATAAGGAAGAAGGACAATGATTTGGAATGCAGTGCTCGCTGGAATTTCATTAATAAATATTCCAGCAGCCTGGTTTCCTCTTTGAGCATGTAGTGCCCGCTATTGTTGTCGGTGAGCAGATTGCCAATTTATCTATCACGGCACAATTCACATGTCTTCATTTGCATAGCGGTAATTTATTGGAGCATAATGAAAAAAATATAAACTTAGCACAGCGAGCGCCGAAAGATATTTTGTTGTTATTACCATTTTGTGCAGTGTAATAAAGCTGACTTATCGTCAACACTGAAAAAAAAATTCATAATATGGCGTGACTAGGCGTCGTTTCTGCCTGCTGAAACATAAAATCACAAGCATTGTTCATGCTAAAGAACTTGCCTATGGGTGAAACAAAGAAGTCGCAGCTTTGCCACAAAGACGAAGCAATGAACACAATAACAAAAATTAGAAGGTCACGCGCAGAATGGAAAGCAGATAAAAACGTTTCCCGTGTTTTTCTCGCACAAATGGCGCATCAAACGAACTCCCAGGTACAAATGAACGCGAATAAGCGTCACATTTGTTACTTCACTGTGTCTGAAAAGCATGCCCTTTTTTCAATCAGAGACTGAAACGATTGCAGTGATCTTTGTGCGCCCGGAAACTACAACATAATCGTTCCATGAAAGCCCAACACCAGCCAAGACGTAAGATTTTGCCCACCACGACATGAGGGCGCGCGAGTGAGCGTGCATCCTCCTCCACACTGCAGGGCAAAGTACGCGTGGGAGATGAGAGCGCTCGTGGCCGCGTCCTGACGATGTGGTCACGCTAAGGTCCCTAGATAAAACAAGTTTCCAAGGTAGCGACATCTTTTCCTTTCCTCCTCGCCTATGTTCCTGGAGCACCCCCTAGAAGCTTCAAAACTTTCATCAAAAAGCAAATGTTTTTGTTCAATTGCTACGGTAAATAGATGGAAATGAAACAAAATGGAACGAAATGAGCCGTAGAATCAATGGTTACTTTTATGAATATAAACGATACAACACAGGAGCAAGCGAGATGCGCGTTACTTAACGGTCAACCTTGTGCAGTTGTATACTTCAAACCATTAGCCATGGCGTCTCGCGTCATACATCGTAGTTCGTCCAGTTAAACTGGTCCAACTCTTCGAATGTGTTTCGTTTGTGCAGTGACTTGGTGAACGTGCTTCTTGCTGGATCATGTCAGTGACCACAGGGCGCGTGTCGTTGTGACAAGTGATTACAGCCAGCTTGTGACACGCAAGGAAAAACCACAGCCAGACTCGTACGAACGCTTGACTAGCAGCACTGCGATGACGTTTTTTTTAAATTTTTTAAATGCAAGGCATTTCTTAGCAAACTTCAGCGACTTTAAGCGTATCTCTATCTATCTATCTATCTATCTATCTATCTATCTATCTATCTATCTATCTATCTATCTATCTATCTATCTATCTATCTATCTATCTATCTATCTATCTATCTATCTATCTATCTATCTATCTATCTATCTATCTAGCCGCCTACGACTTTTAGCTCTCCTGTCTCCTGGCCGTTTCGATAATAGTACCAATACCAAACTTGGTATGGCGAAACATGACTGTATGAAGAACAGATTTGACTAGTCATAACATGAAAATTATCACATGTATGTCATAGATTTCATGATTTACATGTCATTGTCCTGCAGCTTTGCGGTGGTTTTGTTCGCATGGCATGTTGCAAAACTGGTATGGTATGGCATGATTGCATGGGGAACACAGGCGACAAACCCTAACATAAAAATCATGATATGCGCGTGTCATGTGTGTGTGTTATGCGTGTGTCATGCGTGTGTCAGCGTGGCGTGTGTAATGTAACAACATGACTACACGCCATGCTCATAATGCGCTTCTGGCTGTTTCGCTAGCGTCACATGTACAAACTTTGGTATTACAGTCCGTGATTGGATGACGAAGGTATGTCATTGGTGCAAACATGATGATCATGAGAAGCGGCTCATGTAACAGCACGACTACATGCCATGCTCATGATGCGCTGGTGGCCGTTTCGCTAGGTTCACATATACCAAACTTGGTATTACGGGACGTGAATGACGAAGGTATGATACTGGTGCAAACATGATAAGCATAAGATGCGTGTCATGAAACAACATGACTACATGCAACGCTCATGATGCGCTCGTGGCCGTTTCACTAGCTTCACACGTACTAAACTCGGTATTACGAGACACGAATGGACGACATACGTAAATGACACATTAAAACATAATAATCATGACATGCGTGTCACGTAACAACATGACAACATGCCACACTAATGATGTGCTCGCGGTCATTTGGATATCTTCACATATGCCAAATTTGGTATTACGTGACGCCAATGGACGACGAAGGTACGTGACTTGTTCACACATGATAACCATAAGATGCGTGTTGTGTGAGAACACGACTACACGCCACAGTCAAGGTGCCAATACATTTCGACGTGACGCGGTGCGCGTGGTAGCCGGCTTTCATTTCGTCGCGTCCCGATGGCGTTTCCGCGCCAGGCGCCGGTCCTGCCATATACTCGTAGGCGTGCGCCGCGCTGCGTTGCTTTGACGCATGTGCGTTTCAGCGCATCGGGCGTCCCTCCGTCCCAGAAAAAGGAAGACGCAGTGTTGTCTGGGTAACGCATCGGCGGAAAATGCAACATGTCGCATTTCGCGCCGGTTGACATTGGGCCACGCCTGGCGTCAGAATATAGAGTGTTCGCGTTTTGCGAGCGTTGTGATGCTGTGCCCAGTGTGCGCGCGCGTCAACGCTACATTGGAGTATATTGGGCCCTTCATGATGCACTGGAGGCCATTTTGCTAGCTCCAAGTATACCAAATTTGGTATTACGTGACGTTCTTGAATGACGAAATATATGACTGGTGCAAACATAATGATCGTGATACGCGTGTCATGTAAGAACATGACAACATATCACGCTCATAGCGTGCTCACGGCCATTTCGCTAGCTTCGCATATAATAAATTTGGTATCACGTGACATGAATAGATGACGAAAGTAAACGACACATCTAAACATGATAATCATGGCACGGAAGTTAATACGACATCTTTAATTTCCACCTCGTGACGTTGTCAATCAATCAATCAATCAATCAATCAATATTTCTTTATTAGCATCAGAAAGGTACATTGTGAGTAAGTATGCAGGAAGAGGTCCCAAGGTAGTAAACTGCAATGTGCTGATTTTAAAGTGAAAAATCAACATTTCTCATTCGTGCTTCGCATATCATCGATTCCCACTGTACGCGGGATCTGCCAATTTTTTTTAATGTGCCCATTTGGACATTTGTGATGCCTGGGGAATATGAAGCGGTGCGCGGGACTTCCTGAGAATTGAGAGTTCTACAGGCGAGGTGTCCCAAAGCAGGGCGTTTGGGCTCCTTTACGCCACGTTCTAGTAAACTGGTCACGCGTGAAATATTTTTGAAGGTGCGTTGAATACACCCTCCTGCTGCTCTGTATACTTCCATACGCAAAAGTATTTGTAACAACTGGCATGCACTTCACGCGAGTTAGACGCGCGCATGGCGTTTAAATAAAAACCGACAAAGAAACTCGCTTCGCAGATCCGCGTCGACGTATGTCGACGGAGTAGTACAGAAGCATTCGCGTGAAATCTTTCATAGCCACACTTCACGGTGTGATCATCTCGGATAGCACAAGGTGAGTTGAAGAGAGCGAAATCGTTTTCTGTTGTTTTACGGCAACCCAGCCTTGTTGAAAAATGTGGATGTTGCATTGAACGAGCCCCGCGAAACAATCTGGTGCACACTAAAACGCTTCTTCTTTTGAGTTTATGTTCTGGCTACGACTTCGTCTTTGGTCACGTGGAGAATCTAGCTGGAGCCATTGCGTATGCGTACTCGTTTTGAACCTTTTACACAATATTAAATAACACCACCAGCTATTTTCAAGGTCACGTGTAAGGAACGCACCAATTGCAGACGTGGATGGCAGAGAAAAGAATGTGTAAGCAAGAGAGTGAGGAGGATGGCTCCAGAACAATTAGTGACGCTACCTTGAAAACTGGTTTCACCTAGGGACCTCAGGCGACGCGTGCTTAATGCGCCATCTTGATGGTAATGCAGCAAACACGATATTTCTCCCCGAGATGGCCGTGAATAGCGGTAAGAGGCAGATAAAAAAAAAACTTGCTGTTTGAACGTTCAATGAGGTGCTCCTTATTTGATCAGTGGTTAACTGCTCGCATTCACCATGCAGAGGACCCACAATCGATTTCTCGATTATTATTTTTCTTGCATTTATTCATAATAGATACGTTTGCGCATACGGTGAGTGACGGTGACGCCCACATCGACGCCGACGGGGGCGGCAAAATTCCGCGGGGAGTGTTCATAAAATTGTTATGGCAATGATAAGCCACTCTTCTGATATCACATGCGCACACGCTGCTATGTGTCGGTTGCAATAATGGATTGTTGGAAGATGTCATGAATGGTGAATAAAAGTTTGAAGAATACGTTTGCTTGTAAAGGCGAGAAAAAGTGAACAGTAGTACACCTAAACACCTCTACTTAGTCATGAGTTCACATTAGAACAGCTGGCGTTGACTTGAAGCGCACTTGTGATTGACTCTCCGGCAATCGTCTTAGCGCGAGTAATCAGCGATCAGAGGCCTATGACAAGTGATTTGAGATCAATTTTTTTACTAGTGCACACAAAATGACGTCACTTGTTTACCAACTATGGCTTCACACCCGCTTTATTTTTATACCGCTGGAAGTGATCCCTCTTCACAGAAATGGCGCTAAGCCCCACGAACAGCTCATCAGCCGCCATGTTCTCAACGTATGGGCTTCTATGGAGCCTTCGCTACCAGTATATATATGCCTTGGCAGCATCTTCACCAGAAGTCACGAAGTAGTGATGATGACGAAGGGAGCAAACTTCAGGTCGGAGGTGGAACAGTTTAGTTTGGCTGAACTTCTGGCCACGCAATAGGAAACTCAAATTACACCAAGACACTGGCACTGATAGCGAAAGCTTCAGCCGTTGATCCACTGGTGAATGGGGAAATGTGTTGGCATTTATACACCTGCCGTCGAATATTCTAGCGCTATCGCCAGCGGCCATGTATGCTCAAAAATAATCTGTAATGTTCGCGAAGTGGGCGTAATCCTGACAAATAATCTACTGCAGCCACGAAGCTTCTCCAACACTGCAGGTGTGGTTGGCACAGCGAATCACTGACAGTGAAACAGGGCGATAACACAACTTGAAATGTGGCAATACGATTGCTCTCGTCTGAAGGTGGATGATGGATGCCAGATCAGTGGTTCAAGTGTTTTACCGGGATGAAATGCAGTAAGGTCACTGTGAATAAATGCATAGTAAAGTAATTTATAACGTGTTATTGAAAACAATGTCTTTAGCAAATGAGTATGCGGATGCCAAAAGCAGTCTTCCTGATGACGGAGCTTATATGAAATTCATGGTGAGGATCTAATGTGACACCAAGAAAAGTAATGAAGTTTAACGGGGTAATGACGTAGTTCTCTATGTGTATTTATGGTTTTATTGCCACGTTTTATTTGTGTGTGTGACTGAAATAACATAAAAGTTCTTTTATTAGGGTTTATTTTCAATTGGTTATTATTGCACCAGTAAACAAGATTACCGACATCAGTGTTAAATTTTGATAGCAGATTGATGAGACTTTCGTAAGAGGAAAATATTGTTGTTTTCGCAGCATAAAAGATGCAGTCGGAAAAATTAGGTGAGGATGGTAAATCATTAACGTAGATGAGAAACAAGAGAGGTCTCAAATTTGAGCCTTGTGGAACTCGCTGGCTAGATGGTTATGGGAGAGGATAAAACACCGCCGTAGTTGAAAACTTGGGTCCTGTTAGCGAGGCAACTTTATAGAAGGAATAAAGTAGGCCCACGAACTCCTAGAAGTTCGATTTTAGCAAATAAAATAGAGTAGTCAATGGTAACAAATGTTTTAGTGAAGTCAATAAAAACCGCTCCTGCCCTTGCACCTTTATCAATAAACTGTTTAAAATATGGCAATAGCCCTAAGAGCCCAGCAGCTACTGGAAAGCAGTCACATTTCAGGGGCGAAGCTCTTTAAAGCAGCACCCGTTCGTCCCTCGTAGTTGTAGTGGTAGTGTGAAACAAGTGTTACATTTTGACCTGCAAGGTGGTGCCGGTGGGAGATTTCTCCTGTGCTTCGTTGAACAATAAAAAGTTCGCGGCGTGCGCGTTAACTAAAAGCCGAATGCTCCTGTCTGTCATTCCCTATTAGCAGCCATTGGCCTGTACATTGAGCACTATCTGACAAGAAAGAGTTGCTACGTTACACTCGCTGGGCGTAAACTTCTTGGTTTTAGAAAGGTTTAGCGAGCGTTGGGCCGCAGTGTCATGAATACAGTGAACTAGTATATACCATGAACTCGAGGTGGTTAAAGGTGGGAAGTAGACCCGAAGCGCAAGTGTGCGTGTGCCATCTCTCGTTTAGTCTTTGGAATGTCCGCTCGATGACGGTGCTTCAATATGAGGAATATACAATGAAAAGATGCAAAATGGTGGTACTTGGAGTGTTGAATAGATGGACGAATGGACACACAGACAGATTGATGGATGGACACATGAACGGACGCAGGGGCGGATGCATGGACCAACGCAGGGACGGACGCATGCACAGACGCTCGCACGGACGGCCACACAGAAAGACGCATGAACGGACGGAAGCAAGAACGAATGGACGGACGAATGCTTAACCCCACTCTCCATCATTCAGTCCGTGGATATGCTGCCATTTTTTTGTATTTGTAGTGTATGTAGGATACGATTATATTTATTACGAAATGTACATACGTATATATACAGGGTGTATACACAGAAAGTCCATTCCCGTGTAAATATTTTTCCTAATCTACCGTTACAAGAGGACAAGAAAACACGACACTCGCTACACTAACGTGTGGAAAGGTATACATCGGCCAGACGGGTCGTTGTTTGAACACCCGACTTTTAGAACACAAGCGATCATTAGGAACTGACATTCATTCTCACATAAAGAGACACTGTTCCCAGTGTGGCTGCTCACCACTGTACAGTGACACAACCGTAGTCTTCCGTCATGGTAACCAACTAACCAGAGAAATTGTCGAAGCCTTTCAAATTAAAAAAAGAAAAGAAGGATGCATTAGTCAGTCATCGGTTTCGTTAAGTAACCGAGAAGCCACCTACCTCGAAGGACTTAATTGAGATCAGTGTTTGCATGTGTCATACTCTCCTTTTTGTCGTTTCAAAATTTTGTTTCAAACACGTGTGAATTCCCGCAAAAGTTTTTGGTTTTTTTTGATTTGATGTTACCCAGGGCTGTTTTAGTTATGTCATCTAAAAGTGTCTAAGCTTAACTGCCGTGTACTATCGCTTGAGTCTGCGCAAAAGCTTCTGTTGGCAATGATTCAGTGTTCGTAGTTCTTTTCTGTGTCGCTAGGGTTATGGTATATATATGAAGTGCTGCTTCTGAAATAAAAATTAGTTGCGAGTGTAGCGAGTGTCGTGTTTTCTTGTCCTCTTCGTCCCCGTAAATTTGCGCTACTACACCATATGGTTAAATGATGTCTCACCAACTAGCCCAGCTCTCAACCCTACTGTACCGTTACAAGACACGTTCGCATGCGGAGCCACTCTTTCGCTCAAATGAAAGCAACCATTGTTGAATCTGGTTTCCGCTCAAATCATGATCGGTAACTCCGGGAATCATACGTGATATTCAAGTTTAATACTTTAGCAGATGGTTTGAATGATGTTGCAGGCTCATTGACGTGTCTCCCTTCCACGTAAGTTATCTTGTTAAACACTAACAAGTGTACGCTATAGCCTGCGTCTTTATTTTTTATCACAGCCGAGTACCTTGACAGTGGTACATTTCTTCCAAGTGTGCAATATGCGAGAATGTAGCAATGAAAAAGCAATAGGTTTATATATATTCTTCTTACTTGTAATCTTAAATGCCAAATTTTCCCGAACCAACCTTCAGTACTATCTTTTTTAAGAAACACTTAAGCCATGTGTGATGCGGTGATGTACATTTATTTATTTATTTTCAAATACTGCGGCCCCACTTAGGGCTATTGCAGGAGTGGAGTACATTTACATCAACAAAGTACAGTGATTACACGGTAGAACAATCATAACAAAAAAACAATGAAAAACCTATAACAGTGCATCTACAAAATCTGACAACAACAATTCACGAATACTACCATGTCATTCATTTCACCTTTCAATAACTTTAGGAAAATAACTGTTCTTAAAAATGTTCGTGTGTGTAAAGAAACGCTTTAGGTTGAGGCTGTGGTAACGTCTAGTTGAAAGAGTATTAGCATATGAGATGCAATCATCAGAAAATAGTCGACAAGATGGGTGAAGAAATGAATGCAGTAGCTTTAAGGAATCGGTATCTGGTCTGGTGGATAGGAGAAGGAGTTTCAAGGAATTCATTGCTGAAGAAGCTGAAAAGTTACGATCGTAGCAATGGCAAATGAAGCAAACCGCCTTCCTTTGTAGAGATTTAACTTTGTTGACATCACATGTTTTATACGGGTTCCAGACACGCACACGAAGTATACTCCAGTATAGGGCGTATAAGGGTTTGATACAGCAGTAACTTGGTGCATTTTGAAGATTTAGATCAGGTACGACGCAAGTAACCTAACTTTTTCAGTGCTTTGAATGTGATGTCATCAATATGCTGCGACCATTGTAAATTGTGTGATAGGATAACCCCAAGGTATTTGTACTCTTCCCAAGGTATTTGTACTCTTGTGCCCGCAGAGTAATCGTGTTTTCGGAAGTGTACGCATGCGGCAATGTGGAGTGGCTGTTAGTGAATGATACTACTACTGTTTTCTGAAAGTTGATGCGCATCTGGCAATGCGTACATTATGTGCAAAAGCTGGCGAAGTATTTCTGAAGTATGGTATGATCGGCAGGAGATGAAATTACTTAATATAGGACGCAGTCGTCGCCATAAAGACGGACTTTTTACTTCATATTTTTGGGCAGGTCATTTTTAAAAATTACGAATATTAAAGGTCATAGAACGGATCCCTGTGGAACACCCAAAGTTACATCGACAGTTGAGAATGAAATGAAGTAAATCACATATTGAGATTGAGATTTAAGAAAGCTAGCTATTCATTTGGTTAATTGAGGGTTGTTTAAGTTAGCGCCAATTTTACTCAGCAGCTTATTGTGTATAACGGTGTCGAAAGCTTTGGAGAAGTCTGTGAATGACACGCCAATCTCATTGCCAATGTCAAGGTTGCCGAAAAGTCGTGCGCAAATTTGACCAGTTGCGTTAGTGTGCTGAAACCGCGAAGAAAAACTTGTTGAATGTTCAAGAGTAGGTTATTCCGCTCAAGCTATTCAGTTATATGGCTGTGAATGATATGCTCAAGCAGTTTACCAGAATTCGAAGTGATATTAGTCTGTACTTAGACAGGAGTTGTTTGTTGCTTGATTTATGCAAGGGTAAGACTTTTGCTAGTTTCCAGGCCTGGGGGATAGTGCTTGAAATTGTAGATTTGCAAAAAATGATAGACAAATAACGTGCACAGCATAGTGAGTATCGCACCAGAAAAGTGTTTGGAATGTTGTCGGAACCAGTGCACTTTTCTGTGTCTAACATGAGCATCATGTTGAAGATGTCGTTCTCGTTAATCGATACATCGTTAATAGCGAGCTCAGGATTAGGGCTTCTGAACACCAACAGAGAACTATTTTCATGCGTGAACAAAGACTGAAAGTAGACATTGAAGGCGTTGGCTATTTCAAGTGAGTCTGAAATAACTTTGCCATATAGTATAAAAGATGTGGTATCACTTTTAGTTGGTGCTATAGAAACCCGAAATTCGCGTGGGTCGTATTGAAGTAATCCTGGAGGTTCAACTAGAAAATAGAAGTGTTTAGCGTTTTGCGATTCAGTACGTAATTTCCGCGAGGGAATAATAAATCGAAGGATACTGCAGGATCTGGCGTATTTTTTCGGCGACGAAGACGATGAATGCGACGTGATGTATGCAGTAGGGTGCGATTCATTCAAGGGACCTTGTGGTTTCTTTTTTTGGTCTTGAGGGTAATGAAGTTATTATAGCATAGTTTAACTATGCACTCAAATTCTTCAACTAATTTATCAACGTTTTCGCGAATACCAAAGTATCGAAAAAAATTAAACTCAAATGCATGAGTGTCCGTTATTGACGTGTCATCAGCAAGAAAAAAATCAAGGAAACGAGTAATATTAGACAGCACTTTACTCAATGAAGAAGAAATTTAAACGAACACAGCTTTGTGGTCGGAAATACCATCGAAAACATTGCACCGAAAGGCAGTTTCTACTAGATGAGACAATAAGAAAACCAGATCAAGGACAGATGAGTTTCGGGTAAGTGTATGTATGATTTGACTAAGGCCAAGGGATAATGAAAGAGATAAATGTTTCCTACAAGTGGCCAGATTATGACCGGTGTTACACGGTGTACATATTGTACACCTGTCAATGACGGAGCCAGAGTGGTATGACGCAGTGCTGTTTATATATTTTTTATCAGTGAAAGCCGTTTTTGTGCTGATACAAAATAGTCTTGTTTATTATACTAAGGTGCACAATTTTCGGGGGGCGCCAATTATTGCATGAAATACGTTACTTTTTTCAGTATCAGATCACAGTCTGCGTAATACTGCAGATAGCTTTATATATATATATATATATATATATATATATATTTATATATATATATAAGGTAGAGAATTGTATACTTAAGTTCAAAGCTCGTTTCGCGTGTTTGGACACACTAACAATGAGATGTAACAGCAGACAATCAATAATGCCAAGGAAAGTATAGGGCAGGTTAGTGGACCGAATTGTAATGTTGTAAATGAGATAAAAGAAAAGTGGGAGAAAACATAACTTGCCGTGTGCAGGAAGCATATATATATATATATATATATATATATATATATATATATATATATATATATATATATATATATATATATATATATATATATATATATATATATATATATATATATATATATATATATATATATATATATATAGTGCGAGTAATAATTTAATGGACCAGTTAGTCTTCGTGAAGGTATGGGATATGGCACAACGGGAGCGTTGTCAACAAGGATAAATATATTTATTTCCTTATTTTCTTTTTTTCACATGCACATACAAAGTGTTTACGTTCGCCTACCACTTGATGACCATTGAAGGGAAACGGACGAAGATTAAAGGTAAAGAGCCAACCGACCCATTACGGGGAAACCCTTTCTTTACGCACGCCGTCACGGACCCTCCCGGCACCGCGGCGACAATCTTGGGTAGCCCGACACACGTCGATAACTGAACAGCACGTGAGAAGAACCGTATGTGGACGTACACGGACAGTTGGTTTCGTTCTTAGTGTTGACAATGGTTCTTCCTATTTTTTACTTTCTTTCTTTTCTTTCTTTTTCTTTTTCGCCTTTTTTCTCCACCTTTTTTGTTTTTGTTTGTTTTTTTTTCCTTTTTTTAGTTCCCTATCACTCTCGCAAACATCTTTCAAGGCGAGAGGGACGCGGCAGCAACGAAGTTTGGAAGTTTATGTCAGTATAACTCATCTCCTGATAAAGGGAGGACCCCTCCCGAAACTGTCGGAAAATAAATATATTTATCCTTGTTGACAACGCTCCCGTTGCACCATATCCCATACCTATATATATATATATATATATATATAGTGGGAGTAATAATTCAATGGGCCAGCCAGTTAGTCTTCGTGAAGGTATGGGATATAGCACAACGGGAGCGTTGTCAACAAGGATAAATATATTTATTTCCCAACAGTTTCGGGAGGGGTCCTCCCTTCATCAGGGGAAGAGTTATACTAACATGAACTTCTAAACTTCGTTGCTGCCGCGTCCCTCTCGCCTTGAAAGATGTTTGCGAGAGTGAGAGAGAACTAAGAAAAGAAAGAAAGAAAGAAAGAGAAGAAAAAAAGACGAAAAAAAGGAACAAAAGAGAAGAAAAGAAAAAGAACCATTGTGAACACTGAGCACGAAACCAAATGTCAGTGTTCGTCCACATCCAGTTCTTATCCCGTGCTAGTCAGTTCTCGACTTGTGTAGGGCCACCCAAGATTGGCCAATGGCCACCCAAGACCATTGAAGGGAAACGAACGAAGATGAAAGGTAAAGAGCCGACCGACCCATTAAGGGGAAACTCTTTCCTTATGCACGCTGTCGCGGACCCCTCCCGCCACCGCGGCGACAATCTTGGGAGGCCCGACACACGTCGAGAACTGACCATCATGGGATAAGAACCGGATGTGGACGTACACGGACATTTGGTTTCGTGCTCAGTGTTCACAGTAATTTTTCTTCTTTCTTTCTTTTCTTTTTCTTTTTTCTTCTTTTTTCTGTTCTTCTTTTCTCTTCTCTTTTTTCTTTCTTTTTTTCAGTTTTCTCTCACTCTCGCAAACATCTTTCAAGGGGAGAGGGACGCGGCAGCAACGAAGTTTGAAAGGTCACTAGTGAAACTCATCCCCTGATGTTGTTGGCAACGTTCCCGTAGTGCCATATATATATATATATATATATATATATATATATATATATATATATATATATATATATATATATATATATATATATATATATATATATATATATATATATATATATATATATATATATATATATATATATATATATATATATATATATATATATATATATATATATATAGTGATGCGTGGGCCCCGCGGCTAGGAGAACATCCGTGGGTGGCATATTTGAGTCTAAAGTGGGCTGAACGTCAAATAGTAGGTAATGCGATCACTATAGACAGGTGCATCAACAGGAGCCACTTGCCTACCGACAATAGCAGATATTTTAGTGCAATGATACCCTAGGCGAAAAATGCCTTTTACAAGGAGAACATAAAAGCAAAATGAGAAGTAGGTATTGACCAGTACTGTCAGCAGTGGATACATTTTAAGCGGTGCTCCGTCAAAGACAACAGTGTCATCTGTTATGTTCAGTAAGGTCACTTGCCATCACAAGAGGCTTAGCTTTGTATAGAGCAAGCTGGCCATTCTACAAAGCTTACTCAGGCTGTACAGTTTGTGCTAGACCGAGACGATCAGCCACTCAAATGATGTAAGTCATGTCGGGAACAGGATACTTAGCTAATACACGGAGAGCAATAAAAAAAGTGAAGTGAACGTCTCATGATAGGTTTGAAATGTGGAGATTATGCACTTAGTATAAAGAGCAGAACCGGTTAAGCTGGACACGGCGCGTGGCTTTTTCGAAACATTCACAGGAAAGCATAAAACACAAATAAAGCAGGGCCTCCATCTCAAGATAAAAGCACGCTAGGCCACTCGTTTTGCATGGGCACTCCTGTTGCTTCACTGCATCTCTCAAGTGGCAGTCGTAAATTAGATAAGATACAGGTCAACAAGAACGTCCTGTCTGCATGGTTATCCTATCACGCTGCAGATGAGAAAAAAACCAAGAAACTATACCGGCAAGACGCTGACTTGAACCTCTGAAATGATCCATGATCTTTCTTTTACTCTTGCAGATAGATGTCTTTGCTTTTTCGCAGGAAGAGGTACGAAGATATATATAAAAGGCACGTTGTTCGGAGGTTGAACCATTGCAAAAGATCTGCCCTGCTTACTGAAGTGAAGCGTGAACGCACTTGATATTTTCGACATGTCTTGGTTGAAGTTCACAATCGGAGTTTTTCTTGTTGGAGTAGCAACAGTCACTGGTACACAGAACCAGCTCCCGGACGGGGTCGATAGCTTCAGGGAAGCCTTCTTTAACCTGCATGCTTCCACTGCTCTCTACGGTGCTTCCTAAGTATTAAGTAAAACCAATTCGTTGCCTTCGGTGCAATACGTAAGTACGACTCTTAGCGTTCACAGCATCTGTATGCTTTGTTGGTTTGAGTCCAGCCAGGTGGTCGCATTTTGATGGAGGTGAAATGGTCGAGGTCCGTGTACTGTGCGACGCGAGTGCACGGCAAAGAACACCAGACGGCCTCCTTTCCAGAGCCTTCTATGACGGCGTTTCTCGTAGTCATGTTGAAGTTTTGGGACATGAATCCAAGATAAATTTATAATAATAATAATAATAATAATAATAATAATAATAATAATAATAATAATAATAATAATAATAATAATAATAATAATAATAATAATAATAATAATAATAATAATAATAATAATAATAATAATAATAATATAATAATAATAATAATAATAATAATAATAATAATAATAATAATAATAATAATAATAATAATAATAATGATACCTACGCCCCGCCGCGGTGGTCTAGTGGCTAAGGTACTCGGCTGCTGACTTGCAGGTCGCGGGTTCAAATCCCGGCTGCGGCGGCTGCATTTCCGATGGAGGCGGAAATGTTGTAGGCCCGTGTGCTCAGATTTGGGTGCACGTTAAAGAACCCCAGGTGGTCAAAATTTCCGGAGCCCTCCACTACGGCGTCTCTCATAATCATATGGTGGTTTTAGGACGTTAAACCCCACAAATCAATCAATCATATGATACCTACTGATTTTTCTCTCTAATGGAGATACTGCATGCTAAAAAATCCACGCACGAACTACGAAATTG
Organism: Rhipicephalus microplus; assembly: GCF_043290135.1. Lineage (NCBI taxonomy): Eukaryota > Metazoa > Arthropoda > Arachnida > Ixodida > Ixodidae > Rhipicephalus > Rhipicephalus microplus. Next base: position 43,382,655 of record NC_134705.1, on the reverse strand, counting down.
TCTACACTTACGAAAATTTTCTTGTGCTGCCCAATTATATTCGGTATATGTAAAACGTACATCAACACGGCCTTCTGTGCTGCAGGAGATAATGTACTCATAAAACACTGCTATTCCACAGCATATTGTTTTTTTTCATTATGCTAGTGTCTCCATTGGCATTTAACTGTATCGTAGCATACAGGAGAAAGCGCACCCTCACCTAAATTTTCAAAATGCCTTTGGGTGGAGTAAAATAACGAAATATGAAATTTTCATCGAATACTTTGATGACGCCTTGAAATGAATTAATGAATAAACTTTAAAGATATTCCGGTAGTTCTTACAGAGCGTGGGGGGAGAAGAGGAAATTAACCCCTGTCCCTTCAACGGGATCTGGCGATGTCAATCTAGCAAGCGTCTTGTATAATGTTCTACGTTATGGTTAAAAAACGGCCTTAGGAACTAGCCCACACAGAGAAGAAGTTTGCTAGTGTAAGTAACATCTTCAGAGCTTTATTGCAGATTTGAGATAAAACCAAAGCGGCTAACGATCATTTTTTTAACGTAACTCTGCCGAATATTTTTGCAAATGACCCTCGCAGCTTCTGTAAATACTTCGGTATAATGGAGACAGTGACACAACTATCTGCAGAAGAAAAACAAGAAAAAGCTGAGTCATTTAACAACTTTTTTCAGTCAAAATTCACTGCTGGAAACAAGTATATACTCTCGATCAGTTCGCGTAGTACTACGACCATCGATGACCTAACTATTACAGATGCCGGTATCAATATTCTTCTACTGAAAATTGATCCCAAGAAATCATTGATTGATATGTGGGGTTTTAACGTCCCAAAACCACTATATGATTATGAGAGACGCCGTAGTGGAGGGCTCCGGAAATTTAGACCACCTGGGGTTCTTTAACGTGCACCCAAATCCCTAAGAAATCATGCGGCCCGATAATATTCCAAACAAATTTCTTAGGAGGTACGCGGAATCGAGTAGTAAATATCTCGAAATAATTTTTAGGAAGTCCTTGCAGGTCGCCGAACTACCGTCAGACTGAAAATGAGCCAAAGGTATACGAATGCATAAATGTGGTTATAAAGTTGTGGTATCAAATTATAGGCCTATTTCTCTTACAAGTAAAACGTGTAAATTACCAGAACATGTTATTTCTAAACACACCACTTCTTTCCTTGAACAAATTCACTTTTTATCTCCCAACCGGCACAGATTTCGAAACGGCTTATCTACTATTACACTATTGACTGAAGTTGCTCCGCCGCGTTGGTCTAGTGGCTAAGGTACTCGGCTGCTGACCCGCAGGGCGTGTGTTCGTATCCCGGCTGCGGAGGCTGCATTTCCGATGGAGGCGGAAATGTTGTAGGCCCGTGTGCTCAGATTTGGGTGCACGTTAAAGAACCCCAGGTGGTCTAAATTTCCGGAGCCCTCCACTACGGCGTCCCTCATAATCATATAGTGGTTTTGGGACGTTAAACCCCTACATATCAATCAATCAATTGACTGAAGTTGTACATTACCTTGCACATAGCCTCAATCGCAGCAAACAGATATGGTCGTATTAGGTTTTTTGAAAGCATTTGACAACGTCTGCCATAATCAATTAAGTGCGAAACTAGCAGCCATCTTAGGTAACACTCCATTGACCTGCTGGATTAAGGATATTTTGCTCAATACAAAGCAATTCGTATTTTTTCAACAAGCTTCATTAAAAACCGTTTCTGTATCATCAGGCGTGCCACGAAGATCAGTACTTAGACCGTTGTTATTTTTAATTTATAATAATGACATTGCACGAACACAGCATCCAAGATGGATCTTTTTGCTGACGATCGTGTTATATATCAGGAAATCAGTAGCTATACAGACCACCTTGTGCTAATTGCCTCTCTAAACACTATATTAAAGTGGTGCAAACAATGCCAGATGTCGATAAACGTAAGAAAATTTGATGTGACCACAATAACGAAATGAAAACAACCATCACTATTTTTTATGAAGTCGATCGTACCATGTTACCTAAGGTAAACGATTATAAATATTTAGATGTGACGCTTACTTCAGACCTTTACTGGACCCATCACTTAGATAATATTACCGCAGCAGCAATACGCAAATTATTTTTTCTTAAAAGAAGCCTTAAACTAGCTCCCACCCCAATAAAGCTGCTTGCCTATAAGGCATTCATAAGACATGTTATAGAGTACGCCAATGTGGTCTGGTTCCCGCATACACAGACTAATATAAGGAAACTGGAAACAGTGCAAAGAAAACAATAAGATTTTTTCATAACAGGCACACGCGCACAGACTTGTCAACTAACCTTTTAAACACATCCAATCTAAAAACGCTGCCAGAAAAAGCGAAAGAAGCCCACTTAAAATTGATGTTTCAGATTATTAACAACAGTTTAAGATAAACGTATCGAAGTACGATTCGTTTTCTGAATCTCGACCTACACGCCAAAAGCATGCTAATACACTAACAGAATATTCATATAGTAATAAAGCTTTCAAACATTCGATTTTTTTTTCACTTACCATTAGGGAATGGAATCAACTACACTCTTCTATCACAAACACCAAATCGTTCTAAGAATTTGCCGATAGAATAGAAGGTACAAACAACTTATCCCAGATACGGGAAGTACATAAGTACTGGCCGATTCCCTGTTTTTCTATATATTTTTTTATTTTTACTTGAATATTTTTCGTGGAGTATGACATTGCTGTTGTACATTACCAAGTCCTGCCCGAATAGTGTGTAAATGTATTCTTTGCACATATTTCAGTAAAAGCTATTTGTTCTTGCTTGATAAATATTGTAACCCTGTTCTAGATTTGTCAAGTATTTGATTGTTCCTGAAATGCCTTATTTATTGCACTTACTTTCTGTATTGCCCTCCTGCTACGCTCTCAGATGAGAGCAGCAGTATCGAAAATAAACAAATAAATAAATGAAAATAAATAAATAAATAATTACATGTTGATTTCATGTTGAAAGCTTTTATGAAAATGATTTAGGTGGTTTCCGTTCGCTTAAAAGTAAAAAAGTCAGTTTGTGATCTCGGAAGCAGCACAATATAGAAATATTGCAGAAAAAAATACCATAAAGCCCGACAAAGAAAGTGGTAAACTCGTTTAACAAGTCGCGATGTTTTGATGCGTACCTATGCGACATACCAATAAAATTCGAGTAATACAACCAATTAATGACAAGCTGTTTTATGCTCTAATTCAAAGAATAAGTGATAGTTTGGGATGGCAAGTGCTCACAATATTATGTAAGAACTATACAGAGGCTGAAACACATCTTCAGGTGTTCTATATCAGAACCTTCATGCTTCGCATTCAAATGCGTGAACACATGTTCTAGGCTATATCATGTACCGCCAATATTTTTGTTCTTTCACCCATATTGAGAATGCTCGACAAAGCAGCTATTTGTAGGTGCTCACGTGACCTGACAAGGTGAAGAAAGTTATTTGCATGCAAAAATTTCAATAAGCAGAAAGAATAACAGTTAAGAACGTGTTGGCCTGCGCCGGGAAAACCACTGCATTTCGTGAGTGTAGAGACCACCTTGTAATTTAGAATGTTTTTTTTTATTTCGCTGCATTTTCAGTTGCGCAACATCATAACGTCTTCAAATAGTTTGCGTATGTTTTAGGCGGTTTCATTATCCTCGAGACCGATTCCCCCTTTCTGTGCTATTTGAGCAAATTGGCTATTTTGAAATATTTTTTTATATTCAGATGATAGGCGCCTTTCCTAATGTTGTCGCCGTATACACTTCGACAAATGATTCTTCCTTCAAATGTCTGAGTGCCACACGTACAAACTATGACTCCGAAGCCAAGACGGCTAGCTATGTGTGGCCACTCAGAGGTCATGGAGGTACCGAAAGGTAAGCCACATTGTTTACATTTGACAACTTCGAGCGCATCTTTCTTCTGCCACGATCACGAGTTTCTCTCTACAGAACGTAGTGCTTCGTATCTTAATGTACCACTCAACTATCGTTAAACTTTACGTTTATGTCACTATTGTTAATAGCAAAGGATGCGCGTAATACTTGGAAGTCAATTGCTTTGAAAGTGTTTGGCACTACATAATGACACATGGTTGGTTACGATTACGAGTATGGCACACTTTGCTTGGAGAGAGGAGAAATTGTTGAACTTGCATCGCTCGTGCTTTAAACAAAGTATTTTTAGCTCGAAGACTTCTTACCTCCAATATCATCCGTCGAATCTTGGATCTTTGCGTTCTTCGAACGGCCATTATATAGCATTTCGAGCAGTGTTTCTTCAAACTAGCATGCATATGGTGTGCGTTGTCAGCAGCGTTTGCGTAATGCGGAGAGACGTTTCTCCAAAAGTTTCAGGTCTTTTGCATTCCATACCTCAAGAAGTGCTCTAAATAGTACGTGCTATCCATAAACGCGTGAATTACTTTCATTCCATATGACTGAAAGTAGATGGCGCGGGAAATATGCTTTAAGCGTTTTGGGTGATTCTAAAAAAATAGAAATAGCGCTATCATATCCACGTGAAAAATAATTTCTCGTATTTTTTTTCGGATACTGCTATTACTCTCTTCTAGTGACCTTTCGCTACTTCTGTCAAGCTAAAGATGATCGTTCAAGGAAATGATTATTAGGTGGGGTCTAACGTCCCAAAACCACCATATGCTTAGAGATGCCGTAGTGGAGGACTACGAAAATTTCGACTACCTGGGTTTTCTAACTTCCACCGAAATCTGAGCACACGAGTCTACAATAAGTAAGCCTGCATCGAAAACGCAAGTTCTGCAGCCGGGATGCAATCCCGCCACCTGCGGGTCTGCAGCCGTGTACATTAACCCCTAGACTACCACGGTGGGGATATCATTAAAACAAAGAGGAAGCCAAAGGAGATGCGCCGACATTCAACTGAAAGTGTCTCACAGCTTCATATCTGCATGTGCAGCAAACAGAGGCATGGAAAAAAGGAGACTACGGAGTGCGAAAAAAAGACAAGAAATTCGAAGTAAAATGCTAGAATTGAAGTGGGGGAAATTTCCTTCGCTCAATTCTTCAATACATCAGCTTTCAGGACGCCCAGAAACAAACTTCCGCCGACAACAATGACAAAGTGTGATGTCAGGTGGTCGTGACGTGAAGGCAGGCAGAAATCAGCGTGCCAAAGACGAAATTTTTATTCAGATGAACTTGTGTCCAGGAAAGAGAAACTCAAACGACAGCCATAAACACTGTATACACTAGCACCGGTGAGCAGAGCATGGGGCGTCAGCAAACTGATCCGCGGCAAATTGCGTTAATATTCATACATGAGGCAATAAACATTCAAAGTTATCTCTGGTGGCCTTATTTGTTCGAATTTAAATTGACCTTTTTTGTGTTAGCAAGCTCAAGCCTAACAGATCATTCTAAAGTAACCTAGAATGCTCTCACACAATCTGGCGTGGTTTGCGCAAGGCCGCTTGTACACGTCAAATGGGCTGGTGACATAAAACAATAAAAGCAGTGTATGATATTATAAAGACTCATATAAAGTGTTTCTTTTAATTTTGTGCTTCTTTATTATACTGCACCTTCCCTCGGTGCAAGGTAGCAAACCGTATATGCATCTGGTGGACGTCCATTTCGGTTCTTTCCCTCAGATCTCTCTCCTCTCTCTTCGCAAGTGATGTATCCTTGTTATTTTTTTGGTCATACGAGTCTCTTCTACGCTTGTGTTTACACAGATTTTCAGGTTAACCATGTGTTTTTTCCTCATTATTTAACTTCTTCACTATCACTGCTCGTACCTTGCTTTGTGCGCCTTTTAACCATGCTACATAAGACAGTTTCTTACATCTTCGCTTCAAATCGGGCCCTCGAAGTAAACGCACAATAATAGAGAAGTCCCCTTTTTTCGTTAGCCATTAAACTGAACTAGGCTCTATATGAAACAAAGCTTTAAATATAGGTACTTAAGCACCTATTTCTTTATTTATTGAATGGTGAACTAAAATGTGGGATACTGCAACCAAAAAATAATACCTGGCTTGAGTTCCTGTTACTCTATCATAAAATATATACTCACCTCTCTATCTCACTATCGCCATCCATAAGTCTTTCTTCTCCACTTTCCCCTCCCCCAGTGTAGAGTAGCAGGCTAGAGAAAGCTATCGCCCAGGCCGCCCTCTCTGTCTTTCTGTAAATAAACCTCTCTCTCTCTCTCTTGATAGTATTCTATACTCTGCTGCTGAAGGTTCTGCTCTGCAAAATATATACCATTTCATCTCCTGATTGTCTAAAAGTTCAGCACTTTCCTTTCGTTTGTTTATTTAGTAGAAATCTCACATTCATCATAACGCCCGGAGAAGTTCCAAATCAGACGAAATATTTTGTTGACGAAGGTAAGTACAGCATTCTTCATACATGATGGCTCTCTGCTTGGTAACAAGTGACAAGAAGCCAAGCTCACCTCTTGTGCACCAAATGTAGTCACTTTCGTTTGATGGGTGAAATAAAAAGGTCACCATACTCTTCATTTGAGTATGCAACACTTGAACCACAGGAAACCTACACATATCCCTATTTAACCGTCATTGCACAGTACTGTTATATTTGTATTGTTAGGAACACGGATTTATTTGTATATTGTGTTATACGTGGAAGCGGCCCGCTGCTCAACTTTTTGAGGTAGTGTTTCTCAGGACCTCAATAAGTTCTGTCTGTCTGTCTGTCTGTCTGTCTGTCTGTCTGTCTGTCTGTCTGTCTGTCTGTCTGCCTGCCTGCCTGCCTGTCTGTCTGTCTGTCTGTCTGTCTGTCTGTCTGTCTGTCTGTCTGTCTGCCTGCCTGCCTGCCTGCCTGCCTGCCTGCCTGTCTGTCTGTCTGTCTGTCTGTCTGTCTGTCTGTCTGTCAGTCTGTGTCATAGCATAATGCCGTTTTTTATCCCGGTATTCCGTGGTCACTTCTTAATACTGCTGTGGTGAATGTGGGTGCTCCGTCGAGAAAAAGAAACTGAACTTCCTGCCCCAAGAAGCAGTCGAAACTGACCTGACAAAGCAAACAAGGGCTTGATATGGCACTGAGAGCCTTGGCTTCATCGTGGTAAGACAGAAGCTACGAGCTGATGAATGAAACTCATCATAATAGGCGTGCGCAGGGTTTTCTTTCAGGGGGGAACGAAGGTTCTCCACAGGGCCTCCTACTATATTATATCTGTAATTACTGACTTTGCTCCACTCCTTGTAAGTGACAAGGGGAAGTCTATATACATCATTATACAAGCGGTGAAAGCAACCTCTCGTTCAGTACTTGATCGCAGTTGCGCATCACTCAAGTAGATACAGCGTACTTTGAGAAAGAAGGTTACATATAAGCTTCGAGTGCAGACAAAAGGCAGGGGCCATTACAAACGAGGCGGGCGAGCTTCTTGCGCCCTAAAGCTGGCGTGGTGGTGAGTATGGTCAGCTTGAAGAAGATGCCGCCTCAAGTTTCGTCGCACACATAGTTGGGGTCTAAAAGGCATGCACCAGTATGCAGAACAATACGAGACATACAGCTAGTGAAATACAGAGCGAGCACTCGCCATACTGGTGGAAACAGAGCAGTTTCTAGCGTAGTACACAATAACGCGCGCCGAAATGAAATGAATTCAAGCAAACAAGCTGTGAGCTGATGAAGGCTGGAAATGCCACGCTCATACGCTTATGAACCGTGCAAAGCCACAGGAACTGGTGGCACCAGCATAACCCGGAGTATGGCTTTCAGTCTAAACAGCCCGATGCCTAAACATTCAAATACTAGGAGCATGAGAGGTGGACTATGAGAGAGGCCGTCAGTGTTCGGTAAACGCGTAACCAGAAATAATCTAAAGAGTATAGTAGGCACTCCCCTGTGAGAAGCCGCAAATATAAAAATAAGTTACGAGCAAGAACTAGCGTGGTGGGCTAAAAGCGATCACCCAGCAATGCATAGTGCGTGAGGAAAAAGCCTAACGACTGCAAGTAAAAAGGTCCAGCATATTCGCTGTTATGTTCTCAGTAGTCTTTACAGTCCTAAATGTTTTAAGACAGTGACTGAACTTAAAAGGTGTAGCCATGACATAGAAGCAAGAGATCTACCATGGTCATGTACCTTGTACAGAAAGGAGTTCAGGTCAGTGTGAAATAACTAGTTTCAATCAGTTACCACAGCTAAGCGTTCATGAGGATCGCGCACCGACACACCAAATCAGAATGTCGGTACTTATTTTGGGCTGCACACACCCCTCTCCAACCAAGGCCAGGGTATAGTACACACACATGAGTGGAGCCATGCTCTTTGGCTGTGCGGCTTTGAAATATTGCGTGTTGCAAGAGGTGTAGCGATGCTATCAAGAGCAGCCCATGGTTACTATCTATTAAAGACGTGAAATGTAACTGCGGGGGCCCAAGCGAACACAAGGCACCCGTTATACATATGTAAGGTGTTAGGAGCTACCAACAGACGACTGGTGCAAATATCCACCACCGCCACCACCGAAACAGTTACTCGTCGACGCTCTCTAACACAATTAGAAAAAAGACTGGGTTTTAGACGCTACTGAGCCACTTGTTAATTTTGGTTGTCAAATGTTCTATTGCACAGCCGAGCTAGTGCTTTAACCTTCGAAAAAAAGTACCTTATGCTGTCAGCATGTAATGACAAGGTTCACTTTATTAGATGTGATGTTGCGTCTTTCGAGCGTAAAATTTCAGCTGGCCTCGCGCCTTGTGAACGTTGAAACGAGTGGGTGCTTTGAAGCTACTCACTCAATATGACTGGTTCAAATGAAATTGATCGTCGCTATCAATAAACGCAGTATATCAACAGACTGTGAAGCTACGTAATGCACACATCCCCTTTCAGACAAGTAATGGGCAAGTTGGTACATAATGGAAGATGAAAACCAGCGAATAAACCAAAAATTGAAATTGACGCTTTAAAGTCAAAACCTTGATCACCAAAAAGTGAGAAAAGAGCGCGTCGCTTCACTTGTGCTTGCGCCTTTTAAGTATAAGCATTGATAAGCTTCAGATATGAGTCCGTGCGTGTATCTGATTTCTATGGATACATCACACGCTTCTCGTATACATCTGGGTATACATCTGTGTATACATCTCGTATATATCTGTGCAACAGACCGGCAGTGAATGATGCGCAAGTAGACTTTCGGAAGTGAATGTTAGAAAAATATTGCCGAAAAAACGGCCAATTTTCTGTAGCTTTTCCTAAAATTACTGTTCTCTTTCGCAAAAAACCCCAGTTTCGTTGTAAAGGCTTACAAAGCCAACACAACGCATGAGTGGGGCGCCGTCCACGCACTTCACGCTATCTCGTCACTTCCCTGGCAAGGCTGATATTCCCTCGAGATCGGCGTACAGTGAGTGGTAAATGGTGTGTATAAATAGCTCGCCGTCGGTACTGTCGTGGTCGCTGTTATCTCACTCTAGCCTTGCTACGTCTACCCGTCGACTTAAGGCAAGTGCACACCGGTGACTTGCATTGGTCGCGCGACCATTCGCGACTGGCAACTAAAAAGCGACAGATGTTCATTCACACCGGCAGAGACTGCGCGCGAGCAACCGGAAGTCGCAAAACTGCAGAGTCACATCCGGGTCTCGTTATCAGCCAGAACTCTGAAGACCGGCGCCGATCAGCTGATCGCCGCCAGCTGAGTAAGCGGAGCGAATTTTCATCCATTATCGCACATCATTGAAAAAACAAACAAAAACTGAGCATCGCTTATTGCTTCCAGCAGCATTGCGACTGCAGTCGCGCGACCGAAAACGAGAGAGAAGTGATTCTTAAGAGAGAAAGGAAGAGAAAAGTGAGCCCCGTAACTGTCTGCTTCAGTGAGCGACACCTCAACAGTAGCTCACAAGGGATGGGGGTGAGGAGGGATAAAAGGGTAGGAGTAAAGGTGTAGAAAAGAGGAAGAGACGTGAGGTGGTAAGCCAGAGCGAGCGACAACAATGATTGATTGATATCTGGGGTTTAACGTCCCAAAACCACTATATGATTAGAGCGACAACAAACTGAGGGGATAGAAGAAATAGGAAAGATGGAAGCACGGTCACTGGAGTCCGAGGATGGGGAACACTTGCGAGAGCTCTTGTCGGCGTCGGTAGATGGCATAGAGCAAGTCCAGTCGCTCAGAGCTACACTGTCGTCGAAGGTCGTTGGCGTCAGGAGGTGACGTAGGGCGAGCCCAGTCAGCCAGAGCTACGCTGACGCCGGAAATCGCGAGCGCACGCCCGCGCGCGCGCACACACAACCGGTCGGCACGGAATCCAGCAAGCGAGTCCCCTGAAAAAATCGGTCAGGAAGCGACTAGCCAAAGCAGTCGCTTTGCGACCATTTGCGACCGTTCGCGACTGTTTGCGACCAATCACAAATGGTCGCGCGACCTTTGCTTGGTGTGCACCAGCCTTTACGCCCCCGCGATGCCGAAGAATGTGCGCTGCTGTGGCCGAATAGTTAGCGCTGCGCGTTGCGGAGTGAGAGGTTGCCCATTCGAATGCACGTCGGGATACATTTTCCCGACACTTTTTTCTGTGTGGTATATATATATATATATATATATATATATATATATATATATATATATATATATATATATATATATGTTCAGCAGGAAAGTTCAGGAGGTCCTGTACGTATAAAAGAACACAAGCGAGAGCACGGTACGAGAGAGCAATTATTTCATGCCTAACGCTTTAGCCGTAGCCCAGCCTTCGTCAGAGAATGAAAAGTACCTTACACTGTCGCCATGCAGGGTCAAGATTCACTTTAATAAATGTTATGTTGCGTGGTTCAAGTGTAGAATTGCAGCTGGCTTCGCGCCTTGTGAACGTTGTAACGGGTGGGAACTTTGAAGCGACATACCCCAATATGCTCATATATATATTGTAAGACAGTAGCAGCGTTGGAGTCTCGACGGCGTTTATTAGGCCGAATCGCCTGATCAACCCTTCGAACGAAGACGACGTTCTTCGTGATGATGATTATATACAGATGAAGAAGATGAAGATCAAACGTTGTCAATATTGTGCTTACACTAATTTCCATCTCGCGCGGAAGCGGCCAATTAGGCCGATGTTTATGACGGTGGTGTACGGCACACGAATGGTTTTAGGCGTGACACGTGAACAACCTCCGTACCACGAAAACGGCCGTCGGGAGGCATGATAACAGGGGTTACTCAATAGTTAACAGGAGACGTCTGCTCGACTATAGCGTAGGGGCAGATGAAACGTGAGTGAAACTTATCACACAGGCCGGGAACCCGCGTGGGGATCCACAACAGTACTTCGTCTCCAGTATTGAAGTGAACTACGCGGTGGACGCCATCGTAGCGAGTCTTCCGCTCTTGTTGGCTTGCCTGTGTATTGAGGTGGGCGCGTCGGCGACAATCGGCCAGGCGAGAGATTAAGTGCTCCCTCGATGACGATGACGAGTTCACAGGGACGCCAAAAAAGGAGATGTCGAGCGGAGATGTTGGTTGACGGCTATAGACGAGAAAGAATGGGGAATAGCCCGTGGTGGGCTGCGTAGCGGTATTGTTCGCAAAAGTCATGAATGGCAGGATGGTATCCCAGTTGGTGTGGTTGGCGTTGATATACATAGATATCATGTCGGTCAAAGTTCGATGGAAGCGCTCTGTGAGGCCGTTAGTCTGGGGATGGTAGCTGGATGTCGTCCTATGATTTGTATTACATGCGTGGAGGACTTGTTCGAGTAGTTTCGAGAGAAACGCCTTGCCGCGATCGCTCAATAGGATGCGTGGTGCACCATGTCTTAGAAAGATTGCCTCCAGAAAAAATGTGGCAATGTCCTCTGCTGATCCTGAAGGAAGTGCAGCGGTTTCGGCGTACCTTGTTAAGTGGTCAACTGTTGTGACAATGCAGCACTTGCCGCTAGCTGATATTGGTAGTGGTCCGTAGAGGTCAATGCCAATGACATTGAAGGGAGCGTCAGGACATGGAAGAGGTTGTAGAAGACCGGCAGGGGAGGAAGTGGGTCGCTTGCGGCGTTGGCATAGCGAGCATGACACAACATATCGCGCTACCCCGCACCTCCGCCACTCTGTAAGACAGTAGCAGCGTTGGAGTCTCGACGGCGTTTATTAGGCCGAATCGCCTGATCAACCCTTCGAACGAAGACGACGTTCTTCGTGATGATTATATACAGATGAAGAAGATGAAGGTCAAACGTTGTCAATATTGTGCTTACAATATATATATATATATATATATATATATATATATATATATATATATATATATATATATATATATATATAAAAATGAAGTGCTACGACAGTAGAAGTGCTGCGACAATAAAAATAGTGTTTTTTTTCGCATGCACACTGTTCACTGTTGTGAATACCCAATTGTACGGGTTCATACTAAATATTAGTTGATTTCCAAACATTGGCCAAGTTGCTTTTCCATAATTTTTTCATTACCACGTTAAGGCAATGGACGAATTGTAACTGCTGCATTTTCGAGATATATCCGCTTTATGTCAAAACATGGCACCCCATACGCAGATCTGCATCATCAATTAGGCGATGAAAATGCCGACCGTTCAAGAGTGTTTCAAAGAAATAAAAAATAAAGCAACGTTGTTTTACAACAATAACCACAAAGACCGCACCTTTGGTTGGAATGCTTCAGCATGAGTGTCTCCACATTTGCGTCACACTGAACAATCGTTCAATGTGGTTGCCCCTTGCAATCTCACTCGCTGGAAATATAACGTGTGCACCTCCCCGTAAAGTGGGGAACAGAAATCATCTTTTCGAACTATATGTGATTGGCCACTATTTCGTGCTAATTTATATTGACAAGGAGCCACCATACATGCCAATTTGCGTTTGAGTATATTTTTTCTTTTTCGGGCAACAATATTCTTCAGCCCTAGTATATAGCGAAAGAACCACTCCGTATATTACACGACTTAAAATACGCCCAGAGGTTAAAAATATAACTGTTCTTTTCGAATGAAAATTGCATCATACGTCTGCTAGGAAGTATGTTAATATATTATACCTACGAAAATACGTCACTGATAACCCTATAAACAGAGTGTGACCTATTTGTTGAGTGTTGTGTAAGCACACTCAACAAATAGGTGTAAGTCTTGTGTAAGTCTTTTTGAGTCGACAGCGCTTACAAGAACGTTGCGAATGTCCACTGAAATAAATTCAACAAAATGTATACTATAGTGCTTATTTATACGAATCACCTGGTAACTAGTGACCATATGTTATGTTTTTTGTGTTTTCAGACAACAGTCGGGTGTACACAGGATACCACCACTACACTGACTACAAAAACTGCATGGTTATGACGATCAAATATCGGGACCACGATCGTAAGATGCCTTCTTATCATTGTGATAAACTACTGAATTACTTGCACATAGCTCTTGACAGCAATTATGCGTAGAAATAGAACTTTTCCGGTCAGACAACCGAGTGATTTTAGCTATTTTGCCTTATATAAAAGAAAACCATTTTAGGCGCTGATGTCATTTAGCTAACTGGTGTTGAAAGTATCGCAAATATTTTCAAATAGCACGGATGAAAGATAACAGAAGGCAGAAGATCAAATGCCAAGAAAGCAGCAACGCAGTAAGAAAGGATTTATATCTTGAAAAATATTGCTTGTATGCAAGAACACGTGCACTTTCTTAGTATAGTTTACGTTTTGCTTATAGCTAAACGAACGCACGTGCATACTTGTTCGCATAATAGATGTCTTATTTTACTTCACGGCGTTCGAACCGATTGATAACAGGAAATACAATCGCATAATCTTGCGAGATGTGAGCTGCAGCCAATGTGCTCAACTTTTCTGCTTTCATAATTTTGCACGAAACATCAGTGGTGGTAATTCTAACTGCGATATAGCACACTTACGTTAGTAGGTCTTGCTCTAGCTTACACGCATATGTGCAATGTGGGGTATATAACTTTCCACATATTAAAACCAAAATTTTCATCAATACTGAACTGCGTTGACATGCAAGTAAATGTTGCTTGATACTTGTTGAAGGGAAAGTCAACAGACAACGCATATTGCTGTTGCTTTTCAAAAGCATGATTGACCTAACGCTGAGATCGTAAGGTAGCAAGATGTCAAGTTGTACTAGTTACATTGCGTTCATGTTTCAAAATTTGGTTGAACCGCACCAAGAAAACGTGGACAAAAACGGCTGACAGGACAGCGCTGTCCGTCAGCCTCTTCTCTCCGTTTGTTTTCGGTAGGCTTTAATCAAATTTCGAAACATGCCTAAGAGGTAGTATTATGTGCTTTAATACATAGATCTCAGATGCCTAAATATTGCGAATATCTGTCACATAATTTGATGCCCCAAATGTCCTAATTATTGTCACAGGCGTGAAGTGTAATGCGGACAAATTTGTTGTGTAAGCATAATTTGCATGTATTATCAACGTTGACCATTTTCTGGACACTGTATAAAATTTGCGGTGGGAAACAGTTTATTATACTTGAATGTGTTTTTCAGACTGTCTGCTGTGGGTCAAGAGATCCGTGGCTCATGCTGTTCCTCAAAACTGCCTGGACCACTACGAAGCTAAGTGTTATGTCAGAGTTCCTACGTTCGACAATGATCTCTGCCGCGACGATGAATGAAAGGGAACTAAACATTAACGAATACATAAATTCACGCTGCAGACATCAAAATTATCAAAAGTTTAACGAGGGTGCCAACTAAAGAAATTTTGTCTTTCGATGCCTTGACGTGTTCTAGCATCAAAAAATTGTGAAAAGGTTTCAAGATGGTGCTTTCAGCAAAACAAGAACAACAATAAGGTCAGTTTTGTCTGTTTCCCTCTTGAACCAGACGTGCCACTTTTACGGTCGCCATGCTACTAAAGCATAATTTGGTCTTGTGCTTCTGCCCTAACAGCTACAGACTCATTTAAGAACAGCCAACTTCAGATGCTCTTCGTTTGTCAAAGCTCCTCAGCCGTTTATTGATCCAGTGACCATGTATGCGGCCAAGCTAAAATGGGGATAAAAACACTGTTATATGTTTGCCTCATTATTTTGCATGCCATATAATAACGACACAACGAGACAACAAGACATAAGTGGTCAATGAAGAAGTCGGCACCACAAGTGACTGTACCTGCAAGAGAAATTAAACGACTCAAGGTAAAGACACAGTTTTGATCCCGATTAGAGCCGAGGAGCAGCGATGCAGCCAAGTCCCGCACTTGAAAAGCATTCCCACTCTTGATAGTGTAAAGTTTTTTTTTTCATAAGGTGAGTTCTTTCTGCTGGCTTTCCTGAAAATCAGCAATTATCACGTGGTGTTTCTTTCTTCGTCGTTTTTGTTCCTTTCACGCTGGTACTTACTCTCTTTGCTCTGAAAACCTCTGCTAATTTCGCCAGGAGAAGAGCAAAGACACGAACATGGATGGTTATACGCGTGTATAGAGAGATCACAACAAAAATCATTACTAAATGTTGTTCTTTTTCATCCTTGACTAATAAGCTCTCTTTCTTTCGACCGTCAGGAGTTGCAGCGGTTACGCTGCTCTGCTGCTGACTCGAAGGTCGCGGGTTCATTCCCGTCGGCCGCATTTACAAGCAGGCGAAACGCTGCAGGCTCATGTGCTGTGCGATGTCAGTTCACTTGAGAGGGCAGCAAGCGCTCAAAATTTCCGGAGCTTTCCACGAAGTTGTGCCACATAATCATACTGTGCTTTTGTCATGCAAAACCCCAGACATTGAATTTCAATTCAGTTTCAAAAATATGCAATAGCTTTTGTGTGCAAGAAGACAAGAAATGATCTTGGGACGGAAAGCATATCGCCTGACAAAGTATTAAGCACCCTTGTGCACAGTCCGCAGCACTCCTATTTGTACAGTAATATATCAACTGGTGTTCATAAAATTGTGCTTTCGTGGCATCTAGGCCCACATGGTCAAAAAGAAGCAGCAGAGGAAAACGGCTCAGGTAAACATTTGAAATTTTGTTAAATTAGACTTACTATACATAACAACTTTTACCTTGGACACCTTTAGGTAAAATACATTGCTAATTAAAATAACTCTGTGGATTACCACATTTGACGTCCTTCGCCCAAGCTCCAGGCACAGACTGTACGCCGCTGGCAATTAATATTGAAAAGACATTGCAGCTAAGCTACAACTTAGCATAGAAATTGGAGCTAGGGTAGGACGATTCAGCACCGGTAACATAACATCTCTTTTATTGATATGCGGGGTTTAACTTCCCCAAACCACCATATGATTATGAGAGACGCCGTAGTGGAGGGCTCCGGAAATTTCGACCACCTGGGGCTCTTTAACGTGCGCCTAAATCTGAGCACACCGGCCCACAACATTTCCGCCTGCATCGGAAATGCAGCCACCGCCGCCGGAATTCGAGCGCGCGACCAGCGGGTCAGCAGACGAGTACCTTAGCCACTAGACCACTGCGGCGGGGCAACATAACATCTCTAGTAACTGTAATTGTAAGCCCATATATCTGTTGTGCCAGTGGGATGCTCTTGTAATGCATCGCGAGCGTGCATTCCCCAAGACAGCCCATAGATGACCCGCGATTCATAGTCTCTCTTCGACAGAAACATAAAGTACATGTTTATTGCATACACATCAGTATTGGAAGAAGTGGGCATGCTCAAAGTCCTACAATAAAGCATAGCATGTCACTGCTCCGTGTTGCCTCACTGCAACTGCAAGACCCGAAGAAACAAAGATGGATGGGCTGCCGCCAATAAAGCATCTCTGGAGAATAAGAGCGTTATCATCATTCAGCTATCACTGAAGGACGTGCCCACGAACCGAAGCAATAATTTTCTTGTAATGATAGCTTAGGAACATTCAATCGTTCACATTCAGCATAAGGTGAAATAAAGCTAAAAAATAATTAACAATACACTCCACTTGTTGTCGAAGTAGTAGAGAATACTGCTAGCTGGGTTACACTCACGTACGTGGTGTCACTTGCAGTGTGTCACTTAGCTATACGCCACCGCATGGAAAGACTACTGGGATTTTTTCTCTTTCTAGTAGGAGACAGACCACTTTCATGCAACGAACATTAGGGCAGTCGCTTGCTGACGGGGGTGATCAGCCACCTGGAGGACAAACTGAGAAATGAGGTAACATGAAATGGAAAGGAAAAAGGAACTGCAGGGTTCGCTGGATATGGTGGAATGCTGAATATTTTATGCTAATCTATCTATCTATCTATCTATCTATCTATCTATCTATCTATCTATCTATCTATCTATCTATCTATCTATCTATCTATCTATCTATCTATCTATCTATCTATCTATCTATCTATCTATCTATCTATCTATCGATCTATCTATCTATCTATCTATCTATCTATCTATCTATCTATCTATCTATCTATCTATCTATCTATCTATCTATCTATCTATGTATCTGTATATCTATCTATCTATCTATCTATCTATCTATCTATCTATCTATCTATCTATCTATCTATCTATCTATCTATCTATCTATCTATCTATCTATCTATCTATCTATCTATCTATCTATCTATCTATCTATCTATCTATCTATCTATCTATCTATCTGTCTGTCTGTCTGTCTGTCTGTCTGTCTGTCTGTCTGTCTGTCTGTCTGTCTATCTATCTATCTATCTATCTATCTATCTATCTATCTATCTATCTATCTATCTATCTGTCTATTCATACATCTTTCCATCAATCTATCTATGCATCTATCTATGTTGTAACATACCAAAATTGACATAGCGGCCGTTCAGTGAACTGGTTTCACTCTTCGAGACATGAACAATCCAAAATGTTTCTGGTATCGTGCGTTAAACAACTTTCCTCAGTCACGTGTGGTACATACCAGCTTGGCATAATTCATGTGAAGTAAGTAGTTGTGCACTATAGGTGACTAATAGCCTCAATCTACAAGATGACAGCTAACATGCGCAATCGAAATTTTGGCAAATCTTACGGTTGTTGGAATCGACATGGTGATGACCCACCGAATATAACAGCCGGGTTGTAATGTCCGTTGTCGTTGTAGCATTGACTTTCCGCTCTTACAATTCATGATTAGCTATCTTAATAAGTAAATAAATGCCAAAATATGCATACATATAACAAAAAGTACACACGTAAATAATTTTCACTACATGCATTGACCCGTAAATTGCAGCTCGAGCAGACGAACCATTAGAACGTGGTCTTTTGATACTCCAGTTTATTCAGGCCACGTAAATGGTCTCCCAGGATGACATGACGTTCACTTCATTTGTTACAACCGCTGTTTCTTATACTACATTACTTATGTTTTCAAGGTATACCAGAAACGTAACAGCGTCGATGCAAACACAATTATTGGATGGTATTGTAACGGATGCAGACAAGCGCTTTTCGGTACATGTTTTTTCGTCCTTTGTGTTTGCTTCCGTGCTCTTACGTTTCTGATCGAGGCTGACTACCCGATCTGCCACTGTTCAAAGTTGAATGTGAACTCGTTAGCACAAGACATAATTCGCACACCCAGGACAGGAGCCGTCATAGATCATTTCTTCGTAGGAGACATCCACAATTTTCAACAGTACACAGAACTATGCCTCATTCTCTCCTACACATCGACCCGCATCGCCACGATTGCGAACGGATCCGAAAACAAGTTCTATTCAGCTGTTGTTGCTAAATGATCAAGGTGATGAACATGATGACTTTCTTCAAGGACTGCTAGTAAGCCTTCCACAAATGTACATGGAATCGTGAAACATATGTGCATCCTATAACGGACAACATAATGGACAAATGTAAGCATGGCATCTCCAGATATACTACTTCTGTTCGCAATACACATGTGAGCTGTGGGCATTGTCGCATCATTGAGTACCAGTAGGTGAACAACTGGTTATACAACATATTTGGCTGATTATCTTGCGTGCGTCCGCATATCATTTCTACACACATATAGCGTCATTTCGTAACATTCCACTTCATAGAAAAATTACCCCCAAAGCCACCTTCCCGTCGAATACTTTGCATGACAATTATTCACAGGGTTAGTGGTATCTACCGAATTTCGTTACCTTCCCATTAAAAGCAATGTTTCAATTCAACGACTTGTTCCTAAGAAGCAATTGTTCACGGAACATATTGGATGTTCGAAAATATACCGTAAAGGTCTCCGCAGCACACCTGTGAAGAAACTGTAAGAGTTAGGTTGTTTCAAGTAAGCCTTGAATTATTACGGCTTACTTATTCCTTTTACCTTTTCGCCAGTGCTGGATGGCAAATCAAAATAATTATTCTGGTTGATCCACCCGCCTTTTACATGAGCATTTCCTCTTTCTCTAGAATATACCTTTCTTTTTAATTGCCTAAGACTCAGATGATAATAGACCAGCGCAAGTGCCACAATATTATTTTTACCTCGTAAATGCATATGGTTGATGAAGCTATGTTTCTTTCCAACATTTGTCCCTCCCCTTTCTTTGAACTAATGCCAGCTCCCAACGTTTGCTTTCGAGCTTTCGTTGACACATATCTCATCAAATTCACTTTTTAGCTCATCATAGGCAATCAATAGCTCCTGTCATGCCTTCCTGTTATACGCTTCCGGGCAAGAATCCTAAACAAATGACGCATAAGTTTAATTACATTAGTGTCGCTACCCTTATTAACTTACTTCGTTTAATATTAACCATTGTCTATGCAATTATTGAACAATTTGAACTGCTGTCTTGTTCATTCTGCTATGAGCAATATATTTCTGAAAAATGTCGTTTTCTTACCAATTTTGTTGAAGCGAATAATTTTATTTGAATTTGTTTCTCCATGAGGAATGTCACATTCACCATACGGCCAGAGAATTTGCAGATCAGGCGAAATAATTTGTTGATGTTGGGGAGGGCAGCATGCTTGATACCGCTTTATTATTTTACTGAATAACCAGAAGTTTATATAAGTTGCTGCGTGCAGGAAGAAATGTTCTTTCTCCCTGCACTTGTAAGCTAAAGGCCTAAATACATTTTTTTAGTATAATACGCTAGATAAGCGTGCGCAGAGTTCCCAATGGTTACGGAAGGGGGGGGGGGAAGGTCAATGGTTTGTCTCCGTACTACTGCCTCATAGGGCAGGTACCTTGTGCCTTCTCCCCCTCTTAGGTGATTAAGGGGAGCAGGCACCACTAGGACTCTCCGCCGCCGTGCGCGCTTCTATGATAAGCAACATATCTCGTCAAAGATACCTTAGCGTATGACCCTGTAAAGACAGTTATGTAGCGCTGCTAAGCTTATATACTGTAACACGGTAGAGGAGATCTCAAATACGTGAAAGTATTAGTTGACACCGGTAAAAGTGACCATCAAAAACATATCCGCGGGAGCCTTTACAATAACGAACCTGACTGTGTGTTCGCACTTGCTTGAAACAAGGCGAAACAAATATTCAATGTCTGAATAAGTTTTCACAAAAAGCAGTAACAACAAATGGTAGCCTATGGAGTTTCCGCAGCATTATTAGTAAGAAAAGACCTGGTTAATTAGGCAGGTTTTATCATGCCCAGACCAAAGAAAATATGGTAAAGCCTTTATAAATGAACATCAATGCGTATATGGGGTGTGACGCATGCGCAACAAGCATACAAATGAAAGAATCTCACTAATAAGCCGCATGTGTTCAGTGGGGTCTGCCGCATAAGTGTTGCACAGTGACTCGTGTTGATCAAAAAGCGGTTGAAGCAAGCATAGGGGATGACAGTTTAAAGAAACGTGATGAGCCTGAGCTTACAGCAGTAAAGAGCGATAAGCTCTTGCCGCACGTACAGTGAACCACCGTTCTATTTCCAAGCGAGAGGGTTACGGAGCCTCTGTCTTAAGAATGTCCAATGTCGGCTACGTTAATTGTGAGCGAAAATTAGTGTTGTGGGTAACCGGTAAAACAGCGATGCATTCAAAGAATAAATATCAGGGGTAAAATTCAGAATGTAACCCAGGTATTCTGCATGGCAAACAGGTGTTACAAAACACAGCTTACAGTAGTGGTTCAAGCTGATTAAATAAAAGCGAGAAATATGAAAAAACTGTACAGATGAGGAGCCGAATTAACGCATGAGATATTTCGTGGCCAGAACTTATAATCGTGCAAGTGCCACACTACTTGAATTGCGCAACGAGGTGACTTTCCAGGCGTGCCCATCGCACAGTGCTTTGGAATAATTATTTGCCGTCATAAGACAGCAGCAACAAAGTGTGCAGCTGCCGTGTGGCGTGAATTGCCAAACAAACACGCAGTCTATACTTGGCTACTTGACAAAAAGACAACTGATAAGGCAGTAAGCTTTATCAAACTGTACTTGCAGCAGGCATTTTTAGGAGAGCTTAGAATGGCCAGTATTTCCAGAACAAGTGTTTTCTTCCTCTCGGCACCGTTGAGGTGATCACCGAGGGGCGAAGCGAGACAAGGAAGTGAGAAGGCGATGCGAATGGCAGCCGTTAAAGCTGTCGTGCAGCAGTCTTTAACGGCGGAGTCGAAGCACCCTCAAAGTTGCAAGCGAACTCAGAGATTTGGGGGACGACGTCGTACGAGGAAATTCTGAGGCTTGCGAGCATAGCGTAATGCGTTGTTCGTTAATACACAAGTTTAGTGTAGTGTCCGGAAGAGCTCTGCGTAGACAGCCTGCCCGTGGAAATTGCTGGCAGGCTGCGTCCGCGCTGTTGCTGTGGACGTTCAAGTAAATCTGTTTGATAAAATTAGAGACAGCGATGATGAAAACAAGGGAGGACACGCACTTTTATCTTCGCTAACATTGATGAAGAAAAAATGGCAGCGTTGAGATGCCCTGCTCGCAGTTCTCAAAACACATCGTCCTTAATGTGCGGTTCAACTTAGAAGGAAGTGTTCATGTTTTAAATCAGACACACAACTTCTTGTATGTACAATTTTCTCCGATGTGATATACTTTGATGTTTCATCGAGGTGACTTGACGCGTCAGGTTGTCGAATTTCATCGTACCCTTAAACGGACCTTGCATCATTCTTTACACATGGCCAGAAAACGCGGCCGATCGTTAGTCGAGGCTATCGAGAAAAAGCGAGCAAAGCACAAGGCCTGGGATTTACCAGAAATTTTCAAAGTCCGCTAAATAACGCTTTCTAAATATTGTTAAATTACGAGACAAGCTTAATAATCACTCGTCACAGCTATTATAAAATTCACTGGTTGATTTGGGCATGGCGCTCTTAGTTGTTTCTCGGGTCGCTGCGGAACGCTGCGGAATGTGGTGTTGGTGGTTGTGGTTAGAAGAAGGCACTCAATTTCTGCAGCCCGGCTGGGAGCACAGCACAGTGACGCACTAAAAAGCCACGTGTTCGAAGAAAATAAGACAGACTAAGAAGGCTCAAGGTCACGAAGCGCACGTGCAAGGTTTTTCGCCTCATGTCATCCCTCCCTGCTTAGCTTCCAGTGCTTTCGTTGGGATGAGACAAGAGAGAATCCAAGTGCAGGGTGGTACAAATCTTTGTAACTCCGCTTGTGTGGGCAGGTTACAAAAATTTTATCCGCGGGGAGTTCTTGAGGCCATCACCTCCTTTAGTGAAGCCATACTATAGCTTTTCGAAAAAGTGCTGCAGAGCCCTTTTAATGTAAATGCAGGGACTATCATTGTTGTGTGTAGCAGCTGACTTGTTGCGCTGCTAAGCACAAATAACAACAACGAAGTGCAAGAATGAAAGAAAAAGTAGTTAGAAAAAATACTTAGAAGGAGGTATTGCGCTTTGAAATAAAAATGAAACAAAGCATGAGAAAAAGACAGAAACAAAGACAGGACAAAGAAAGGCAACCAATTATTGAAAGACGAGACGAAAAGTTACAAATAAGAAAAAACAAAACAGGAAGAGAGAGAAAGAGCGAACCGACGTTCTTTCTGCCTCCTCTTGTTTTCTTTTTTTTGTTGTAACCTTGCTCCAAGTCTTCCAAGTAACGATGCACAACACAACATACAGAGAAGTAGTAGGTTAGCATGCACGCCAATCTTTGCATGCCACATTTTTCGCATTTTGCAACAACTTAACAATTTTTATGTGTATGATTTCAGATTACACAACTGTCTTCACAGGCTACACTCACCGCACGAACTACCAGAACAGCCTGACTATTACCATCACGTGTCTTGACCACGATCGTAAGAAGCCTTCTTACCATTTTTTGAAACCATGGAATGATTGATACGTATTCGGATGCAATTACCTAAACAAGACAAGCATGCCTTTCTACACAAGGAATGCACTGTAGCATGTTACACCCTGAGTTAAACCATGTTCATAAAATCATCATCATCATCATCATCATCATCATCATCAGCCTGACTACGTCCATTGCAGGACAAAGGCCTCTCCCATGTTCCGCCAGTTAACCCGGTCCTGTGCTTGCTGCTGCCAATTTATACCCGCAAACCTCTTAATCTCATCTGCCCACCTAACCTTCTGTCTCCCCCTAACCCGCTTCCTTTCTCTGGGAATCCAGTCAGTTACCCTTAATGACCAGCGGTTATCCTGTCTACGCGCTACATGCCCTGCCCATGTCCATTTCTTCTTCTTGATTTCAGCTATGATATCCTTAACCCCCGTTTCTTCCCTAATCCACTCTGCTCTCTTCTTGTCTCTTAAGGTTACACCTGCCATTTTTCTTTCCATTGCTCGCTGCGTCGTCCTCCATTTAAGCTGAACCCTCTTTGTAAGTCTCCAGGTTTCTGCTCCGTAGCTAAGTACCGGCAAGATACAGCTGTTATATACCTTCCTCTTGAGGGATAGTGGCAATCTACCTGTCATAATTTGAGAGTGCTTGCCGAATGTGCTCTACCCCATTCTTATTCTTCTAGTTACTTCAATCTCGTGGTTCGGCTCTGCGGTTATTACCTGCCCTAAGTAGACATAGTCTTTTACAACTTCAAGTGCACTATTACCTATCTCGAAGCGCTGCTCCTTGCCGAGGTTGTTGTACATTACTTTCGTTTTCTGCAGATTAATTTTAAGACCCACCTTTCTGCTCTCCTTGTCTAACTCCGTAATCATGAGTTGCAATTCGTCCCCCGAGTTACTCAGCAATGCAATGTCATCGGCGAAGCGCAGGTTACTAAGGTATTCTCCATTGACTCTTATCCCTAACTGTTCCAATTCTAGGCTTCTGAAAACCTCCTGTAAGTACGCGGTAAATAGCATTGGGGAAATTGTGTCCCCCTGCCTTACACCCTTCTTGATTGGTATTCTGTTGCTTTCTTTATGAAGCACTATGGTAGCAGTTGATCCCCTGTAGATTTCTTCCAGAATGTTTATATATGGTTCATCTACGCCCTGATTCCGCAGTGTTTGCATGACGGCTGATATTTCTACAGAATCAAACGCCTTCTCGTAATCTATGAAGGCTATGTATAGTGGTTGGTTATACTCTGAGCATTTCTCTATTACCTGATTGATAGTATGAATGTGGTCAATTGTTGAGTAGCCTGTTCGAAATCCTGCTTGTTCTTTTGGTTGATTGAATTCTAATGTTTTCTTTACTCTGTTAGCAATTACCTTTGTAAATAGCTTGTATACTACAGAGAGCAAGCTGATCGGCCTGTAATTCTTCAAGTCCTTGTCATCTCCTTTCTTATGTATTAAGATGATGTTAGCGTTCTTCCAAGACTCTGGTACTCTTCCCGTCAGGAGACACCTCGTAAACAGGGTGGCTAGTTTTTCTAACACAATCTGTCCTCCATCTTTCAGCAGATCTGATGTTACCTGATCCTCACCAGCAGCTTTGCCCCTTTGCATGCTCTCCAAAGCTTTTCTGACTTCTTCTATCATTACTGTAGGGGTGTAATCTGGATTACTGCTAGTTCTTACAGTAATAAGGTCGTGGTTGTCTCGGCTACTGTACAGATCTCTGTAAAACTTCTCCGCTATATTAACTATCCTATCCATATTGGTAGTTATTTTGCCTTCTTTATCCCTTAGTGCATACATCCGACTTTTGCCTATCCCAAGTTTCCTCTTCAATGCTTTGACACTTCCTCCGTTTTTCAGAGCATGTTCAATTCTCTCCATGTTATACCTTCTTACATCGCATACCTTACGTCTATTAATCAACTTCGAAAGCTCTGCCAGTTCTATTTTGTCTGTTGTACTTGACACTTTCATGATTTGACGCTTCTTAATTAGGTTCTTCGTTTCCTGGGAAAGCTTTCCAGTGTCCTGTCTAACCACCCTGCCTCCAACTTCCACTGCACACTCCGTAATGATACTCGTCAGATTATCAATCATTGTATCTACGCTAAGGTTGGTTTCCTCACTAAGAGCCGAGTACCTGTTCTGCAGCGACACTCTGAATTCCTGTACTTTCCCTCTCAGTGCTAGCTGATTGATTGGCTTCTTGCGTATCAGTTTCTGTCGTTCCTTCTTCAAGTCTAGGTGAATTCGAGACCGTACCATTCTATGGTCACTGCATCGTACCTTGCCAATCACTTCCATATCCTGCACGATTCCAGGGTGTGCACTCATTATAAAGTCTATTTCGTTCTTATTTTCGCCATTAGGGATCCTCCATGTCCACTTGCGGTTTTCTCGTTTTCTGTAGAAGGTATTCAAAATCCGTAAATTATTGCGTTCTGCGAATTCTACTAGTAGCTCTCCTCTGGCGTTCCTAGTGCCGATGCCATAATCTCCTACTGCCTGGTCTCCAGCCTGCTTTTTCCCTACCTTTGCATTAAAGTCGCCCATCACTATAGTATACTGTGTTTTTACCTTACTCATTGCCGATTCCACGTCTTCATAGAAGCTTTCAACTGAAGCGTCATCATGGCTGGATGTAGGCGCGTAAGCCTGTACTACCTTCATTTTGTATCTTTTATTCAGTTTAATTACAATACCTATCACCCTTTCATTAATGCTATAGTATTCCTCTATGTTTTCAGCTATGTTTCTGTGAATTAGGAACCCCACTCCCAGTTCTCTTCTGTCTGCCAAGCCCCTGTAGCAAAGGACGTCCCCATTCTGTAGCACCGTATAGGCCTCATCTGTCCTCCTAACCTCACTGAGCCCTATTATATCCCATTTAACACCCTCTAGCTCCTCGAATAGTACAGCTAGACTTCCCTCATTAGATAAGGTTCTAGCGTTAAACGTCGCCAAGTTCAGGTTCCAATGGCGGCCTGTCCGGATCCAGAGATTCTTAGCACCCTCTGCTGCGTTGCAGATCTGACCGCCGCCGTGGTCAGTTGCTTCGCAGCTGCTGGGGACTGAGGGCCGTGAGTTATTTGACGTAAGCATGTGGGAGGTAGTGGCCAGATACTGCACCACGGTGGCCAATCCTTCTCTGGTGAGGGAGTACGTTCTCGGCGGTGTTTGCCGGTGAGGCCGCACCCCAGGCCTCTTAATGCAGTTCCATCAACACGCGGATTTTTTTTTAATCCGGTTTGGAACTGCGCTGTACCGGGATTTGAACCACGGACCTCTTGCAGGCGAGGCGGATGCTCTAACCACTACGCCATCGCCGCAGCTCACGAACAAGCATCCCACGAACAAGGGAATGGTAAATGTCCGTGGCTTTTCTGCACTAAGAATGCTGAATTACGAGTTAGGCTAGTTGGTTTTCATTACACTTGGATTGAGTTTTACAGCTAAATATTTATTGATATGATTGATATGTGGGGTTTCACGTCCTGAAGCCACCACATGATTATGAGAGACGCCGTAGCGGAGCGCTCCGGAAATTTCGACCACCTGGGGTTCTTTAACGTGCACCCAAATCTGAGCACACGGGCCTACAACATTTCCGCCTCCAACAGAAATGCAGCCGCCGCAGCTTGAATTCAATCCCGCGACCTGTGTGTCAGCAGCCGAGTACCTTAGCCACTAGACCACCGCGGCGGGGCATAGGTTATGTTAACAGGAACATCATGCCCCTGTACATGAGATACTTCGTACATGTAATTTTTATTCATTGGTGTGTGTGAGAGAGAATAAAATGAGGGAACGGCCGGGAGGTTAACCAGAAATTGGAGCATTCAGCTTGCTACCCTGCACACGATGAAACGGCAGTGATGAAACATTAGAGCACATTCTCTCTCACTGCCCTCGTTACAGAGTGCAAAGACGGCAGCTAGCTGCTGCATTAGCTCGACTTGACGACAGACCCTTGTCAGAACAGTCAGGCCTTGAAAGGCGGCATGATCTGTCTTCACACAGAAAATCAGTGAAGAAATTATTGAACTTTTTGCGTGGTAGTGGCCTATTGAATAGGCTATAACATCCGAGCTCACTTTTTCTATTTCGTGCGTCTGTTCATTGGTGTATTATTATTTAGTACATATACAGTCAAATGATCACCAGAGGAGGGGGGGACAAAGAATTGGAACAGTGCGCAGACCTGCACACTTCATTCAACCGAAGAAAGTGAAATCACACCTTATAAGAAGCATTGAATATCCCGCACTCGACATTAGTGCAAGAAGGAGTAAACTCTCCGAGTTCCATTCTAAGGGTTTCACTCCCTGAACCCGGGACATGATTATGAGCGACGCCGTAGGGTTTCGGAAATTTTGACCACCAGGTGTTTCGTCAAAGATCACTTAAATGTAAGTATACGAGCCTGTTGCATTTCGCCGCAATTGAAAATGACCGAAATTTTATCCCGCTACCTTCGGGTGAGCAGTCGAACACTATAACCTTTAGACCACCATGATGGAAATTGCTTCAAGTGATGCAAGACGTTTCAATAGGCAATGTCACTGAATAGGGAATGTCACTGTCGTGTGGACAAAGGAGAGCAGCTACGATGCGTTCGCCTTTCGACGCACCGCCCTTTTTTGTGCAGTTTTTCCTGTTCGGCGCATGGAATCCTATCTTGGGTGATGCAGCTGTGCTTCCAGCGTCTGCTGCTCCGTTCGTCGTGGAAACAAGTACCACACAGGATCGGCTTTACTTTCAACCTTGGCTGGAGACGGTGACTACCCCAGTAACCAGCCCAGCAGCACCATCGTCGTGGACATCACCTAACCGGGCCGATTTAAACGAGTGGCATCGCCTGTCGTCCTTCAGTGGGCACGGGAGAGCAGCTACGATGCGTTCGCCTTTCAACGCACCGCCCTTCTTTGTGCAGTTTTTCCTGTTCGGTGCATGGAATCCTATCTTGGGTGACGCAGCTGTGCTTCCAGCATCTGCTGCTCCGTTCGTCAGGAAATAAAGACATTTATTTATTACTCGTGCAGTCAAAGATCATAAAGACATTTATGATCTTTGATATCATGGCTCTTTGATCATTTATGATCTTTGATATTTGTGACTCGATATCATTCCTGCAGATGTATCAGAAAGTAGGTTCACAAGCGAAAATCAGTCCGATAATTGTCAGTGTAGTGAAACAGGTATAACGAAGGTTGTAAGCGTATACTTTACGGCTGTTGCTTTCGTTTTTGTTATAGACAAATGAAACACGTAAACTTTTTTAAAAATAGAGGTTTTCTTTTAGTCTATACATGCTACCCCAGATGATCTCGTCAAATGATGTTTAGAGAAGTGCATTGCAGAATCATTTTTTCGCCAACTTTCTTACGTGTATTTTTCTGCGTTAACAACGCCTGGTCAGGTCCTTTCCTATGTATTGTAGGACATTAAGCCATTTCCGTTGCGGCCTCAACACGTATGTGCACATGGAAATACATATGTTGACCCATACTATTACACATATTTTGAACAACAGTGAACTGTTTCATCATACAATTCAGGGCTTTTAAGCACGCCTGCTGCAGGTTGATATGAATGAAGTGTTATGGTTTTATTTCAAGCACCACAATTGCCTGATAGCGGAGCTTGTAGCTACGGTAGCGGCTACTCCTCCGTCAACATTATATGGTGCACTATAGGTTCCTGCAAACGTGGGAGCGTCAGTCAGCGCCGCCTGTTGCTATTACAGTGAGTGTGCAACACCTTTTTTTTTGCTTGTTGGACATATATACCATGCAAAATGAACTGAGGAATGACGACCACTGTAATTCAGTCGTAGAGCATTGGGAGCGTTATTGGAAGGTCGCAAGTTTGGATCCAGCTGGAGGCAAGTTAACCTTTCGTCCGCTTTTCTGTCTTCACATTTCCAATTTTCAATAACATCCCCAAAACCTTCCTTGGCATCATTGGCTGTTTTTTTTGCATTAAATTTTGCAAAATGAACTTTTAATAAATATGCAAGCAGTCTTTTAAAATATAGGTTACGGCAATACCACTTTAGTAACGATGAACAGCATTCTCACGTAAAAAGATCGGCCCCCTATCTGCATGCGATCTGCAAACGTCGATGAAAGACGATAGTCTTGCGTCTGGAGAGATTGAATAAAATGTTTATTTCATGTTTTACGCAAAAAAAGTGGTTAATGGTATTCCGGAAGTGCTGCGTTAGAGCGCCTCGAGCATGCAGCGGAGGCAAACGAGCGCACCAAGTCACGTCACACATGCGACATGAGCGCTATCTGGCAGTTATCTTGGAAAACAAAACGCGTGGCTCTCAGTGGTGATAAGGTGTAGAACGCGAGGCGACGGGTAGGTGCCACAACCGTATCGTTGGCAAAGCGTAGGAAACACTTCCCTTTTCGTGCAAGCGTTATAATACATGATCAGCGTCGCGTGATAAACGTTACGGTCCTTAGAATAACTTATGTATGCATTTTCTAGTAAAAGACGCACATACAGAATATATACGTGTTATCATGGTGCCTCAAATATGCGTGATAATTGCGTTTTAATTTACAGTCGCACAAGTATAAACGCTTAACCTTGAACAACATTGGTGGGTGCTGCGGATGGGGTCGGCCATTTAGGATAGCTGCTGGTGCCATTTGAAATACCCGGTACCGTTAGGGTTGACAAATAGACAAATCAAAATTTTTGCGTCGAAGGTCCTCAAGAAAAACTATCGCCTTCAAAAATCTTGCGTTTTACGGTACATGTAAGACGGTTGACACAAAACGGCTTGCTTAAGATTCACGAAGGACGTCGCATCACCCCGTGCCTCTTCTATATTTCACTGCTCTTTTTTTATGCATTCCAGGACGTTACGCTTATCGCATGCTTTGATCTGCCAGGTGTATCGCAGCAACGAATGCATGGCTTTGCACTCTTTTGGACTTCTTGCTGTGCGTGCTTCTTTATTTTTTTCTTCACGTTTACTTTCACAGTTTTTAAACACCATCTGTATACCTATGTTTAAAAACCAGGACCTCTGTGGAGGATGATTCTCGGAGCGCAAATGTTGGCACATTGTAATAATTCAGGTACGCGGCTGCTTGTAGAACGTCAAAATTTCGTTCGCTGAATCTGAGTGTGTTGCCTTCGCAAGTTACAGGAGGTCGCAAAAAAGTTTCAGGTAACATGGAGTTAGCTCACACTACAGTAAATATGCCTCAACCAAGAGAATATTTAAAATGCGGTCGCCACTTAGTATAATTTAAGAGCAGATGTTTTATGACAATATCATGGTATGCCTGCCACGCTAACTACCCTTGACCCAACGTCCATGCAGTTTAAGTTTTAGGTTGACGTGATTACAACGTTTGAATTATATTCCTCCTGCTCCTACACTTTCATTGTGATTCATATTTATCTAACCGTGTTGTGTGATAATGAATATCATTCATTTCATCCTCCTTTGAAATCTGTAATCAACAATGGAAACGTGGACACTGACAAAACGTGCAGTTGACTAAGAAGGGAAGCTGCTCAAGACTAAAAAGGTTGATTGATTGATATGTGGCGTTTAACGTCCCAAAACCACCATATCATTATGAGGCCCCGCCGCGGTGGTCTAGTGGCTAAGGTGTTCGGCTGCTGACCCGCAGGGCGCGGGTTCAAATCCCGGCTGCGGCGGCTGCATTTCCGATGGAGGCGGAAATGTTGTAGGCCCGTGTGCTCAGATTTGGGTGCACGTTAAAGAACCCCAGGTGGTCTGAATTTCCGGAGCCCTCCACTACGGCGTCTCTCATAATCATATAGTGGTTTTGGGACGTTAAACCCCACATATCAATCAATCATATGATTATGAGAGACGCCGTAGTGGAGGGCTCCGGAAAAACGAGCACCTGGGGTTCTTTAACGTGCACTCAAATCTGAGCCCACTAGAAGACTAAATAGGAGTTCGAGGAGAATTAACATTGCTCTCGGTGGCGAAAAGCAAGAAAAATAGTTATGTAACTTCTCGCCATACCCTATCTTAAATCAGTTTACGTACGTTTCGCAAGGCCCAAAAAATGTGCGAAATCATCGCGTAATAAGTAGCTGGCTGTTACTTATGTACATAATATATATGAGCGCAAAGTGATGTCAGAAAGTCACGCAGTAAACATGAATATATGCTTCTGGACAAATACAATACCAACTTCTCGTATCAGGCGGGAGCGCTGTTCTTTCGAGAGATGCAAACTGTAATGCTTAAACAAATACATAACTTCATTGAGAGAATACGTACTTGTCCGATTCGAATCACGCAATTCATACCTATGAATAAATGTCAATCACCATCTCTTCTTAATTATCGTTTTGAGACCACACTTGAACTAGACGATGCTTGTGTGTCAAGTTATGAGCCAACACCAAAGTAGACTGCTTTGTGTGTGTGTGTTCTTTTGCGAGAAAAAATAAACGTACACTTC
The DNA here is from genome assembly GCF_043290135.1 of Rhipicephalus microplus. Taxonomy (NCBI): domain Eukaryota; kingdom Metazoa; phylum Arthropoda; class Arachnida; order Ixodida; family Ixodidae; genus Rhipicephalus; species Rhipicephalus microplus. The sequence continues at coordinate 43,350,927 of NC_134705.1, read as the reverse complement.
TTGAATCTGAAATCACAATTGTCATTCTCTAGGTAGACTAGTGCGAAAATTATTTCAAAGGTTCAGCGTGCGCAATCTGGCAAGTACGAGCCATACATATGACATCATCGGTGAAAGCTCTCACCACTCTGCGCACTTGGCTCAGCTGATGCTGTGCACTTGGCTCAGCGAATGGTGCAGAATGTGTCGCCGAAAGAAGATCGAAGGAAAAAAGAGGCACACCCTTTCTAAGGTGATACCTAGGTTTTTGGAGCTATAGTGGAACTCCAGCAAGTAGTACGTGATCACAGTCGTGTTCTCTTTGTGTATACACAAATTTGCGGCACACCATAACTAAAATAATGTGACCATAATCTGCACACTTCAAGGAGAGGCGGCCAATGATGGAAGGAATAACAAGTCGTATATAGTTCGCAGAAAATGCTCTTTAGGCTCTTGGAATAAGTGAGCGTAGTGTACAAAAACACTCGGGTGTGTATGCAGCCGCCGGTCTTGAGCAGGCCCCGCTGACGAGAGCAGCAGGCGCGAGTCAAAGGGGTGCCATTCGCGTAGAGTGTGCCGCGAACAGTGATGAGGAGCACTGTGAAAGGAGGTTGCGGTCTCAGATGCAAGAGAAGAAATACAGCAAAGCAAGAATAGCTGAGTTACTGTAGCTGAGGAAAGCATTCGAAGAAAATAGAGGCAAGCACTAAGAGAAAACTCTAGTGGGAAATGTGAAGAGGAGGATGTAATTGAGCAGGAGAGGAAATTGCAAGTGGAAAAAAAGGTTGAAAAAAAAAATGCCTCCGTATCTGCATGTTACACTGCAAATGTCGTCAAAATACAATAGTCTTGCGTCTGGAGAGAGTGAACAGAACGTTTATTTGATGTTCTGCGCAAGAAAATTGGTGAGTTGTATTCTGGAGGCGCTGCGTTAAAGCACTTCGAGTGTGCAGCGGAGGCGAACGAGCGCATCAAGTCACGTCACACATGCGACATGAGTGCTAAATGACCGTTATCTTAGAAAACAAAGCGCACTCACCCTGCGTGCCCGTGTCGGAGGTGATAAGGTGTAGAACGCAAGGTGATGGGTAGGTGCCACCACCGTCTCGTCTTAGCAAAGCATTGGAAACACTCGCTTTTTCGTGCAAACGTTGCATGTTCAGCCAACGTGATGAACGCCTCACCATTATATTTACTTATGTATGCATATCTAGTACGAGACACACATACAGAATATTGACGTGTTGTTGTGGTGTCTCAGATAAGCGCAATAATTGCTTTTAATTGACAATCTCGGAAGGATGAATGCTAAATCTTGAGCAATATTGGTGGGCGCTGCGGATGAGGTCGGCCATTAGGAGTATCGTTTGGCCATTTTGGTGGCGGTTGGGGTACCGTTAAAAGCGGACAAACAGACAATTGTACAGACAGATAGACAGACAGACAGACCAAAGTTTTTGCGTTGAAGGTCCCCAAGAAAGACTATCATCTTTAAAATAAAACGTGCTAAAAGCTTGAGAGGACATTTGAAGCCCGGTAGCCGTAGACTGAAGGCGAGCGTCATGATCGCTCGGGCATCGAGCAGTAGCAGAAGAACAAGCATTCATGAGACCCATAGTATAGCGAGAGCTAGCTGTTATGAGATCAAAACACGGGTAACACGCGATGCCGTAGTTGTCTGCCGCCCCCGCCGGTGTCCGTCACCAGTGGAAAAAGAAATAAGAAAAAAGTTAGTAATTAAAAAAAAAAGCCGAGGACAGAATCGCATTCGAACCCATTTTCGCTGCGTGCTAGCCCAGTAAGCAACCACTGAGTCACGCCAGTGCTTGAAACTAGTTTTTAAACTGAACTTAGGCAGGCTTGATGTCGGAGAAAGAATCGCGTAAATATGAGTAATAAAGCGTTTTACAACATCAAAGGAACAGCCAGACTTCACACAATGCAAATTGCGTGGCGACTGAGTCGTTCAATGCTCCTACCCATCACAAAAGCTTGTTTTTGTCCAGCTATTTATTGTGGCAACAACCCACTTCCAGTATAATTCTTCATCGTCATCAGCCATCGCATAAAAAACTGGTACAAATTCCTAGCAAGTATGTAGCGGATACCCCACTTCTCCAAATAATGACGAACAACACTATTGCGAATGGTGGCCGCATACACAAGAATCGTTATTTTTAATGGCGTAGTGGGTAATCATAAAGTGGGCTTGTATCAGTAACCCAAACTTTGTTCAGAAAAGACTTAGAAAGGCCACTCTTCTAGCTTTCTCTGTGACTGTGCTTGGTGTTCCGCACAGGTCAGGCGTTTTTTTTTCGTTGCTTTGAGCGAGACAACGACGAAAAAGTTGAAAAAAGAGGAAATAAAAATAAAAGAGAAAGAAATAAAAGCAAACGAGACCATCGCCGTGTACAGTATTGTATAGCAAGACATGCGGTGGCCGGGCGAGTTGACCTCAACTTGCGAGGCGGTTTTTCACTCGAAAGTGGAACACCCGAGGAAAACCCGGGAAATTTCACGCCTAAAGGTACACTAAACAGAAACAACTAGTTGTTTGAAAGTCATAAAAACAAACCTGAAAATTCAATTGTCATAAGTTTCACTGTCATAAGCCCATTATTTAGCGTTGAAGCTTCATTGAAGGTTAAAGCTTCATTTTTAAATTTCGCGGCGTAATCTCCACGTGTGACGAAATAAAATTCATCATGTATTTTTTGTAGTTACATTGGCTGCATGAAAATCCCTGAGATTTTTCTGTTGAATCTATGGCACCAAGAGATTGCGATGTACGTCAATTTTAGCGATTAGAAGCTATGTAGGGTCCAGTAAACGCCTTCTCAGTGTCACAGTGTCACGTTTTCACAGTGTCACAGTGTCACGCCTTCACAGTGTCACGTCACAGTGTTTAGTGCGGGGATCTCACGGTAGTGTCTCCACCACAGTTTCTTTTCGCACGTTTTCTAGCTTACCAAGTGTTCGGTCACGGTAAGTGTGGTGTTTTCGCGATTGTGAAATCGTACTTTGTCTAATAACAGACAAAGGGTTTTGCTCTTTAGTCTTTCTTTAAGTTGGAGCGTGCTGTCACATCACAACAACTGCGAGGATTTTGCACATAGTGAGGATGATGAAACCCAGAGGGCCACAAAAAACGACAGTGATTATCAGTCATTTACTTTTACGATGAAACAAGCGCTGAAAAATACACACACTTAGAGAGGGCACAGACGAGCGCTTAGTAGCAACTGAAAATGTTATTTCGAAGCAAACACTAATAAATGCATAACACGCATGTACGTCATTCCGAACTGTCCCCTGACATCATCATCAACGTGATATACCAAAATAACCACTCCCATAATCGATGGCACACAGCCGAAAATAAACACGTGTAAACCCCCTCCCCCCCTCAAAGAAAACTAAGAAAAGATAACGTAAAAAAGAAAATGCACTGAGTTATGTTACGTCCGGAAGAGCAAATTTAGCGTCTGTAAGTAAAGCAGACGCTTAACGGACGCAACTGTTACCTTCTTTTCTCATTCTATACGCTTCCATTATTTTTCTTCTAGTCCGCTTCTTGTGCCTGTCAATTATTCGTGTGTCTGAAAATTTCGGTTGGCAAGTGCACTCCTTGCAGTGCATCGTGAAGTGTGAGTAAGTGGCCCTGTTGGGACCTAAGAAAGAAGGCGAAGCAAAGGGCTGACCCACTACACCCGTCTTCTTCTTCTTCCGATTCTCCGTCGCAATTAAAGCGTAGTAGTGTCCAGTACGCTCTGAGGTTTTTACTGCCGTGTGCTACACGATCGGCTAAGTCGTGCCAAAATATATGGGGCCGAAGACACGGAATCTCTGGCTAATCAGCGACACGAAAGGCAGCATCGACAAGAACGGTTTTTTCCAAGAATAATCGTCGGTGCTTGGTAAGCCTCGTAGGTCGCCGTATCCAAACGTCAACAAGTGGACGCAAGCTCAAGGCTTCCTGTGAGTACACTGCAGCAATGGATTGTTTGAAACAGAAGAGAACATCGGCATGCGCTCAGAATACTAAGATAATAATCGAGGCGACTGCTATTTTGGGAAGCAACCACGCCGATAGACCGACACTCGTCGCATTGAAGGAGCGGCTGACACCCAGCAATGAGAAGCTGAAAAAGAATCCGAAGATATGAAAGAATACACCCATTGCACGCCTTCATTGCCGAATCGAGGACATCAACAACAGCTTGCAAAGAGCCGTCAACGCTGGAAATTCCTCGAGTACCATTCATGCTCCTGGGAACATCGGCAACGTGAATGTCGGTCTTCACCTACCTCGGCTTGATATCAAGCCGTTTAACCTCTAAAAAAAGTTGACCTCTTTTGGGGATTATTATTTTGATTATTATTTTGAAAACGAAGGAGCGTCGGAAACACTACCACTCGAAAGAGGTACTCTTCTAGGGTCGCACACTTGAGTCCTAGGAATTTATATTCCTTAATCAACAAGACCGCTGCGTAGCAAATGTGGGACAGTGCACTACGAGATGCTCTAGTGTTTCGCAGGAGCCACGAGCTGCGCACAATGGTCTGTCCACACTCCCTTGACGGTGTAATCGTTCACGCATCCGCAAAGAGCCCACTCTTAGTTTGTACAATAACGCTCGGGAACTACGGGCAAGCCATGGCCAAGAACACGGAGAGGGAACGATCCGTTCGCCACACGCTGGTCTGTGTGCTGCTTTAGGAGGTGTCGGCGTATAAGCAGACGATCGTTGTCCACCAAACATAGAATTACCGGACAGACACAGCCATTATGGTTGCATGACGAAGCAATACAATCCGCCTCTTCATTGCCCGCAATATCCACGTGCGAAGGTACCCACTGTGCCGCTAAGCATACCCCATGTGACAGAATAATATTGATGGATTATATGATGCTGCTTAGGATAGGGCTGTCAGTCTCCTTGCTGCTGAGCCTGCCAAGGGCGCCACGGGAGTCGGTTAGGCGGACAACCTTCAATGCTGGTAACTCTCCTTGAAGGTACTTAAGGGCGACATATATCGCTGCTAGCTCGGCCATCACCGACGATGAGGAGTGCGGTATTTTAAACAGCCGCCTGATATCGGTTGAAGGGCAGAATAAAACCGCAGAAGTGCTCAGGCCATCGCTGCGTACAGAAGCATCCGTAAATTCATTTGCAAAGTCTTCGAAGTTTTCAAATAGTTGTGATTGGGCTACTTGGTATAGTTCTGAAACAGGTTGTTCACACTTTTTGCGTATTCCTGGAATTAACAGATGGGTAGGAAAGGCACATGGCCTGTGCTCTGTCGATGTTGGAGTTTCGCCTGAATCGCCAGTACTCTCATTGAACAAAGCCGCCATTTTACCCATCAGAAAAAGAGGGAACTATAACAGCCTGTTAAGAAGTGTCTTGCCATGTGGGGCTCGGTTCAGATGCTCAATATGATGTAACGCTCTCTGGTAAGCTTGCAGCCTTAGCGGCAACTCGTCTGCTTCAGTCAGTAGTGGGATGGACTGTGCTTCACGAGGTAAGCCAAACAGTACTCGAAGGGCAACACGATGATCCCGTTGCAGCTGAGACATTAAAGCAGGCGGTACATTCGAGACTGGCAAAGCATACATCACGCAAGAGAGTACAGCTGATTGGTAAACCTGTAGTGCCATCCTCTGATCAATGCCCCCACCCCTAGCAGTCAAGGCGGCTACATACTTAAACAGGGGCCGCGATTTTCACCTCAGATTCAACAGCAGGTCGCCAAGAAAGGTGATCATCGATGATCACACCCAGGCAGCGATGTTGGTGTACCCACTGTATCGGTGTGTCTCCGAGGTAAAGCCTGCTAAGGCTTCGACGAGAACCTTGCTTTGAATGATACGCGATTGCAGCTGGCTTCGCAGGTGAAAAATGCAAGCCAACTTTCACCAAGTATTCTGAAGCGGCATTCATAGCTCACTGCATTATACCACAAAGACGTGGATCATGGTGTGATGCACCACTGACCCAAAGTGCGATGTCATCAGCATAAATCACTGTTTGATGATACCATCCATTCAAATTTGGCACTAAGTGAGATCGACAAGATTCATTGCCTTCAAAATACTTCTGAGGGGAAGCTGCTGCAGCAATTGCTGGATTTGTGACCCCAAGCGCATTCTATAGAAATGCTGTGTAGCTACTCAAAGACAGATATGAAGACAAATGGTAAATAGAGCAACACCATCTACGAGCCTTGAGAGACATTCGATGGGTGAGACTGGCATCTGATGTGAAACAGCTGCGCAATCTGTACGATCAAGCTCAGACGAACATGCAAGGTCTCAACGTGCTCGGGGTGCCGACAAGCAGCTTTTCTGCAAAGCTCTATGATATACTCCTAAAAGCACTGCCGCAAGATATCGTCATTTCTTTGCCCCGCCAGCACCGTATAAACGAGGTCATGTTCTCAACATCGTTGCTACAAATGAAGAAAGAGCGTCATCGTGTCAAAAGCTGGGGGGCTTCCTACAGTTTACCAGCATCGAAATCGAAAGCCGAGAGTGATCTGGGACACAGAACTCGTCTGAACACACTTACAACAGCAAGCATGTTCCATCGGCATCTGTGCTGCATACCACACAAACGAAAAAGCAGGAATATGGTGAGTTCTTCTTCTGCAAACCCAACAGACATGAAACAGAAGTATGCGACGGTTCTCTAACCCTCGAAGAGAAAAAAAGATATGAAGTGCTATAAATAAGCTATACCAAGACACCTAGCCAAAGATTGTAGAAGACGCATAGAATGCAAGTCTTGCAAGAAAAGGCACGCAACAACTATGTACAACCCGAATGCAAAGGAAAGAAGTGACAAGAAATTGAGCACTATAACATCTGCTAACGAAACGCAATCAGATAAGGGTGAAAGATCAACAGCTGTAACGAGCTGCCAACTTGACAAAGGAGTGCATCTACAAACCTTCCGTTGTTGGGCGGGGGGAGATAAAGAGGCTTGCTAAATAAGAGGAATGTTAGTCAGCGGCAGCCAGCGCATATTTATAAAGGAAGGACTCACGGCACGATTCCAGCTGAAAGTAATTGGCGAAACAAAGCTGGCAATAAATGCGCGTCTTGAGTACCTCTCCAACCACGGCGAAGTAAAATAGCCGAATGTCACGTGAGAAGTCATTTTGGCGAAAAAGAACAGACCAGCGAAGCTATCACTATATCGGTCATTTGTCAACAAGTCACAGTACTGTATATTGACTGTTTGTTTAGCAAGAACCTACGTGCACTGAAATGTCATTAGCGGACGAGCTTACAATTCCCATGGCGCAAGATGAGCCTGGAATAAGCTTGCTTATTGGATCAGATCAAATATGAAAAATTTTAACAGGTTAAGTTATGAGAAGCCAAGATATTGAAGGACAACTGGATATCAACATCATATAGGAATGTACGTTGCAAGGACACGTGAAGAAACGGAGCTTTGTTCAAAGCCCATCCAGGGTTATGGTATGCGTATGAAGGACAGATACACATACGCAAGAGAAGATTAACGATGATCTGCAGTCCACTTGAAATTTGGACGTTATGGGCATCTCCCCAGAGGAATAACAGCTCACTTCTTCAAGCACGTTGGCCAGGTTCATAAAGAATATTGCCAAGAAATATCGAATGTTCGAAGTTGCTGTGCCATCCAAAGAACCTAACATACAACTAATCGAAGACAACTACTTTGTAGCAGCCCCACCGCGGTGGTCTAGTGGTTAAGGTACTAGGCTGCTGACCCGAAAGTCACGGGATCGAATCTCGGCTGTGGCGGCTATATTCCTGAAGGAGGCGGAAATGTTGTAGGCCCATATGCTCAGATTTGGGTGCACGTTAAAGAACCACAGGTGGTCTAAATTTCCGGCGCCCTCTATTACGGCGTCTCTTATAATTATAGGAAGGTTTTGGGACGTTCAACCCCACATATCAATCAATAAATCTACCTTGTAGCACGTAACCGCCTTCAGAGTCTTGTACGCAGACTTTATACTAAAGAGGGCCTGCTTCAAGAGTAAACCTAAAGAGGATCGTGCATACATGCCACATCGAGAAGTTATTCGTGAAGACTTGCTGACTACGAAGTTGAGGGTGGTATTCAATGCCTCATGACACGCAAGAGACCAGAAATCGCTGAATTATGGCTTATAAACCAGTCCCAATTTTAACAAATCCTTATGCGATCTCGCTGGTACAAGCTTCCAATGACTGCAGACATAGAAAAAGCATTTCTGCATGTTGGTATTAGGGTCCGAGACTGAGATCTCTTTAGGTTCTTCTAGTCTGCTGAGAAGCCAACGTTACCATTTAGGGAAGATGACATACAGGTCTGGCGAATGACGAGAGTACCTTCCGAATCGACGTCCAGTTCATTCATGCTAACAGCGACCATTCGGCATTACCTCAAAGCATGTGTACACAACGAGCAACATAGAGTGGCTCAACTACTGGCAAAGTCATTCTATGTAGACGAGGTGCTCTTTGTGGCAGATAATATACATGCAGCTGTAGATCTATACGCTACCGCAAAAGAAATAATAAACGCCGCTCGAATGCCACTCAGAAAGGGGAAAACATGTTCTTGGGATGAGCAGAACTTATTTGACTCAAAAGAGCCAGCTCTACCTAACAGCGGTAGACAAACATGATCTAAAACGAAAGTCCTCATAATGACGTTGAACAGTGAGACCGACAGCCTTACTTACAGTTTAAAAAATATCTCCCCATTCTTAGGGAAGACTGAAGATACGAAGCGCTTCGTTCAGGAAACAGTATCTAAAGTTTATGACCCACTGGGACTTGTTGCTTCTTAAGTGGTACGAGGCAAAATCTTATTTCAGCTGCTGCTGGTTCGTAAAGTGTATTGAGAAGAAGAATGACCAGACCCTAAACTGTGGCAGTCGAATATCTGGAGGAATGCTTTGGTTCACTTTCTCAAGGTCAATGTTCTCGAACGTTTGACGTCAGAGGTATATGATATTCGTGGCGTTCAAATACACGTCTTTGTGGACTCCAGCGCTAAACCTTATGAAGCATGAGTATATGTTCGCGCCGATGTTGCTAACAGTGACAGCACGAGTCTCATTGCTGCGAAATCAAGAATCGCCTCATTGAAGCTTCTATCGTTGCCATGCCTCGACCTAATGGGAGCACTAATATGCAGTAGATTGCTGAATATGTAGAAGAGACACATGCCTTTTTCTTGACAGACTATTTTGATTTATGTGGACAGACTCGACTATGACCTTGAATTGCATTCAAGCAGATTCATGCAAGCAAGAAGTTTTCTTCAAAAACTGAATCACTTAAATGAAAGCAGTAACACAAATATTGAATTGCTGCTGGCAGCATTGCCCAGGTAATGGAAACCAAGAGGCGAATCGTTGGACGTCTTGATACAGAAGAACGTTTGGTGGCAAGGACTGAGCTGGCTGTGGCTAAGTCCATCTGAATGGACACAGAGGAAACTCTTAGCTGCTGAAGAGGATCATGAAGTAATTGATTCGCCACAGTTAGTCCTTCAAGTAGGTGACAAAATGCGTGAGCGGAGAGCGCCAATATTTCACTTAACAAGGCACAGCTCTCTCATCAAATTGCTGAGAGTCACGGCATGGGTACGACACTTCGTATATAACGCTGATAAAAGTTGTCCGAGGTATGAGTCTCTGAAGACTGAGAAATTATTAGCAGCTGGGCGCTATTGAATACACCAAACTCAAAGTGAACCATTTGATGAAGAAATGTTCGCGCTTCCTAAGATGCAGGTCTACCTGAAAATTCAAAGGTAACTGACTTGCAACCATTTAGAGATGTATAAAACCTACTTACAACTGGTGCACGGGCGGCTACGAAACCTCAATGAAAGCTCTGATACAAAGCCCCTATTGGTGCTACCGGACGATCACTATTTCACGATTCTCAAAGCTCGGGATTCCCATGTCCGCACAATGCATGAAGGCATAATCGTCACGCTAAACCACCTGAGAGAGCACTTCTGGGTGAGGGCAGCCTGACGACACCGGAAGGAGCTTCCTTCGGCCCTACTGTGTGACGCTCCTGCTCTGAATTGCCACTTATAAAGCTACCGTCCCCACCAAGGCTCCATTGCAGCAGCGACAGCGGGATGGTCACGTACTGAAGTGAATTCTGTCTTTCGTGCAGATACCGTATCGTGCCCTTCCAGCGCGATTACCGGCACGTGTAGGGCATTCTGCCGCCGTGAGGAGGAGCTACCATAGGTCTTGACTGATCAAATTCATCATTTGTGCCGATCTGACAACCCGTTGAGGGCAGCCTGACGACACCAGAAGGAGCTTCCTGCAGCCCTACTGTGTGACACTCCTGCTCTGAATTGCCACTTATAAAGCTACCGTCCCCACCAAGGCTCCATTGCAGCAGCGACAGCGGGATGGTCACGTACTGGAGTGAATTCTGTCTTTCGTGCAGGTTAGTAGTTAAGTATTCTAAGGTAACCCTTCTGTTCAATTCGCTGTTGCTGCTGCTACCGAAGTACTGTAGTTTTTTTTCTTTTGCAATTTATGGTGTGACTGAAACTTGTTAAGCGATGCCGACGTGTGCCGAACTTGCGAAGCGCATTGATGCAATTGAAGCGAACTTTAACAATGAGACTGACCGTCTGGCTCATGATGTCTTCGGTAAAGTCTTGTTGAGAATGCAATCTTCAGGAATTGGTGTTAAGGAGCTCAAAAGCGAAATTGACGATTTAAAACAGAGCATGGAAATTCTGAATGGCATTGTTGAGACACTGCGCTCAGAAAAAGAGGTACTCGCTGCCGATAACAAAAGACTGTTGAACGAAAACAGCTTGCTCTCAAAAAAGGTTCAAGAACTTGAACAGTACTCCAGAATCAACAATGTAGAAATCAAGGGCATTCCCTGCACGCAAAGGGAAGACTGTATAGCGATTTTGCAAAAAGTTGGCGATACAGTTGGTTGCCCCCATGTGCCCTCTGACCTTGACATTGTGCACCGTGTCCCGACGAAGGTCAAGGAAAAAAAGAATGTTGTTGCTAGGTTTTGCTCGCGTTCGAAGAAGAATGAATTCATTTCTAAGGCACGTAAAGCTAAGTTGTGTTTTGGGGATCTTAGTATCTCTTCTGCAATCAACAGCCCTGTGTACGTAAATGATCACCTAACGCCAACAAATAAATCATTATTCACCAAGGCTCTAACTCTAAAGCAAGCCAATAACTGGAAATTTTTATGGACAGAGAATTGTGCAATTAAGGCAAGGAAAACTACCGACAGTCAGGTTTACCGCATTGCTAAGGAATCTGGGCCCGGATTCACAAAACTCACTTACGAAAACATTTTTGCGCAAGAGACATTTTCTTGCGTAAGTCGATTCACGAAACGAAAAAACGTCGTGAGAGGCCATAGTTGTCACATCGGCCGCTGCAAATAAAGCGCGCTGTGACTGCCCGGGAACATGTCAGCGATGGTGATGCAGTTGCTATATTTGCTTACGTCACCGAAAAGTGCTCGTAAGTGGATTCACGAAGCGAAATTGTGCGTAAAAACAGCACGGCTGAGAGAAAATCCCAAGAGTGGTCCGGACCACTCTTAGGAACAATGTGGCTACTTAGAACCTGCTGCCGCAGCGGTATACTTTGGTGCCCTGGCTGGTTTTGAGTTAATTCACGCCCATCAAGGGCTGCCTGATGACTGCTGGTGCGTTTTTATTTCTTTCGGCGCTTTGAGCTTCGCGTGTTGTTTCCCTTGTACGCAGTGGATGGTGTTGACAACCACCATCGTCCAATAAGTTCGAAGTCGCAGTAATTGAAGAATTCTATTGGGCGTCAATGGCATAAAACTACGCATCTAAATATTTGTGGTTGGATGAAAACCAATGTGATACGTGAATGGTCGGTGCATTCGAACGCGACATGGCATAGGATCAACCTTATTTGTTATGTTGTTGTGTTGCGCCCCATCTCATCCAATTAAAAGTGCGACTCGAGATCCTTGCCTCATTGGTGGAAATTACCACCAAAGAGGTTAATGGCAGCACATTCTTTGCACGCTATTGGAAATAAAAATGAGAGGAAGTTTTCAGTGAGTAGTTCCTAAAGTTTGTGCTCTAGTGTACTTTCATTGGCTCTAACTGTCCAATGGTTGCGATCTCTGAAATGCTGCTGTCGATACACTTTGGGACGATCTGGAACAAAACGTACTTTGTAAACCAAAGCGTATTAGGGTTGCGCATGATTACGCATGGAACTACAAACAAATCATGCATCTTCACCTTCACTGTTCAGACACCGATATGGACCGTGATACTATGGCAAGCAATCGGAATGAAATGACCCTAGTAACTTTGTATGACACCAAAAATATGCCAACCCTCACAATTCTAGAGCAAACCTTGCCTGAATTCATCCTTGCGTCAATTAGCAGCCATTTAACTTGGCGCACGAACATCATTCAAAGGTAGAGCGAGCCACTGACATGTATTTTGTGCGACGCAGCGACCACTTGACCTGAGAATAATAGCGTTGCGAAGGCGAATCCCCTGTCGCATGCTCTGATCGAAGCAGACGACAAACGCGAGCAGACGACGGCTTGGCCGACAGGCACAGCTTGTGATTGGTTGTGAAGCAATACCCTCTACATCAGCTCACTCCGTGACGTTGCCACAACACTTCTTTCATCTGGCACGCCTGTCCTGTTCGTCATATCACCCCCCTCGCACATAAGAGAAATTTTTTTCATGCCGTGAAAATAGTGCAAGTACTTTCTAAGAGCTCTCTTATCATCTTATGTGCTTCGCAGTTGTCGAAAACAACATGGCGTCGTAAACAGCATATCGGTCGGTGCGACTTTCAGCAAACGCTTCTCTCACGAGTTACTTCAGCGTTTGACCGGATGTGTTGTGATTACAGCAGCTCTTTCGGTGCGTGTAAGCAGTGCGGAAAGCTGTGGCAGTGCAATGGTGTACGGTGAAGCGCAGCGAAGCCTGTGCGTCGGTGTGGTTATCAAGCGGGGATCGGCGTCGATGTATCGACGACAACTGGCACTCGAGAAGCCTGCAATGTGTGTTTGTGTGCCGGTAACAGTTCGTTCGCTTGACTTTCCAGTCTCTGAGTTTGGTGCTGTGCGACATTTCGGATTGACCGCGTTTTGACACGTTACTTGAGTGACCCCAAGTACGTATGGAAACGTATGAACTACGCGCTCGGTTCTTGCTTCACCACTAGTTAGCCCGCACGCTTCTATTTACTTGAGAGCAATGTACTGTTCAAGAGTGAAACGATGTTCGTTGTGAACAGTGGTGCTGTGTTGACGTTCCAAGACTTGTGAACAAGCTGTGCTCATGTGACCGAAACTTGAAAGACAGCGTTGACAACTGTTTTGCCCTGCGAAGTCGTGGTGGGGCAGCTTGGCGCTTTTGTTTGTTAAGTCGTCACTTCTCCTTTTTGTGATAACCATAGTCCTAGCGCTGTGATGTGATCAACCAAAACTGCGAGATGCTACATTCTGTTGTGGATCGTGTTACTTTGGAAGCGCGCCTAGACTGTTCTTCGGTAACAAATTGAGAGTTCTATGTGGCAGCGAGAGCCTGTGAACGTCAAGCTTCCCTCCAGCCCCCCAAAAAAGCAAAGATTTCACCGGTGCCTTGCTTTGGATGAAATTGTAGGCCAATATCGCCTAACTACAGGTTTCCGAGTTCGTCTGGCCATCGTTTCGCACGGCACTAGAGCCTTGACAACAGCCGGTCATGGCCAGTTCTCACACTTTATCAATGGACGTGCACGCCTGGCCAGCCCTTCATTGCTGTCATTGGCAGCTTCCAGTCTGCAGATGCCCTTTGCCTGTTCCCCGTACTTGGTTCCTTATGACACCGACGGCCACTAAATGCTGCCATCGGTGAGTTCACCTTGCAGAACTAAATTTCACCGGTACTATAGTTCACGCAGTTCTATAACGTGTGCAAGTTTTTAAGCCCATCAGATGTAATGTTTCTCTATGGTAAGTTGAAGCATGAAAAATTTACTACTACTGTTATATACATACATATATTAGGGAGCAAATACATAAAAAGTTTTTTGTGATTTGATACAAGTGAGCTCTTGTTTGATTATGAGGTTAGGCCTGTCGATTGACCACGTTTGATAGTTGGAAAGTTAATGTGAATTTATTTTTCAGGAGCCAGGTTGCACTTAAAAATTTATGTTATTTTGGAAAATTAGTTCTATAGACGATTACCACTGTGGTAGTACTATACTTCAGTAGGACATATATATTGCGGTACGTAAATTTTAAATGAGGCTTCAGTTTATTTCAAAGTGATTATAGCAGACTTTGGTCACTTTAACTAAGTGTTAGATTCCTCAAATAAGTATTAGAAGTGAGTGCTTTTAATGATTGTTTTTAAATATCTCGTTTTTGGCTCTTCACAGATCGCAGAGATTGGTTTGTTAAGGTCCTGTGATGCATCGGTTGCACATTTTGGCACATCAATCCTCATCATTACTTGGAGCACCTGTACAAAAATAGGAAGGACACGTTCTCCCTAACTGTGCAAGCCTATGTCGCTGCTCGGACTGTTATCATTCAGCGGATGTGGCGTGGAAGCATGCATGGCAGCCTCATCTGGAAGGACTGCAATCTGCTTGGGAGCTTCGAGGGCACAAAACGGCCTAATGGCTGGCTGCTAGGATAGTTTTTCTTTAATACAAACGATTACGTGAACACCACTTACTGTGCACAAATTGAAAACCCAAGCATGGTTGCTTTCAGTGGATACCTGTAATATTCTTACACATAATTCTTATTCAACATTTATAGAACTAAATTGCAAGATAATTGAGAATGTTGAAAGCTGAAAGCCTGCCGCTTATGAATGAAACTCCAATAATCTGTGACTCAAAAGCTTGTGCTTTGAAACGAGCACAAATACTTTGATTCCTTATTGAGCTCTCCAGCTTGTGACTCCCTCTGTGGATCAAGTGCTCTGGAAGGAAATGGCAAGTGGGTGAAAATTGCCTGGCTGTTCACAACTTGCAAGGAAAAAGAGCTCTCGAAGAAGCCTCAGATGACATAGGGCCAGTAACTGCATCTTTTACCTAATGTAGCCTTTTCTGTCTCAGTGCTGTTGCTTGTGTTTCAGCCGAACATGTTCACCACGATTGCATAGTGATATATATTTTTCTACAAATTGTACCTTACCTAAGTATGCATTGTTGATCTCTAAAGGTGACGTTCAGTGTGTTTTAAAGCCATGGCTTCTCATTTCTCTGACTGTGGCTAGCTTATTTCAGCAGCAGTGCGATGCAGCTAGCACACATGCAATCCAAGTCATGGAGCGCTCCTTTGGTGTTCTGTGCAGGACACAGCATATCCATCCGGCAAGACACTGGCATCAACAATAATGGTGAGTGTTGGTGGCACCTGTAGAGCCCGTTGTGTTTGTTGTGTATGATTATTTCCCCTGATGAAGTGCATTTTTGAAAGGTTTTCTTCATTTAGAATAATACATGTCAGAAACAAGCACACTCATAATCCACAAGTTCTTTGTGTCTTCTAGACTGCCCATTTGCTCCTATATGCGGTATGGCGAGCTGGCTATGTTAGATAGCCTTAAAGTTATGAACATTGGCTGTTGTGTTGTATTGCAGTCTAACTTGTGTTTCTTAGTGAACTTATTTGTGGTCTACTTCTCGCACCTAGTGTAAAGTCGAAATAAAAGAAACTCTATTGGCTTTTTATGCCTGTAAGAAGTTTGATGCCTTCATCTATAACATTGTGGTTTTGCTCTTGTATCATATTAAATATATTTTCAGCCTTCACTGTTTTTGTGTGTGTGTTGAGGCTTGTCATTGGCTTCTGAAAATACAATATCTGTAAATATGAGCACATAATTGACAACTATACACTCTTGCATGTAGCATGGTTGTAACAATGATCCGTATTTTTCTAAGTTCCAGCAGTAACAAGGGGTTCGGTGCTCCACAGTCATGTACAGTGTATCAAGAACAGAGCACAGAAGACCAACAAGAATAAAGGGACTGCCAGTGACTGTTCTCCTGCTCAAAGTTTACAACAGCAGAAAGAGCACATTGTGATGTCAGGAGCAGCTGCTGCTTAACTTCTTAGCAGTGCATTATTCAGCAGTTCCTTTGCTTGCATTCAAAATTATTTAAATTTTGCATGAAAGATACCAAACTATGACACTAATTTAAAAGCTGCTGTAGTGTTAGTGGGCAAATATATTTGAGCTGAAGATTTTAACATGTGTGTTAAGTGCCGGCGTGCCTCTACATTTGCATGCCAGAAATCACAGCATCCATGGCCGCCAATGGTAACTGTGTTTGCATTTTTTGTAGTACAAGAAGTAAAGCCATGGATGCAGTAAACATGTACTTAGTCGATGTAATCCTTCAGTGTACACTCATTTGTATAGCACCAATGATGCCATGAGTGTATAAGCTCTGGGAAGTGAATCTATGTGGATTATTTTATTTGGAAGGAAAAGGATCATCACTACTCCTAGTATATCTTAACAGTAGATTTTAGTGCTTGGGTATTATCCCACTGCCTGTCCGTCCTTCAACAGTCTACTTATCTACTGTGTAAGTGTAACTTTTTAAATGTATACTTTGCTCGGATAGGTTTGTTCATAATGTAATGCAAGTGACTTATCATCTATGCAGCTCTACTCAGACTAGAAATAAAAGTATTTATTTTTATATGTAGCTATAGCATGCATTCACTTGTGTTTTTCTAAGTGCCTGTACAATTGTTTAGCCCTACAAAAATGCTGGTATACTCTAATATTGAATCTGGCATCTTAAAATAGTTTGTTAGTGGAAGTAAGAATGTGTTTACAACCAATATTACTATCCTCAGATGAACTGTGAAAACTCTCTGGAAATTTATTTACAGTTTTTGAACGTTGTGAAGGCAAATGTTATGTTCTTTTATTGTGGTCCCTGTTTCATGCAAACGACCCATAATTACTTGGCAGTGGCACAGTATTAGTTGTTATTTTACACATATGTACTGAGCAACATCGCAGTTGAGGCCAGCAGCAAGACATACATGCAGTGCACTGGAGCATCACCTCACATAGTGTACAGTCTTTGCCCACCAGTAAACTCAATATTTTTCAAGCAGACTAATAGACAGCTGTATGGGAACTGTGTTGGTGTGCAAACTTTGAAGTCTTCTTGAGGAGTGTTTTTCATCATTTTTGTCCAAGTGAAGTAGCTACCCAAGGCCACAACTGGTGGGAATGTGGTGATTTCCTCTCTCCAAAAGCACTTCTACCAGCTGCCTCAATGTTAGCATGGTGTGAATTCACGAACTGGAAAAATAATTGGTCTTTGTTTTCTTGGCCGAAAGAGTCACTTCCACCGTTGAGCCACCACGACGCGCCAGAATAAAAACTTTTAGCTACATAAAGTTGATTCTACTTTTGAGAAGTGTTTTGGGGGAAAAAAATGACACCTATAGCTGTCAATATAAACACTGTTTACACCAACGAGCTTAGTAGCTTATATTTGTATTATTCATGTATTGTCTAGAATTTACTCGCGCTGTGCCAACTTTCAGCCCAAGTGTCCTAACATGCTTTGTTAGTGGCTTGTGAATGAGCCAAGCTATGTAAATAGAGTGATATTGCAGACATGTACAAAATATTGATGCACAGCCCTTTTCTTTAGCATGACATTGTCAAGGGCTTTATTGTGTTTTTTATAAAGAGTGCTTGTCACTGGGCATCAGCTGAAAACTATGCATCAAGCTTTTGCGAGATGGTTCAGAAACACCGTGTTCAGACATAACAGTGCCGGTGGATTTCTCTCGTAAGTTACTTTCTGTAGTATATTCGAAATGAGTTTATTATAATTGTTGTTTTATAGCCATTCATTTTAATATTTACACCTGAGTGTGTGTATGTATGTATGTATGGGTGTACATATGTATATATGTGTGTGCGCATATGTATGTATGTATGTATGTATGTATGTATGTATGTATGTATGTATGTATGTATGTATGTATGTATGTATGTATGTATGTATGTATGTATGTATGTATGTATGTATGTATGTATGTATGTGTGTATCTTTTAAATGAGAATCCGTTTATCATTGGTGAGTAAGTTTGGTAATGATATTGCTGAATTTGTTTCTAGTTATTTCTCTTTTGAGCCATTATACATTTCAATTTGTTTTGTACTGCATAAAAATAAATGTAACCTTACACAGAATATGTGTGTTCGAAGAAGTTGTTTTATTTACCAACCTACAGTCATGGGCAAGAAATTGGGTAAAATGGAACGGACCTGCGAAGATTAGTTTAGAGCATAGCTACTCTACATGGCATATCTCGTACACATTGCGTTGGTTGAATATGTCAATTTCAACCTTTCAATTTTAATCAGAATAAGCAAGCTATCACCCGTGGTTGTATATGTGTGTGATATTTATGCATACTGTGATACCAGTTCGCAATTACAATTAAGGTCACAAACCTAGTCAAGCTGAATACACGAATTTTGTCCATGCACCTTTCATCTGCACTGGAACTGTTGTTAATAAAAATAAACTTCAGTTTAGAAATTTATTCTAGTAACCAAAAGCAGGGTATCTCTTTATCACACAAATCAAATTGCCATTGTTCTGTTCCATTCTGGACAATAGGGGACCCTCTCAGCAGAACTCGATTAACTGCTATAGTTCATTTTAACCATTGACAGCGACATTACACTGAAGCGTGCAGCATGACAAATAGCGGGAGAGAAGACACAAACTAATCACTCTGTTCGCGTCAGCGCTAACTGTCCGTGCTCTTTGGTCTTGCTGCATGTGATGATGCCCACCAAATTAGCACGAAAGCGTGTCCCTACAAAGGCAGTCAACTTGGCTGCAAGCAGTTAGCTCACTGCATGTGTAAATTTTCTTCAAAACACCGTGAAGACTGATTGCTGGTCGAATATCCAAACACGTGAAAAGTAATATACCAGGTATAATTTGGTATTTCAGCACTGGACACTTTTGCGATAAGAGAGAATGGAGGAAAAAATTATGAACCCTGAATTGTTTAATTTTTGAAGGAGCACAATACAGCGCTTTTGGGTCAAAAGGGGAGTGAAAGAAGCAAGTGCGAAAGCCTACTTTTCAAAAAATTAGTACCCGCCACCACGCATAATGTCAGGCCGGGCAACCTCTTGAAAAAAAAAAAAGTTCTCAGTAATTCTGCGAATCGAACCAAGTACCTCGTAGATTGTAGTTGAGCGCTGTAACCGCTCGTCCACTGCAGCAGTGCTTGCATTCGCCCTATTGCTGATATATCGTCATTGCTTCGAATGAAGCCAAAGGCAAAAACGTCCAGTGAAACTTTGTCAAAAATAGAAAAAATAGTTAGAATGCGTTTGCCCAAGGTTACTAGAAGATAGAAACCGCAACGTGTGACTGTATAACCGTGCGCTATTTATTCTTGTACATTACTGTCATGATGTTGGGATAGCTGGCTCTAACGTAGGCTACCTTCTCATAGTTTGCCAAATATAAATAAGAAAATAAAAATATATAACAGCCTGTGACAACGCTAATCAACTATTATGAGTTCACTGTCACTAGTGTCACTTTCACTAGATGAATGCTCAGTTTGCTTCCATTATCGTTATTTAGGAAAGTTTTGGCTCATTAACTCAACTCTTCTAATTAGCAATGATTCTCACATCTAAGGACAGTCACACTTCATCTCGCTTTCTGAGTGGCTGTCACTCCCATATAACGCGTACTCCTCTTTTTTATGCTCTCCGAGCATCTGACGCTGCTTTGCGGAGACTTTCCCTGACGTCTGCTGGGCCAGAAAATTGTCTTTATTATCTATCAATTTCAAGCTTTCGCGAAGCCGAATCGAGAGTCTCTCTCTCTCTCTCTCTTCATCCTTTTCGCACTTGTGATAACGTCTCTCGAACTCAAGACTCGTATACACGTCCCTTGCTTTGTTTGCGCACTCAAACAACGCTGGACGAAATATTTGCACCGTGTTTTGTGAAAAGCCTTAGCACTGAGACACCTCCCGACGAGTCTCCCTCATTTTACGTAGACATATACCTAAGCGTAAGCGTATGCATGTTCTCGCATTCCGGCTTTATAAAAATGCCGCGGTGCATGGAACCAGCGAAATTGCGCTGACAATTTCATTTGATTACTGCTGTTATCTATTTTAGCACAATTCGTCTGCAGGCACCAAAGTCGCTCATGTGTCTTGTAATAAGAATATTGTAACAAAGGCTACCTTTGACTATAGGTACAAAACACCCTTACGTTCACCACTATACCGTGCTAGATTGCACGGAATTAGTTAAGTAGCAGCGCAGCTTCAATGAAATGTAAGGTAAGTGGTCGCTTTAAATAAGGGAAGGCATTCAAGGCACATTTTCAAACATTGCATGCATCGATTTATGTGTGGTTTCATTTATGTGGTGCACCTGGAGTGTTGTTTACTTGTACTTGGCGAGATAGTGCATGGATTGCTCGGTGGCTTAAGGCCATCAAGCAATTATTTTTTTAGCTACAGTCGTTGATTAAAGGCGAGTGCTTGGCTTTGCACCGCCCACCTAAACGTCTATTACAACGTACGCGGCATCCCGTAAGCGCTGTAGCAGACGCTCGCGGAACTGAAACTTAGATGCAGCAAATCATTGGCTATCATCGTATACTCTCGATGCTAGACGCTTTGCGTGCTACCTTGATATTATCGGCACACACTTCTTTCTTTCCTTGTCGTTTCATCGGCTATCGTCGGCCCTCCTTGCCCTCTTAAGTGCCGAATAAGTTAAATTCATACCCGCGCTATAGTAATCCCTCCAGATAAGAGAATTTTTGGCTAAGAAAATGCGTAGCCAAAGAGAAAGCTTTGTGAATTCGGGCCCTGATCTCTCTTTTATAATCTAGATATCCCTGTTTTTTTTTACGCATACGCTGTTGTTTTCTTCACCATCACTGTATCTGATTCACCATGTCAGTTTACCTAAACACTTCGGAGTTGGATCATTTTCTTTTTAACAGCTCATGTTCGCTTATTCATTTCAATGCTCGTAGTATGCGGAAACATTACGACGACATTCAAAATCTTCTCTCTACAATCACAAAGCCCTTTCCTATCATTTGTATCACCGAAACTTGGATTTCAGACGCTGATAAAAATCTTTTCGGCTTCGCCAACTACTCATCTGAATACGCACACAGACCATCAAGCAGTCATGGTGGAGCAGCCATCTATGTATTATCAAACCTGGCGTTCAAACGACGGCATGACCTTGCACTAAATTTACCTAACTGTGAAGCTGTATGGGTAGAATTTGATCATTTGTTGCTTAACATCGAGAACAAAAATTTTATTTTGGGTTGTATTTATCGTTCGCCCTCTAACTCCATTACCGATTTTTGCAACGCTTTAGACAATGTGCTTGAATCAATATCATCAGAAAATATAAAATGTAGTTATCGTTGGTGACATGAATATCAACCTGCTTGATACCGCGTCCGCTAACTTCACGACATATTCTAGCTGCTATCACAGTTATGGTTTTGAATGCCTAATTACTCAAGCTACGCGTCTTTCTCGTGACGGCGGATGCTCACTGATTGATCATGCGCTATCAAACCTTCTGGTCGCTCCTGAAGCAGGCATTCTTACCAGTGATATCACCGACCATTATCCCATTATTCTTAAAACTATTTCAACTCCTATTTGTCGTTCCGCATGCTTTCATAAACTTGTTTTGGATAAGGAATCACTTATCGAGAACATTACGAAATCAGACTGGCTTGCTGTAAGGGAAACCAACGACCCTCAAGAAGCATTCTCGCGCTTTTTTTCTTTACTTTTACATTACTTCCGTTTCCATTCGCATAGGAAAAAATGCAAGAAGATCATTGCGTCACCTCAAAACCCATGGCTAACTGATAAATTACTTAAAGCAGTGCGCTGACGCGCGAATCTTTACAAAAAAACCAAGAAACAGCCTTTCAATGTTAAGCTAAGAGCAAGGTACAAGAAATACTGTAACAATCTCTGTGCGTACTTAAAAAGAGCAAAAAGAAAATACCTCGAACAGAAAATATTGGAATGTGGAAGTAACTCCGATAAAAAATGGAAATTAGTAAATTCCTTTCTAAATAGAAACGGCGACCGAGGAAGCATTACTTCAATAATTCATAACGGCATTGTACACTCAAATCCACGTGAAATCGCTGATACATTTAGTGACTTCTTTTTTTCGAACAATCTGCCATCGGACCAAGTTTTAGATTACGAAATCACTCGCTTACCCCAGTCCTTCTATTTGTTCCCCACTTCTGCCGATGAAGTAACCGCGGTAATTCGGAATCTAAAAACCACTAGCGCTGGTCTAGACGACATCAGTCCATCACACATAAAGCTGATTGCTCTATCTATATCTGACATTCTTGCACATGTCATTAATCTAATATTTAAAAAGGGGACTTTTCCTCGCGAACATAAGCGTGCTATAGTTACCCCAGTATTTAAAAAAGGAGACCGATCATTGGTAACGAACTACCGGCCTATATGTGTGCTCCCGTTCCTCAGCAAAGTAATTGAGAAATTATTGGAAAAGCGCCTAACTAATTACCTTCGAAAGTTTAGCATTCTTACTGATTTTCAGTTTGGTTTTCGAACAGGATATTCTACTGATCTCGCGTTATTATATCTTACTGAATTTCTAAAGCAGGCGATTGACGATGGAAGTTTAGCTGGATCTGTTTTTATTGACCTAACAAAAGCCTTCGATACTATTAACCATCAGATACTCTTCATAAAACTGGAAGCAATGGGAATATGTGGTCCTGCTCTGTTATTTATTCGCAGTTATATCCTTAATCGAAACCAAATGGTCAGTATTTCCGGTACCTACTCCAAACAAACAACAACGAACATAGGAGTACCACAAGGGTCCATTCTGGGCCCACTTTTGTTTTTAATCTATATCAACGATCTACCTAATTTTATCATACACTGTAAATATTTGCTCTACGCTGATGATACGACGATTTTTAGTTCCGATAATAGCATAGACTGTTCAATAAATAAGCTGAGCACAGATCTTCGCAATATACTACACTGGTGTAAGCTAAAAAAATTACAGTTCAATCCTCAAAAAACCCAATTCATTCTCTTTTCATCACATCAGCGATCGCTAATAACGGATCCCACAATTAGTATCCCAAATCATTCGATCCACGCTAGTAATGATTGTGTTTACTTGGGCGTCAAACTAGATAGAAACTTAAAATTCCACTCTCATATTTTAGATGTCAAGAAAAAGCTGTCTTATGGTATACGCATCCTCATTCGGTCTCGCCCTTTTTTTTCACGTTTCATTCTCTTGTCACTATACTAGGCATTTATTCATTCTAACATCAACTACTGTATAACTACCTGGGGCACTACCTACAACACTCACCTCGCACCGTTACAGACTGTTCAAAACAAAGCAATTAAAATAGTCACTTCTAGTTCACATTACACCAATTCAAAACAACTGTTCTACAGCTACAACATCCTTACAGTGCGCGATATGGTTAAGTATAATCTAGTCATATGTTTATCCAAACATATCAATGAGCTATTTCCCATTTCCATCACCCATCCTCCTCACTTCTCAATACCAACAACACTAGATTTCCTTACCACAAAAACTTCATCTTACCGAAAGCCCGGACTAACTATGGCAAACAAACCGCTCATTTTAGCTCACTTTTCATATGGAATTCACTTCCATCCATCTTAAAAGTAATGAATCCACACTCGTTTGTAAAAGAATTAAAAAAGGTCTTTGTCAACCAATACAACACGTAGCACTTCATTCTCATAGCCCCTAAAGCATGCTCTCACACATGTATGTATGTGTGTATATATATGTGTGTATATATATATATGTGTAGATATATGTGTGTATATATGTATGTGTGTATGTATGTGTGTATGTATTTACATATTCTTTTCTTTTTTCTTTTTTCATCTCGTGTTTACATGGTTTCTTTATATTATGAAATGTGCTTGATCACCCATATCATTATGATTATTGGAATTTTTCCCTTCCTGTCGAAGCTATGTTTTATTTGTTTTTATAATCATCATGCACAGGAGGTCCCAATTCAGTCTCCGACTACGGGACCTCCTTCTGTATACTGTGTGTAATGACTTTACTTCATAGTAACAATAAAATTTGATTCTGATTCTGATACGAGCTCGGCGGACAGCAAAAACAGTGATGCGCCGTTGTGCGTTATGTGCCCGCTAAAAAGCGAAGGCAAGCTCGCCGCCACAGGCTCCACTTCCGACCTGTAGGATTGAATGATCTAAGCCATTCGACACTACTGGAGTGGATTTCGCGGGACCACTGTTTGCCTAAACAGACGGACAATGGGACCAAAAAGCGTACATTGTGATTTTTACTTATGCATCAACGTGGGCGATACATTTGGAGCGAAAGGCTACCTGCTGGCATTCCGAAGATTTGCTGCTAGGAGAGGATTGCCCAGCTTCAGGTACTCAGACAACGCTCGTTCATTCAAAAAAGCATCAAATGAGTTAAAAGAAATAGTCGACCGGATCGAAAGCACCGTATTTTAGTCGTTTCTGACAACGCAGCGAATAAAACGTAAATTCATCATGGACGCTACTCCATGGTGGGGTGGTTGATGGAAAAGACTGATTAGATCGGTGAATACATTCCTGCAAAAAGTCCTCGGACGAAACAGCCTTTTTGCTGAAAAACTAGGTAAGCTACTTAATGAGGTCAAGGCTGTGGTTAATTGCCAACCACTTACTTACGCCGGCAGCGAAATCAGCGAGTCATCGGCGATTACGCCAGCACATTTTCTTATAGGCCAGCAACTTACCATCTTGCCGGATGCTGACTCAACAGAAGATTCAGAGAAACATATCAGGGCTAAGGAATATTCATGCCGTTTTCAACACCGCTAAAATTTATTGGATAATTTCTGGATACGGTGGAAACACGAGTACATCCTCATTCTACCATCGGTGCATTGTTCTTCTGGATCTTCCTCCCGCAATCTGGCAGTTGGAGACATCGTCATTGTAGACACACCCAACAAAGCGAAGATTAAGTGGTCTCTAGCAATAATTGTAGAAATTTACCCGGCAATGACTGAATTGTTCATGCTTGCCTGTAACGCCTGGGTAGAGGAAAAGGTTTGAAAAAAGCCGCGCAGAAAATACACCACTTAGAGATCAGTGCTACCATAACTGAAACTTCGGAAGGTCATTGGACGTAGAAAAGCAGACGAAGCAAGGCTGACCCACTACGACAAGTTCTTCTTCATCATATTCTCTGTCACCACAAAGCGTAGTTGTGTCTAGTACACTCTGAGTTTTTTATTGCCGTGTGCTACAGGATTGGCTATGTCGTGCCATAACAGACCCCCTTTAGTGAACTATCATATTCACGAAGGCGCACATTCAGGCACCGACCCGTCTGACCGACGTATTTCTTTCTACATGTGAAAGCCCTTTCGTAAACAACATCTTTTTTGCACACAACGTACCTCCTGTCATATTTTATGCTACATTCTCCCGTTCCTTTCTTTCTGGCCAGCCTTTCTACTGCTGGGAAAATTTTCGATAATTTGTTTTCAGCACAAAAAACAACCCGCACGCCATACCTTAATGCAACTTTTTTCAACCAATGTGAAAGGTTGTCCAGATTCGGGATGAACACTCTCCGCTCTTTTTCACTCTCAACTTGCCTCACCTCTTCGCGTGTGCCTATCATTGTCTTTTTCACTTCCCGCCGATTCTTCTCACAGGCCAATAAAATACAATCATTTCGGTAACCAGCGCCCCTCAAGCGCTTAATTTGCGCGGAAACTCTCTAATTCATTGAGTGCACGTACGAGTTAAGAGGGTGGCTTTAATGCAAGTTGCGATTCTATTCTTTACTATTTGCCAATGTGCCGAATGATAGCTCAGCAATGTTTTTTTCCAATTCAGGGTGGTACATCAAACACGTGTGAAAAGGAGACAACTTAAGTTTTAGGTCCAAAAACTGAATGCATCGTTTTTTAGTACCTCAAACATAAACTGTAGGCCACTTCCGCTTTTCTTAAAAGTTTTCAAAAGATTCACCAACGTGCTCATACCCGGATTGTTTTTTACCAAACCAAGGTGGTCATCTACGCATCTGAACAGCTTCAGGTCCATGCCATCTAGCTCCTTATCTACTGCTGTGTCGATTTTGCTCAAAAAACATTGCACAAGATCGGGTCGATGTTAACCCCATACTTCTGAACGTACATTTCTTAATTCCACCCTACTAGTGTCGAACTCAGATACATTGTCGAAATCTCCACAAACCTTTTACGGACACGCCACTGGCGTTACAAAAAGCCACTTCAACATTTTTGTCTGTGATGCACTCTTTTACACATTGTAGTAACGAACCATGGTAAACGTAATAGTACAGATCGACGACATGAATACTGAAGGCATCACAGACACTTACACCACCTTTCTTTAGGTATAATCTACGACTTCCATGGAATTGGAAATCAAAAACGGGTCAAACAACCAGAGAGCTATCAAATTTTTTTGTGAAAAATCAGACACAAGGCGTAGTCAGCACCCCTTTCTGAGACAATGGTTCGGAACGAAAGATTTTCTTTGTGTGTTTTTACCTTAAAGAACGCTTCAAGCAACAAGCCCTTTTCACCCTTTACCGCTGAAGACAACCTGCTCAGTATAAAGTCGGCTAGTTTCCTAACAGCCTGACGTTTTACAAGGCTGACCTTCTCAACATATTTCCGTAAATTCTTATCCACAGCAACCTGAGCCTTCTCGAAATATAGCTTCTCCGGCAAAATCGCAAATAAACCTCCTTATCTGAAACTTCGACACAAGTATCGCTATCAGAAAGGAACTTATTTATTGGTCCAAGTTGGTTCGCTATATGAGGCATTACATTGCTAGACGAAAACACATTCACGTAATCAGTACTGCACCTCAGTTTTTTTCTCGTCCTTCACATGGCTTGCCACAGACCTTGCCACTTCCACCTTCTCTGCTCGGGAGAGAACCGGCTCTACACAGAACTGTATTATGTGATTTACTCCAGTCGTTCGGGTTGTGCGTAGACTGTCAACAATTCTGTAATCCCTCCAACTGACTCAAAACACGAACACGCTCTTGCAATATATATAATATTACACGTACAGCTTCATACGCTTACTCTTTCGCTGAAGCCTGATTGCTCTTTCTTTATTTTGTTCTGATAATTCTTTTTCTCCTTTTCATGCAAAGTGAGAAATTCAGACAAGTTTGCGGCTGTGTTGTGCCTTGACGTTTGCTGCATGGTACGGTTACTTCATTTATATGCTAAAATTAACTTGAAAAGAATAAATGGAAATTTGAAGAGACTGTATTGCGAGTTTTGCAAGATATTTTCCTTGCCCAAGGAAGTGGTACTTCTATCACATCTTTAGCTTCATTTTGTCAATTGTCGTGTGCTCGCAGCACTTTATAGTGTCGCCACTTGTAATTTATGTATCTTCTTTTACGCGATTTTCAAAACTTAGTGGGGTGAATGAATTAGTCACGCTGCAATTATTCAAAATTGATGATAAAGTACAAACCTTTCGCCAGCAGAAAAATAACAAGGTATTTTGTTCGTGTGCCCATGGGTGTTGCTATTGGTCAAGTTGGTACATAATTCGGCTCGATGAAAGCCACTAAAGTGTCGAAAAAGGAAGAGAACAGAGATACAGAAGCAGAGACAGCGAAAACAGAGCTAGCGAAGCACGTATTCAGGATAATTTTTCAGGGGGGAGAAAGCGATGTCCGAAGGCCCAATTGTTCGCAAGAATGTATTTTTGTGGCTAATAGAAAGAAGGTTGCCCGGGCATATAGAACGTGCCTATTTATTATAAAAAAATCAGAACAAAGTAGAATGCAGCTTATGAGGCCAGTGACGGTAAAGCAAATTGCACACTACAGTAAAGTTAGGGCGTGCGCACCAGAAAGGATGCATTCATACAAAATATGGACCAAGACGGCCCATTAGAGTTAGAAACAGGTAAACAAGTGGCAAAAAGAATAAAAAAGAGACTGGGGGCAGATGCAAGCGAACCGCTCATCCAGTTACGCATGTGCGGCAAAATTAAAGAAAAGCATAGGGTGTTCTCTCTGTCGAAGTTCCCTCTGTCGAACAATTTATCGCACAACAAATACCTAAAATACGGATGCTTCCCTGACACTACAAAGGCAGAACGTTAGCATTTATTTTATCAAGTAATTCTGAAGAGTGGCACTGCCAGTGGTTTCACTATAAAGTTAACGTCAATTAGGAAGAAAAAAAGCGAACATGTAGCCTGTCCTAAGAGAGTGGTTCATGCTACAATTTTTATGCGTCACAGTTTCGCCATAAACACAGTGATAACTTCATCGAAACCGACTTGCATGCAGTGAATGACCATCAGGATAAGACCATCAAGCCGCTCCTCGGCCGTCCGGTTCCTCAAGTACGTTTTACTTTTTCCAGTGTCGAGAAGCGGCGCTTTGCAGCAGCAGTGCTCACTGGGAGCATCGCCAATATATATTGAGAAGCGTGTCAATGTTCGGGAACAGGGTTTTGTCACATTCAGCTAAATCGTCCGTCACGAAGCAGAAAACTCGTCCTCTTCAATGGCTCGCCATTTAGCTTTTCATATTTCTCATTCACATGCTAGTGTAAGGATATAAGTTGCTGTCATATCTTTCAAGCGAAAATTGAAGGCTGGCTGCACGGATCATATTTTCCTTTGGACGTGTGCTTTCGAAACACAAATTGCCATTCTTTCACTTTAGATGGTTTGCGAAGTGTCGTTTGAGGAAAGCTTTCACGTCAACTATGTACGGAATAAGCAAGGCTAGGCTGTAGTAGTCTTCTGCCGAACTACAGTCATAGTTTGCCCGATATCTCTCTCTTCCTATCACTCGGGCAATTTCGCACTTCACTGCAAACTCCACCGCTCTGTCTGTACAGTAAAATTATTATGTGGAGTCCAGCCTCCGCGTTAGTTTTCCTTTCTTCTAGCTTAGTCAGCACCAAGTCAACCTGCTTCAAGGCAACGCTAGTTTTCATATACGGGCTCTGCAAATACAAAGACAAACGGCGTGTGAGGCCTCGGAATGTCTCACTAACAGCGAGGCATACAAGAAAGTTGGGCAGACAGATTCGCTGATGAAGGCAATGAGCGGTGGACGCTGTCACTATACCACGGAAGGTGTCCATGGACTCTTCAAGTGAATGAACTATCTCGGAAAGTGGTTCTCCAAATAACGCTACTGAATCATGGTGTTTCACCCACCTTGTTTCACAATATCGGCACAGCCGGCCAAATGGAATTGCTCTAGATGTTTTGAGGAATGCTGACCTTTTGAATGACATGCGAAAGAAAGTGCACACCTAAATAATTGTGTAAAAGGCCTGACCTATGTCTTGGACAACCGAGGCGTCACTGAAATAAAGGCTAAGAGTGTGCGACGAGCAACGCAAGCACAAAGACATTGGGAAGTCGTTCCTGATTAGCGAGTGCACCTATGGAGGTCAACAGCACTCTTCCCTTCTCTTTCACTATGTCGAACTTTCATCCTCAGCATCGGTTCATCGAGTCATCCGATTGGTGGAAGCTGCGGACACCAGTTGTCTCAGGGTTGTACGCCGGCTGGCTATATAAGCCGACGACTATTGTACATTGTTCTAGGCCTCTTCTCTTCTTTTTCTTTATCATCATGAGATGTAAATAAACCTCCATCTGTCCTGCAAGACTAAATCACATGACTACAAACGATTGGTCTGGTGACGAGGCCCAGTTACCAGTCAAGACCGGCTGGACCCAATCCCACCAAACTAGAGGCAGGGGTAGGATTCTCCTAACCTCCGAGCCCTAACACAGTGCAAGATTGGAATAACTCCAGAAATTCAAGTGGCACCATCTGATTCCACACACGAATGTGTGAGAAGGATGTGGTTCTTTCTCATGAGCTTTTGCTGTACTATACATACACGAATCAAGAAAAAACTTTCCTGGCACCCCAGCGAGTGCCCAAGCGTGCGGCGACGTAGGCACGGAGGGTGAGTCAGTAGAGCGTCCTTACTAAAGTCTGTTGCTCAAGGCATAGCGTGGTTTGCTCGACCAGAGGAGACGTGTTTATATGTAGTGCAGTCCGTCGGACTGTTGAAAAGTTTCAATACATAACACCATGGGTGCAGTGACAAGTTTTGAAGAGGGTCACCGAGGAGACATGCGATCACTTGTACAGCGAGGGATGCTGTCCGTCAGCGGTGCTGTCTAGGTGGAGTGAATTGTCCAGCCGGTGAAAATGATAGGAGCTTCACGCAGACGAGTGTAGCAAGGCCCAGGCAGTGGAGTGACATGCCCATAGAACCAATGGGGGCGAATAATAGACACGTTGATAGCGCCGTCTGGATTGCGGCGGCAGTTGTACAAATATTAGAAAATTACTATTTTACTGACAACTGAACAAGTTTCTATTATCTTGTGCACTCAAATAGCTTTTCTGAACAAATGATAATTAAAAGCATTCTTTGTATAATTTATAGTTCCGTATGAAATGAAATCAGTTTTAAAGCATCAGGGCGTTTGATATGGCGGCTGGCCATTCGCGTGGCAGACGACACCGTCGTCGCGTGCTTGTGCGTCATGGCTTTCCCCCGCTTGTTGGAGCGGGGGACAGCTGTATAAATTTATCTCGTTTGCATATAGTACAATGCAGTAAACTACTTACTAAAAGCTCGCAAGTATCTTGCATATTTACTTTAGTACGTGAGCGATGCCGTATAGAGGCCGAGCGAAACGACAACGCTGATCACACGAACATGCGGCAATAAATTGTTTTATTACAAGTCAAACATGAAATACTTGAAAGAAAGGTCACGCAGTAACGTTTTAGCATGTACAGCAGTGAGCAATATGCGTGCATCAGCGTTCATGTGCAAACAATGTACGTACTACGCATAGGTCCAATGCAGATGGCCGGAGGACAGAAGCTCTCCAGCGCTGGTTGATATATCCATCGCACTCCGCGAAACGTTCGCTGCAGTAAATAAAGGTATACTGATAACGTGTCCGAAGTTCTGTAGCTGAAGATGTTGTTGCACCTTGTTGACAGTATTCAGCAAGCTTTCTGTAATTAATATCTACATATCCGCGTGCCTTCCACGAGCAGTGCGGCGTGACTGTTCGTTTTCTTGTCCGCGCTGCCATCTAAAGTGCGTCACTTTCCAATTTTTCACGTGTTCGCACACACATGCTTCTGAATGCCTAAATTGAAGTGAGAAGCATTTCTTTTTAAACTCACTGTCCTAAAGTATTACAAACAAAATTGTCAAAAAAAAAAAGGCTTAGATGGCGTTCGTTTGCTATCGCCGGCGGTGCGCTGTCGTCGTTTCAATGGTGGCGACGTCTCACGGCTCGGACGCGAAGCTCGCACCTTGCCACGGGCCGGGCCCAGGTATGCGGTGAATCTCGCGGGGAACATCCATTTTTTTATTAGACGTTTGACGTCTAAATTACTGCTTCTTCTTTCTGAAGTCAACGATCGCCGCATTGCTGTTTTTGTAAATATTAACTACAAAACATTCGTGTGAAGAACGGTTGCATGGTGGTTGAACAAAACTGACAGTTGCTTAGGCTACAATAACTTTCGTCGTTTACGAGTGTCAACGTCATAGAGTACGTTTAACGAGCACCGATACAGCAGAACAAAAAGTTGAGAACAAAGAGCGACGCATCAGCTCGCACAATATCGGAGCGCCTCGTCTTACCAACGCATGGCGACGATCTATTTCTTGCGTTACTTCTCCTCATAAGGCCTTGCGGTAAGTGAGTAAAACCATGTTGTCGGCGAATTTTTCTAGGTGTTGAGCACCTTACCCTAAACCAATTATTATACGTTCATAGAAGTTTTAGGCACCACAAAAACGAGAAACTCTGCTAATTTCTAACGGCAGGGAAACGCGAATAATGTGGCAGAACACGTACAATGCTGTAAATAACAACAGTGGTCGTCTGCTTACTTTCCTGAGAGTATTGGGCGAGTTCGCGAACTATGACGCCTCTGTCGGTGGGCAATATTGATGGATAACTGGAGGGCCGCATATTACTCATTGAACAGGTGGGCGCTCCAACCACACAAATTATTTACACCGTTTACTCTTTCAGTGACACAGGCACCTGCCTCAAGACAAGAGGCAGCGCAAAAAAAGGTAGTGGTGTCAGACGAGTTATTGCCTCATCGAAGCCGTTGCATTCCGTACTAAAGTTACCTTTTACAAGCTCTCCGTGTGTGAAATGCATTTGGCTGTCTTTCTCTGAGGATGGTCTTTGGCAATACGTAGAAAGCATGTGGTGGCAGGCTTGTGATTTCCAAAGATGTATTCTTTCCTTGATGGGCAGTGGTCACGCTGACGCGTCATATATATGAGTGAGTTGTGTTGCTGTAGTGGGGTTCATTAGCGCGCCGGCTGCTGAATTTCTCAGCAAGCGTTTCCGTGCTTTCAGAATAAAGGTTCCTTGGTAGCCGTTCTTGGTTAGTTCTCAAATAGCGGTAGCTTTTCGTTTGTTTAAATGCGCACGCCCATGGCGCTACTCGTACTTGTGCCTCTATACTCTGGTGTTATTTTCGCACTGGACTGATATCAGGGGAGGGGTGGGGGTTACCCTGGGCCACCGCTTGCCTACTTGACTTGGAGGTGGCTACTAACAACTGACGTTTATTTCAAAAAAGAATGCCTTCTTTTAAGTCCATAGGGAGCATGCGCAAACGCACCTTACTAAATCGATGCGCCACTATTATTCATGCAAATCACCTGTGTCCGAAAAAATCCTACTCTCTTCAAATGAAAAATGAAAAACCTGCCCTGAGAATGTTTAACGCATTTGTTTGGAGATGTATCTATTTTAGGTAACGCTAAGTACCAGCATAAAAATTTTCAATTAAGGTATGCCAATTTTGGAAACTTTGTCTGCAAAACTTTGCAAGCACACCTTCTTTGTTTTCGACTAGCAAAGAGTAACTTTCTCGAAGAGAGGTGATTTGCATAAATAAGACTAGCGTAGTGATTTAGTAGGGTATGCATGCTCTGCATGGTTAGAAGGAGGCATTTTTTTTCAAATAAATGTTAGTTCTCCGTAGTCAATCCTGTGTGAATTCTTTTTGCTTCTGTGCCAAAGTTTTCATCCTTTCTTGATGTTTTAGTGGCTTTCTTTAAGTTTGAGTATTTGCTTATGCCTCTTCAAATATCACGCAACTTTTCAATCGCGTGTTTACTAGCAGGTTCTCTTTAGCGAAATACAGTTTTAATTCGCACCCCACCGTCACCTGCCACAGTATGCCTCAAGGTAGTTTTGTTTTCCTGGTTTATTTTGGTTCGGTTCGCACCCCTGCTTTGGTCTGTTATTGCCCACTGTTATGACCGCTACATCTAGGATGGCTTTTCTGCTTTCAAGACGCGTATTGTATGTTTTTTATCCACTGTTCAGTCTCTAAAGGCAGACCACGATGTGACCCAATGATCAATAAATTTATACTCAATAGTGTAGTTCTTCTAACTGATGAATGAGTGCGCTGCGCTTTTGGAAGTTACAATCTAAAGGTTACAATAAATATTGCCGTGATTTGGCCTTTTATAATGGCGTGCTGCTGTCAACATAACCTCTTTGTCAGAGACAAATGATGGAAGCACAAAAACAATACTAATAAACTATTAGGTCCATGCCGTTTTATTTCTTGTATATGTTATCGCGACTAGAGCGCTCTTTGGGGTCATTCATTGGCGGATTTGGAGTGACCGACGGATTCCCCACCGGAGCACTCCACTCCTGCGGAGAGCCACCGAAAGAAATCTACAAAAAAAAACAGACTCGCTTCCGCTGGAGAAAATTTTAGGGTCAAAACAAAACACTATGTGTGTGTCAGTATTTGCTTCAATGGGCATGTTTGCTACAGCTTTGCTACGCTAAAAAAACGCGAGTGCTGTGTAGATCGTTTTCACAAAGAGGAGGAGCATAGTCTCAAACCAGTGCATTTTCTTCTTTCCTTCTCCACTGCTAAGTCACCGGCCGGTCCGGTCACCGCCACTGGTGTGTTGGGATTGCCACGTTTTGCATGGGTGGCACTCGAGTGGTCATTGTGCATTTTTTAAATACCAAGCATTTGTTAGCGAACTTCGGCGACATTAAGCGTATCTATCTATCTATCTATCTATCTATCTATCTATCTATCTATCTATCTATCTATCTATCTATCTATCTATCTATCTATCTATCTATCTATCTATCTATCTATCTATCTATCTATCTATCTATCTATCTATCTATCTGTTTACTGTCTATCTATCTATCTAGCCACCTTAATGAGACTTATACCAAAATTGGTATGGCATAATGTGACTGTATGACGAGTATTATGGACTAGTCATAGCGTGAGCCGCATTACCGCAGTGCCATGAACTAGCAGCGGTGAAAGGTGGGAACTAGACACAAAGTGCAGGCCGTAAAAGAGTGGGCGCGTGCTCGGCCAGCTTCGAGCCTAGCACGGCGAGTGCAAGTAGCCCCATTTTTATGGCGAATACCATTGAGAAAAAGGAGCACTCAACAGCACGCTGACAGTGCTCTCGTCGGGGCCGGAGTGTTTCAGTGGTCAAACCAGTGTACGAGCACTGTGATTCAGCGGTATAGCGAGAGCGCTTTTGCCCCCGAGAGCAGGCGGGAGCAGTTTGTAGTACTCTCACCTCAAAAGCACAGGACGCACAGTACGACGAGTCACGCCACTTTTGAACGTCACATTACCCGTAACTTTTTTTTTATTTCTTTCACTTGGTAAGCTTGGTGGCAAATATAGCAATTACCCATGTACAGTTTGAGGTAGTCACGATGACGGCTGCGAAGTGTGCGCAGCCATGTTCGGCGGAGGCGTCGCTGCACAAACAAACTCTGTAACGGCAAATTGGGATAATGGCGAACATGTGACTGACAAACTTGAAGCCCATTTCTGCTGCCCCCAAAGAAAATTCAGGCGTTGAATGTTTTGGTCACGTGGTATATCTATCCGCACTCGTAACCTTCTCCCCGATTCTCTGGAAGCGTGCCGCATTCCATTGGCAGATTGAGCGGCCCTGCTCTCACCGTTGTGCCCTCCACTCCTCAGTGCACGACTCCCCTACTTCTGTTCCTTTAACAGAATTCTTTAGAAAGACAGCACTACACCGTTGAAGCTCCCTGTGCTGTGCTAGCGTGCTGAGCAAGAGAACAGGCGCACGCTCGAGGGGAGTGGTAGCGTAAGCGTGGAGCCCCCTATAGACACTCATTCAGTCGTTTTCGCCACCGTGCGCAGCAGACGCTATAAATACTAGCTCTCCACACTACCGCCTTCATGAAAGCCAGCAGCGAGATCAAACAGATACCATTTCTGATGGGCTTAGCTTATCGGATGTATTCAAACACGAAATAACTGTTAAATTTCTTTTAAGTGTGAAGCACGCACCCTGAGGTCAATGGTGACTTGTTGGCGTGTTCCTTAGCCTTGATGATGTTTACGCTGTTCGCGGTGATAACAACCGATCAGAACAGGCTTCAGCAGCATATGGTGTCCTGATAAGCTTTGCAATGTATTTCGTATGACCGAAAACAACTAACAACAACCAGGGGAACGTGCACACACCTCTTCTCTACCAACTTCACGTTAGATGCGATACCACAAAGCAGTAGTAATTCAACCAAAAGAAAATTCACAAGTCAACATAGCATATAATTTATGACCAATTCACATTAAATATAACTGTACCCCACTTTGTCACTTATTTACATGCGTGAGTGGTAAACGTCATGGGTGATTTACGGTAACACTGGATGACACCACTGTTTCGCCTACTCATCATCATTCAATTCGTGATTGTGGCGTGTCTTTTATTTAGCAATGCGTCCTCTTTTTTTTTCTTTGCACTAAAGCATAGGACATAGAATACCAGCTATCCCACCAGGCGATTGATAATGGTCAAGCGTGTTATGTGGTGTCTTGTGATCGGAAGTTTGCAGTAATTAAGAGACAGTCAACTTTATCTCGGAAAATAAACGGGGGAAGACAAGGAAACTTGGCCAAATTGTATTGCGAGTCTCCCAAAAAATGAGTTTTTCATCTTATGAGTCGGCTTTTATTTCATCGTTAATTACATTTTGTCGGTTGTCATGGGCACAGAGTACTTTATTGTGTCGTCATTTACAATCTGATGTATGCTCTTATGTGTGAATGGCGAAGATGCACGTGTGCCCAGTATTAAATGCGAAATAGAGATATGAGCAATTTAGGCAGTTCTTCAGCACAAATGTCCAAAGAATTGAACTAGCTGCCAACCGTGCACCTCGCGGGTGCTCGTTGACGGCATGCAGAAGATATGGAAGAGATCTTCCTTCGTACAACTTTTCCCTTGCTAGGTGTCGCCGGACTTGTGAAGCATGCCATGTGTAAAATTTCTTTACACTCTAATCAATTCTCCCCGCCTGGAAACTCTAGGTAGTTATTTCCCCGACCTTTATATACAAGGAGTGACCACACCCTTTTTATCGCAACTGCTTCACCTACACTGACATGTAAGTATAATTTTTTTCACCGTCAACTTTATATTCCTGGGATTCGTGGACTGGAAGTATCCATTTCTTAACACATGAGTGATTCTCAGAAAATTGTTCTTGAGTGTTCATTGTTGTTATTTACTTTCTCTCCAACTCCTACAATAGCCTCTTTAAAGATGTGCAATAAGTTAAATGTTATAACTAAGTAACAGGCTATTTCGTCTAGTGCCTCTACCCATATCGGCGCGGATTCTACGTCAATTTTAAATGACGTGTTGTCGAAGCGATTTCACATTCAATATCCTGCGCAGTAATATTGCTGATTTGAAGATCTGATTTTTCGATGTTAAGATTCAACATGTGTATGCAATATTTATTGTTACATCAGTGAAATGACCTTTGAACATGCCTGTGTGGCAGCCTTTATTGTCATTATGGCATTTCGAGAGACCATTGTTTGGCCAGGACCTTAGAGTACGGCAAACTGCCTTTGTCTATTATCGCCATGCCCGAAAACTACGAACGTGAATCGCGACGCGGCACACTGATCAATAAACTTCCACTTTATGGCGTATAGGTGCCTTGGCGGATGAATAATCTCGCATTTGTAAGTTACATTTTAAAAGCAGCAATGCGTACGGCGTTGTCCTTGCTTTTAAAATGATATGCTACTGTCCTCGTAACCCCTATGTGAGAGGAAATGCAGACATCACTAAGATAAATTAGTAACAGCGATTTAACTTGTAAACTACAAATTATTAGTGTCTTTGTGTTGTCGTAAACGTCACCGTAGTTGAAGTGAAGGAGTGTTCCATATAATACTCTATCTGTGATGATGTACGTGAGTGGTGTGGTGCCTGTGATCAAAACATGACGATGAAGATAGCACGCTGTATCTGCGCTACTTGGCAGCATGTGAGAGATCCAACCAATGTGCGCCGCCCAGTGCTTCGACAGAGGCACTTCTAAAAATGACTAAGAAGCAGGGCAAACGTGGCCATGAGAAAAGAGGCACTTCAAAGAAGGACTAAGACGCAGGTAAGACGTGGCCAGGAGAAAATGGGCTCCAGGCACGGGTGTAGCAGCCAGCTAGAGTCGGTTATACGCCACCGCAAGGAGAAACCACTGCGCTTTTCACTGCTTAGCAAAGCAGATTTCTCTCAGACGGCACTAGTGTTGTCGGTTGCTGACGGGGCTGGACAGCAGCTCAAGCGACGAACTGGAAAGAAAAGATATACCACAGGGAATGAGAAAAAGAACTGGAGCGTTTAGCTGATAAAATGGCGGGGTTATGAACAGTCTGCGATAGATACAAAGAACAAAATTGCTTAAGCTAAGCGCTATGTGGAGCTTTCCTAAATGTTTCGAAAGAATTTGTAAAAACAGGGAACTTAAGTAGGGCACATATATCAAGTTATTTGCGCTCTGGGCAGCTCATTTGATACGGCTACTTTTATCACCCTCCACCTCTCATGTGGCCGAAGACATGTTGACGAGGCACACGTCAACAATGTGCAGCCTGCTTAGTAATCCGCTAGCGCAGTAGATAGGAAGAAAACAGAAAAACATACGGCCAGAAAGCTGATTTAGGCATCGTTTTAAGATCTATGATAATTTTTTTATTCTTTCTGTAATAATGCATTTAGTATAAGTAGCAAGTGGTTTATACGTTGCCACCAGTATTTACGGGCGGCCTTGTTGTCGGAGGCACGAGCACATCTCATATTTTCGGTATGTCTTGGCTGAAGCTTGCTATCGGCATGCTCTTTTTTGGACTGGCAACGGCGACTTCAAGACGTAACGTCCCACCGGAACGAGTGGATACCTTCAGGGTGATTTTCTTTGAAAAATACTGAACCGTAATGTGCTTTTTTGAAGCACTAAGAAAAATTGAGTACATTTCAAGCATAGCGTAAAATTAGCACAGCTGCTCATGATGAAAGTGGCTGTAACACTTTGTTATTGGCAGGAATTAAAGTTATGGTTAGCATTATTTATGTTTTGAATAATTTTCTTGTGTTTGTTTAAATACCTCGCGAAGTCCAAGCGATACATAATTTTGCACTGGCAATAACAAGCACGAAATATTCCGAGCTTTATGTAATCTGAAAAGTACCCCGAGTGAAATGTCTGACTATTACGACCATTTTTGCAGGTATTCAAACATAGCGAAACGGGAACACAAAGGAGCCCTTTCATTTTCGTAGCTTGCAGCACACACGCAACGAGATGAATTTTACAAAAACATCAATAATGTTCTCAATGCATGGTTGTCATCTTAAAGAAAGAATGTTTAAAAGCAAATGGGAATTTTATTCAAGTGAGCTGCTTGTGAAATGCTTTATATCGCAGTCAGACACCTACGCGCATATGAGCCAAGTTTTTTTACAAAGCTTCTTTTGTTTAGACTACCATGCAAGCAGGTGGGAAACTCGCTAGCCTAAATGATCTTCTCCGAGTCTCATTGAAGCCGCTTATAGGCTTGGGAACGTAGTAAAAGTTTAGAATATTTTGTGATCGAGTGAAGTGAAAAGACCAAGTTTATTGCTCTCACAGTGCGCACTTACGTATGTTGCTACAGTCACAAGTTATTTCCGTGTTGCGTGTTTTTAAGAAAACCGTATTTAGAAATTCAGGCTGTTAAAAACGGTAAGTTCGCTTGATATGCTAGAGAAAAAAAAAACTCGAGCAACAGTGGCGCTTGGATACAAAACATGATTCCGCTTAGAACCTGGGTGTTTACAAAAAATAATTTCTCACGAGAGTGGTGAAGCAGCAGTGTATTCGAGATCTTTGTGCGTTATAACCCACGAAGATTCCAATAGTACGAGTGCGGCAGTGTCAAAGTTTACGCGTAGATATGTGCTGCAATAATAACTATCAATAATTTATGACTGATCAAGTTAAAGATTGCTCAATACACACAAATCTCGATAGAATACATACAAGGGCAATGATGATGGCACGTTGAACCTCTCAAGTGATGTGGCACACATCCACTTGCAGCAATACATTCTTTCGTGTGAAACTATGCCCCTCAGCAGGTCCTTTACCACAAGATGGTTGAAAGTGCTCAATAAGCTGGCACTCCACGCCCATGTTTTGCAGTCTCATTTAGCTGAAAGGAGTGTCTGGCACATTTAGGCATTGAAAAAAAAAACAAGCATAAAATTGAAAAGCTTGACAATCCTATTCCGAAATTCACAGCATGTTCGCAATTGTATTTAGCATTTATCGTCATTTGCTGTAAAATTTCATTGCACTGCTACTTGACATGTTGATTTTTCAATATATTTTGCATACTAAAATGACAATTTTACTTTTGTTTAACATGAATACAAACCTTCTGTGGTATCTTCAGTAAACGTTCCTGCTTTTTATTTTCTATGAAGACAATAGCCGCCTTTCAAGAAGTTGTCGCCATTTCTACATCGACAAATGATACTTCATTCAAGTGCCTGAGTGCGATACGTACAGAATATGACCCCGAAGCCAAGACGGCCACCTATGTCTGGCGACTCAGGGGACAAGGAGGCACAGAAAGGTAAATTTCAATACCGTCTTTTCCCAACTACGGAAGTATCAACAATCGTTGGATTTGGGGGAGTTATTTCATCTGAACATTGTAATAATAACATCTGGAATTTCACGTCCCAAAACAACCGATATGATAGACGTCGTAGGGAAGCGCTTCGAAAATTTCGACCATCAGGGGTTCTTTGACGGGCGCTGATAATACAGAGTTCATGGGCCTTTACCATTTATGCTCCATTGAATTGCGACCGCCGCAGCCGGGAACAACGCACGACATTAAAGTAAGCAGCTGAGAACGGTAGCTTTGTTCCACAGAGGCGGGGGTGCAAAATATCTTAGTTACCCTGCAACAAACGTAACAAGGAGCTCTTTCAGCACCATATACTTTGGCTGTTTTTCCTCCTTACATATAATGCACTGCACCCAAGACATACGTATGAATCTTCCATTTTTTGGCCGACGTCAGTCGTTTGCACCACGTTATAACATTTGCGCTCCGAACTGCTCAAAATCTATCCATGAGTGACATTGCGCTCATCAAGCCGGTTACTTTATGAGTAATGTACAGGTTAGAGAAATGACACAAAGAGATGATTAGGCACTAGATAAGCTAGTGAATCTGCCATGCCAAAGCACATGCTGGAATACGGCATCGATTTCATTACTCGGGTATCAAAAAAAAAAAAAAACGAAACGGGTTCGAAAAAACAAACGAAAAATTGAGAAAACAACAACGAAATAAAAAAAATTTCTATTACAAGTTCATGTTTATGAGCTGTTTATTACTTATTGTGTTATTGCAAAATTATTTTTTATTTTGGAGGGTTTATGTTGCACGTATGGTTACATGGAAGTCAATATTTACCCTTGCGATTCCATTTGATTGATTGATATGTGGGGTTTAACATCCCAAAACCACTATATGATTATGAGAGACGCCGTAGTGGAGGGCTCCGGAAATTTCGACCACCTGGGGTTCTTTAACGTGCACCCAAATCTGAGCACACGGGCCTACAACATTTCCGCCTCCATCGGAAA
Organism: Rhipicephalus microplus; assembly: GCF_043290135.1. Classification (NCBI taxonomy): domain Eukaryota; kingdom Metazoa; phylum Arthropoda; class Arachnida; order Ixodida; family Ixodidae; genus Rhipicephalus; species Rhipicephalus microplus. Next base: position 43,309,698 of record NC_134705.1, on the reverse strand, counting down.
TGCAGCCGCCGCAGCCGGCATTCGAACCCGCGACCTGCGGGTCAGCATTCGAGTACCTTAGCCACTAGACCACCGCGGGATTCCATTTTGCAGTAAACTTAGCTTTTGTTGTATGGCGTGCTCCCACTGGCCGTTTTTGTCGCGTGGTCATTTAAATATGTAACCATACCCTTTAGCCCAGCCTCTGATCATCCTCTCTTAGGGACTGAGCCCTAACGATACACATATGGGTAGATAAACCTCTTTTAGCGTAACAGCGTTCAAGAGCTCGTTTCGCATAAATGCCGTCGTCAGCGTCGTTGTCGTTCTGAGCGTCGTTTGCGAGGGAAAAGTCACCATCTTGTACGTCACCGATAAATCGAGAAAGATTCAAATATAATTATTCAGAATCACGCCATATCAACGACATGAATGATTATGAATGGGCGAAGCAGTGGGATTGTCCAGCGTTATATCACCCATTACATTGACCACTCCCACGTGTAAATCAGTGCCAATCGGTGTGCAGTTATATACCTTTTTTATTGGTCATTAGTGATCTGTTGAGTGGAGTGGTGAAGTTCATTTTGCCTTCATTATTATTGTTTGCGGTATCAAATTTTGCCTGAAGTTAGCAAACACGAGTTCTGCGCACGTCCCCCTTGTGATTGTTGGTTGTTTCCAGTCATACGCAGTGTATCGCAGAGTATATCAAGACGTCATCTATTCCACAAGCCAGTTGTTGTCCGTGAATATACTATTACCTTGTTCATCGTCATGACGTACAGTTAATACTTTGCATGTGCTGTGCCGTAATGACAGAAAGATAATGCCTCGTCTGGAACGCGCTTGCTCTTCACCGTTATCAGCGTTATTGTCAGTGGCGGCTACGGCGCACAACGCCGACAACGGACAAGCCTCGACCTTAAGAAGCTACGCCTCTAAAATTTGCAGGTACGACTGAGGATCAAACCCACACAGTTTGCACGGCAAGCAGGTCTTCAACCACCTAGCCACACATCTGCTTAGAAATATAGTTAAAATTGCTTCCTCTGGTTGGAAATACCACTTGATGATTTATAAACCCACACGTCCTGTGTACAGGCTTCGCAGTACAACACGACATATCACTGTTTAATTACGTCGTACAAGTGTACATTGCGATCTGGCGTCAGATCATGCAATTATCATGAATTCGTGGTTTACAGCAGGCCACCCGCTACAAACGGCACTAATATGGCTGTGCCTTTATACTTAAAGTCACGTAGCGGGTGCATAGCAAGCTCGAAACGATTTCACGCTCGTGGTATAAACATAGTACTCATAACACAAAATGCTGCCAGATGTGAGAGCTTCACTAACCCAAGCAACTTCGAAGTATATTGAATACATTGTACTAATCCACGATTTAAGTTTCTCGAGCAATATCATAAAATAAATGATTCGGCAGATCCAACGTACCTGGGTACCGACGTTATGCGAAGCATGCGGGGGAAAGGTGACCGTGTTGCAATTTTTTTATTGAGCAACATGTCATGTGATGACACTAATTATATGTACAATTGTTGCACACACATGTTGAAGAGTTGCAGATGCTTATATATCCAGTTGTGTGCACTTGCGTGATGATGAGAACTGGAACATGCGTATTAGCAACACCAGAATCTGATAAGAAGCTCTGATGCTCGCGAATATGCTGGTCCTGGACACTGCTACAATAATAAACTTCAGTGCTTGGCAACTAACCAAAATTGACATTAACCCGACGTGGCGGCTGTATCAAAGGATTACATACGTAATGTTTTTAAAATTGGGCAGGCAGCACTGCAACCGCTATTGACATTTACCGAAGACTAGCGTCTATTTGAAAAGTAGTTGCAAGACCTGGCGTAGCTCTGTGGTATAATGCTTCATTGCCGCGCAGAATGCTTCGGTTTGATTCCAGCTGGGACCTTGACATTTATTCTTTGCATTGATTGGGTCGACGCTACCGATGTCGGGTACCTAGCACTTGCGCTTCGAAATTGCCCATGTGTGTTCTCGTCGTTCCTGCATATATACTAAGTGTCAATGACCTGTGGCACATACCCGCATATGAGTGGCATATACCCACCCATGGGTATGTGCCACTGTCTGGCTGAAAGTGGTTGATGACGTACGCGACAGGATTGTGGCATTATTCATGTTTTGACTAGCGTGTCATATTTGTCAAATCATCTTTTCCTCCATGCTAATTTTTGTTCACGCCAAGTTAAGTGGGTGACCACGACAGCATTCAAACGTAAGTGGCTGGATAGATAGATAGATAGATAGATAGATAGATAGATAGATAGATAGATAGATAGATAGATAGATAGATAGATAGATAGATAGATAGATAGATACGCTCAAAGTCGCCGAAGTTCGCTAAGAAATGCTTCGCATTTAAAAGTATGCACTAATTGCTAGAAGTACGCACTAGAGACAAGATATAGCTATCGCGTTTCACTCTTACAGACAAAGCTTGAGGGCCCCTCAATTTTTTTTGATTTCTGAAGACGCTGCCCGCAAATTTTCGTCTCCAACTGCGCATTAAAAAACGTCATTCACAGTGAGTTCAGTAAGTCAATTTGTGCTTAAATTGTCAGCTGCTTTACATAAATAAAGCTGCGCTAAGCTGCAGTAACAATGCAAGCATAAGGCTGTATCTTTTGTAAGCTAAGTCTAAGAAGGGAGACCGGACTCTCTGAACCAAAGACAGAAGCCCCCTCTCCCGTAGAAGGAGGGCCGTGATGTCTTACTGTTATACGTACGGTCACCTCTCTCTCAACTGCCCATGTCTGCAGCGGAAGCAAGGTGCAACCTTTGCAACTGAAGTGGACAGGCAGCCCAGAACTTCAGAAAAAAGAGCGAGTGGGCCGCGCCTCTTTCAAAGCGTTTTGGATCTAAATATTCGTGCAGTAGAGGCGGCGAACGGAAAATACTTTACGCTGGTTAAAGTTAACAGTACCGAAGTAAGAGCGTACGTTGGCCTCGGCAGTCAGTGTGTCGCTATTCAGTGCGAGAAAGCTGATCGGGTTGGGATCGAATGCACGATGATGGAGAAGCCACTCGCTATTGGAGGCTATGGGTCAGGATGTGTGACGCCATGTGGTGAGACAAACGTTAACCTCACAGTCGACCAAGCAACAGCCTGCGACCCCATGTTGATCGTGCCAAAGGAGTCACAGGCGATTCCTGTAATTTTAGGGCAGCCCTCACGTTGTGGTCGTAACCTCACGTTGTGGTCGTAAGACGATAAAACACCATGTGTATCTTTGAAGAGAAGAAGAATCTGGGCGAAAATGAAGACACACTCCAGTCTATCAATATTCTTGATCTTCCGAGGCACCTGGCTTTGTGCCAAAGAGTTGACAGTTGTTCCGCCGAACTACGCTAATATTGAATTTTTAAAGTTTTGTGTTACGTGCAGTGAACGAACGCCGATGTTTTTGTGGAAAACCAACCCAGGTGCCAAGAGAGGCGTGACTATTGCTTACCATGTCGCGTCGTGAATGCAGATACTAGAAACAAGGCCTGTATTCCTGCAATGAACGCTCAATCGAAAAAATAACACTACTAACTGTAAACGCGCGCCCGCAGCATAGTAAATAAGACTTCATGCCTCGAACAATTACTGCTAGATCAAGAATCACACATGGTAGCTATCACCGAAACGTGGCTGACGCCGGATATCTTCAATGATGAAATCGCTCCTCCTGACTAGGCAGTAATTCAGAAAGATTGGCCCACGCGTGGTGGTGGCGTAGCCCTGCTGATAAGCAAGTCAATTCCTTTTGACGCTATTCCTGATGTTTTGGGCGCTGAAGCGGTATTCTGTAAAATAATTTGCGATGGCATTAACATAGTTACCGGGTGTGTCTACACAAGCCCCTCTTCTGGGAATGATTCTACTATAGCGGTTCAAACCTTTCTTCAATGTTATGCTCACAACTCTCGCCTAGTTGTCATGGGGGACTTCAACCTTCCTGATATAGACTTGAACACTATGCAGTACACGTCACAGTCATCTGAGACACTTATTAATTTAAATATAAATTTCGGTGTACAGCAGATTGTTTTAGAACCAACGAGAATAGAGGAAACAAAAACAATTCTGGATGTTATTTTGATTAGTGGCCAATTTCCACTAAATGAAGCCGTCGTTAATGTCGTCTCAGGGATTTCTGATCACCAAGTACCAATCAGTAAATTGAAGCTAGGATTTAGCATATCATCACGATCAACAGTAACAAAGGTACGACACTTTCATAAAGCTGATGATGCTAGCATTCTCGCCTACTTGGCTTACGAATTCGATAAGTTTTCAACCTTGGCTGTCAATCCATTGACTGATGTGAATCACATTTGGTCGAGCTTTAAGGATATTGTCACATTTTGTATTACCAATTTTATTCCCCTAAAGGCTAAAAGGTAACGCAAACGTAATCCGTAGCATCGCTGACACGGATGACCTAACAATCATATCGTAGGCATGCCGACTGATTAAGGAACACTTTTGTTTTCATTATGGCTACTAATATGCTCTCTTGCGCTGAAGCAAAACATCTTCTTGAGCAAACACCCGCATTCTCGCTCGTGCATTTTAACACTCGTAGCCTTCGAGGGCATTATGACGACCTTGTAGCCTTCCTTTCCATTGTCGAACACTAATTTTCTATAATTGGCCTATTAGAAACGTGGCTGTCGGCAGACGAAGGGCATCTGTATGCTTTGCCAGGCTATGAATCCGAATATTGTCACTGTGTCACAAATCGTGGTGGCGTATCTGCAGTCCTAATAACTTCATCAATACCATACAAACGCCGTCAGGGTCTGTTTTTTGACAACATTAATTGGGAGTCTGTTTGGCTTGAAGTAGAATCTTCTGCTCGGCCATTGAACAATCGTCATACAGTCATTGCATCCATCTACCGTTCTCCCTCATCCTCGAATTCTTAGTTTTGCGTGCAGCTTGAAAGAATCCTTGCTACTCTAACCCTGGAAAGCAAAAACTTTGTTATTTGCGGTGACGTAAACATAAATATCCTTGATACTAACACTCCAGTTTGCTTGGAATATGTTCGCTGTTTTCTTAGTTTTGGCCTACAATGTCTGATTGACTCCCCGACTAGATGTGATATGAATGGGTCTAACACATTAATCGACCATGCACTGTCGAATATCTTTGCTGATTCGAAGTTCGGGGTTATTGACTATTTATTCACCGACCACTATCCTGTATTTTTCTGTCTTGATGCCTGTATCCCCATAAAATATAAGCATAATACCAAGACAGTATTCAACTCAGCGGAATTTGTTGAGATAGTGCGTAATGCTGACTGGGACTTTGTTGCACAAGAAGAATGTGGCGAGGAAGCGTTTAATGAATTTTCGGCAAAAATAAGCGCATTCATTGCAGAATGCACAACCACAAGTACCGTCATACATTGGTTTCGCACGCCTAGAAACCCATGGATAACTCCTGGCCTCTTGCATTCCATATCTAAAAAGGAAAACATGCGAAAAAAATTAAAATCTCAGCCTTCAAACAGCTCTCTAAAAACGCGCTTAAAAAGATATTCAAATATACTTTCAATGCTGCTCAAGAGGTCCAAACGCGAGTATTAGGAAAAACAAATAGATAAGAACGGTAATGATACCAGGAAAAACTGGCGGTTAAAAAAAATTCTTGAACAGCAGCGAGACCACATGCTTATCAAAAATAACGGTTGATGGACGTTCCCTTACCGAGCCACTCGATATCGCTAATGCTTTCAGTGATACTTTTGCATCAAATTCCCCCGATTCACTAGTTGACCTTCATTTTCCCATTCTATCTCGTTCACCTTAGTCTTTTTACTTACGTCCTACATCTGTAGACGAAGTCTTTCAAATCATGTCATCTCTTAAAACCAAAGGGCCAGGCTTAGATTCCATTCACCCGTCTAAGATAAAGCTCGTGGGACGTGAACTGTCTCCTATTTGAGCTGAAATAATTAACAAATTGTTCAAAGCAGGTGCATTTCCTGATGCTTTAAAGGTAGGAAAGATAACACCTGTTTTCAAAAAGGGCGATCGTTTGTCAACTAATAATTACCGTCCGATTTGTGTACTTTCTTTCTTTAGCAAAGTAATCGAAAAGCTTTTTTACTTGCGTTTGATGTGCTATCTGCTTAAATTTAACCTACTCTCTCCCCACCAATTTGGTTTTCGACCTGGCTACTCGACAAAGCTCGCCTTGCTCAGCTTTACTGACCGAATTAAACAAGCCATAGACGATGGATTACTTACTGGGGCAGTTTTTATTGACCTCACGAAGGCTTTCGACACAATTAACCACCGGATCCTTCTGTGTAAACTTGAATATTTCGGAATTGTGGGTCCCGCTTTGCAGTTCATTCGCAATTACTTAACAAATCGCTCACAGGTAGTTTATGTCAATAACATTGCGTCATCTGCTAAGCCAGTTACCATGGGCGTCCCTCAAGGTTCAATCCTAGGCCCTCTTCTATTCCTACTTTTTATTAACGACCTACCTAGTTCCCTTAACCATACTAACTGTCTTCTTTACGCCGATGACACTACTATTTTTACATCCCAGAAAACAACTGCTGAACTTGAAAGTAGCTTAAACTCCGATCTCTGTAATATTTATCAATGGTGTGTTAACAATCATCTTTATATGAATCCCTCTAAAACTACATTTGTGGTGTTTTCATCCGCACAGAACACATTTCCCTCACCAGTTTCCGTATCTCTTAACAACCATATTATTTCCGTATCGGATCATGTGAAGTTCTTAGGCGTAATACTAGACAAGCATTTGAAATATAACTATTATGTACTCTCAATATTAAAAAAAGCTTCTTTTGGCATTCATGTTCTCATTAAAGCCCGCCCTTATTTTCAGTCACGCTATATTTTATCATTATACTATGCATATATTTATAGCCATCTTTCCTATTGCATTTCATCCTGGGGTAATACATATGCCAGTCACCTGGAGCCCCTTCTACATCTTCAGAAACGGGCACTACGTCTGATCGCCTTCGCTCCATTTGAATCGCCTTCTACGCCACTCTCTATTTATTTTTCCGTGCTTCCAATTAATCTTTTATTCACTCTAAAGTTAGCTATATTGATGTACCGCCTCATTTATCATGGTCTATGTGTTTAAGGGCTATCCACACAACATCTTGTCAATACTAATAACACCAGGTTTTCAGCCTGTCACAATTTCTCTCTCCCTAAAGTGCGCAGCAATTATGGAAAACTAACTCTTAAGTTTACAGATGTATCCGTATGGAACAACATACCACTTGAAATAAAGTTATGTCCCACATTCTATTCGTTTCGCAAAATGTTTAAAGAGTACCTAATCACAAAACGTGTTTTCTAAACTCTGCCGTCATGCCTTACTCCTAATTTTAGTATTTCTTTTACTCACTATACCACTTGCTGTTACACAGAACTTTTTCTCGCCTTGTTGTTATGAAATTTTAACCATTCTTTGTTTAATTCGTGCAAAGTGCTTTTCACTGCTTGCTGCATTGTTATCGCACTTGACTTATTCTCTAACGGAGGTCCCCCCGACAGTTTTCTAACTTAGGGACCTCCTCTGTACTGTAAAATTTTATTCATGTAAATGTATGCATTCCTGAAATAAAGTTTGATTTGATTTGACTTGAGTGACGCACGGAGTATTGCAGGTCAAGCGCAAATCGAAAAGGCTACGTTATGTCATAAAAAAGCAAAAATTCAGTGCGCGTGTCAAACCTGGCAAGTGCTATGGCAGACTTCAAGAGAAAGGCAAAACTCGCTAAAAAACAATATTTTGCCACCGCGCTAACAGAATGCATTAAGAACAACCCTTATCGATTTTGGAAACACTTTCGGCCTGACACAGACACAACTTCATCTCTAACCAATAGTGAATGAACGAGTCAGGCCAATATGTTCAACAACTATTTCCAATCTGTTTCCACTGATGACAACCGTATCACTCCCACCTATATTCCAATTTTCGCAAAGCCAATTGAACTATTAGTTATAATTGATGAGGGTATTTTATTCTTCTTCTGAACTTAGACCCCAAAAAAGCATGCGGCCCTGAAGATATCGCCAACAATTTTCTGTTACGATATGCAGAATGGTGTAGTAAATACCTGGGCATTATATATCGCCAATCTGTTCAAACTGCTAAACTTTCATCCGAATGGAAAGTAGCCGAGGTTATTCCATTACATAAAACTGGAAATACAGCTGTTCTCTGTAATTTCAGACCAATATCGCTCACGAGTACGTCATGCAAAATACTCGAACATATAATCCTAAAGCATTTAACGGTCTTTGTAAAAAATAACAACCTTCTCTAACCCCACCAGCACGGCTTTCGGGAAGGTTTATCAACTGTAACCCAGCTTACTGATGTTGTTCACGATCTTTCCCTTTGTAAAAATAACCGTTCCCAAACAGATATAATACTGCTTGATTTATCGAAAGCGTTCGATCGTGTCTGCCATACCAAACTATTTCAAAACAGGAAAACATAATAGGGGGTGGAGAGATTATGAATTGGGTAAAAAATTTCATTAGCGACCGCCAACAGTTTGTGGTTTACGAAGGCCATTATCAGGGACGGCTTCTGTAAAGTCAGGTGTGCCCCAAGCTCTGTCTTTGGGCATTATTATTTCTTATCTATATAAATGACGTTACAGCTGACATAGACTGCAAAATTAGGCTCTTCGCTGATGACTGCGTTATTTACAGGGAAATTAAAGACAGCGGTGACCACAAGGCACTAAATAGTTCATTGGAAAATAATTGCTCACTGGTGTGAAGAAGAGCAAATGTCGATAAACTTAACAAAAAGAGTCTGTATGATGGTGACCAGAAAAAAGGCACCCTCTTACGCCATAAACAACACACCTTTACAAAGAGTCACGCTGCAGAAATATCTCGATGTCACATTAACTTCCGATCTGAGATGGGAAGCACACACAAATAACGTCACAGATGCCGATTTTCGCAAGCTGTTTAGGGGGCGAAGCTCCTAAAGATGCATCCGTTCGTCCCTCGTAGTAGTAGTAATAGTAGTCGTAGTGTGTAACCAGTCTTAGATTTTGACCTCAAAGGTGGTGCCGATGGGAGATTTCTTCAGTGCGCTGTTGAACAATAAAAAATCACAGCGGGGAATTTAACTAAAAGTCGAATTATCCTGTCTCTCATTACCCCTTAGCAGCGATTGGCTTGTACATTGAGCACTATCTGACAAGAAACAGTTGCTACGTTATACTCGCTGAGTGTAACCTCCTTGGTTCTAGAAAGGTTTAGCGAGCGTTGGGCTGCAGTGCCATGAATACCGTGAACTAGTATATACCATGAACTCGAGGTGGTTAAAGGTGGGAAGTAGACATGAAGTGCAAGCCGTAGGAAAGTGTGCGTGTGCCTCCTCTCGTTCAGTCCTTGGAATGTCCACTGGATGGTGGTGCTTCTATATGAGGAATATATGATGAAAAGATGCGAGATGGTGGTACTTGTAGTGTTGAATAGGTGAACGAACGGACACACAGGCAGATGAATGGACGGACGCAAGGATGGCTGCACGGATGGATGGACGCATGGACGGACGCAGGAGTGAATGCATGGACGAACGCAGGGACGGACGCACAGATGGACGTGCGGACGCACGAACAGACGCACGCACGGACGGGCGGATGGACGCACGGGCGCCCACACAGACGCACGCATGGACGGACGGAAGCAAGAACGAATGGATGGATGGATGCTTCGCCCCACTCTCCATCATTCACTCCGTGGATATGCTGCCATTTTTTTCTTATGGAGGCGTCTCCCACTTGCACCGACACAAACTAGGCTCTTGACCTACACAACATTCGTTCGTCCAATTTTAGAGTACGCCAACATTATTTAGTTCCCTCAATGTGCCACTCATATCGCAAAGTTAGAACGGGTACAAAGGAAGGCCCTAAGGTTTATCTACATCAAGTATAAACGTACCGACTCGCCCACTAACCTTTTAGAATCTTGCGGTCTTCCTACGCTAGCGGCAAGAGCAAAACTGGCACGAATAAAGTTTCTACACAACCTGTTTCATAACCGCAGCCGCATCAATGCATCAAAATACATCTCCCTAGCAGAACCCAGACAACTAAGACACAAACATGCGTTCACCATTATAGAATACACCTTGAACAGCGATTGCTTCAGGCATTCATTCTTTCCCCTGTCAATAAGAAAATGGAATAGTCTAGATTCCTCGATTACTAGTATAAAATCATTGTCAAAGTTCACCTCACAAATCGAGGACATGTTCTGCAAATAATTTTTCAGTTATCTTTTTCTATTTTGATGAGCCGTATTATTGTTTTTTTCTAGTGATTATTATTGTGGAATAAATGTTCGCATTCAATTGCGCGTAAACAAATTTGTTTTGCCGGTTGCAGTAACTGGTTCTAAGTTATCTAAGTGCGTATTCTTCTGGTGTATTGTTTTCAGTCTTCCTGTGTTTGTGTACAACTAGTGTTGTATTGTCTTTTTACTAGCGGTCATTTTTCGTGGAATAAATGTTCGCGTTCAATCGCACGTAAACAAATTAGTTTTGCTGGGTGCAGCAACTGGTTCAAAGTAACCTAAGTGAGTATTTTTCTGGTGTATTGTTCTTAGTGCTCTCGTGTTTGTGTACAACTAGTGTTGTATTATCTACTAGATAAGAGCTGTCTTCTATGCCGTCTTTAAGTACGTACCGATTGCTCAGTGTTTGTATACAATTAACGCCACTTTTTGAGAATGTACTTACTGAATTTTGCCTCGGGGCCATACAGGCTTTTTTGCCTCCAGCCACTCTTAGACGTTCCAACAAATATGCCGCTGTACAAACGTGAAACTGAAAACTGTACTGTGTATCCAAGAACTGATGCCCTTCTGCTTTGGTCTCGTATGAGACTGGCAGTATCGAAAATAAAATAAATAAATAAAAAACGTTAGACCTGCAGACGCCCATACCGCTCTGGAGAACAGACGCTGCAAGGCGACTACAATCACTTGCTTGCCGCCTGCGAGGAGACGCCTGAGCACATTTTATGACAATTCCAAGCATACCACTCTGAACGGCATGCTACGGAAACCAAGCTCCGTCAGTTGGATTCACGACCACTTACAGAAAAGAAGAGCTGGGACCTTGGCCAACTGTTTCCCGTACGCGCACAGCCACGAAAGCTCTCGTGTGCTTTTTAAGGACCACCGGACTTCACGAGCGCCTATGAAAGAACAGCGTGAGACCTTGCCGTGTAGTCTCGACTGACTATTTATCCATCTCTTCCTTACTCCTCTTATTTTTCCTACCTATCTCTTTTCTGTCTACTATTTCCCCTTTCCCCCATCCCAAGTATAAGGTAGCCAACCAAGCCAAGCTTAGTTAACCTTCCTGCCTTTGCTCTCAGTTTCATTTTTCTCGGACCAGAAAGGAAATATTCAAGCCACTGAGTGGTTTGAGCCATTGGAAGTCTGCTATCTCAATGAAAGGCCGGTGCAGGACGTGAAATCAAGCTTAGTGCCACGTAACCTAGTTCAACGACAATCGCGAACGTCAAAACGGGCCCAAGCGTCACCCCTGAGCACAATGAGAAACTCGACTTACCCATAGAATAGTATCGTGACTGGGTTGCTGGCAGCGTCTTAGACATTGGCCGCCCCAATGCGTCAAATATTAAGATAAAAATAACTTCAACTGGACAACCCGTGAGGTTACGCCCATGTCCGTTTTCCTTTGCGGATAGCGAGCATTCGCGAAGACTGAATGAAACAACATTGAAAATACAACAAGAAACGTTCAACCTCTTACTAACCAGGGGACGCCGCATTGTTCGTGCGAGAGCCTACTAATTGGGGTGAATCAAGCGGAAATACAGAGGACTGTATATAATCACAGAAAACTACCCGATAGCCAATATATCGAATCGAGAGGCTGCTCACTGCACGGCGTGAGAGGAAAGCATGCAGCAGCATCGCTCCACTGGACAGTTTTAAGCTGTGGAACCAGGACGAGATAGATTTGGATGGGTAAGAGAAAGACTCCGAACGGGATGGTTGGTAATGGCAGGACAGCCGAGGGCACGCGCTCTTGTTGTGCAAGACAGAAATAAAAAGATGGCGCCAGGCCACGATCACCACGCGAGGAGAGCCGGCCGGAGGCCAGAGCTTAATGTGACACCGAAGCAAACCCCGTGGAGTAAGCGCGGGGGCGCGACTGTGCGTTGGGGCCGAGAGCAGAGATAAAAGGGACGGCTGTACAACTATAGAGACGCCATGTTCTTGTCTCTCCAGAAGTTTGAGTTACTTCAGCCTAAATAAACGCCATTTCGTTAAAGTAACGGTTGTTTCTTTGCCACTCTTTTGCCTCCCGTTTCCCTAATCATCATCATTGCCCCGCCGCGTTGGTCTAGTTACTAAGGTACTCGGCTGCTGACCCGCAGGTCGCGAGATCAAATCCCAGCTGTAGCGGCTCCAATTCCGATGAAAGCGGAAACGCTGTAGGCCCCTGTGCTCAGATTTGGGTGCACGTTCAAAAAACCCAGGTGGTCGAAATTTCCAGAGCCCTCCTCTACGGCGTCTCTCATAATCATATGGTGGTTGTGGGACGTTAAACCACACATAGCAATCATTCAATCATCATCGTTTTGCATCTAACACTATAAAGTAACTCGTCACCCCTATCCTAAGTTTTTCCACTAAAACTAATGTGCTCACTTTCTAATGTTTATTTAGATAATCTCTTGGGCATATACTTGATGGGAAATACGGCTCGTCAGCAAATCAGGGCCATGTGTAGCTGTCGTCTGTTACGCACTACATTGAGAGTAGCCTAGTAGAATGGCGTGTAACTTCAACCCTACAAGAATGGATAGCTTTTTAAGACTTCTGGTTAAAACAGATAGCACAACGGCGACACAAGCGAGGAACAAGTTCACGAAATGAGCGCTAAACTCAAACTAAACAAATGCTATTCTCCTAATGCATGCCACTTTATAAAAAAAAATCAAAACACCATATTGTCACCAAACAAAGAATGACTGATCCAACGTTGAATGTCGTGGCACCAGATCATCTCGATCAGCTCCTATAACAAAGAGGTTACACGCAAAAAGGCTACGAACTCAAACGCGCCATAAAGTATAAGACAGTCAAAACGTGGTGCCCTATTTCAACAATCTTCAGTTTATAGCGCGTATGATTTCGTAGCCTTTTTGCGTGTAACCACTTTGTTAGAGAAGCTGATCAAGGTGATCTGGCGCGACGACATTCAATGTTGTATCAGTCATTCATTCTTTGATGACACTGTAGTGTTTTGATTTTTTATAAAGTGGCATACATTATGGGACTAGCCTTTGTTTAGTTATAGCACTCATCTCGCTTACTTGTTCCCCACTTGTGTCATTTTTTTTTGTGCTACCTGCTTTAAAAGATTTATCTTCTTGAATCTAGTCACTTAGCCTTAACAACCAGCTGTTGTCCTGCCTACGCGCTAAATGCCCAGCCCATGTCCACTTTCCTTCTTCTTGATGTCAGGAATCACACCCTTAACACCCGCTATTTCGCTGACGCTTTATTTTCTCTTCCTGTAGCCTAGAGTTACATATACCATTTCCCTAACCTTTGCTCGCTACGTCGTCCTAAGCTCAAATTCAACTGTTTTTATGAGCCTTTGCAATATGATAAGTTCTTGCCCAACAGGGCTAGTGGTCGTATAAGCATACCGTTGCGATAAAAAGCACGAGCAAGCTTGCTCGAACTTCAAACAGGCAACATAATTTATAAACCAGCTATGCACTGGCGCGCCTGCTTTCTTGGTGTGACATAAGGTGGAGGTGCGGGGTACAAGTACGGAACTTCGTAGCGGAGGTCCTCTGCCTGCCGCATCTATTAACAGCAACGAGAAACACCACTTTCTTCTTGTTCCTTTGTCCTCCCCTAGATGCCTTCGCGTCGTGTCAGCTTGGTGGAAAACACTTCTTTTTCGTAACTCTGGGCCGTACAAGATCCTACGCCAACTTTCACGCGTGACGTACTTGTTCTAACCAGCTGGCATGTCTGTGCTACCTCGCGGGAGCAGCGACATTTTTCACGTCGCCAGACTCAAGCCGTGTATACCGACATTAACTGATGCTCCATGATTTGCACCGGGTAGGAGCTAAACATGCTGGGAGGACGTTGTTGCGGTAAAGAGAACGAGGACGCTTGCTGGAACTAAAAGATGACGACGTCACCTATCTGCTGCTTGTGCATCAGGTATATTTACCGTAAATGCACCAACTCGTGCACCTGCTTTCTGCGTGTCCCAATATAACTAGGGTTGTTCCAAATAAAACTCAGCACGAATAAAAAGGAAAGAACTATCGCTACGCAATGCACAACTACTGCGCATATTTACCAGTATGCTGCAGTGGCTGCTGCTAAGTTTTTTGTTAATTATGTTTGTGTAGCTCATCGTTTTTACTTTTCTAACTTAACAAATATTCACGTATTCATTAAACCGTCAGTGAGGCGTCTGCAGGCATGTTCAAATGACATTTAACTCTGCTATCTTCTAGAGAGTATAGTAGATGCGTGCTAGTTTTTCTTCGGATAATAATGAAAACCCGCGAAATCTGCAAAATTTTATGTAGCTAGACTGCAGCATGCATCAGGAAGCAGCGACCTCAAACAGAATTTCCGTGACATAGCCAGTCGAGGCGGAACTACCACTTTTAAATGTGAAGCATTTTTTAGCGAACTTTGGCTACTTTGAGCGTACCTATCTATATATCTAGCCGCCTAAGACATTTGCTCTCCTGGCTGTTCCGATATGGTATCAGTACCAAACTTGGTAGGGCGAAACATCCCTGCATGAACAACATATTCGACTAGTCATAACATGAAAATCATGACATGTATGTCATCAATGTCATGATTTACATTTCAAGGTCCTGAAGCTCATGCAGTGGTTTCGTTCACATGGCATGTTGCAGAACTGGTACAGTATGGCATGATTGCCTGGCGAACACAAGCGACAGACTCTAACATGAGAATCATGACATGCGTGTTATGTAACAACATGACTGCATGTCACGCTCATGGTGCGCTCGCGGCCGTTTCGCTAGCGTCACATATACCGAATTTGGTATTACGAGACGTTATTAGAAGACGAAGATATGATACTGGTGCAAACATGATAAACATGAGATGCGTGTCATGTAACAACATGACTGCATGCTACGCTCATGATGCGCTCGCAGCCGTTTTGCTATCTCCACATATATTAAACTTGGCATCACCTGACGTGAATAGAAGACGACAGTAAACGACAGATCCAAACATGATAATCATGACACGGAAGTCAAGTACGGCATCATTTACCCGGACCTCGTAACCTTGTGCTGATTTTAAAGTGACATATCTACATTCCATATTCGTGCTTCGCATATCATCGATTCCCACTGTACGTTGAATCAGCCATTTTTTTCCCAGTGAAAGTTTAGAAAGTTACTTTTCATATTTCGTGTGCTTTCTTCTTCAGCTGTACAAAACAAAAACATGCAATTTATACGTTGCTAAAGAAAGCACTGTTAGATGACATTTAAGCATGCTTATATATGTCTGTATATGTTATATTGAGAATGACGCAGCGAGCAAAGAAAAGAAAAATGGTAGGTGTAACTTTAAGAGACAAGAGGAGAGAAGAGAACAAACAGGGAACAAACGGGGGTTAAGGATACCATAGTTGAAATCAAGAAGAAGAAATGCACACGGACCAGTCATGTAGCGCGTAGACAGAATAACCACTGGTCATTAAGGGTAACTAACTGGATTCCCAGAGAATGCAAGCGAGTTAGGGGGAGACAGAAGGTTAGGTGGGCAGATGAGATTAAGAAGTTTGCGGGTATAAATTGGCAGCAGCAAGCACAGGACCAGGTTAACTGGCGGAACATGGGAGAGGCTTTTGTCCTGCAGTGGGCGTAGTCAGGCTGATGATGATATTTGTCTGAAAGACGTTTGCATGATTAGGCTAGCATTCGTCGAGTGTGACACATAAGTATGACGTGTCAACCAGCCCTTATTCAAGAAATATTGGTGGTGGTTAATACAGTATACTAGGAAAAATATGCAATAAGTATGCCTCTATCAATGACGTTCATCTATTTTTTGAAATCGTGCTGCGTGATATTTGGAACATCGTCTATATCATACAACCATTATTTATCTAACCTTATAACCAACAATCATTGAATGAGTACACCTTTTCTTATTATTCTGCGAACGCTACAATCTTCTCATTCCTAACAATCATATTTTTTTTTCTCCAGGAGGAATGTCACATTTACTATTACGGCCGGAACAACTTCAAATCAGGCCAACTATATTGTTGATGCTGGTAAGTACGGTATTTCAGGTAATATTTATTATTTGTAACAAATAACGAGTCCCCAGAATGAGCTCTTGTGTGTAAAAAAAATATTTAGTTTTGCATGATGTGTGAACTAGACAGATAATAACGTTTTTAATATAATATGCAACATTTTCCGTGAGGAATTCATTTACGCATGTTCATTTAAATTTCGATATGCAGCCCTTTTAAACTCTTACTTTATCATGCAGTATGTGCCCGGGAATCGTTCCAGTCTAGCAATAAATATAAAGGCGTCCATGATGGCAGTAGAACGGGTGACCACTCGAATATTGATGTGGCACTGCGTGTCAGAGCTGTCTCCAGAAAAGGCAAAATAAATACAGTGTCGTGTAGCAAGAAACAGTAAAAAAATGAAAATCTACCTTACAGAACTGTGAGCTAGATTATACAATAATACCCTCTTTGTGATTCTGGCTCTTTGTGTTGGTCATTTTTTAAATTTTTCCTTCCCTTTCTTTGTATCTGTTTGTACCTATGTTTCGTTCTAAGGAATGCGTTTCTCTTCCTCGTTCTATTTGATTCCTCCTCGCTTTCACTTCACTTTCTCACCCACTTGGTATGCTATGCTATATAATGCTATGTTGCGTTCTACGGGCGTGCTTGGACAGACGAGTAGTTACGGAGCTCGCCTTCGGATCATGGGTTGGCGTATTGCCAAGAAATCTCTTCTCAGCCAAATTTTCTTTATGCATTTTTTTTTGTTCTTTCCCTGGCTCGATACTGGTTCTCTCACACACCGCAGTTTTTCGGTAGACCTGTTCTGAGGCAGAGGAAGACGGAGGGAAGAAGATAGCGCTTTCCGGTCCTTGTGGATGTTTTCGTTTCCTTTTTTTTTGGCAGTCTGCCACCAGCACGGTGCGTAAACGTCTCCGATCTTTCGTTAATCGTGTTATGTGAATGCGCCTCAGAAAAAAAGCAAACCTATTCAGGATTCATGTAATGTGAGTTGTTGCGTTAATATATCTTGTGTTTCGTGGCTCAAACATATAATGAAACTAAGCGTCACATCCTGTGATGTGCGCAACTAGGTGAATGGACTTGAAGAGACAGGCGTACTCGACACATGGTGATCTGGCATAATAAATTATCATGAAGCACAGCACCAACAAAGTGAGCCACAGCGTATTTAAGAAACACGCACAGTTGGCACAGTTGACGTGTTTAACGAAAGGCGAAGCGTGGCAAGCGCATGAGAAGGCGATGCAAAGGGGTCTCGGTTGCGCTTTAGCGGTTTCTTTTTTAGGTGAAGTTAAAATGTTCTTGAAGTTTCAGGTGTAGTATAGCTGAAAGATGTCGGCGACGGCACCGTACGAGAAAATATCGGCGCTTACGAGCATGCCGAAACGCACGATGGTATGGTGGTAGCACGGGTGCTTGCCGTTTTCCAGTAACTGTAGTTCTCTGGATTGAGGAGTTGGCGGCTAGCAGCCGTTTCCGATATTCTAATCTTATGCTTCATCAAAGGGTGTTGTCACTTCACGTTACCACACTTTACTGTTGCCTTAACTGAACACATGTTTGTCTTGGTTGGCTTAAGCACTTTAAGAGTTGTGCTGCCGAACGCGAAGGGGAAATTTGACTTCCATGAATGGCATCCTTATCAGATCTCGCTTAAAATTGCTGCACATAGTTGGAAACCAGATATTTTTGTTTGATTTTCTTGACATAGCCATTAAGAGCTACGTCTCAGACCTAATTAGGAGGGCGGAGAAAGAAATCATTTAGGACAGTGCGTAATACGATCGAATGAAAGAACAAAGAAACAAAAACAAAAGAAAGAAAGAAAGAAAGGAAAGAAGCAAGGAAGAAAGAAAAGAAAGTCACAAGTTTGCCACAAAGGCGAACCAATTAACGCGATAGCAAAAATTGGGAAGTCACGCGCAGAACGGCAAGCAGATCGAAAAGTGCCCCACGTTTTTCCCGCACAAATGACTCACGAAAAGTACTCGCAGGTAAGATGAAAGCGAATAAGCGTCAGAGTTGTTGCTTTGCTGTGTCTGAAAAGCACGTCCTTCTCGCAAACGCAGACTGTGGAACGATTGCAGTGACCTCTGTGTGCCCCGTAACAACAACAGAATCGTTCTGGTGAAAGCCCAACGCTCGCCAAGACATACGATTGTCCCCACCACGGGATAAGCGCTCACGTTAGCGTTCACCCTGCTCCATCCGCGCGGGGCAAAGCACGCGTGGGAGATGAGAGAGCGCGCTGCCGCGTCGAGACGATGTGGCGACGCGCGCTCATAGCGCCATTTTGCTGGTAATGCTGAAAATACGATGGTTCCCCTTGAGATTTCCGTCGCCAGCAATAAGTGTTAGATATAAATAGCTTGACGTTGGAACGTTGAAGGAGGCGCTCCTTCGTGGCTGAGCGATAACGCCTCACACTCACACCTCAGAGGCTCCAAGTTCAATTCCGCGGGCCCGAGTCTTTTCTGAAACAGTTTTTTTTATTACGTTCTCATATGTATAGCTACATATACCTATACGGTGAGTAATGCCGACGCCGTCGGTAAAGTCTTGCTGAGGGTGTGCATATAATTGCTATCGCAATGAAAGAAAGAACGTCAACACATGCGAAGCTTGTCTTTTCCGCATTTCCTCTTAAAGAGCATGGGCCACACAATCCGGTAGCTTAACCTACACTGGCCGAGCTTGTGCAGTTTTTTCTGGATTATTGAGATCGGTGCTGGGTATGGCTGAAGAGAACTGGCATCACATGGCGCGCAGATGACGCGCTCGAGAAGACCTGAAGGCTCCTGGAGTAACGTCTCACTAGTGGCCCGATGCTTTACTCGCGTCAGCTCGCTCGCTCGTCCGTCCGTTCATCCGCAGTTTGTTCTACGTATGTTCTGGTATAACCGAGCCAACGCTACTTGAATGCCAGGGCAAACGCACGCTTCTCGACGGGCGCCGTCGGTCCGCCTTATTTCAGAGACCAATTGCGTTGTGACGCTGATGTGATACGTAGCGCCACTTGCGTCACACGTGCTTTTTACCGTTTTCACCCGGAGATGCGGTAGACGTGTTTCCCACTCTAATATACGTGTCAGGTTTATTCAATCGTGCTCCTTCTTTGCAACTTGAAGCAATACCGCCGCCGTATCACAGAGTACTTAAGGTCAGCGCGTACAGTTGCCATTCTCTGACGATTTCCTATTGGTTTCCCGCATAGCGCCACTAACGGCGACACGGTATCTGAGAACAACGTATCTGTTATGGAGCCAGCCTGATGGCCGAAATTGTGAACACAAAAAATGCACTATGCCATCCTATAGATCTGCACACTACTGAAGAAAAAGTTACTTCATATGATTCCCGTCGTAAGGCACTACATGATGGGCCGCAAAGCACACGCGAAGGCTGGGCGACGGGAGAGAGCAGAAAAGGGCTAGATGATAAGTTGGTGAATGACTTGGTTGGGCGTGTCTCGCTGGAATAGATAAAAGGGAGGAGGTTTGAGCCGAGCTAAGCCACTGGCAATTTTTTTCTTGTCATTTCAGATAACACAACGGTCTACACAGGTTACACCCACTACACGGACTTCCAGAACTGCCTGATTACGACGATCACGTACCGAGACCATGATCGTAAGAAGCTCTCACCATTTTCTAAAGCTAATAAACGATTCTATGCTTGCCTTTAACGTAACTAAAAAAAAACGCCAGGCCTGCGTGGTAGGCGCAGCACAGTCACACCGAAAGCTAGAAGAGCGGTCTTTCAGAGCCTTTTCAAAACACTCAGTGGGCAGGTAACTACTGCAAGAACACTTGCTTGGTACCCACTAGGGCATAAATAATAAACTTTTGGGTAGCAGGCCGGCGTTCGCTTTGCCATTTTTCGTCATTCTTCTGAGAAGCATGGTATACACTAAACACTTGCAATTGATTTTGTGCCAATTGTACATGCAGAGCTGACAATGATGTGTAATTATGGCTGAAGTGGGTATGCGCCTCAGTTAATAAGGGAACAAGAACAAGCTTTCGTGATGGTTTGCAGCACTGGATGGCCCACTCGTTGCGTTGCTCGCATTGTGCGATGACTAGTTATTCTTTCGCTGTTGTAAATCTTTTATAAGTTGCATTAATATGATTGATTTCCCGACGCCAAACCTGCCTACGGCAAGTTTGTCGATAAGTCACAACCACCAGTGTAGCTCAGTGGTAGAATACTGGGCTCGCAATCAGCGGACCCGGGTTCGAGCCCTACTGTGCCATTGGTGTTAGTTCATGACTGCCTAAAGCACGTTTGACAACAGGATACAAGCACCGGCGCGACTATGTGGTAGAATATTGAGCTGGAGCCCAGCGGACCCTGGTTCAAGCCCCACTGTGCTTACAGTTTTCACTGTATTAAAAGCCGAATGTCATTAGCCACAAAACAAACAGTATAGTTACTCTTACCTAAGTAAAAGTAGGTCTTGAGTTAAATATTACTCGAGCGCCCCGCTGCGGTGGTCTAGTGGCTAAGGTACTCGGCTGCTGACCCACTGGTCGCGGGTTCAAATCCCGGCTGCGGTGGCTGCATTTCCGATGGAGGCGGAAATGTTGTAGGCCCGTGTGCTCAGATTTGGGTGCACGTTAAAGAACCCCAGGTGGTCGAAATTTCCGGAGCCCTCCACTACGGCGTCTCTCATAATCGTATGGTAGTTTTGGGACGTTAAACCCCACAAATCAAGTATTTATTACTCGAGCTGCGATCAACGTGAAAACGTTTCATACATGTCCGCAAATGGTGCGCTTAAAGTTGAGCTTGCCCCACCGTGGTGGTTTAGTGGTTAAGGTACTCGGCTGCTGGCCCGCAGGTCGCAGGATCGAATCCTGGCTGCGGTGGCTGCATTTCCAATGGAGGTGGAAATGTTGCAGGTCAGTGTGCTATGATTTCGGTGCACGTTAAAGAACCACAGGTGGTCGAAATTTCCGGAGCCCTCCACTACGGTGTCTCTCATAATCATATGGTGGTTTTGGGACGTTAAACCCCACATCACTCAATCAAAGTTGAGCTTGATATATTTTTGTTTGGCGCTGAGAGGCACGTGAGAACCACTTGTGCAAGTAATTCAGGGGGCCAGGGGGGTGCAAAGGTAAATGATAATTATCGCTGTCAGCAGCAGATTCAACTAAAATTTAGCAGTTAACTTTCCATTGGCTGTGGTAACTTAGTATATTTATATTGAAAGAAAATGTAGGCAGTGGTGTTTGAACGAAGTTTCAGTTGGAAGGTTTTTTTTTCAAGCAAGCCTGTGCTCCGAAATATCCGGCTCCAAAGTTTAACTGTCTTTCGCATGCTTACGCATGTAGGAGGGGGAGGTCAGCGCGAAGCTCCTTCCTGAAGTGACGCATCCGTTGCGTGTGTTGTCAAGTCAAGTGTGTGAATAGGGCGGAAGCGTAGGCATACATGATAGCAATTACATTTGCCCTATCATCCGGTTAAATTAAAAATCGAAGAAGCCTTGCAAGCAGTGTCGTAGCACACAACTGCATTGCCTCTAACGATAGTAACAGATACGGTGCCGAGAGAATAGTGCGGGCAGAGAATATGGATAACAGTGTGCGTGCGTAATAATGACTTTAGGAAGCGTGCATGGTCGTTGCCGGGGATACGCGAATAGCGTGATTTCTGATGTGTGCGTACTGTAACTTTTATTGAAATCAAAAGCAACAAAACTCTGCCAATATTAACTGAAACAGTTTTATCTTCGCTAACGCACATTTCGTGCTGCTATATAAGCTTATTTCAGTCATGTACAAATCTCATCAAAACGCTTCACCTCTAAAGACGTCAATGACCCAGAAAGTGTTCAAAATGTCTGCCGTCAGCAGTAACGCAAAGAATGAACTGCTCTGGCATCGACTCGATGACTCGGCGCATTACTTCTGCAGGAATACTCGCACATTCACATGTTATTCCGTCCTTTAGGTCGTTAACATCGCTGTTCACTGCTATTTAAACTCAATCTTTAACGTAGCCCCAAATAAGGAAATCGAGTGGAGAAAAACCAGTAGATGTTGGTGGCCAACAAATCACCCCTGGGCGCCCAATCTACTGATGTGGTAAACGTCTGTCCGACCAGCCCTTTGCCCTGGTCTAAAATTGTGGTGGTGCTCCATCATGCTGAAACCACACTTGGCGCAGGTCATTCAGAGAAAGACTGCAGACAAGGTCATCAATGACAACACTTAATATTTCTTCTGTGGTCATATTTCTGTTCAAGTTGTTTAAAAAATTGTCAGATCTTACGTACATCGTGACTCGATGATATGCGAAGCATGAAGGAAGAAGGTTGATATGTCATTTTAAAATCAGCACAACGCTACGAGGCGCATGGACGTAATACACAGTAAACCCAGGATGAAATGTTGCTGCTGCAAGCATGTTGTTTAAAGTCGTGTACCGACGGCACCAGAAACATTTGCGATACCAGCACCAGCAGCGAGAGGCATGTACATTTTAACGTACATGACTTCCACGACATACTTATCATGTTTACGCCTTGAATTTGTGTTTGTTATTTATTCACGTCACGCAATACCAAACTTGCTATATGTGAAGCTGATGAAACGGCAGTGAGCGCGGTATGAGCGTAGCCTGTGGTGATCTTTTACATGGCATGCATATTATGATTATTATGTTTGGACGTGTCATGTATGCCTTCGACATCCGTTTGCATCCCGTTATAACAAATTTGGTATACGTGAAACTAGCTAAACGGCCACGGGCGCATCATGAGCGTGGCATGCAGTCATGTTATTACATAACACGCATGTCATGAGCTAAACGGCCATAAGCGCATCATGAGCGTGGCATTCAGTCATGTTCTTACATGACACTTGTCTTGATTATCATGTTTGGACGTGTCTTTTATACCTTCGTCGTCCGTTCACGTCCCGAGATACCTAATCTGGTATAAGTGAAGCTAGCGAAATGACCGCGAGCGCACTATAAGCGTGGCGTGTAGTTTTGACTTATATGGCATGCATGTCAGATTCCCGCATCAGGGCCTGTCACTTGTGTTCACCATGCCGTCATGTCTCACCATACCAGTTTTGCAATGTGTCATGTGAACAAAACCACAGCAAGAGAAGCAAGACCATGACATGTAAATTATTGACATTCATGATATACGTGTCATCGTTTTCATGTTATGACTAGTCAAATATGTTTTTCATAGAGTCATGTTATGCCATACTAAGTTTGGTTCCAATACCATTATTGAAACGGCCAGGAGAGCTAAACGTCGTAGGCAAATATATAGATAGATAGATAGATAGATAGATAGATAGATAGATAGATAGATAGATAGATAGATAGATAGATAGATAGATAGATAGATAGATAGATAGATAGATAGATAGATAGATAGATAGATAGATAGATAGATAGATATTGCCAAAGTCGCCGAAGTTCACTGAGGATTGCTTCTCATTTAAAGCAGAGGTTGAATGATTCTGTCTCTGACTATGCCGCACCGAGCATTCACACTCTAGCGAAAGTGATGCTTGTGCTGCCTCAATCAATGTCGACTTTCTTGTGCCCAATAATGGGGTTTGTGAAGAATAACACTTTCATTTCGGCAAAGCCGAGCTTCATCAGTCCAAACTATTCTGTAAAAAATCATTTTCTTGATCAATTTTAATGAGGCCCCAATAGCAGAAGTTTCCTCGCCTTTAAAGTCCGTCTCGTTTAGGTCCTGCTGAAGCTAAACGTGATGTAGGTAGAACTTGTGCTTTCTTAGAACATTTGTGGATGTTCCGACGCTGTAACCGCACTGATCGGCAATCTGTCAGATGCTGAGTGCTGGCATCGAGGTTACGCACGCGACAACGCCGCTTTCGAAGTCTTCATCAACGATTGCCTTCTTGGTCCGTCTTGGAAGATGGACAGAGCCTGTTGTACGAAAATGTCGAAATAGGTTTATGACAGTGGGTTTTTTTGGAAGGAAACAGTGTGGGTGGCGAGACGCGTAAAGCTCCATTGGTAACGAAGCATTGCCATTCATTTCAGTCATTGCAAGCACTACGCCCACATTTTCTTTGGTAGAATATCTCACGCCAGAAGCAGCCATTATAGCTCGAAAGTACTCTCCATAGATTTCCTTGTTAGACCTTTAATACAAAGACGCTGTGCTACCGGAGGCACCCTAGTACAGGATGGTCAAGCGAAATCGTTCACAAGAAGAGATCTCCGCGCTCTCTAAAGTCACAAAAAACGTCGCAAAAATTGTCACCTGTTATCGCGTTATTCAAGATTATGCGTAAGGCTCATGGCGCGCCATGTTGTCACAATTTATTTTCACCTGCCAAGAGGGCAAGGGTAATTGTTATAATCTATGCCTTCACTTTCACCCCCTTCGCACACTAAACACCACACGCAACAGATGCGTCACTTAGGGGAGGAGCTTTGCGCAGACCCTCACCTTCTTGCAGGCGTAATCATGCGAAAGACAAATAAACTTTGGAGCCGGATATCTCGGAGCACAGGCGTGCTAGAAAAAATCGTCTAACTAAAACTGTGTACGAACACCACTGCCTAAATTTTTATGTAAAACACCCCAAGTTACCGCAGCCAGTAAAAAGTTAATTTTCAGATTTTAGCTAACTGGCCTGCTGACAGCGATAATTATTATCTACTTTTCCGTCCCCCTGGCCGTTTAACTTATTTGCAAAAGTGGTTCTCACGTGTTTTCTAGTGGTAACTTAAAAAATCTCAAAGCCTAACTTTGAACACCCAATATAATAGTTAAAATATGTAACAGTTTTTGATGAATCAACAATAGAGTAAAAGAGTTTAATTTCTTTGTATGACAAATGGTGTACAAGTACGAAACTGTACACCATCGAACGAAATTTTTCTTTTTGCTTATGATAAAAAATAGACGTGAGAGACTGTTTCCAACGAACACTTCGTTACTAACGCATTCGTGTTGTTCATAGACAAATTACTAACGTGGACATATTTAAATATAGATATTTAGTTTTGCTTGTTATGTGGGGTTTAACGTCCCAAAATCACCATATGATTATGAGAGACGCCGTAGTGGAGGGGCTTCGGAAATTTTGACCACCTTGGGTTCTGTAAAGTGCACCTAAATCTGAGCGCACAGGCCTACTGCACTTCCGCTTCCTTCGGATATGCAGCCGCCGCATTCGGTTTTGCTTTATCTTCGTGTTGAAGCTTCAAAATCTATTGAAGCGCCATTGCCTAACGAATGTTCGAGAAACGTCACGCAGAGTTCTGAGGCTTCGACTTTCTTGCTCCTAATGTCGTTTCGTAATACCGTCTGATGGGACAGCGCACTCTAGAACTCGGTACGTTTAGAAACTTCTGATTGACATCAACCCATATTTTCACACTTGAGGATGTGGTCATAACACAATTCAATTAGGTGCTGGCAATACGTGTGTTGAAGTTTGAGACAAATCTTATAAAATTGTTTCGTTTAAAGCGCCATAATTTCCTTAAAGCACAGCTTGTAGTACAGTTTTGTTAGCGTTTTTGTATTGTTTGCTGTATAGCTAATTATGATGTTTACCTTTGAAAGAATTCATTTTGTTATGCTCCGCGTATGGTTGCACGCTGGTTAGATGTAATGTTTCTCTATAAATTATGCAGTAGTCTAGTGTAAATGAAAATAAATGCATGTTAACTACTTTGTTTTGTTAAAATATATTTTTACGCTGCAGTTACCAAGTTTAGGCGATAATTATTATCTTACGCTGAAATTTCTTATTCCAGACTGCCTGCTGTGGGTGCAGAGGTCTGTGGCAAATGATATTCCCCAGAACTGCCTGCAAAACTAGGAGGCAAACTGCGACGTCAGAGTTCCCATCTTCGACATGGATCTATGTAACAACGATGAAGGGCATCAAAGTTAAACTAGAATGACGCACGGAGTTCAAGCTGAGAACATTGTTTGTGCTACGCGCGACAAGGCCATTGAATCAAGACACTTCATTACTCCCTGTGTTGACCTGCCTTAAGATCCATAAGACTACTGAATGATTAAAGAAATGACTTTAAGTAAACTACAAAAGGCCAGATTTATTTGCCTATTCTCTTAGCCTTATGAGCCGTTCCTGCCGCTGTCTTGACATTATAGCCCGAACGCGGCCCAGGTGAAGATACGTACGGTTTTATGAACAGCTCGGAAAAACCGATTTTCAGGTGCTTCCAGTGGACGTTTTGTTTCTTTTTTGACTACGAAGAAGTTTCTTGTGCCCTGCAGACGCTTTGTGCATTTATATTTACGTATCTGTCTAGCCGCTTACATCTGGGCTCTTAATCAACTATTTTCTTTCGGGTAAACCGAAATTATAGAGGGAAGGTAAGATGTTTTGACGAACGTGTTTGGCTGGTCAAGACGTGAAAATCTCATAACATGAAAATCCGGTCCCGTAGTGCTTTTTTCACAAAATATGAGAGGCGCATAAGCCTACGGTACGGGCTTTGATATGCCGGTGTGTGCCGCAGGTGCTTGACAGCTTATATCTACCGTGAACGCCACACGACGGCATTATATTTAGAAGTGTAAACGTTAGGGCTCGCTTTTCATTCTCAGACATAGTAATATAGGAAGGAAGCAACAAAGCGCAGAAGGCAGGGAGGTTCACCAGAAAGACATATTGTTCGCTACCCTGCACTGGAGAATATGGAAAGGGCAAGAAAGATGAAAAAACAGACAACAGAAGCAAAAGAAGAGAGGAAAAGACACACAGTAAAGTCACTGCAGCGTGTACAACGCCACCGCAAATCATAGGCATTCACACGAACACATCGTCCTCAAGAAACATAAAAAGGCTTTCACTGCCTTGGTGGCTGTAATAGCACATGCACAGAAAGGGGACCATCATCCAGTCGCTGAAATGCGTTGGCAAGTATTTGTCTCTCAGAGGCATATCAAGGACATGGCACAGCAGGTGTCCGATTTTTTCATCGGTGCCGCAAATATCGCATGCTGCACTGTCAGTCCTTCTCATTAAATTGGTATAGGCTTTCATGAAAGCAACTCCTAGCCAAAGGCAATAAAAAAAGTGAAGCTTAATGTCGATGTAGGCCGGGTGGATGCCGTAGTTGTTGTGATGGGTCAAGTTCATGTAGTCTGGTATGTCGTATACTTGGTGTTTTCCGCTCAGTCAGTGTGAGACTGTGGGCCAGTTGACGAATCTGCCTCGCAGCATCCGCTGTCGAAAGTGAAATTGGAACGCTGTTTGCTTCCTGATGTTACAGACGAGCAGTACGATATGCGGAATCATTTCCGCTGATACTACAATGTCGAAATAACCACAGAAGGCAATGTGGCGGCCTTTTTGTATTAAGAGAACGTGAGGTTTCACGGTTTGATAGGTGTAATGGTCATGGCATCCACGTCGGAGAACTGACCGCAGGCACTGTAACGCCGCTTTTGAGTCTGACAACACGGCTCATTTACTTGGTATTCCTTAAAAATTGATGAGTTTGTGTGCACTACGCAGAGCATCGAGTTAAGCTGCCGTGGACGTCGTCAAATGTGAAGACTTCAAACGCAGAGTTACCCTTTCTGATGGTATAACCCCTGTTACACTTGAACTGGATGACGTAGTCGAGCCATCCGTGTATATGCGCATGTGGTTATTGTAGTTATGGTCATATTCAGTTGATTTAGGGCATGAGTCGGCAGGTATAATTTTCTCCGCATTCCTGGTACGCGGAGAACGGGAAACGCCACACGGGAAGGAAAACTAAAGCAAAAAAGAAAAGCCAAAAAGCTCGAACCTGAATAAAATCAAGGCATTCAGCGTTGCCGTCTTCTACTCTACACGCTATGGCTTGAAACTTCTGAAAAATGCCCAGAATAGGTGCCACACAGGGTGATGTGCCGGAATAACAGACGTAGCATAGAATGTCGAAAGCCTAGATTCGCACTAGCCATCGCAGCGTAGAAAAAGCTAAAGAGTTGCTTGGACTGGTGCACCCACTAAAAAAGTCTCAGCCCTTAATCGCGCCACCCTAATGATCGTCAGCATGTACAAAACACTCCGCTGCGTAACTGCATGCTCAATCTCGCAGACGTGATACTTCACATCTTTTATAATGAATGATTATTTGAGGCGTATTGGCTACTTGGTGACTTATTTTCCATTAGCTGCTCAAAGAAAGCTTACAAAAGATTCTAAGAAGGCCACCCATTCAACATATGCAGCGACTCTACTGTGTGTTAAGCGTAGGCTCTTAGGTTTCATTTATTCGAGTGAACATTTTATATGCGAGTCGTCACGTAGCGCTGAGGCAGCAAAAACTGAAGTTTTTTCTTGACTGTGTCGATGGGTCTCAGTAGCGCGAGCTGCCAACAATAAATAACAGGCAGAGTAAAAATAGTTATTTGAAAAAGGCTGGCCAACGTGGACTAGCTAGGATGTAAATCAGGGGTCTCAAACACGCGGCACGCTGGCCTCACCATTGCCGCCCGTGGCGCACACATGACAATATTCATACCATAATTTTTTATTACTTTGACGCTATCGTGTCACTACTGTGCGGTTAACGCATAATTCTATCACTTAAAGTGACTAATTAGTGTTCGCGTGCACTCACCGCCCCGAGAGAGTGCTGGCAACTCTCTTCGCGAGGGAGTTGCCAGCCCTCTCTCGCGAAGAGAGTTGGTTGTCCCATGTTTGGTTGTCCATGTTTGTCCCATGTTTCACTCCCTTTTCGGGAGTGCTGGGAGCTCTCTCGCTAAGAAGAGAATTTCTTCGGCGCAAACGATACGGAAAAAAAGAAAAAAAAGGAAGTGAAGAAAGAAACAGATTCACACCAAACTAACAAATGCTTTATTCATCTCAGTGCATCGCATATAGTATATGCCAAAAACCACATTCTTTGCATGCGCACGCACAGCTTCGTATTGTACACGTACTAACAAATAAAATTCCACAATACCTTGCACTACCACGCTTGAACGCGCACGGGTTGTGTTATATTCCACTGTATTCCACTCCTCACCAAGATGTGGACGCAAAAATTTATATTCCAAGTCATGCAAAGAAACGGAGGTATACAATCAGCTCCGCTTTTTTTAATGTGATGAACTTTCAAAACAAGCCTTGCATCTTCGGGAGACCTTTTTCGGCGTGCACATGAGGGCGAAGGCATGGCCAATATGGGTGACGTCACGAACTTTTTTTTTTGCTGTGAGCCGCGTTATATTTTTGTTTCCCTTCTTTATTGTTTCTTCCTCGCGCATGCACGCGTCGCGTTTGTGCGCACCGGGCCTAGGCTTGTTCGGCGGATGCACCGTGGACTATGCTAACTAAAACAATTCCGTTGGCTAACATGACGTAAAGTTGCTACACTGGAACGGAAAGAGAAGGTGCGAAGTATGCTGTGGTGCCGTGCGCGACTTCGTGGTGCCTTGGAGGTCGCGACCTCTGTTGCATTTATTGATTGCTCGTTGTAGGAAAAGGGCAATGATTTCATGAAAACAAATTCTGACGACGTATTTTTTTTATAAATAGCCATACTTGTTAAAAGCATATATGCACCTGGGCAGTTCAAGAGGATGGCCATGAATGTCGCTGTACATGTATGACTGCATGCGCCTTCGGAATACTCAGGCCAGCGCGACCACCAGTCATGAATAAAAGATTGCTGCCCAACAGGTCGTGTAGCCAATTGCAACAGCAGCTGCAGACAATTTTGCCCATGGTTATCGCATATAAATATACGCAGATGGTAACGATTTTGTGTGCCCTCATGAAGCTTCCGACAGTACTGGTATGACAATAATTAAAATAAAAACTAAATCAAATCTTGTCCCTATTTTAATGACAGAATCTGGTCTGGTTAACATTGTTTAATAGCTGGAGCCGACTGTCACCCTTTTAAACAAGCGCTATGCAGAAGTTCTGGCATACATTTATTTTAGAATTAAAGGTACTTGCCTTTCTGTTTGGTTCATAAAAATGCTCAGAGAAGCTCCGCCCCACCATGTTCATCATTCACAATTGGTGCTGTTCCAAGAACAATTGAATAAGGCACTTGTACTTGTTTTCGTTGCTTTGACAATTTCTTATTGAGTGTCTGTTGCTACTGTGAGTGGAATTTTTGCATTCATAATAACGTGATCTACCGTTACCTTCTTGTTTCTACAACTTAGGGACTCTAAGGTAATGTATACTATCGCCAACATTGGTAAAAATGAAGCTGTTTAATTTTTAATTCATTCTATTTTTTAATAAAAATTTTGAAGGTATCTTAGGGGAAAAGTCATCATAATGCAGCCCATTGCAAATTGTTCACTTCATAAACAAGAAACTAAATCACACAACACATGGCACTTTATTCAGGCACAAATACAAATTCACAACAAAAATTTGCACACAGAATTTGATTTCTAGAACAAAATACAAGACAAATAATTTAAAAAGAAATTGTACAAATGATAGAAGGTCACAATGGAGGTTAAATACATTCAACAATGTAGATCAAACAGTGTAAGCTGAGAAGAGGCTACTTTTTGATCAAGGCTTCGGTAATTACAATAATTTCATTTTCATCCGACAAAGAGTGTGTATAATATTCCAGCCGACTTAGACAATGGTGAACAGTCTACGCAGTTCAACACCACATCTGAGCGTCACGCTTATCCCAAATACAAAGCATTTGAACATAAGAGCACCACTATCTTACTGGGCTGAAATAGTAGTACTAGTAATAACAATACATCACACATTCACATGACAGAAGTGAAATACATCTTCACTGAAGCACAACATAACTACATGGATATTTCAATGTCTGTTAGAAGAATGCATGCTGCAGCGATTGATAGGCCAAGGTAAATTATTAACAAAAGCTCCTCCTTTCTTATAGAAGAATGGATGCCAATCATATTCTCAAGCAGGATAGACACCTAGGTTGTACCAGTGAGATAAGTTAGAACAGTTGGATAGGCAAAGGTGCACGCAGTCACATCACTTGTTTCACAAACCACAAGTAGTTAAAAATACACAGATGGAAATGACTAAAACTAACTTGAATAGTGTGGCTAAAAATGTAGCACGGAAGAAAAAATGAAACAATAACAAAAACAAAAATATCTAACAGTTCCATGAAAACACTGCTCAGGGAAATCAGCTGCAGCAATTAAAAATTATACAAGGCAATAATGTACATACTACTGCAGTCATGACCTCATTCTACTTGGCTATTAATTCCAAACAAATGGAGACATTATTTTTCGCCTTACGGAGCTTTGTTGTATGTTTTTCGCAGCATCTCAGCTTTGCTACCGACGTGCCCCTTGGATCTCCAAGGGGCGCGTCATTTGCTTGCTGGAGTGGATCTTTTCAGTTCTGACACGTTATCAGGTTCTTTATGATGGCTATGTCTGCGCTTTGTTTCTGAACAACCTTTTGTTGGTGAGCCTCTCAAATTTAGGCCTTCACTTGCTCGAGTGCCCAACTGCAGCTGTGCAGAGCATTCTTGCAGCTTTTCGAGTACATTCTCTAAACTTTTGCTGTCTGTGCAGTAGTAAGCCAGATTTTTTGCTTTATCAAATTCCCTCAGTACTTTGGATTTGATTGTGCCCACACTGGAAGATGACCTTTCCAAATCTGGCACACTTTCAAAAGTCTCACTGGTGATTGCAGTTTCTATGTAATTATTGCTGGCATTACCAGTGTCATGCTCCTCGGAACCATGGCTTTCTGCCATGACGTGATCATCGAGAGCCATTAAAGGTCCATTTCGATACCCTTAGGGAAGCTTGTCGAAACCCCAGTTCTTATCACTCAAAAAGATGGCACAAAAATGCTTGCATGGAGGCTTCTGCTTTCTAAAATCATGACAGGTGCAGCTTGGTTCGGTAAAATCTACACAATGCGAAACTTCCTCAGAGCTAGAACTTTTCACAATGAAAGTGCCTTGGCAGGGTCCTGGCGTCACAGACTTCTGGTCGATGTCACCAGCTGCAGCAAGCCTGCTCATGATGTGAAGCACCACACTACGTGGTCGGTTATGCAAGTTCTCTGGCACTGCATTATGATAATGCCTCTAATCAGATAAAACTTTCAAATTTTCTCTATGGAAGTGTTGTTCCCTGTCTGATTGAAATGTCCTGAGGGTCTGGATGAGGCCAGTCAAGCTGCGTCGGCCACTTTCAGACTTGAGATAGTGCTCCTTGAGCATTTTGTTTTGGGCCTCAGTGACGTTGTTGGTTGTAACGCATAGCCCAGGCCTGAAGCAGGTTGCCCACATTGCACTCACAGGGAGCCAGTTGCCTTCCACGTAGCTTTGAAAGGCAGGGCTGGTAGCCCACAGGTCGCTGCCCTTCATTTGTGTGACCGCTGCGGCGAATTCTTCGGCAGTGTGTGCTCTGGCCAACTGACGCAAATACAACAATGCCTGATCTCGGTCAGTGCCATTTTCTTTTTTCCGCAGCCACCGGTCCCAGGCTTGC
Source organism: Rhipicephalus microplus (assembly GCF_043290135.1). NCBI lineage: Eukaryota > Metazoa > Arthropoda > Arachnida > Ixodida > Ixodidae > Rhipicephalus > Rhipicephalus microplus. Next base: position 43,276,801 of record NC_134705.1, on the reverse strand, counting down.
TCTATGTGAAAATCACACAGTGCAACCTTGCCTCTTGGAAAAGTTGAATATATGGCATTCATTTCCGTTTGGGAATAATCGATCATCCAATATTCTGGATTGAAACTAGGGCACCATGATCTGAAAATCTTAAGTGCTGCCGAAATGCACTGACGTTTCGAAAACGCCTACAATCACGTAGCCTGTTGGTGTTTTTACCAAGAGAAAAAACGGGGGAAGTGAATGTTCAGTTGTTTTGTTCGTTGCATCCAGGCACACGACATCACCCGAGTACTTCTCCATGGCCATCTTCATGAATGCAGTCTGCATACAAAACATCAATGTTTGTTCGCATTTATTTGCCATGACCTCAAGTATGTTGTTCTCGTCATTTATCTCTGGTGCAAGTGTTTCGTCCTGTCTCTGGTTTTTGTAGGGCTGAAAAAATAATTTTCCCGCGGGGTCCTTTTCTTGTAGCTCCTCAACCAGCCTACCTGCATTGACCTGGTCCACAAAACTGTATCTGTCCTTGTGGATACATGACTGTATGTGTGACCGTATGTCTTCTCTAGTTGGATAAAAAGCTCTGCATGAAGGTGGGGAGTTAGGCTTGCCAGCAAACAGGACATGTTCGACGTAAAACTGCAGGCATTTCTGTACTTGACTGACTGAGGTGGTGCCCTGCTGAACAAACATTTTGATCTTCGCTGATACCTCGGGGTTCATAGGCTGCCCGTAGGCCAGTGCCATTCCAAACGTGTGAGCAGTGTGGCCATTCATAGACGAAAAACTCACGTACACCCGCACCTGACGTGTGACTAATCCTTCGCCTGAACTTAGCGCCCTCTCCAAACGTGCCAGGGTAGCTTTCGAGGCCACTTTCCTCTTGTAGGCAGAACACGCTGGAGGAAGCTCATTCTGCAATGTAAATCAAGAAAACCTTTAAATCTACGCGCATAATGGCATGTTATTGATGAGACATATATACACAGATATGCCTGAGCACTTGCAAAAGTGGGTAAAATAGATTTTAAGAATATGCAAACTTACAAGCACATTTCAGACTTCCACAATAAGCCATTGATTGTAGCGTATTAAGAGCCCTACCCTGGTAAGAGAAGATGGTGTAAAACCTGATTTTACAAAGTACTGTAATATACAGAGTGGCACAACCACCCCCCAAAGATCACCCAACCCTTCATTTCAATCATTCAATACTGCAGTCTTACAAAGCCCTAGCAGGTGCTCAAATATTTGATCAAAAGTATGTCCCCATATGTTGCCACCCCCTAAAAATACTGATGACTGAAAATTGACAACCAGGATACCATCAATTTCTTCTAGAAGGGTAAGATGGCACTGGATGGGATAAGATGGACAAGGAACAGGGAAGAGAGGCGTATAACTATGGCCCTGACGAGACCATGCGGTATTCTACAATGGTATCGAACTACAATGTCTGGTATTTATCGCAACAGATACAGCAGAAATACAACCTAGCAGTGACCACATTGATTAAATGATGTAAATTTTGAAAGCAGCTCTGACTTCTCATTTCATGGGTTTAATTATGTCATTTCATGATGGCAAATGACGACAGTCCTAATATCCAAACTTCATCTTATGTGCAATTTGCTTATGTGGTTCCATGACTGAATAAGCGTGCTCTCGTTCGTGATACCAAAGTGGAAATAAGGTTTCATTGTGTTCAGTCTGGTTAATTATTGTTTAATCTGTAGACAATTGTTGCTCTGTACGCGAACAAACTAGTGATGCTTCAATTTAACTTGACGCTGTCAAGCCACATATAATTACTTTTTAGCACGATTACCTTGTAGTCTGGAAACATTTCAATTGTTTTGATGTGCATTCTTGCAGTACATTCTTTTTTTTTTGTGCCTGGGACCTTTCTCTTTTTTTAGCGAAGGTCTTACAATCCCAGTCACCAGCAGTACTGTCCTGCGCCTTGAAAAAGATGCAAACGAGCAGGTTATAGCCACGCTGAGTTGTAGATGCAAAACTATTTTTTTTTGCTTTTCACCTTGGTATTAACCTCGTGTTCCAGTGTAAACAAGGGAAAGTGAAAGGGAACAAATGGAGCAAGAAAAACATACACAGCTGCACATACCACAGGTTTCTCGCAGTGAACATTGTGACGCTCTCGGCCGAACACACAACCTTTGGTGCGCTTGCTGAGGATCCTGAATGGGCACTCGAGCTCGATCGGAAGTATGCAGCCTTTCTGCTTGGCGCTGAACAGAAGTCGTCCAGCTAAAATAACGGAACAGTTCAGAGTTAGCGCTGTGGGGCCGGAGCTCTGAGATATAATATAGTTGCTTCATGTGAACGATCAGATGGCAATTAATTGGGAAACTGAACATACTCACTTTTCTCAACATCAAAGGTAGTCGACAACTCAGTCTGAAACGATACATTTGTGCACGCAAGGTCTCGCTCAAACTCCTTCAGCGCATCCTCGCTGTCGAGGTATCCAGTCCAGCACCGATCCGCTTTCCTTGCTTCTTTTAGGTATCGCCGCACAAGTTGTTCTTCCTCGCCAAGTTGTTCGGCAGAAGCCGCGAACGGCTCCTCAGCCATAGCTAGCGCTCGCTTGCAACCGAATGAACACAAGCCCGCAAGCGCTGCTCTTCAGGACACAAAACACAACAAAAAGGGAAGCAAAAATATAACGTAACTGGCAGCAAAAAAAAAAAACAAACAAACACACACACGCGCGAGAGCAATAAAAATAAACAAAAAGAAAACAAAAATATACAACTCGCAGAAGAAAAAGTTCGTGACGTCACACGTATTGGCCACGCCTTCGCCCTCATGTGCACGCCGAAAAACGTCTCCCTGCAACTTCATTTCTTCTTCTGCCTGGAATCAGCGTATCATAAAACCGCGATGAACAGCCAATGCAGGAGTTCAAACGAGCCACAAGGTGTGCCCCTTTGTCTATTTTATTACCTATTTTTGCGCATGTTCCCTAAGATGCTCGATTATGCATTGGCCCGTTTGCTTGTTGTAGAACCTGCCACATAAAAGAGCTGTTACATTTTAGGTCAGCCCACTCTAAAGTGGTTAAAACAGAAATAGCTTGATTGATATGTGGGGTTTGACGTCCCAAAACCACCATATAATTATGAGAGACGCCGTAGTGGAGGGCTCCGGAAATTTCGACCACCTGGGGTTCTTTAACGTGCGCCCAAATCTGAGCACACGGGCCTCGAAGATTTTCGCCTCAATCGAAAATGCGGCCGCCACAGCCGAGATTTGATCCCGCGACCTGCGCGACAGCAGCGGAGTACCTTAGCCACTAGACCACCGCGGCGGGGAAAAGAGGAATAGTTTCAACTTGTATTATTTTGGCTCTCAAAATGTTAAACAGTGCTTACCAGCGCAAACGACAGGGCAGGAGGGGACAGGAGAAGAGACAGAGCGCCGAACTGCCAACAATTCATTTCTTTTCAAGGTCTTCGCTTTTATACCATTACCAGTCGCAACAGGCAAGCGCCAAACACAATGACGATGCATAAGTACATCACACCGACAAAGCAAAAGAACAACATTTCCTTATCGGTGAACGCGACAGAAGGGGTGCTAACACAAGCATCTTTCAATGAGGAAATCTTTTAAGCCTCTGTGATGTCGCGCGTAGTGCGATCTCTGCATCTTGCAACAATACTATACACTCTGAAAATATTGGCCGGCAGCCACACGTGCTGCAGTGAACGGATAGCCATCCTTGTTTATAGTGATCCACATCGTACATGTGTTCCCTCAGTCTCTCATTTATACAACGACCTGTTTGACCGACGTAATACCTTCCACACGATAACAGCAGCTGATACACCACATTGCAGATGCACTCTCTAAATTTATTTGCATGTTTTGTAGTGTTACTGAGGGCGGGTCTGGATGGAGGAAGGGACAGCTTGCACAGGCCACTCAAGTTTTTAGGGGTCATGAAGACCATCTTCACATTAACACGCTGTGCCACTTTCTTAAGATTGTGCACTGTCTTGTGCATGTACGGAACCACGAAGAAAGCCTGTCTAGCTGTGACAGGTACATTATCGTTCCCTTTGGCCTGAATCTCGCGCAGCAAGCCTTCGCCAACGGAAACTTGCACGTGGTCGGGGAACCAGCCGACGTCAGCCTTGAAGATTGCTCAACAAAGCTTTCTGTAATCGTGTGCGCACAGAATTTTTGCAAGGCATTCATGAAGCAAGATTTTGCGATACCTCGCTTGACTAATTTAGAATGCTAGGATTGAAAAGGCAAAACAGGCTTATTTTGACGCGGTTGATACAGCCAGCAAGTGCGTCTATTATTCAGGAATAGCTTAAAGTCAAGGAAGCTGATTTCACAATTCTAGGATAGTTCATGAGTAAGCTCAAAATGTTTGAAACCAATTCGCATCAGGTCTACAACGGCAAGAGCGTCATTCTTATACAATGTAACATCAGTGTCCATAAAAATTTAAAAAATCATCTACGTATCTGAAAACGTGCGTCATATTAGTGTTAGTGAAAACTTCCGAAATGGATATGTCTCAGTTGCCTAAAAACAGGTCACTGACAATGGGAGCGATGCAAGAACCAATACAGATACCGGATTTTTGAAGGTGAGGTTTTTCATCCTATAGGATGTACGTCGAATGAAGGTAAAACCTTAGAAGCTCTAAAAACCCACTGACGCTGACGCCAGACCAGGGCTGGAATTTTGAGGCGCCAAACTCATCTATATATTCTTCAATGCATTGTAACAATGAGTCATGCGGAATAGAATAGTACAGGTCCTTGACGTCTACAGAGAAGGCGAATAAAGTCTTATTTCAACGCGACGAAATGAACTCCTGGACTTCACATGAACTTTTTCACCAGAAATGGATCGTTCACGTCTAGGCATTTCAAAGTTTTCTGCAGGTAGAGCGCAACACATTTTTGCCAGGTAATTATTTCAGATACAATTAGCCTAAAAGGCATGACGACCTTGTGCGTTTTCGCGCTCAAGAAGGCTTCAAGGAAATCTTCTTTGGCATCTGACATGTTCTTAAGGACACATACAAGGTTTAACTTGTGAAGCAGGCTTTTAGCTTTACTCTTGGCCTTTTTTGCCGACACTTGAGCATGACAGTTCAAAAGGGCCGAAACCGTGCGACAAGCTTTTTCCCGGTACTTTTTAAAGGACATTACGGCAAAGCCGCCCTCCTTGTCAGCAGGTAACACACATAATGGTTGCTCCTTCATAAAGTCTACTACGCGTTTTACGGAAAAAGTGGAAACGCTCGCCTTACGCCGACTTGAGGACATCTACGCCGCCCGCTATGAGGTGGTCTTGCTCTTCTGGTAGAGCACGCCGAGAGATTCGTCGTACGGTAGCCAAAAGGTCGTGCGGGGAATGCTTAGGCTTCACTGCGAACTTCGGTCCCAACGAAAGCACTCTTGAGACATGCTGAGGCAAGTCCATGTCTTCCTGATTGTAGATAGACCATTTCCGTGGTTGCTATCGTGTGGGCGTTGGGTTGTGGAGCCGAAGCAGCTCAGTCTTCCAGAGGAACCCGGTGGACATATAAATATGCCGCCGAAGTTCTCACTGAATATTCACAGCGTTAACAGGTGTGCTGGAAATCTGTACGTGACCACATAAGTACTCATTGTAGAGCCGTACTTGTCGTTGCAACTCCGCCTTCGAGATCTTGCAGATTCAGTTTCAGTTTCAGTTTATTAAGCGTAATTGGGTGGGGAGTTACATATAGGGAGAGGTATACAGAAAGAAGGTCCTTTGCGTAAACACTGCAATGGGACCTCTTGTTATAAAATACACAAAGAAAAAGTAAAACATGAGCAGGATCACGCAGAAAAAGCATGAACATGCGTACAAAATAATAAAAAAGGCATTATGGTATGCAATAACGTAGAGAATATTTGACATTGAAGTACACAGAAAAGGGAATTTAAAAGATGAAGCTAATGCAGTGCAAACGAAGCAATCGCTAGAAATAACACTGAAAATATTTCTGAAAAAATAATAGAAATCGATAAAAAACATGAATATGTATGACAAAAAAAGAGCAACGACAGGAACTACACATAAGTCAGAAGTTTAAAAAAGGATTCAGATAAAGGCGAACTGAATGTTTAAATGCATTTAACGAAGGAGAGTTTTTAGTCTCTAAAGGCAGAGTGTTCCATATATTGATGGCGCAGAAGCTCACTGGTTTTAGTCCGTAATTAGTGCGCGCCTTGAGCAATAAGATATTGTTTTGAGAGTAGAAACGTGTAGTACTTGAGGAAGTGGTAGTTTTATTGCCTACAATACACAAAAAATCCGGATTATGTACCAGGTGATAGGCAATTACAGCTAAGTTAAAGGCGATCATATTTGCAATAGCAAATATATTTAGTGAAGAAAATAGTGGAGCTGAATGGGCATGACAATCACTGTGCGTTATTATGCGGAGAGCCTGTTTTTGAATTTGAGCTAATGGGCTTACATAGGTTTTATATGTGAATCCCCAAGATTCAATAAAGTATTTGAAATGACTATCAAGGAAGGCAAAATAGAGAGCGGATAGTGAAATAAGTGCATAAAATTGGCGGGCCCTGAGCAGAACACGAATACCATAGGCGGTTTTTCTTTTTATTAACTCAATATGATGGTTGAAGTTCAAAAAATTATCAATTTCTACACCGAGAAATTTGCATTTTTTTTCAGAAGAAAATCTTCATGGTTATTAACATACACCGGGAGTGCGTTATCTCGCTTTTTTTGACCTAGAACTAAAAATAACTAATTTTGTATTAAAGGGATTAATTACAAGCTTGTTGTTAAGACACCAATAATGACGCTCTGATGATCGCTGTTTAGCTGGGAGGTTAGGGCAGGAATGGAGTCGTGAGCACTAAATATGGTGGTGTAGTCTGCGTAAAGCAAAGATTCTGTGTGAGGGGATAAACAGTTTGTCAGGTCGTTGATGTAATTGAGAAACAGAAGATGACCTAATATTGATCCTTGTAGGACCCCTATATTGATAGTTTTGGAGCCTGAGAGTACGCCTGAAACGGATACAACTTGTGTACGGTTCAGTAAGTAACTAGAATTCAAATGTAGTGGTGGACCAGTTATACCATAGGAAGAGTGCTTGTTTAAAAGAATAGCATCATCGATAGCATCAAACGCTTGACTGAAGTCAATGAAGACTGATGAAAGGAATTTTACGTCATCAATTATGTTTCTGATATTTTCAGTAAGAGCAACTGGTTCTAGATTGGTGGAAAGCCCTTGACGAAACCCAAATTGATGGGGCGACAACAGCTGAAATTTTTCGAGGTATTTTGTAAGACGGACGAAATTTAATTTTTCAACAACATTACTGAAAATAAGGAATAATATCGATGGTCCTATATTTTTTATGAGTGACTTGTCACCTTTCTCGTGAACAGGCACTATCTTGGTTTTATTTAGTTCGGAAGGAAATATAGAGTCATGAAAGAATAAAATGACGATATGGGCGAAAATAGGGGCGATGACATCAACAATGTCCTTCATGTATCTGGCAGAGATGATGTCAAGTCCAGCGCTAGTTGTTTTCAAACTTAAAATAGTGTTCCGAACTTCAGTTGGGCAGGTTGGAAAAAGATAGAAAGATTGCAATGAACGACATTTGTCGTTGAGACATGATTGGCCGGATTTAGCGCTGGTACTAGAAAAGTACTGGCTGAAAGCATTTGCAATGGCATCGGAAGTTCAAAAGGTCTTTCCGTCATGAGATATTTCAGTGATAAAAGCTGCAGCTTTATTCTTATTTAAAAAGGAGTCAAGTATACTTCACTGCTTTCCCGTATTCTTACCAGCTTGTATTATTACATTGTCATAGTAATTTCGGTTCGCTTTTTTTATAGTGATGTTTAATGTATTGCTGTACTTTTTGCGACGTTCCCTCAAAGCCGTATTATATGCCTTTTTCTTAGATTTTCTGTATACATTGCCTTTTTTTTTGTAAAGAGGCGAGAAGTCCCGGTGTTAACCTAGTGTTCTGGGGTGATGCGTGCTTTCTTCGGCACAAAACAGATGAGGTTGAAGAAGTTATAGCATAAGATGTAAGGGTAGAAAACTCTCTATAAGCTGTCGCAGGGCCAGCGCAAGAGGTAACGTGGGACCAGTTTATTGCCCCTATTGAATCCGTAAACGTTTTCTTGTCAAAGATTGACTTGAAGAAACAAGTATTTGTAGGAGTAGCCACGCGATGAAAGCGAAGTGCTACAGGAAAGTGGTCCGTAATAGTGGCACGGATGATAAAAGCCTCAGGAGGCGTCAGAAGATTCGATAAGGCATGATCAATGAAAGTACCAGAAGATCCTTGACCCGTGTCCTTGTGACGGCGTAAACCCACCGAACAGGCGACAGACTCCTTCTGGGAGCACCTATTTCTTGATGCAAAAAGAAATAGCGCGCACTCGGCAAGTGGTAACTGCGATCATGTAGACGACAACATGAGGCTGGAGCGAAGAGGTCAGGAAAGGACCCGTTGTATTAGAAATGAAACTCAAGAGAGAGTAGGATTGTGTTGATATAACACGAAAGAGTGCTTACCAGAGCAAACGCCAGGGCAGAAGGGGACAGAAGAAGAGACGAGACAGAGCGCTGAACTGCCAACAAAGCTTGTCGCACGGTTTCGGCACTTTTTAATTGCCATGATGAAGTGTCCACAAAAAAAGTCCAAATTAAATCTAAAAGCCTGCTTCGCAAGTTAAACCTTGTAAGTGTCCTTAGAACAAGTCAAGTCAGATGCCAAAGAAGACTTCCTTGAAGCCTTCTTCAGCGCGAAAACGCACAAGATCGTCATGCCTTTTAGGCTAATTATATCTGAAAATATTACTTGGCAAAAATGTGTTGCGCTCTACCTGCAGAAAACCTTGAAATCTCTAGAAGTGAACGATCCATTTCTGGTAAAAAGTTCATGAGAAGTCCAGGAGTTTAGTCTCGTCGCGTTGGAATAAGGCTCTATTCGCCTTCTTTGTAGACTTCAAGAACCTGTACTGTTATACACCGCATGACTCATTGTTACAATGCATTGAAGAATATATAGATGAGTTTGGCGCCTCAAAATTCCAGCCCTGGTCTGGCGTCAGCGTCAGTGGGTTTTTAGAGCTTCTAAGGTTTTACCTTCATTCGACGTACATCCTATGGGATGAAAAACCTCACCTTCAAAAATCCGGTATTTGTATTGGTTCTTGCATCGCTCCCATCGTCAGTGACCTGTTTTGAGGCGAATTAGATATATCCACTTCGGAAGTTTTCACCAACACTAATGCGACGAACGTTTTCAGATACGTAGATGATTTATTAAATTTTTGGACACTTATGTTACATTGTATAAGAATGGTGCTCTTGCAGTTTTAGACCTGATGCGAAATGGTTTCAAACATTTTTGGCTTACTCATGAACTATCCTACAATTGTGAAATCAGGTTCCTTGACTTTGATCTGTTCCTGAATAATAGACGCACTTGCTGGATGTATCAACCGCGTCGAAATAAGCCTGTTTTGCCTTTTCATTCCACACATTCTAAATTAGTTAAGCGAGGTATCGCAAAATCTTGCTTCATGAATGCCTTGCGAAAATCCTGTGCGCACAACATTACAGAAAGCTTTGTTGAGCAATCTTCAAGGCTGACGTCGGCTGGTTACCCCGACCACGTGCAAGTTTCCGTTGGCGAAGGCTTGCTGGGTGAGCTGCAGGCCAAAGGGAATGATAACGTAGTCCCACCTGTCACAGCTAGACGGGCTTTCGCCGTGGTTCCGTATATGCACAAGATGGCGCACAACCTTAAGAAAGTGGCCTAGCGAGTTAGTGTGACGGTGGTCTTCATGGCTCCTAAAAATTGAGTCGCCTGTGCAAGCTGTCCCTTCCTCCGTCCAGACCCACCCTCGGTTGCAGTACAAAACATGCAAATTTATTTAGAGAGTGCATCTTCAATGTGGTGTATCAGCTGCTGTTGTGTTGAAGGTATTACGTCGGCCGAACAGGTCGTTGTAACAATGAGAGGCTGAGGGAACATAGGTGCAATGTGGATCACTATAAACAAGGATGGCTGTCCCCTCCATGCAGCACGTGTGGCTGCCGGCCAATATTTTCAGAGTGTAGTATTGTTGCAAGATGCAGGGATCGCAGTACACGCGAGATTATAGAGGCAGAAAAAATTTGCTCATTGAAAGATACTTGTGTTAGCACCCCTTCTGTCGAGCTCACCGATAAGGAAAAGTTGTTCCTTTGCTTGTAGGCGTAATGTACTTATGCATTGCCATTGTGTTTCCCACATGACTGTTGCGATTGGCAACTGTCTAAAAGCGAAGACCTTCGCCAGAAACGAATTGCTGGCAGTTCATCGCTCTGTCTCGTCTCCTATCCTTTCCTTCCCTGTCGTTTTCGCTGGTAAGCACTCTTTATCATGTTATACCAACGCGCCCAATCCTACTGTCTCTCAAAACATCATGCGCACATAAAAAGCGGGAGAGTTTTGTAAGTCAGTTACGCCGTATATTGGCTGCAGGTTTGAGAATCACCTGCAGCCAATATACGGCATGCCAAATTTTCAAAACTCTACGGCATTTTATGTGCGCATGACATTTTGAGAGCCAAATTTATACATGTCGAAACTATAGCACGAATTTGTGTGCGAGTGATATTATCAGCGAAAGTGGAACTAATCAGTGTATCCGCCTTGAAAGTGACACCGACGAACTTCCAGTCTTCAGCAACACCAGCTGCTTGGAAGAAAAATTGCGATTAGAAACTGTACGTAAACCCAATCATCCTTTTTTTTTAAAGTTGCGTTAAACACGTGCTCGTTGTTTCGTCCGCCGAATATTGCTGATACGGTAACGCTCTAGACGCGTGCCATAATGCTGCTCGCGTCGGCGTCTACGAATGGAGTCGTTCCTTTTGTTTTGCCTGGGTAGTTGATCGTGGAAAAACGGTGTTCTTGGCTAAGTGAAAATTGCGGTTCACTCAATTGGTTTTACGAAGATCAGACGCCCGCTCATGAGTGATTCGTGCCAAGATTTCTGCTTCTCGTTGCTGCCTTCGCCTCCCTTAAAAATAACGTGAGCGTCTCGAGAAAGTTCTTGCGACTCTAAAAGAAGGAAAACAATGATGCCGAACAAGTATGTACTGAAATTTAGGAGGTGGTTTCTTGGTTTCGCTTTCTTCCAAACGGCCTGTACCTGCTCGGTCAAAGTTTTTTTTTTCTGAAATAAATCACAACGCTTCAAAAGAGCTTTGTGTTCTTTCTCTTAAAAAATTAACATTTGATTCATTTCCTCCCCAAAAAGTGTAAGATATATTGCATGGTGGTACGAAAAAAGTAAATGTTGGAGGCGCTTGAAAAACTGAAACAGAAAAAGCACGAAACCGGACAACTTGGCGTATTATCGCATGTGCAGAAGCACCGCCCAGGTAGCTTTGGCAGTGCTGCCACAGAACGTTCTCGCCGAGTATAGCTAACTAAACACTCCTACCTAGAACGCAAGGTCTCACCCCCCACACAGTAAACATAACGATTGATTAATATGTGTGGTTTAACGTCCCAAAACTACTATATGATTATGAGAGACGCCGTAGTGGAGGGCTCCGGAAATTTCGACCACCTGGGGTTCTTTCACGTGCACCCAAATCTGAGCACACGGGCCTACAACATTTCCGCCTCCATCGGAAATGCAGCCGCCGCAGCCGGGATTCGAACCCGCGCCCTGCGGGTCAGCAGCCGAGTACCTTAGCCACTAGACCACCGCAGCGGGGCGTAAACATAACGAAGCTTTTACGCTAAGGCTATGACCACCAAGAAGTTACCCCTACACACTCTTGATTAACAAGATTTACTCGGAGTACTTTTTTTCTACAACATGCGATAAATGCCACGACGCATATATTTTACTCACTCCTCTGCCCTGGCGTTGTTTTCAGTTACGCAATGACAATGAAAATACTGAACCACGGTTCGGCGCAGCGAAACGCAGTGACACATAAGAGGGACAATAATGGACAGTCGAACGGGCGCACGAAGCGGCCTAAAGGGGCACTGAAACACTTTTTCAAGTACCCATGGAATGGATTCACTGGAAGAGCTTATTGCCTCACGAATTCAACGTCACAAAAATTTTAAGAATCGGTCCAGTGCGAGTGGGGTACTGAGATTTGTCACATGCTACTATTCAATTCTCTCATCTCTTATCCCGACGAAAAGGTTGTAAGTTAAGCAGAGAGGGATGGCAGGGCCTAAGAAAATACGTCACGCGCACCTCGCGACTTTCTGGACTTTTTTTTCTGGAAATGTGAGGTTTTTTTCACTGTGATGTCACATGCTCGAGTGGACAAGTCGCAGTCTCCCGCGGCGATCTCTGTAACGAGCGAGCGCACCATGTTCATATCAGCCAATGGCTGATAGATGGGCAGTCTACGAGTTATTTTTGAGCGTCTTCTGTCATTTGTCTAGATAAGGGAAAGCAGTTTTTAGCTGACTTTGATAATTGATTGTGAATTCCAGGCCACGTGCTGCGCTGTAGTATTTGGCTCGCGTGTTGTCAGGAGCCTCTATACAAATAATAGGCCGCGTTTTCTGACCATGCTCAAAAAGTGTTGCAGGGCCCTTTAATGGCTAATCGGTCCCAACATGGGAGCGGCCCGGCTCAGGCTAAAACACTAGTGTGACCTAATGGACATGAAGTTCCTTGATTTATGCATACATCCATTGGCATTGTTGACCCAACAAATACAAAGAATAATTGTTACGGTCACTGCGAGAATTAAACCTAAGCATTCTATGTGACAACTGAGTATTCTGCACCACAGTGACGCCATGTCTTGGAACTGCTTTGAAAGAATACCCTACGTAGGCACGATGTTGGTGAAGATTAATTGTGGTTGCAGCGCTGCCCATCTAACATTACAAGCATTACATATGCACTCTAATGAGACGGGTATTATATCGGGTTATCGCGAATCGTAGTTCAGCGCCATCAACTGAAGTTGATTTACGTAGCATCATCCAGGGCTACCACCCTCTCAAGCACAAGCGCAATATTTAAGCTTACCGCTTCAGCTGTTGGTAATACCCTGTTGCTTTTTGGATGGTTACGCAACCACAAGCAAGTGGGTACATAAAACATACGTGACTGTTCAATCTAAATGTCCGTGCACGCGTATAACATTTGTACATATATTTAGCGTCATTTTGCTACGTTTCGCTTAAGAAAAAAATATATCATGCCACAGTCACCACCCTACACTTTCTTCGCATGACATTGATTCACATGAAATTAATAATACGTGGGATATGCCAATTTTTGTTTGTAGCATGGGCTGTCATATAACAAAAATTAAGCGATCAAATGCATGCAGATATTTCTTTTTATATAAGGATGAAGAAAAAGGAACGGTCGGAGCTTTCTATTCATAATTTGCGTTCAACGCATATTTGCTCATTGCCCTAACCTAAAAACGCCAAAAAGGTACCCTTTCAAACTTTTTCTCTATTTTGTTGCTTTCAACTTTCAAGAACGCTTTTATGAACATGGGCTCATGTGCGTTCTTCTTGAGAAAACAACCTTCTCGCAACACTTCTAAAGAATAACTAAGATAAAAGGAAAAACTAGGTCTACGAAATTCAATACTAGAGAGCTCTACTAAGATAACAGACGTCTTGAACACACGCAAGCAAATTGTTTCCACGAAACAGCAAAATAGCGGTTGAAAGACTTGCTCAGATGTTGTTAGCCAACACAGTCAAGGACGGAGGACGCATATCTTCGGCCCGTCCCAGCCACCGCGATATCCGATATCTTGTTTAGACGGCCTCGGCTACTTTTTCCGTCTCAAGGAAGGCTGCCTAGAAGGCCCGTCGTGAACCCACGAGTGCTTCAGTGTCACGTTTCGCCTTGCTGTCGAATACTCGCAGTCCATTCTCATCTCGGCAACATGGGCTGGCTAAACACTGGAGCGTCCGTGATGTTTGCCGTTATAGTCACCGGCAGCATTGTCGCACACCATCCTCCTCGTGAGCCAACGGACGCATTTAGGGTGAGTTCGGTTCTATTTTAATGAATCCCACAAGAATCCACCATGGCACTGTGGGGCAAATGGTACCACCAACTTATTCATGATTCATAATTGATATGTGGGGTTTAACATCCCAAAACCACCATATTCATTACAAGAGACGCTGTAGCGGAGGGCTTCCGAAATGTTGACCTCTTAGGGTTCTTTAACGCACACCCAAATCTGAGCACACAGGTCCAAAGCATTTCCTCCTTCATCGGAAATGCAGCCGCCGCAGCCGGGATTCGAACCCGCGACCTGCGTGTCAGCAGCCGAGTACCTTAGCCACTACACCACCGCGGCGGGGCAAGCTCAACTTTGAACGCACCATTTGCGGACATGTATGAAACGTTTTCACATTGGTCGCAGCTCGAGTAATATTTACCTCAAGACCTTCTTTCACTACATTAGAGTAACTACAGTGTTTCTTTTGTGGACTTTTTTTAAGCAGCGAGTAACTTAGGTCTATCGTAGAGGGTCGTAATTTTCCGTACACGCACACACAAACCACTCTGAAGAACTGGAAAACTGGCACCCATGTCTATTAATACTTCCACCTCAATTGTTTATACTAAAATCAGAATGTAATGGCGATTCCCGGTCGGAATTGCTCTAACTTCACTGAATGTAGCTTATCCCCCAATATCTGCATAATTTAGTTTTGCGGCTGGTCGAAGTGGCAACGTAGAGATGCGATGAGTGGCATCACGGTATCTAGGAGCCGTTGCTGACGTTGCAGGTGGAGAGGACGGCGCTGGAAGGTTGCTCCAGTGGCAAACTCGCCCCGTTCGTAAAAGTGTCAAACTCATGATGCTCGTCTTGCTAAAGTTTGCGGCAGATGAGTGCGATATCTCCGCGACAATGGTGCGGTGTTTCCACAATGTGTTGATGATGGAGAGAGCTATATGCTATTGTCAGAAAATAACTGGGACACGTAATCATAAAGCACCTGTTATCAAGATGGATAACTTCGTTAAGACGATCACTTTGAGAAAACGTGGCGACAAGCATTTAGCCATTATTTAGCCTCTTGGAAACAGAGCAAAAACGGCACACACAAAACAAGGCCAAATGACAAATCACAGTGCTCAGAACAAGCATTTGAGCTCTGTGGTTCGTCCTTTCTTCTTCTTCGCACGTGCTGTTCGTGATACTGTTTTCAGTACGTTCAAGAACTGTTACCAAAAAGCTGAGCTTTCGATTCTGCTAAAGTATTCAGCAAGCCTGTCTTACAATTTTCAAAGAATAACATACTGTTCCATTCGTACAACATTGATCTATAGCCTGTGACGTTTTTTATTCTCTTTTCACACAAAAGTCTTTTTATGCCGGGGTCAACCAAGATTTCAGTGACTCTTTAAGGCGCGCAAATGACGTCAAGAACAACGCGATCAGAACAAAGAAAAACTCTGACAACATGAGTCAAACCCACGACCTCTTGCCCAGCGACAACAGCTGCTCGGAACACTATCCGCTGTGCCACGGCCACATGCTTGTTATTCTTTTAAAATCCACCTTTCATATCTACCACTGCACTCTCTACTCTAGGTAAAGTGTAATAAGGCATCATGCGAAATCAACGATTAGTTCCTTAAACACGCCGTTTCTGCGCATCAGCCTAATTCTGTACGTTCCCAATAGAAGTGCGTCTTTGTCAACGCCTCCACACACTACTAGGTAGCGATCTCAGCTAAAACTTAAGAGTGCCGCATAATATTCATCCATACGAAATGTAGTTCTGCAACGCATAGAGCAACGTGGCTGCTTCCCCTGGATGTAATTCGGCGTTCCTCGCTTAGGCTCACCACGCGAAAAATCCTGGCCGGTCAAAGGGAAGACTGATGTAACGCATTGCGTTTCTCTCTAATATGGCAGTGGCATTCAATAGCTCAACATGCTACGAGTATGCGACCTAGGCTCAAGTGTGGGGTAAAATTAATCAAGTTCTTCTGGATGTCGCACCACTTTCGGTGTTTCCACTCTCACCGTTAACAACTACTGTTAACACAGGCGTCCATGGCCACAAATGTATGTTTCATCATTCTTCATTCATTGATCATGGACGTTATTCGTCGGTATAGAGATGTAGCACTAAGCGTCGACGTCGATTTATTCAAGAAAACTGGTGCTTTAGCTGTCGAGCACCAACATACATTGTACATTACTTACGGTACATTGATACCAGAGTGCCCCGCCGCGGTGGTCTAGTGGCTAAGGTACTCGACTGCTGACCCGCAGGTCGCGGGTTCAAATCCCGGCGGCGGCGGCTGCATTTCCGATGGAGGCGGAAATGTTGTAGGCCCGTGTGCTCAGATTTGGGTGCAGGTTAAGAACCCCAGGTGGTCGAAATTTCCGGAGCCCTCCACTACGGCGTCTCTCAATCATATGGTGGTTTTGGGACGTTAAACCCCACATATCAATCAATTGATACCAAAGTGTGTGTCAATGTACCGAAAGCTCTGAACTAGTTCGGTAAAGAGACGTTTCACTTTCTATTGATATTGTAGCGGTGGCATCAACTTCCTTTAGGGGTGAAGCTCCTAAGGCCATTCGTCTGTTCATTCATGTCTTTTGTGACCGGTTCGTAACCCCCTAATTGTATTACTCACGCAGCAAGTGGCGCTAGTATGAGCAACAGACAGACAGACAGACAGAATGACAGACAGACTGACTGACACGGACAGACGGATGGATGGACAGACAGCCAGACGGGCAGACGGACAGGCAGACGGGCAGACGGACAGACGGATGGACGGACAGACGAACGGACGGGCAGACGGACAGACGGACAGACGCACGGGCAGACGGAGAGACGGGTGGATGGGCAGACGGACGGACAGACAGACGGGCAGACAGACGGACAGACGGGTGGACGGACGGACGGGCGGACGGGCAGACGGACGGACGGGCGGACGGACAGACGGATGGACAGACGAGCAGACGGACGGACGGGCGGACGGGCAGACGGACAGACGGGCGGACGGACGGACGGGCAGACAGACAGATGGACGGACAGACAGACGGACGGACGGGCAGACGGGTGGACGGACAGACGGGTGGACGGACGGACAGACGGACGGACGGACGGGCAGACGGACAGGCAGACGGGCAGACGGACGGACAGACGGGCAGACGGACGGACGGGCGGAGGACGGGCAGACGGACGGACGGGTGGACGGACGGGTGGACGGACAGACGGGCAGACGGACGGATGGGCGGACGGACAGACGGGCGGGCGGGCAGACAGACGGGCAGACGGACGGACGGGCGGACGGACGGACGGGCAGACGGACGGACGGGCAGACGGACGGACGGGTGGACGGACAGACGGACGGACGGACGGGCAGACGGACGGACGGGCGGATGGAAAGACGGGCAGACGGACGGACGGGCAGACGGGCAGACAGGCGGACGGACAGACCGGCAGACAGACGGACAGACGGGTGGACGCATGAATGGACGAACGGACAGACGGACAGACGGACGGACGGACGGGCAGACGGACAGACGGACAGGCAGACAGACAGACGGACAGACGGACAGACGGATGCACGGACAAACGGATGGACAGATGGACAGACGGACGGACGTACGGCAGACGGGCAGACAGGCAGGCAGACGGGTGGACGCATGGATGGACGAACGGATGAATGGACCTCATTTCCAATGCCTGTATCGTGCAGCACAGGCTTGCCGAATGCGCACTCAAATGTATCCATATGCAACATACCCTGATCCGAGGGACGCGAATAGATTTAGTGCTAGCAAACTTCCCACTGCACCCAGCACAAGAACCTCTCTTGCTTCATTTCACGGACCATAAAGCCGTAATAAAGAAGAGAGCTCGCAATCCAACTGCCATGACAACGAAGAAATGAAAAGAACAAACAATGAAACGAAACAACAAACAAGCAAGAACAAAATAAGAGTTGACTTGTATATTATGCGCAAAGTATTACGCCTTTTTAATGATACAATGGAATTACTTTTCACGAGAGAGTTACGGTTTACCGATGATCTCTCCCGCTGTAGCTTCGCCCACTTATCATTCATTTCGTGCATATGACGTGATTTTTTGTGAAATACTGTTATTCTTGGAACGTAATGTCATATTCGTCTGCACAAACTCCGAGTCTTAAAATCTCTTCCCTGCTTCATCCATACGATGATGAAAGCATCAAAGCGCAACCTAAAGACTACGGTGCTCACAGCTGTCGCATCCCCGTGAACCCACGTGCAGCTTGGATAGGTTCTTCATCCTTTTGCAATTCCTATTTGTCGGAATGTCAAGCCCGTCCCACGTATGTTAGGCAGGAGCGAGGCTGGCTCCATTGCGCGTCGACAATTTTCAGTAGATAGCTTGGCCTTCCTCGCCAATATTATCAAATATTAGGTCTTGACTGTTCAGCCAAACTTAACATTCCGACAAGAAATAACAAATGTAATTTCTTAGCATGCATAGTGCTTACATCGGCAGTGAAAACAACTATTGTTATTAGAATGGTAACCTTCAAGTGCGACTAACTTGTGGAGCTCACTAACAAGCACACCGCAGCACTGGAGACGCACTTTACGAAGACGATATAGTCTTTCTTGGGATACTTGAATGTCGAAATTTTGGTCTGCCTGTTTGTGTTTCTGTCTGTCTTCCTGTCACACGATTCCGTCACTGGTCTAAAGTTTAAACACTTCTGAAAGCCCAGGCAACTTGAATTGGTGGCTCTGTTCATACTTGGGAACAATGTCAATCAAAAAGCAAACATCGCGCATATCTGAGGTGCCACATCGATATGTAAATGTTACTTGGTGTGCAACATTAAAAAGAAATACATAAATACGTTATTATTAAATCCTAGTGTTTTTAGGCTGCGCTAAAGATGCGACGCTATGCACGAAAGAAGGCCGACAAACACTTTCATTTTACGACTACAGTTGCAGCGAAGCGACAAGACACGAGGCCCTTTTTTATAACTATCATCGCTTATTTTTTCTTAGTTTCAAACGACAATGGTTTCTACAAGGACACCGCTGCTTCTTAGCGCCTATGGAAGATGGTATAGAATGTATCAAGAATCAACGAATAAATGCACACTGTGATTTCAAGCGTGAAATACGGTACATTTCAATAACAGCTAGATGTGTACAGTAATTCCAACGGCTTTTACGCGCAGTACAAATACTTCTCCACCATGAAGCCCGCCCTATTGATTATTGCGATTTTCAGGCTCAATGTTCAACTGAATTTCTTGTTAATATTGCGAAGGGAGTGATCTGTAATGTTACGTTTATTCACAACTAGAATTCAAATGTCTATTAGAATCTAGACACAGTAACACTTTCTGGCTGGATGTAAGTCACTTTACCGGCACCGCTCTACAGGTGTAGACACTCGATTGCGAATAGACCAAGGGAAAACTACGGTGAACCTCCAGCGGTGGGAAAATGAGGTAACGTTTTAACGCACCGGCTAGAGCGAAAATAGCCTTTTAGACAACGAAAAGCGTTCTAGATAACGTGTCAGATGTCTGAAAGTGAGCGCACGTAGGCGGAACATTCTTAATCAATGTGAAAGTAGTACAAAAGTTAAGAGATCAGGTTTGCCTTCACAGAAAAACCCGGATTTCCGTCGAGAAGTTGAGACAGCTTGGTTATTATTAATGAATCGCTTATTCAGCATGTTAGAAAGCTGGGCGAGGTGATATTGCTTCAAACTTTAAAAGGCGCGAAAATAAACCACAATGCTCGAGGGCAACCACCACATGAAAAATGTGAGGTAGATCGCCGAAGCCTTTTATACCAGCAGGCAAGGTATACCAGCAGGCAGCAGGCAGCCTACATAAACCACCTCTTCATTAGCAAAGGGGAATCCGATATAGCATTCATTCTACCACACGTCTCAGCTGATAATGCGCTGTTTGAGGTAAGTTTCTTTTTGGTCGTAAAGATGAGGGATCACTGGGATAAGCGTTTTAAAAATGTGCATTTCGATTAACATTTTGATTGCAACATGTCGTCCTGTTCCTGCTTCTTTTTCTCTTGTGGCTGTGCTTCTTGCGCCTTCTAAAAAAGGAAATTTACTTGATGTTAAATTAAATCGAGAATTGCCACCATGACGTTAAAGGCTAGAATATTAAGATCGAACAAAGCTTTACGTTCAGCAAGAAACACCTCAGTAAAGTGAAAAGTCAGGCAAACCTTTGTTGCTTCATGATAAACAGAGGGGTGAAGAATATGGCGCAAAAATACGGTGGTTTAAATATATCGTGCATGAATTGAAATATTGCAGTTGATAGTAGCGCATCGTATGTGTCCTTTTCCTCGAGTGCCGCAATAACGCGATAGCGTTAGAGAGCTCGTGTCGCAGAACTTGCGCCGTCAGCACCGGCACCGTTGGTTGTGAGCGAAAAATCGTCCGTGGGCGAAACGTTGAGTAAGAAGCAAATAAAAAAAAGTTCAAACTTTCGTTTCCATTGAGGATCAAACCCGGGCCGTTTTGGTGGCAAGCTGGTATGCTGTCACAACGCCACAATGATTTTTTTTTGTTTGACAAAGCCACGGCGTTACTTACAGCTGCTTCGAAAAAAAAAACGCTACATAAATGCCATGTAGTGGAAGGAGTCTCCTTAATTAATTTTGTTCGACAGATGTCACGACAAAAATGAGCCCATTCAGCAATTTGTAGGCGCATTTGGGAGGCCATCAATCTACGTCGAATAAGTGCAGCCATTGCCGCTAAAACGCACAGCTCTAAATGCGAACAACTATGTCAATTTAGCGGAAAACATATCATGCTTCCCCAGAGCGTTCATCAAGCAAACAGCAATCGCTAGATAATGTGCTGTCATCTGTGGGGCATTGTGAGACTCTTCATAACCTCTGAAACGGCGAGCGCGCGGCGTGGATCTTGGAAGCCATGTGACTCTTGCTTTAGATCAAAAACCGGTATGTACTACTCGCGCGCGCGCGCTGGTTCAATCTACTGTGTGTGTGTGTGTGCGTGCGTGTGTGCGTGTGTGTGTCAATGTGTGTGTTTGTGTGTTTGTTTGTGTGTGTGTGTGTGTGTGTGTGTGTGTGTGCAACAAAACACATTAATAAGTATGCACACTTAGCGTTTGAATGGTGAACTAGGGACCAGATTTCACTGTCGTGTTCAACTCGTAAAGGAGAAGCTTAAGGGTCCCTCAATTTTTTCGCGCTTTCTGTTTATCAAGAAATTACTCGAAATTATCAACATAATACTCGTAAGAAATTACTCGCAATGAAACGAAATTGAGCGCCCCGAGGATGTAAAGTTGAGTTCGGTTTTGGCTGAGTGAGTATAGATATGAAGATAAATCTAGATTTTGCCATTCTTTTGCTCCACTGGGATGTATCACTTCCTTAAGCGCATGACATTGACACACTATTCACTTGTCCACAGGGCACTGGGAACTGCTCTTTCAAATCGGCCAAGTCCCCTGCCCCTTCCGCCCACCTCCGCGTATACGGAAAGAGGAGTTGGTTGGACAATGTAAAAGTGGCTGTGTCATAACTTTTTTTTAATTATAGAGTTACTGTTTGACATGCTGGTCGAAACGACCTTTTGTCTGGCTGTTGTTTCAGATGCTTGGTGCTTTTCCCCGTGTTGTGGCCATATCCTCCTCCAATAACGACACTTCGTTCAAATGCCTTGCTGCAACAAGAACTCATTTTGATCTGGAAGCAAAGAAGGCTTCCTATGTGTGGCACTTGGGCGGAAGCCGTGCAGCCACAGCTACGTGAGCAACCTTAACTCCATTTCTCCTGTGTGAAGCCCGTGGTAATTCTTAAGGTTCCTTTTATCACTGCGCTGTCACAGAGAAATATGTGTTTTGTATGCTCGACCCCTTCAAGAAGTGAAGGGCAACAGAAGGTTTCTTACTTCATGCCGAACATCTCCTATCAAATCAATAAGTCTGCAAAATAAAATAGCATAAATCTAAAGAAATGACTTCAAAATGGAATAAAAAGTGTAGGTAAAATGTAATCGCAAAATAAAACAAAGCTATTCTGCCTACTCACACTGTCTGCAAATATGATTCTCTTATTACACACAACCCACGCTGCTGCTCATTTTATATAAAAAAGGGGGCGGGGCTTTCTGACATCTCTTGCGTCACCTTTTACTTCAAGCGCATTATGAAGACCGTCTTACGTTCTTTCTCAGCTGCATTACATTTATTGAATAAAAATTTGCAGCCTGATAATTTGTCTAACTACGCCCGCTGAGTTCTCTAGTTAACCGGTATGGTAGTTGCTGAGACCACGTGATACCCACAAATGTTACGCTCGCATGTAGTGACCCAAGGTGTGAACTACTATTCCAAGGAAACTAGAAGTATAATAATGAGGGTAAGTGCTGTTATCAGTCATTTTAGCTGATGAGTAATAGTTCACTCTCCGTGCGAGAAAAGTACGTAACAGCTACTTCTCACAGGTACCTAATTAAGGGGGAAAGTTGAGGCCTACAATATCAGGGCTCAGCATGAACGTTAACGATAAAGAAGACAGCAGGATATGCAGTGCAAAGCTAAAATAACATTTACCACTAACAGTGGCTTTATAAATTTCAAGACATGACATTCACACCACACGGAGGTAAGTAGTTACGTGGGCAGATGAGCCTGGACAGTTTGTGATGTGTTTGAAACTTTTTACCTTCTAAAACCACTATTCTGATAATTTTGCACGCCGGAATAGGTGCCAGTAGTTTTCACAACCTCAGGCTTTTGTTTTCACTTGCAACAAAGTCACAGTACACAGTTATTTCACTTCACCGCCACCGAAATACGGTCACAATGGCCATGTGACTCACATCCTTAGGGCCCACGTTCTTATAATTAGATGCTTCGCTGCTGCCACTGCAGCTCACTCTTCATGTTTGTTTTTTTTTGATACGCGATGGTTAAACTTATATTTATATTTATGCTACACCTTCAAGTGTCCAAATGGGATGCATTTTCATGTGTCATACTGCGGAAAGATTGAGCTAATCAAGTGTTCGATTCAAGCCTGCGTTATTGTTTAACACTACGTTCGCTTGTTCGTCGTCTCTTAGAATACAGGTTGAAATACGTATGGTCTTCAATAACAACACCGGTGCTGGTGCCACATGGGCAAGGGCGTGATGGCCATTGTGATGATTTGCCCTGTCATGACATTAGGTCTACAGGTGCTTAAAAATTATGAAGTACCTCACATAAACAAGTAATCGTTGTAGCAGCTTTGTCAATGAGTTAGTCGTGCCTTTTGGTTTTATTGTGATAGCAATGATATATATGGACACTATAGGCTGATTTTCGCCGTTGCCGTCATGTCCCATATGTGCATAAGTATGCATAAATATCTGAAAGGCACAAATCAGATAAAGCCGAAGAAATAAGACCAAAAAGGCCCACTGGAGATTTGAACCAGTGACCCCACGCCTCTCGGCATGCTGCGTTAATCAACTCTGCCGTGCTGCTCATTCTATCCATTTCACTAACGATGAGCAATATTTATACACCATTTAACACTGCCTGGCTTGCTGTTAGTGGACTTAAAAGAAACGTTCTTGAGCAGAGATTTTATGTCTCGCTTGTAGCCATGCAGCACAAAAATAAAGCAGCTAGTTCCACCGAAAGGTGGAAGTAGCAAGTCTCCTGTGGTTAGTGGGAGCCATATATCAAGGAACAAGCAAACAAGCTTATCCTACCATACAGCTGTCCTCGGCGTCAACTCTCACATTGCAATATCTTGGACAGTCTGAAGTCAACGTTTTGAGAAAGTGCATTAGAACTTCATTTTTCCCTACTATCATTGGCACCATCGGCATCGACCGGTGGCAAGGAAGGAAACGCCGGGTAAACTCCGGCGAAAACTCATTCTACCCTGTTGACTACATTTCGTTTGGCTCCTAAATCTCTCAGACAAACTTTGCATAACAGTTCGGTTGGTTGCTACCTTATTTCTTGCTCCGGCGTTTCGCCGAAACTGTCATTTTTTCCCTAACTTTCTCGCATTATATTTATGCTACGCCTTCCAGTGTCCAAAAGAGATGCATTTTCATGTGTCATACTGCGGAAAGATCGAGCTAGTCAAGTGCTTGATTCAAGACTGCGTTCTTGTTTAACACTACGTTCACTTGTTCGTCGTCTCTTAGAATACAGGTTGAGAAAGGTACTGGTTGTAGAAATATGGTGGATTTATGCGGCCTCAATGTGTCTCAGAAAACCTTAATGACGTATGGAATCTTCCCATTCACATGTCATTGCAGTACGTGGCATCCGCGAATACCTTTTTTTTTACGTCAAAAGCATTTACTTGGGCAAAACTCAGTTTGCAGTGTATCGCAGCCCCACTGATTCATTTATGAGCTCCTTGGTCATATACGACCAAAAGTGGTGATTTTTCGTGACGTCCGAACAGATCTTACGTGCCATATGCAGCTCTGCCACAGTGATGGTGTGAAGAAACTACGACTTGTGTGTGGCAACGATGACATTTCCACCCATACCAGTGTGACAGTATGACATCTGCAGCTATTCATGCCAACCAAATTATACATCAGTTTTAAAACCACAGGAATTCGCAATATAAATCAGAAACATATCAAAACATATCGGAGTAATTAAACAAGGAAATGTATTGCGGAAGATGATATTTAGTGCCTGTACATACATTTCAGGAGAAATAGCGAAGCATTATAGTGCTATAAACGGAGCACCACAAGAAAATTCATCTGTACGAAAGGACAGATTCAATTGTGAAAAATTGCCGATTGACTCTCCTGAAAGCAGCCTAATTGGCTTGAAGAAGGCATACATATCAACGATGATACGAAGGCTCAGTATTTGAATATGGCTGGTACGAAACACTCTTGCACAAAAATAATCATGATGGGTGGTAAAATTGGTACTTATTTAAATATGAATAAATCGTCATTGGGATATATGGCAGCTATCAGCGCAAAAAATGCATGTCGTCACTTATATCTACAAGGATAATTAGACTGGCATCTTATGTACACGCTAAATCGCTCAATTAATTTTGCCGCAGTTGTCGGTGAGACATGTCTGTAACATCGTGATTTCCAATTATGACATTCAGTCATTTTCAATGGGAGAAAAAAGAGAAAAAGAATAGCTTACGGGTTCCGAGGTGCGAGCGCCAACCAGCAAAAATTCATTCATGAACATCACAGAGAAAGTGGAAAACATGGAGAGTGAAAGCGCTGTGTTCTGTTCTTTCACTTCTCTGTAGTTCCCACTGTTCCACCATAGTGCTCAGAAATAATAGCTACATGCGTTATTTCGCGAAAAAAAAAACCTGTGCTCCTGTCAGAGTACACTGGGTTAGACCAGAATTAATTTCTGAAGCCGTTGTTGTCTCTTACGTGAGAATACATATTAACCTTGAAAGAAAAGCTTGTGGATTCTCAACACTACTCGTGGCGATGTATGTCATGGTGTCCGCGAGCATGCAAAGGAATACAAGTTCATTTTACTTAGGCGTCGGCTTTTCTTCTTTTTTTTTGCATGGATTACTTATAAATTTCACCAACTGCATGTTCCATCCTGTTTAGAGATGTTTACCTTGAGGAACTCGTGGGATATACAGTAGACAGACTTCACGATAAAAGCTCATAGTATCGGAAATACTGCCCGTGGTACAAAAACCGTCTGGTCTTGATAAAGCCCCTTGAAAATTACAGCATGACTACGTTAGAACTTCTATGTACGTACAACGTTCCCTATTTGGAACTTACAATATGGACATTGATTTGTTTTACTAAGGCATTCATTCATTCATTGCTGTCCAATATGGTTCCTCAAACAGACACCTATTTCCGCTCTGCAGGTTTCAGTTTAGCTCCCTAACGTGTTACGACAACTTTCCACAATGAAAAAATATTTGCCATAAATCTGATTATGTATTCTGAGTTGATTTTAAATAACGCTGCACGTTTTATTCAGTCATATTATTCTCGTGAATCAAGCGTAACACCAATAAAATATCATTCGTCACTGCCACCTTTATCCGTATACTTGAAGTACTTCCGCCTTTGCCTTTTCTATAAAACGTAGCACAATCCAATACTGCGTAGTGATATCATGCCTCCCACATATCATTCATTCATTTCGCATTCACTACATAAATACATTTTATAGCTCCTTTATACCGGCCACATTAAACGATTGGAAACATCTGCCAGGTGATATCGTTTCCATCTGTGATCACTTCTTCTTTCGTCATTCACTATCAGCTCACCTACTTCCAGGTAGCTCCTAGTCATCCAATCTATTTTCCCTCTCCACGACTTTCTGTCTACACGTGGCGAGATGCGTGCTTTTTCCAGAAAATTCTTGACTTTATTCAGTTCTTTTCAATTTTACGTCTTTTGGTACTATTGTATAACTTTAGCACATTCACTATTTGATATTTGCCCTTATTTTTTACGTTAAAACTTTTCTTCTGTTTTATTGAGAACAGACGTTGTTTTACTTTAGCCTTGTTTATGTATAAAATGTGGCACGTTTTGTTTTGCTCTTTTGTGTTTTTCATGTTGTAACACACTTCCGTCTGTAATACTTCAGCGATTGAGGGCAACAGGTATAAAACAAACAAAGAAACGAACAATAAATAAATAAATACCTTTTGGTGTGCATCCGAGAACAGTAAGCTGAGTTAGGTATTGAAAATCAGAAATAAATGCGTAAGCTTTCATTGATATAGCCTATATTTTCTGCTAGTCACAATGGTTAGGAACATATACTCGCAATTTAATACTTTTGCCAGGAGGAACGTCACATTCGACATTCAAGAAGGAAATGCTCCCGACCAGACAACCTACTTTATTGACAACGGTGAGTAAGATTTCTTGACCACGTTCTTTGATTTCATCAACATGTTCCACGCAGCTGTGTTTGCATGAAACAACTAATTACAAGTCTTCTGTTTAGGTATGTTGTTTTTTCACAAAGAAAACGTGTTAGTTTTCATTTGGAATGCATGGTAGCCTTTATATTGCACTCCTTTTGTGTGTGTGTGCTTGTGGTATTGCCATACCTCATTTCACTTTGTTTTAAACAACCAAGGCGTTTCAACAATAATAATTGTTGTAGTTTAACGTCCTGAAACCATGATATTATTTCGGGGTTGCCATACGGCAGCGTTCCGAAAATTTTAAGGTGCTCACGGACGGAACTCTACCAACTCTCCTATTTACCGCCACACATTACTCTTCTTCTTCCCCATTCCCCTGCCCCCGTGTAGAGTAGCAGGCAAGAGCACACTATAACTACTGCTGACTTCTCTGCCTTTCTGTAAATAAAACCCTCTATTTAAATTAAAGTACGCAGGCCTCAAGGATTTACAACTCCACCAAAAAAGTGGCCTCCGTAACCGGGATTTGATACCACGTATTATGGGTCGGCAGTCGAGTTTCATATTTATCAACCACTAGAATGCATTGGCTGGTAGCAAGAAGAAAGAAAATTGATTGAGGGACCCGTTCGCTTCAGACTGAATGACAATAAATCTAAGTGGTAAGGAATTAAAAAAGCTAGAAAATAAAAAAGCAATGGATATTCTTTTAATACTAATAGTTTTGTATTTTCAACTGACCTGCATGAAAGTCTAGAAGGGCGCAACAATATTTCTATTACACTTTAACTGCCTCGAAGAAAAGTTAACAAGGAAGACAACCAGAGGACAAGGTGTTTCATCGTTATATACGACAAGAACATATATTTTTTTTATTCTAGTCGCGCTGTTACAGACTTAAAGGCAGTATTGTTACGTGAAAGATAAACTAGGAGGAGTAGGCACAGATGTATTTATACAAGCAAGCAGCGCTCTCTATGCGATCGGCTCGCGCCAGTCTATCCTCTTTCGTCCTCCTTCTCGCCCAATCGTCGTGATGCCACAGGTACGTAGCACTACCCTAGGAGGCGGCAGCACCGTCCCGCAGCATTGAAGGGCGTTTCAGAAGCATTGTTGAGCCGTGTGATGTGATCAACGTTACTGGACGGAGCACATGATGAGAAACCGATGGGCCAATCTCGTAGGTAACAGGTGTTACTTGACAAAGTCACTGGTAGGGTCCCGTGTAACGAGAGAATAGTTGTTTTGAGATAGGTCCGTCCGATTATGAAGGGACCAAAGTAGCACAAGGGTACCGGACGCCTCGATATGAAGCATCGTGCCGACGACGTTGTTTGATTCGCGATGCCATCAGCTGAGCGCGGGCGAGCTCATGGGAATGATCGGCTCGCGCGATCGCGTCACCGGCATACTCGCTGGTGGAAGAGATATAAGCTGAGATGAGTTTGTCCAGTGGTAAAGGCGAGATAGAGAAAAGGATGGGGGGGGGGGGGGGGGTTATGATGAAAGAAAAGCTGCTCTGTTCCGTACAATACGCAGAAACAGGCCTGCTGTGCCATGACGTGTTAAATTAAGCGCAAATGTTTCGCAGGGCAGGGCAAGGTCCCAGTGTCAGTGTTCTGGGTAAACGTACATAGTGAGCTTATTCGTGAGAGTACCATTACAGCAATTTGTGAGGCCATGGGTTTGAGAGCGGTACGCACTGCTCAGTTTGTGCAGACTGAAACAGGGACGCAGGATGTCGGTGACGACTTGCGATATAAATGCATGGTTGCGGTGTGTGAGCCGTTTTCTTGGGGCACTGTAAAATAATCTAAAATTCCGTAACAGAAAGTCGGTAACCCAGGTTGCACAGCTTGTCTGTAGAACACGCATAATTGCGTAGCGTGTAGCAAAATCTGTAGCTTCGGCTTTTTATTTGTATTCCGATGTTAATACAGGAAAAGGACCAAGCAGGTTTGACCCAACGCGATAAAATGATTTCGTGGGTACGTCAATTGATTGAAGATGGCCAGCTGGTTATATATTTGAAGTTTTACGACATTGACACAACTCACAGGTGACGACGTATCGGCGTACCTAGCGAGCAAGGTCTGGCCAGTAGAAACGGCGCTGTACGAGATCATTCGTCCGAGGTACGCCGAGTTGTCCAGCTCTGAGCGCATCGTCAGGTTCAGTGAGCATGCTGCACTGTAAATACTCAGGCAGGACAATAATAAGGTCAGGCTGAGCCGGATGAAAATTTGGGTGTTATAGAACACCCTCCTGAACCACGAAGTGAAGGACGTGCGGCTGATGATATCAAGCACCATGGGTCCCGTTTCTGTTTTTAAGAGACCTCATAAGAGGTCTCGCAAGAGGTTTATAAGAGGTCTCGCAATGGTCGCAAAATTTTGCCTAAAGCACGAGAAGTAAGAACAGAGTCCGAGAAGGCTCGTTAGCGTGCACTAAATGGTCAAGTGTAGTATTTTGATGGTGGCCAAAATGAAATTTTGATAAGATAAGGTGCGGAAACGCGTGACTCAAGATGTCTAAGATGTCATACAAGCGAGTTTTTATATAAGTTTTTGTTGTCAGGAACCAAAAAACGGCATCTTAGTACTATAAACAGGTGGACTATTGAAAGCCTCTGAGCAGAAAATCCATCACTCGTTCAAACGTGGCTGGAGGTTGAGAAAGAAAAGCCAAAGGCAATCACTTGGAAATAACATAGGCTATTAGGGTTGATAAACGCCGTCTTCTAACAGTCAAAATTGTCCACCTCTATGCACCCGGAACGTAAGTAAGGTTTAATAGGGTAAACTTTATTTAGGTCTTCAAAATCAACAAAGAAACGCCATGTTCCATCGTTTTTTGCGCACAAAAATGACAGTGGATTTCCAAAGATTGAAGAATGACTCAGTGATGTTCTTGGCGAAGATTTAGTTGACCTCACTTTGGATAATTTGGCACTCAGCCCCGACAAGCGACATGGGTGCCTA
Source organism: Rhipicephalus microplus (assembly GCF_043290135.1). Classification (NCBI taxonomy): domain Eukaryota; kingdom Metazoa; phylum Arthropoda; class Arachnida; order Ixodida; family Ixodidae; genus Rhipicephalus; species Rhipicephalus microplus. The sequence continues at coordinate 43,246,856 of NC_134705.1, read as the reverse complement.
TAAATAGGAGGCTGATCACCAGTGTTGATGTGATAGGTCACACGAGTTGCTTTCCCGAATGAACGGCCGCTGCTATCGAAAACATCCATCTACGGTTGCAGAGCTTGGTGTAGCTTGTCAGTGTGCTGCCGTGTTACACTGGACGCACGATGACTGGGAGCAATCACTGACCTAATAGCACTCTCAGGGCAAGTATTGACCTGCCGCGTAGCTTGAGGATCAGAACGCGCAGCCACCATTAAAACATCCACAGTGTTGTATCAAAGGTAAAAAAATGGCCGCGTGTCTGTGCATTTCAGTGCAAATGTCGTCTAACTATGATAGCCTTCTGTCTGGAGAGGGAGAATAAAAAGTTTGTTGGATATTCCGGGGCGAAAAAATGGTGAAAGGGATCCTACAGGCACTTCATAAGACATGAGCGCCATCTGGCAGTTATATGAAAAAAAAAACGATAGAATCTGTACATAGCCTCTTTTGTAGGGGCCGTCCGGCATGCTCCCACCATCTCGGAGGTAAGAACTTGTAGAATACCGAGCCACGGGTAAGTGGCAGCACCATACTGTGTTATCAAAGCATGGGGACCTACCGCTTCTTTCTGCATAGCAGCGCACTGTCAGCCCAGCGTAATAAACATTGTGGTCTTGAGAACTACGTATCAGTGTGTTTTCTAGTATAAAGATACACGCTAAGAAAGATGTACGTGATGATATTGCTCTTCAGATATGCGTAATATTTGCTTTTAGATCGACCATGACCCAAGAATGAATGCAAACATCAGATCAAGCTTGGTGGGCGATAAAAAAAGCAGTCGAACTTTTGCCTAGTTGTCTAGTTTTGGTTGATAGACACACAAACAGAAATACAGACAGACTAAAATTTTTGCGTTGAGGTATCCCAAGAAATATTTCAACGATACGGGATGCGAAATTATCCGAAAGCAATGCTGAGATGCCTTGGAGCCGCACTTTAGGTATCAAACTAAAATTGACTACTAGAAAGCACGTGGAGTTCCCTGCGACTGACAGAACGGTGTGTGGAAACGTGACGCCGCAGTTATTGAGGACATTCGTGAGAGGTGTCAGTGAAAAGTCGCCATATGGATCTGGTGGTGCTGATACGAACTCGGCGAAGGTCAATGTTTTGAGAGAAGACGCTCATATCCGACAGTGCACAGGTGACTCGCTCGGCTGTGGTGTAGGAGGGTCTGTAATGGGCAAGTGAAGATGCAGCGCGATGGCTTAACAGTCAATGGTGCAGAGGTGTGGACAAAAAGTAGAGGGCTAAAGTTATGTCATGGCGGCACTTTTCAAGGACGGCGAACAAACGTCTTAGTGGTGATTAGTGATGCTTACATGAGCGTAGCACATTCGGAAGACAGATTCTTTTCTGCCATCGACAACAAGAAAGAACAGAGTCGATCGTCACAGGTGTGAGAACTCTCCTGAGCTTGCGATGGAAATCAGTGATCATAAAAAGAAAGAGGACCAGTGTCGAAAAAGGAGACACATGCACACCGTCGAATTGTACGTCGACATGGTTCCGTCTGGTCGTTATTATCTATAGAGCATTTTTCACCAGTCCAAGCGCTGCAGCCCCACCGCCTGGGGGCTGCGACGCTTCGTGTAACCGTCGGCGAACTTTGCAGGAAGGCGGAGGATTGCGGCTTGTGTGGCTCGGGTGCACGAGACTGGCGACGTTGGGCGATGCAGAGCGCGAATATTGAGGTTATGTCACATGTTCCTGGGCAAAATGGTCGGGGCTGGTCTCATGACGACAAGCGGGATAAACAGTAAAGTACGAGGGAATGTTTGTGCAGTAAGAACCTAGCGATGTCTGCAATTGCAAGAAATGTGGCTGATACGCTGCCAGGAGAGGCATATGGACCTGTAGCCCTGTACTCTTCACGCGGACAGATTGTGGAAGGCTGATGGAGAGCCCCATGGGGATTGATGTGCAATTGTGAATTGCGGTTGTAAGTCAGTACGGGGAGATGTCAAAATAGAGCGAATTGCCATGCTGGCATTATTGAGCGGTATAACTGGATGAATTAGGCACATGGATAATGAAGGAGGGGGCTCAGAGGACATTGAAGCCGCTGAAGCTGGACCAATTGCTTTAAGTTCCCGCCTTACGAGTATTGTTAAATTATCACATGTGTCTGGTGGACGGTACGTGGCGAGGCAGGATAATGTAGCCGCAGTATTCAGAAGGCACTGGTACTGATGCGGGATGCAGCTGATTTTAACGTGTTACAGGCGGCGGCATTTTGGAATGAGGGCACCAGAAGACGAAATTTTATTTAGTACCAGCAAGTTAAGCGCGTTATCGACAGTACCCTTGAGGATGTACCGAAATCGTTTGACTCGGAATTGTCGGCGGCGGCTTCGTGGCAGGGTGACAGAACCTTCTTGATGTAAGTGATGACGAGTTCACAATTCAATCTTTGATTATTGTCGACGACCGAGGCACACAATATGAAGCACACCAAACCGCTTCTTGAAGCTGTCCCAGCTTGTAATGTCATGTTCGTGGTTGTCAAACCAGACACCAGGGGTTTCGCTGAGGGAAAATATGGCGTTGGCGAGCATGAGTGTGGGGCCCCACCTGTAACAGGCGCTGATATGTTCGTACAGGTGCAGCCATTGGTCGACGTCCATACCTTCGAGGCCCGAGAAGACGCCACGGTCTTTCAAGAGAGGAAGCATGACAAAATTTGTTGCTGTCGGGGGCTGGCAGGGATGACAGGAGGTGTGACGACCGTAGAGATTTTAGTCGAGCCCTGAAATGCCACGTTGGAAGCCGCGAGTGCACGCTCGCTGCAGAGCTCCGTGGCGAGGATGGGGATTGCACCGCTCCACCAATTATAATACGGGAAGATACAGACTCGAAGGAGGTGATACAGTTGTATATGCAGCCGAGCAGCGGTGGCGATACGGTCACGTTCTTGTTCTTGTTCACGTTGCGATGTGGCTCACGCCCACTGTGGGAGATTAGCCAATAATTGAATGACATTATAAAATCCTAGGGAATTTCAGAATATTGAAGGTCCTCCTCTTCATATGTTTAGTTTTGGTGCCGCAGGAACATAACAATGCATTTGCATACGTGTGTGCTTGTTCACGGATGCAAAAATAACAAATTTTCTATTTGTTAATTTGCCTCTCTTCATCTTGTGTGATTTTCAGACCGGACTCGCCCGTACACTGCCTACTACAACTACACTGATTACGAAACTTGCATGGTCATGATAGTTCCATACAACAACCACGACCGTAAGTACTTGTGACATTTAAACATCATTATTCATATTTAGTTTCCTGTTCCGAACTTGTATTTTAAGAACTATTTAACTTTTTAAAAACTTAGGCGTTACGGATATCATAAAGTGAGAACTGTATTATTCTTATAACTCGTTCCAAATGAATAATTTCACGTCTAATTATGCAATAAAAGCAATTTTGCGGAATAAAAACCTATCCCTCTAGTAGTACTTTCAGCAAGTCGTAAAGTTTCAGGCTTAGTTTTTCAGAAACTTTACCGATATTCAACTCGATACAATGAAATCATTGCCCATTCACAATGTATATCGCTTCATATTTACCATCCTTACAACCACGGCATTCAATTGTGTAATAGTAAAGTTTTCTTTCAGAAATTTCTAGTTAAATATTATTTCGATTGCCAACACTTTCCTGTTGATACCGTGTCAACTCACGATTGCCTCGAACACCTTTAGCCACCATTTTTTAGCCTCAGCATTAAAAAAAAATATTTGCTTTGATAGTGAAATCTAAATGCATTGAGTATTGAATGGTTAGATTTCTTACTTCGCAGTTGTGACCTCAGAAAACTTTTGTCACTTGTTTGCGAGCAGTGTTTCTTCCACCATTAACGCTAAATAAGACATATATGATGAAGCTGCTGCATTGAAATGTTCTATCAGATTATGCGTTTTTTCCGCGTATTTTCTGAACAGTCCTGTTTTCAGCACCTTCGCTCATATCGGTTTTAGTAAGAACAATAAATCGAACGCTCACAATGCTACACAACGCATAATTGTATGTTCAATATGATGTACGCCCACGGAAACCGCTTTTATTTGTTCATATTTGTTCATATATACTTGTGGACTGAACAGCACCGTCAGGTACCATTTGTCGAGCCTGCCTAAAACATTTGACGTAGTAGTAGGCCGCTAGCGAGAAGCGTCACCGCTGGGGCACGGGACCTAACGTCTAACGTCAAAACATTTGACGAAGACTAAATGGCGCCATCTGCCGCTAAAGGTAACCATGTGCCGTTGAGAAGCAGCGGGCGCTAACGCTTACTGGCGGCGACGTTGACGCTGGCACCCATCGCAGCGTTGTGCTGGAGAGACACTTGGGGAGGCTAGTGGAGGCTAGCACAGCCAAGCAAGGGACCGACTGGGTGGTGCTCCTATTCTGTCGGCTACTTACCGGGGGAAGGCCCATATATTCCGCTTGGTGGTGCGACAGCCTGGCGACACTGCAATAGTAAAGGCAGCAAGATAAGTTGCTATTTAGTGTAAAGCACTTTAGTGGCCCGGCTTGTCGGCATCTCCTCTCGTCACTGTGTTGAAGTCACGGTCTACCCTAAACTTAATTTCTAATAACGAAGTCCTCCATAAATGCATGATGGCAACAGCATGCCAAAGAACAAATTGCGACACCACCATGACGTCGCGAAGAATCATAGGGTCTCGGCTTGTCGGCGTATGATGTGGTTACGGTGTGCCATGTAGTCCAAATTTGAAATCAGTGTAAACTTGTGAACGGAAAAGGTATAATCAGTGCAGAACGTTAAGACATTGGGTGTACTTTTTAACCAGCACATGGTTTAGCAAACACACGACGATCGTAAAGTGAGATGTTTGGCAAAAGCTTGTGTGTGTAAAGTGAATATCGGGACGTGTTTGCGTCCAAGTTTATTTGTTACTCTATAATCAATTGGTGCTTGCCCCACATTCACATTAATTTTGTTCAGGGAAACGCATTAAAAATTAGTCCACTTTTGCCTTAGTAATGTCAAGTCTGAAGCAGGTGCGGAGCAGGGCAGCGTTCCTTGTGTCTTTTCGGGTTTCTCTTTTTTTCTTGTTCTCGTATCTGTTTCTTTTTCAGTGTTTGTTTTCTTTATTTTGATTCCGTTTCGACTTCCAACATAGTTCTTCCTTTGTTTTTTTTGGGGGGGGGGGTATTGAGGAAGGACTTTTCCAAGGTCACACAAAGTAGTTCATAGTTTCGCAAGCGTTCTTGACAAACCTCGTCAAACTGTGGATTTTTTTTATTTTCAGAAAGAATTCAACTTTGTTTCACATGATAAGTTACTTTGTAAAGTAAAATATATCGGTCTGCTCTCTATCAACATTATTTGTATCTCTGCTTACTTTGACCAACGTACTCAGTCGGTTTCCGTTAAGGGTCATCACTCATGTCGTTTGCAGTCACTTCGGTGGTGCCGCAAGGTGATGTACGGGGACTGCTTCTGTTCTTGATTTTTATTTATGGCATCATTCACGTTATCAAAAGGACAGTTCAAATTCAAACATTCGCAGATTACTGCGTATTGTGTATTCAGGTTGTAGACCAGAAACTTTTAAAAAACCAACGCCCATAACATTCATTCACGTCTAAACAAGGAGACATGAAGTTTAATGAAGCTAAAAAACGATACATAGATATAACGAAGAAATACGTAGCCAGTTGTTTTTAACGGTATTCCAACGAATCCCCTTGTTGAGGTGAATTATTTTAAATATCTTAGAGTGACCGCAACTAACCTCTTATTAGTAACATATGTGGTCCTTCTCGCAAACCTCGTATTCTGTTCCCGGAAACCAAAGTTCATTCATACAAAGCACTAACTATGTCTAAGTTAGAATACGCTTGACCTATCTCGGATCCTCACACAAACCACAACATTTAGACACTTGAAATGGCGAAAGGCTTTTGGATTTATTTTTTTTTCTAGATTCCGTAGCACACTCAAAAACAGCTCGCATTGATACTCATGGTAAGCAAACTTCAATTACGACATAACATATGCAGGCCTAAATTTCGTTTTCCCCTGTAAAACAACGACCTTCCTTTTTAATCGGGTTTATATACATACGACCGTTAGCAACAAGACTAAGTAGACATCGTCGCCTTGAATCCGAAACTTTGTATCACACAAAAACTCCTTCGAGTTTTTTTTTCCTCGCACTATTAACAAATGGAACGCACTGCCATTATCATCGATCGATTCAGTGGAATTGATGGACCTGATTACTTCGTAATGTACAACATTGAAGCTGAAATCTTTGTGTTTGTGTGTTTATTTATCGTCTTTTATATTTTATGTGTTTCGTTTAGTAATTTTGCTCCTCATGCCTCGGCCAATTCAAACCTTTCGTGTGTTGTCAATAAATAAATAAATTAATTAATTAATTAATAAAATAAGCGGCTAGTTAGAAAGATAAGCATGTAAAAAAGTTCAAAGCCCCTTAATTCACAAAAAATGGTTTCGCAATGCTTTCGCACTAAGGGAACGATACGACAATTTTATAAAGAAACAATTAACCCTGGATGTAAGCACCTGCCATAATTTTCGTTACACCCCACACTCACCTTCCGAATATTTCGCCATGCGATCATCTTGCGAGTGCCAATTTATGTGCTGAATAAAGATGACATCAAATCTTTGAATTCCTGTGCAAGTTCTACCTTTTCCGATCACTAGTTATGAACAAGCTTGCGTTTCTAGTGGCCTTAAATCTTAATCATTGTATGGCAGTCCACTCTAAATATGCTTGTAATGCAGGGCTAGCCAAATGAGTTTTTTTGTGAGGTTCGGTTGGCTAGAAAAGGACAGCAGTGTCATCTGCGTTAACGATCCCTTCGCAAGCTAACCTGCTTATATTGTTTCCATAAATGCTAAACCATATTGGTCCCAGGATGCTACTCTGTGGAACTGTAGCTGGTATTTAGAGCAAAAAAGAAGCACACTTCTCTTTAACCATGATACACTGCTTTTTACTATTCAAGTATAAGAATAAAAAGTGAAGTGAAACACCACAAAATGCACACTGCTCTAGCTTAACGGGTAACCTTTTATGATGTATCCTATCGAACGTAGAACTACGCATGTAATAATTAAGTGACATAGCTTTTATCTTCCAGATTGCTTACTGTGGGTCAAACCTGCTGTCGCACATGCTGTCCCTAGGCACTGTTTGGACAACTACGAAGAGACGTGCGATGTCCGGGTTCCACAGTATGACAATGACCTCTGTGGCCATCAGGAATAAAGTGTCATGTTTCTTGGAACTACTCTTCATGGAACATTTCTTTTTTTGACGAAAAAGTATTGCTATGCAGCACCAGCTTCTGAAAAAGTATTGCTATGCAGCACCAGCTTCTATGCAGCACCAGCTTCAGTGGTAGTGAGAGTTATCAGTTAGAGTTTACGACACTTTGTAAAACGACAATATCAGCACGCATACTCTGTAAGATCTTTCACTCGGTACAATCTTTTACATTTATTTTTTGATTTCACCTAAAAACGATTTACTTCGCTATTGATTGATAACGTGAAATAAAATTGACGTTTTGTTTGACTGACATTATGTTTATTCAGAATAAAAAACGCTCATTTTTTGCTATCTTTCTCCCTTGGGTATTATCAGTTTTCATGACCTGCAGTTGGCATTCTTGCTACTCGGTCTTTTTTTTGATATATGTGCCGTAATTTATACCGTGAAGACACATGAAACCAACAACAGGAGTACCAACAATAAAGCCCAAGGTATCCCACAAGTATATGTTTAGGCAAAAACAGGGTGTGCTAAAACGGCCTTCTGAACCACTCATGACATTTCGTGCGTAGAAAGCAATAATTTTTTTTTGGAACGGTGGTCATCTTAAGAGGTTTTTCGTATTGTGTGTTTTTTAGGGGCGAAGTTTCTTAAGGTCTGTAGATCCTCTAAACTATGTAGCTGTAGTAGTAGTTCGTAGCCGCCTCTAGCTGAGTTCTTGCAGTGTTGACTAGATGGCGGTAGTTGATGCGAGATGTTATAAAACTAGATGGCGGTACTTGTAGTTGATGAATAGATGCGAGATGTTATAAAACTAGATGGCGGCACCTGTAGTTGACAATGAAAGATGCGCAATGTTATAATAAGATTGATGTCACATATGGCACGTGTCATTGGTGGAAGGCAATGGTTCGATTTATTGCAGCGACCCACGCTAGGGGGAGCACTGTAATAAAATTCGTTCACTGTCGGCACGCCGTGGAGCTGCACGACACCGCTAGCGAGATCCTACCGTACGAAAGCGGGAGGCCCAAGCAGCACGGAATACACACACAGCGTTTCTCATGTCTAGAAATGATAAGCGACTCGGCGAATCACACGGAAGCTTCACAATTTAACGGTGATTCCCTCCGGAGCTTTGCCCACTCATCATCATTCCCCCCCATGGATGCGCTGCGATTGTTTTTTCTCTTGGCAAACCAGTCGCTGTCGACTAGTTCAAGGTTTTATGGATTGAAGTAAAGTGTAGGATTGGGCTAGTGGGCCTTATATTATTGGAGCGCTCAGCTCAAATATTGAGACAACGCCTATTGAAAATCCAGGGTTGGTGTATGCTGCCATTGTTGGTGAAAATGATAGAAATAATACTTGATATGGTGGGAATAATACTGAATTGGGTGAAAGATGTAGTGGTCATAATGCCTCATGACGGCTTAAGTGGAAAAAATGATGGCAGATGGTGGTGGTGGCGAGCCAATGGTGGGGACAAGGGAAAAGGCCGGCTGATGGTGGTGATGCAAATTGTGCTTGGTGGAAGGCTTGGTGAACAGGCTGGATAACAGTAGCATGATGAAAGCTTAGGAGATAATAGTAGCATGATTAAAAAGTGGATGGCAGTATGTTTATGATAAAAAAAAACACACACAGGTGTCATTGCGCTTTCTAGCACGTTTTTTTTATTTCTGCGATGTCCACAGAACTTCAATTTTTTGTGGAACGCTGAATGCGGGCGCGAATTTTTATATATCGTGCACGTATTTACACCAGTTTGAAATGCGCGCGATCCGCTTCTTTTTTTTGTGATATGTAGAAGACTAGATGAGTGCTACGAGCTGTGACAGTAAATGTGCTGCATCGTCACGCAGTTCTTAAGAAATATATGAGATCTAGTTTGACATTGCCCATTTCAACGGTAGACCAGAATGCAGTCGCCACTTGGGGCCACCACGCTAGAAATGCAACTCTGGAAATTGTTGCAAACTCGATTACTTGAGCCGTACTTTCGAGATAACAAAATGCGTGGGACGCTGAAATGCATTTACTTTTACCTTCAATATGCGTCGAGACGAGCCCCAACGAGTGCGCATTCCACCCTTTTGTTCCACCAACATGATTTTCACCAAAGGCTAGGCCTACCGACCGAGCCCGTACATGTGCTACTAGCGCTTCTGTGTTTCACAATACACAATTACGGTAAGCAATATTAACAATACAGCACAGCCGTGGCATCATTTTTTCTAAATAAACCCTTTTTTTATTGAGTACGCTGTACGCTCAAGAAGCGACGAACGTTGATGTGACGTAGTACCAGCATTTTCAGCAAAGGTACGTCATCGCTCACCGACAGCCGTTGGTCGCACTTGCCCGCACGTCTCTGGCTCTTATGCGATAACACAGTCTTGTCAATTTGTATGCTTACTGAACCAATATAATGGCATGATTTTCCCCGCTGCACGGCATTATTTTGGCCAAGCCTTTATGTAGTTGTTGCTTAGGATACAGGTACAGCAGTGCGATGGCACGACTGCGCTATAGGTTGCGCGAAAAGCATCGCAATACTATATCAATTGTGTGGGCGTATCTACAGAATGAGCCTAGAGGCGTCATAAAGTCTGAGCAGATGTCGTCCTATGGAACGAGCGAGAAACGGATATTAAACTTGAGAGTAACCACCGATAAACTATACATGTTCCTCCGTCCACTTGAATTTATTTTTTGCGATTGTGAAGTGTAACAAGAACATAGCGCTGTTGCCATTATCACAGTGGCAATTGTTACAAGCAACAGTTGTTTGTGTTTCATAATTGAGCCAAGTTTAGTAGCAGGCACAAATCACGTCTCCATCGAGTACGCGACATGCGAAATTCATGACAATCATGACACATATATGAAGATATATATATATATATATATATATATATATATATATATATATATATATATATATATATATATATATATATATATATATATATATATATATATATATATTGTGTACTTATGTACAACTCATTTGAACAAATTGAAGAAAACATTTTTGATCTTGTATTCCTTACGACATTATTCCTCCGCTTTTCTACGGGACTTTTGGACCTCACGAACACGTCACTAATCTCAAGTGACGTCACGGAAGTGCGAATCCCTACCCCGCCAAAGTGGCGTTACGCACGCTAACAAGTACAAGTTTTTGCAAAAGGAAGGATAGAATAATTTAAAACTGTTGCAGCGCGTCCTGTTTTGATTGGGGTATACAATAACCACGTACGAGGCTTATTCTGACATTGCCTACTCGATGGCAGGGGCAGGAATAGGTACCTACACGCCACGACAAAATCGCATATGAGTGTAACACTGAGCAATCGCCGCGAGACGCGTTATACTTGCGCGCCCCCTTGCAAAGTATAAAACTCACACTATTGCTTCACTCAATACGAATTCATGATGATGGTGATGATGCCGTACACTAAGGCTCATACCCAATCGGGGGGATTGAACATCGATTGGTCCAAAGAATTTTTATGCATTTCAAAGACGAACTTTTCCCGTCCGTTGCTTTATTAATCATCCTCCATTGCACTCGGAAAGCGTTCTGCACCTACGTGAAATATCCTTACTGAGGGTGACTCGAAATACACTGCACAAAAGAAAAAAAAATTAGGACACAGAACGACAGGGTAATAGCAACTGAATTATAAGTTCACAAAAACGTACTTAAATAGCAATGAAGTCCGATAAAACTGAAATAGTAGGCGTAAATACATTAAACATACAAACACCAAGTGCAATGTTCAGTGGTGTAGTTCAAGACAAGCTGTCTCTCCCTCCAGTATACCAATCAATGGGTGATCAATGAAGCATGATTCCTCCTGCTCGATAAGAAAGGTCTTTAAATAATATTCCTTGGCGTACAACAGTTATGTTTGTATCACAGTTGTTTGCTCAAAAAGAGGCTTGTAGCTACCTTTTTAGCACTACTTGAAGTGCAACGCTAGATGCATGAACGCCCGGTCAATCTCTTTTTGAGCGAACAATTCTGAAACAGTTAAACTACGGCTTCACGCAAAGGGAGATTATAGAGGCGCTCCTTATTGCTCAGAAGTGGCCATGATGCATTAGACACCCATGCATCAATCTGAAGGAGGGAGAGATAGCCTTTCATGACCGACACAAGAGCTCATCGCACTGAGTGCTTGAATGAGTATTTTCTTGCTATTTTGGTTTTATCTTGTTTACCTGCGTTTTAAGTAAGCTTTTTCTGGATAAAGAATTCCGTTGCTGATACCACATAATGCATAGCCGTGTGTGCTAGTTCGTTTAATAATGCTGTTCTCGTTTATTAATGTCTGTCTGTATCTTCTGTTGTGTACTTTGTAATTTGCACCCTCTTCCCAGTTGTCATGAACGAACATCGACGCGCCTAACGTTTTATTTTAACGTGGTTCTGCACTGCTCCCGTTATCGGCTTACCATTGGCCAAGCTGCGATGTTACATTGGCATGACGTAAAAACAGAGGTCTTGCTGCGGAGACATACCACAAGCAGGTCAGCCTCTTTTTTTTTATTAGAACCCGCAAGCGAGTTCTTCTTCTTCGTCCTTTCCATAGTCCTTCATAGCACATGCACAACTATAGCCGTCTTATGATCGGCAATATCTGATTCTTCTTTTTGCGTTCCACGTTACCGTACAAGCAGAGCATGAGAGTAAGGGTTATACTCAGGCGCTCCGTCAGCCTGTTTGTCTGCGGATGGTATACAGTTGCGCTCTGGTAATCTGTACCACTGAGCCTGAGAAGCGACTCCAAAAGTTCTGCGGTGAATGCAGGTTCTCTGTCTATGATCACTGCTGTTAGAGCGCCACGCTGAAGAACGATGTTTTGATGAAAAACTGAGCAGCTTCTGCTGCTGTGCCGCGCAGCATAGCTTTAGTCTCCGCCTAACGGGAGAGGTAATCAGTGGCAAGAGTAATCTGTTTGTTTCCTGTCGTGCAATTTTAAATGGGCCTAGGAAACCCATCCTAAGCTGGGCGAATGGCTTCTGGTGCTTCGACTGGATGTAAAAGGCCGGCTGGCTTGCTGGGAGGCCCTTTGCGTGTTTGGTAGTCGGACTGTGCAAGCTTGCACGTTATGCTCAATCACAGAAGGTAGCTTTGGTTAGTCGTAGTTATATCGCAGTAGACACAATGTTCGGGTGCAGCCTAGATGACCAGAAAAGGCTTCATCATGGCACGCGTTTATAAGTTATTTCGAAGGGATGCCGGCACGACTACAAAGTGAGTGCTATCGGTTGGAAACGAAATAAGTTTTTTGTTTAGAGAACATCGTTTCACAAGCAAAAAAAAGCAGTTCTCTAGCAAATAACCACGGCAAGTCTTGAAGTCATCCTTCTAAGTAATAAATATCTTGTAACAGTTCAGGGTCACTGCGCTGCTCTCATGAAATAGTGGTCGTGTTGATATATCTCAAGAATGCCGCGTCGATGTTGTCATCATCAGAAGCAACAGTCTCGACTGACGACCGTCAGCGTCGTCAGTCGACAGTCAGCGTTGGTGTGCCTCTTCTCAGATAATTATGTCGAACTCTTGAAGCCCAAGACTCCAGCGCGCCAAACGGCCAGATGGATTTTTGAGGTTGGTGAGCCAGCATAAAGAGTGATGGTCGCTAACAACCTTGAAGGAGCGGCCGTATAAATATAGACGAAATTTGATGTCCACACACCACGGCGAGACACTCCTTCCTCGTAGTTGAGTATTCCTTCTGCGTGCGAGAGAGAGTTCTGCTGACATAGGCTATTACAATTTCACAGCCGTCTTGCCACTGCGCGAGACTGGCACCCAGACGTACACTGCTGGCGTCCGTGTGAAGTGCTGTAGGGGCTTCCTGGTCGAAATGCGCAAGAACTGAAGTTGTTTGCATGCATTGCCGTAGTTCCTTGAATGCCATTTGCCTCTGTTCACCCCAAAGGAAAGAGACGTCATCACGTTTGAGTGATTTCAATGGTGCCACATTAGACCAAAAGTCCTCGAAAAATCATCGGTAACAGGCGCACAGCCCTAAGAAGCGCCTCACAGCCTTTTTGTTGAGTGTTGTAGGCAATTTCGTTATGTTCATTATTTTGGCCCGGTCAGGTCTAACACCCTCATGACTGAAAACGTGGCCTGAAAAGCTTAGTCCATTGAAACCAAAATGACATTTTTTTCGGTTTTAAAGTAAGACCGGGCAAAAATATGGCGTCGAATGTTATCGAAAACACAATAACATCGTCCTGAGAGATGAATAATGTTTTCCACTTCAGGCCTGATAGCACGATGTCCATGATATGCTGAAACGTGGCTGGCAGCAAGCATAACCCAAAACGAAGCACCTAAAATTCGTTGCCGGGAGTCACAAAAGCCGTTTGTTCACGATCTGTTTCATCAAGCTTTATCTGCCAGTAGCCGCTTCTAGGTCCATTGATGAGAAAAAGCGCGCATGATACAGCCGATTGAGCGAATCGTCTATGCGAGGCAGTGAATAGACGTCTTTCTTTATGACTTGGTTTACCATGTGATAATCTATGCGAAAGCGCAAGCTGCCATCTTTTTTGTTGACCAAAACCACGGAGAACGCTCAAGAACTTTTGAAAGGTTCTATGACGCCATGTTCTAGCATCTTCTGTACTTGCTTTTGAATCTCCTAACGCTCTTTCGGAGCTACATGGTAGGTATTTTGTTGAATAATTCGCGTGTTGCCTTCAGTATTGGTTCGGTGCTTGGTTAATGATATTAGCTGCATCTTTGACGTACACGAAGAACAGTCCTTTAATGGTGTATGAGTTCGAGCAGGCGCTTTTCATCAGAGGGCGGCACCGTAGAGCAGATGTACACCGAGAAAGTTGTCGAAGCGGTCGCGTCGTCTGGTTGCAAGGAAAACCATTCCCGACTTGGTCCACATCGTCGTAGCCGGCAAATGCGGTGCCATTCTGGATTTGATGGCGCTCGTTGCTGAAGTTTGTGAGGAGTGCCTCTGCCTGTCCTTCAATAAGCGCCAGATTGCATCTTGCGATTGAAATGCCTTGAGTAAGCAAAACCACAACCATGTACTTCGCTATAACACCCCTATAGCGAGGCCACCTACAGGACACCGGTACAGGGCAACAGAATCTCATTGGGAGCGTCACATTGTCTGGTATTCGCAAAAGGTTGTGTGGTTCGTCACTGTTGTTGTCGACATACGGATGTGCGCAAAATGTCACCACAAGTTGTGGGATATTGATATAACAGTGCCACTATCTCGAAGCAAATCCACACCCAAAACTAGCTCCTTAGAGCAGTTTGGCAGCAGGACAGAAGTAGCGACGAAGCTGAAATCCCCAATGTGAAGTCGAGCGTTGCATTTGCCCATGGGAGGGATTTGATTGAATTGTGGGGTTTCGTTGGTTATAGCTTGTTGATTATGGTATATGTTATAGGTTATTATGTTATAGGTTATAGCTTGTTGGTTATACAATGAAAGCACTGCAATCTGTTTGATTGATATGTGGGGTTGAACGTCCCCAAACCACCATATGATTATGAGAGACGTCGTAGTGGAGGGCTCCGGAAATTTCGACCACCTGGGTTTTTTTAAAGTGCACCCAAATCTGAGTACACGGGCCTACAACTCTTTCGCCTCCATCGGAAATGCAGCCGCCACAGCCGGGATTTGATCCCGCGACCTGCATGTCAGCAGCCGAGTACCTTAGCCACTAGACCACCATGGCGGGGCCCATGGAAGGAATCAGCTGACTACCTTATGTGCAGCCTTGTTCATGGTCTCCTTCTTAAGGCGATTGGCGAGCTCTTGTCGCATAATCGACAACTCAGCTCTAGTGCTGTGACGTGATGCTGGGCTATGAGAATAAAAAGATCGACATTAATATTCATCATATTCATCGTCGTTGTCATCGTTGTCGTCGTTGTCGTCATTCGAGTTTTTTTCGGTGGTAGGGGGAACTTGGCAGTGTCTCGACAATTGGCAACCTCACTCCCGCAGGTCGCAACAGTTAGTTTTTCCGGCGTGGGCTAGGCGAACGGCCTCTGGTGACGTGCGCGTAGCACTGATGATTCGGGGAAGTGTGACGCGCAGGTGATGGAGCTCGCCAGTGACGCAGTGGAGTTGCTTGGCCAGTCAGTAGATCAACGTCGTGGGCACGATGGTCATCAAAGCGGAAAGAAGTGCGACAAGAAGAGTTGCCGAACCCGGAGTCGCCATTACAGCAACAGCGGGCAATGTGACTTGGTTTGCCGTAGCGGAAGCAAATAGGTCGATGGTCGGCCGGGCGCCTTAAGTCATTTCGGCTAACTGGTGCTCGTCTTACATAATCTCGTTGCCGTTCACACGGGTCGGGGCTCTAAGGGCATCGCCTCAAATGACTGTGGAGGATGACGGACTTCATAAGCATAATTCACTGAATGTGGCTCAGGACTTGGCTCTCGTGGTGCAAAGACTTGCCTCAACTCCTGTCGGACAATTTCATCAACGAATGCGACAGGCGTTTGGGTAGGAGGAACGCAGAGTGCATGAAGTTCCCTACGAAGTATTTCTGTGATCATTTGTCGCAAGGAACTTTCACAGACGGCAGTGTTATGAGCTGCAGCCCTACTACCCTGTGGTTTTGCGGGTGGTCAAAGCGTCGGCATGGTTGTTGCAGGGGCCACTCGATGACAGTCGTCTCTTTTATGAATTGGTATACTGTTGTCGGCCGATTTCTTGCGAGGCCCACAAACACCGGTTCCCTAACACCCCGCATTGAGGCTGTTTCACACGCCGCGATTCCTGTGAAAAAAAATTTTTCTGTTCGTTTCGACCACTCTGTTCGCAGCCGAACAGAGTGGTCGAAACGCGGTTTTGTCTAATGGCGGTTTTGTTTCACATGAACCGTGAACGGTCCCCGATGTTCACTCTGTGACTGGAGTGGAGAGAAACGTTTCTTGCCAACGTTTGTTGTGGCAGACAATAGAATTTTCAAATAACATGTAACAATCTGTACGTTATAATAGACACTTTTAGTTGGGCTTACGTAACAAGCCCACGTACGCAGGGCTGCCACGGGAAAGAACAGCGCATGTGTAGTACGTAACATAACGATTCCAAAATGCGCGCGTACTCCCGAAACAAGATGCTGCGTACGTAACGCAATACTTACTACGTTACGTTCTCGTGACACCTCGAAGAAACCAGAACAAGAGTATATTGTGGCAGTAGTTGCGTTCGCCGCAGACAGCAACCGCGGACCTGATGCAAGGCATGTGTACTTCACAATGAGAGACAATGTTTTCATGCCAGACAAGGGGAATTAAAGCGGCGCGTTCCAGCATTCTGATGATTCAGAAGAAATTGCCTGGTGTCTCACTAAAATCCTCAAGAATTGCCTTCAATAGGTTGTGTACGGATAGGCGTCTTTTTCTGCCAAGCCTCTCGGCCAATGAGTCCGTAAATAAAATGGCAGCTTTGTACGCGTTTTTATTCATGGTGCAGCATAACACACCTCCGACGTTGTCTTCATTCCTTAAAGGTGCCGTGAGTAATGGTAAGACCATAAGTACCTGGAACGCACCCGCTTGCTGCAGTGTGCGCTAAGCCTCATCACAGCAGTGCTGTGGTGCGAGCAATGGGGTCGATCCAATGTGGCCGTGCCCGATCAGGCGCGTTGCATCGCCAAGTTCAAAACATTTAAGGTGAACGTGCAAATGTATTGCACCTAGGAACGATGCTAAAAATCTACACAGCAAACGCCACAACCTGACTTGTACGCTGCTGAACCTCAGCCTGGCCGTCAGGATGTTTTTCGTGCTGATCACAGAGGCCACGTTATTACTTGGACATAGCATACTTCTAACCTGGGTGGCGCTGATAAGCATTCCAAACCCTTCCATCTCGAGTATGACTTATCTAGTTGGGTCAAACGCATCGAGGTACGCTAACCTATAAGACGTTGCACGCTTCACTTGCAGCGTACGCAACGTAATTTTCACAGCGTATGCATCTTCTCCGTATACACCCAACTAAAGGTGTCCAATATTAAAAGGTTCCGTGAAAGGTAAAGAAGAGCACTTGTATACATGTTTTGTCATTTAAGAATACTTTCGAATCTAAATAATTTCAAAATGCACAGCATCGGTCATTACTAAACAAACACGTCGACGCTATTACGACCGCTTGGCTAGTCTGGCTCTATTCCGACGGGTCCCGACCAAAAATAGCTCCCGCCGCTGCGATCAGAACGAAAATTTCCAAATTGTTGGAAGCTGGCCACGGACCGCTGCAACGGAAGCAAACTCGCCCTGTTTTTGCTGTGAGCGAATTTGTGGACTAAAAATCGCTACTTTTTGTGTCAGGTGAAAGGGCTTTCAGGCGACGCACCTTCTGCAACTTGGGCATGTCATGGTCAGCTCTTCAAAACATACAAATCATACCCTCTGCGTACATGGCGGCTGTTTTGTTGAGTTCCTGCACGCGAACCTCGATCAGTTGCGGTGTGTAAGCCCGTCGGTCCGAGTTCAGGAATGTGTCGAGGAGCTTTCGACGAAAGTCTTCCCGAGACTAGAAAGTAGCCTCACGGTTCGCATACTACGTGCGAGCACTGTTTTCAAGTGCGAAATATTGACGCAAGGCAAACGCAGTATTCAAACTACGCAAGCTAGTTCGTGCGCCCCCCCCCCCCCTTCAAGAGACCAGCGACTTGATGATGAAACAAGAAATGGCCGCGACGGCGCGCGCCTCCTCAGCACGGGATTTTGATGAAAAAGAAGTGGTGCACCACTCGAGGGTTTCTCGGAGAATAATCCCCTTTTGCTGATCGCCTGTTAGAAATGCCACTACATTTTTCTTTCCTTTTCGGGCACGAGTTAGCCCCAATAAACAGTTATTCGTACACCATTTGAATTGTACGTAACAATTCTGGCGGAGGAGCCGGGTAATGATCCCAAACCCCAGCAGTCAAACAAACTGAGCTCACACCAGTTCATCAGCGCATTAGCCGTCGCCTAAGTATACATGGTAAGCCGCCGGAATTTCCCCTGCCACCGGAGCCTAGAGTCTCTCCAGCTGTCTCCGGTGAGAGTACCAAAATGTCGTCTCCAACCGGTGCCGCACACGTCGTTTCGTCTCCAGTCACTGCCACGCACGTCGTTGTCGATGAGCCACGGACGCCGGACCCTTTTTATGGCGATCCTCATGAAGACGCCGAGGATTAGCTGGAGGGTTTTGAGCGCGTCGCCAACTGCAACGGATGGATCAAAGAACAGAAGCTCCGCCGAGTTTATTTCGCATTGCAGGACAGCGCACGAACGTGGTTCGAAAACCATGGAGGTACCATTCGATCGTGGGATGATTTCTGACGGGAGCTACTGGCCACATACCCGAGTACAGACCGCAATGAAAGAGCTGAAGCTGCCTTGCAAGCAAGAAACCAGCGCAATAATGAAAGCGTCGCAATGTATGTGGAAGACATGTACCGGTTATTCCGCCGGTCTGATCAAAATATGAGCGAGGACAAGAAACTTTGGCACCTGATGCGTGGGGTGAAGCAGGAGATTTTCGCTGGTTTGCTCCGATGCCCCCCGCGGAACGTTGCTGAATTTCGCACCGAGGCGACAGCGGTTGAAAAGACTCTGCAACAGCGAGCGAGGCGCTACAATCTAGTTGTTAACGTCGCTTCCGTAGACGCGTTGTCAGCAGTCTTTGGGAATGGCATCGACGTATTACGAGAGCTCATTCGATCGGTGGTTCGAGAAGAGCTCCAGAAGCTAAACGGCAAACCCTCAACGGTCTCGTGATTAGCGGAAGTTGTTCGGGAGGAGGTAAGACAGGCAGTCTGTGAGCAGCAGCCACAAGCCCAGCTTGTTAAAGCGTCGCTTCCGATGCAGCCTGCAGTCTCGTACGCCGAGGTGCTAAGAGGCGCCCCTGTACCTGATTTCGTCGCCCCTGGACCTCCTTTCGCCGCCTCTGGACCTTATTTTGCCGCAGCAAGCACGCATCTGCCGAAACCTCGATTTACGCCGTCCCCAGCCGAGACTAGGATCCGAAAAGCTGATATATGGCGCACTCCTGATCGAATTCCACTTTGCTATCACTGCGGCGAAGCTGGCCATCTTTACCGGATGTGTGAATATCGCCTAGCTGGACAATGGGGTTTTCCCGTAAACGCTGCCTGTCCACGGAATGGGGAGCGACCTTTTGATATCGAGGAGTACTTGTCAACGCGTCAAGGTGCTCACTCCTCGCCGCAGCATCAGTCTCGGTGGACAGCGCCACTGAGGTATCGGTCACCAAGTCGGCGCCCATCTTCAAACTCTCCTAGGCGACTTCCCCAAAGCCTGCTTCAGGAAAACTAGAATCGGCGACCTGGGGAGGTAAGGCCGCTGCCGACGCAAGAAAAGAACCTCCAGTACCGATGTCAAAATGTGACGATGGAAATGAGGCTACGTGCGGAAACGGTAACGTCGCTTCTGATTTTCGGTAATTATAGATGGCTACGAAACAAATGCTTTGGTAGACACAGGCGCAGACTATTTCGTTATGAGCAGGGGACTTGACAGAACCCTGAAAAAAGTGCTGACCCCTTGAATAGGACCAAAAGTGCGAACCGCCGGAGAACACCTTATCGATCCGGCAGGCATGTGTACTTCTAGAGTTGGGATACGCGGCTTCACCTACGTCACCAGCTTCATTGTCCTGTCGGAGTGTTCAAGAGATGCAATTATCGGAATGGACTTTTTGCAGGCCAAGGCGCAGTGATAAACTTGCAGGAAGCGTGCGTCTCGTTCTCGACGAAACACACCATCGCGACATTCGAGAGTGAAAAACGATTAGATGCGCTCCAGATTGCAGGTGATGATGTAATAGTACCTGCAAGATCCATCATCGTTGTCACCGTAAAAAGCAATGTGTACAACGACTATGAAGGAATGGCAGAAAGCAATACTGGGCTATTATTGGAGAAAGGAATCTGTGCAGCAAGAGGTATTGTAGGACTGTGTGATGGGCGTACGAAAGTCTTCCTGAGAAATTTTCGAAATGAGATGCAGCATCTTGCGAAGGGAACTGTTGTTGGTCACTTGCACGATAACATTCCGATTACGGATTTGAATTCTTCCGAGACTGCATCACTACACTCTGACGGTATAGTTTCCATACTCGCATCTATCCACATCGAAGCAGCCCTATCACCGAACCAGAAACAAAAAATCCAGAGCCTTATACGGGAGTACACCTTAGTTTTTCCACGTCATCGAAAGTGCAAAGAACATCTATCACCAAACACCGCATCATAATCGATCAATGTGTTAGACCTATTTGCCAGCACCCGTATTGAGTGTCACCAAAAGAGAGAGAAGTCATCTGAGGCCAAGTTGAAGAAATGCTCAGGGACGACGTAATTCAACCATCGGCCAGCTCATGGGCTTCACCTGTAGGACTGGTAAAAAAAAAGACCAGACCTTGCTCTTCTGCGTTGACTACCGAAAATCGAACGTCGTCACAGAGCGGGATGTCTATCCCCTTTTAAGGATTGATGACACCCTTGACAGACTACGAGACGCGAAAATCTTTTCCTCTGTAGACCTCAAGAGTGGATACTGGCAGATAGAGGTGGACGAACGAGATCGCGAGAAAACTTCTTTCGCGACCACAGATGCGTTATACGAGTTCAAGGTACTCCTATTCGGCCTGTGTTCCGCACCCGCCACATTTCAGCGGATGATGGATACCGTGCTGTCCGGGTTAAAATGGCAGCCCTGCCTTTTTTATCTCGATGACGTCGTGATCTTTTCGGCCACCTTCGATCAGCATGTGGAACGACTATGGACTGTGCTCGAAGCGATTAGTTCAGCAGAGCTGACGATAAAACCCCAAAAGTGCCATTTTGGTTTTCATGAACTGCTTTTCCTCGGTCATGTGGGTAGCTCTGAACACATTCGACCTGACCTCGAAAAGACAGCAACTGTAGAAAAGTTTCCTAGACCGACGGATAAAAGGGCGGTGATACTGTTTTTAGGACTTTGTGCCTATTACAGAAGATTCAACAAAGATTTTTCGAAGATTGCGGAACCACTAACCCGACTGACGAAAGAAGACACGCCTTTAACCTGGACAAGCGAGCAAGAAGACGCGTTGAATGAGCTACGGCAGCGACTCCTAAACAACCCCGTCCTAGCACATTTCCACGAAGAAGCCGAAACAGAGATTCACACGGACGCAAGCAATTTGGAACTAGGCGCCGTCCTTGTGCAGCTGCAAAATGGAGAGGAAAGAGTGGTCGCATATGATAGTCGCACTCTTTAGAGAGCTGAAATAAATTATTCAGCGACGGAAACAGAATGTCTGGCGGTAATATGGGCCATACAGAAATTCCGACCGTACTTATATGGTAGAACATTTTGAGCAGTGAGCGACCATCACTCGCTGTGCTGGGTCACAGGCCTAAAGGACCCTTCTGGGCGACTTGCTAGATAGAGCCTCAGGTTGCAAAAATACGACATAACTGTCGTATACAAGTCGGGTCGCTTGCACAGCGATGCTGATTGCCTGTCACGCGCACCAATGGAACCTGCACCTGTGGAAGATGGAGACGACTTTCCGTTTCTTGGGGCAGTCAGCACCGCAGACATGACTGAATATCAACGATCTGATGCGGAGTTGCTTAAACTGATCAAGCATCTGGAAGGGCGACCCGGGCGTGTTCCTCGAGTTGTCGTCCGGGGATTGTCCTCGTACCTGACGAAAAACAACGTTTTATACAAGAGAAACAGGGAGAAATTCCTACTCGCCATTCCTTCAGCCTTGCGACCCGAAATCCTGGAAGCCTACCACGATGACCCAGCAGCAGGACACCTCGGAGTGAGTAGAACATTGGCTCGCCCCCGCATTAAGTACTACTGGCCAAAGTTACTGGATGATGTACAGCATTATGTAAGGAAATGTCGAGATTGCCAGAGACGCAAAACGCCTCCATTGAAACCTGCAGGATTTCTCCAACCAATCAAACCACCTGAATCTCCGTTTGAACAAGTAGGAATGGATCTACTTGGTCCCTTTCCTACGTCATCAATGGGCAACCGATGGATAGTAGTGGCGACAGACTACTTAACCCGGTATGCTGAGACAGCCTCTCTCACCAGGGGCACGGCTATAGAAGTCGCTTAATTTTTCGTCACTAACATTGTACTACGGCATGATGCCGCAGAGGTGGTTATCACGGATCGAGGAACTGCATTCACAGCCAATCACGCAATCCATGATGAAACTTATCCACACATGTCATAGGAAAACAACGGCTTACGACCCCCAAACGAATGGGCTAACTGAGCGACTCAACAGAACTCTAACCGATATGTTGTTCATTTACGTTGACTTGGAGCACCGTACATGGGACAAGATACTGCCGTACGCCCGTTTCGCTTACAATACTGCTGTGCAGGAGACTACTAAAGTGACGCCATTCCAGCTAGTCTATGGTCGAATAGTTACCACACTATTAGATGCAATGCTGCCTGTAGGTAACAATACAGAGCACTAGCCTGACATCAGCGAATTCATTCAGCGAGCCGAAGAAGCACGGCAGTTGGCGCGACATAACATAAAACAACAACAACGCGTGGATGCAAACCGTTACAACCTTCATCGGAGAGGAGTCGACTACGCACCAGGCGACAGAGTTTGGATTTGGACTCCCGTGCAGATGCCTGGCTTTTCCAAAATGCTCACTCGCCGCTATTTTGGCCCTTACCGAGTTTTTCGTCGAGTCAGCTTCTTGAACTACGAGGTGTCACCGGGAGGACAAGTGAGCTCATCAAGATGCCGAAGGAGCACAGAAATCGTGCATGTAGTCAGAATGAAGCCATACTATGGCAGGCAATGAACATCGAACTATACACACCCGGTCATGAGGAATACCTATTTCTCCAATGGAAACCACGCATTCAGACCATCTCAGCAACACTGCTTTTACGCATCGGGACGATGCGTTTTTGGAGAAGGGATAATGACGCAAGGCAAACGCAGTATTCAAACTACGCGCGCTAGTTCGTGCGCCCCCCCCCCCCCCAAGAGACCAGCGGCTTGATGATGAAACAAAAAAGGCCATGACGGCGTGCGCCTCCTCCGCACGGGATTTTGATGAAAAAGTAGTGGTGCACCACTTGAGGGTTTCTCGGAGATTGATCAGCTTTTGCTGATCGCCTGTTAGAAACGCCGCTACATTTTCCTTTACTTTTCGGGCACAAGTTAGCCCCAATAAACAGTTATTCGTACACCATTTGGATTGTACGTAAAAATATGCACGAACAAATTTCTGTTCGCTCCAGTTATTGAATACAGTGACTCTTCGAACTGTTCGAGCCAGTCCTCGACATCCTGATAGTCTTCCCCACAGAAAATGTGAGGAACGCGAGGATGTTCAAGAGCCACCTGTGAGGGAACAACTATATGTGGTGGAAGGATAACTGCGGATGTTGTATAGAGCTGCCATGCATGGAAGAGGCGGAACAGGTGCGGACTCCGGACTGAGGCCTAGGCAGCGCCGGTAGAATTGTTGCACCGGAGTGGTGAGGGGTTGAGTCTCTGGACTAGGTGAACGGGTCCCAGCAAGGCTGTCCTGCTTCAGGTTGCAGGCTATTGTAGGCAACGCAAGAGTGTGGAAACACGACACTGCACATTCGTGGCCTGTAGGACGTTCGACACTGTTTCGCCGAATGGCGAAGCATAACCTTCGAGATGGCGGGAGCACGGCGTCACGCGCTTGTCATCTCGAAGGCCATGGGCGAAGCAAAAGACGGCACCCTTTGACTTCGTGGGACCACAAGTGCACGAGTGCGTGTGTGTTTGTGTGTTGTGTGCGTGTTCGTATCAGCGTACGCCTATGCATTGTCGGACCTGTGGTCGAAAAGCAGAGCGAAAAAGCGCGGGAAGAGCCAGAGACAGAGCGAGAGTAGCAAGCGAAAAAGTCTGCAAATCGCGAGTGAATTGATCAGCTGTGCGTTGTGATGTTCGGTTTTGAGCGGTTCTGTGAATAACTTATTAAAAAAGTTTTCCTAGCTAAATACAAGCTTCCTTTATCATTTTTAACACAACGTTCGTTGTGTGTTGCATTTTATATACTATTTGACATTTTGTGGCCATCACTGAGAAACCTTAATATTCAACAAAAGTGATATGAAGGACGCCGAAATTCGTCAGAAGTGGGATTTGACCAATTTTAGGAAAGGTTAAGAATCACTTTGAAAAAATTAAAGTGAGCTTTGCGATTGCATCAGTGCAAGAACCACGGAATTGTGAACTTGCAGTGAGCGTAAACTTCCAGTGAGATTACATCAGCCATGCTGGACAGGTCATCACCGGAGAAGAGTGATCACTAGTATGACGGCGACTGTGCTGGGCTCACTAAGCTGGAACCTTTCGACGCTTTGCGCAAGAAAGACCGCTTGTTTGCGGACCTGCTCCGGCGGCTTCAGCAGCCGGGATCGTCGGGGGTCACACGCCAGGTGGACATCAACACGTTTCAGGTGATGTCCGATTTGAGCAGGAATCTTTCAAACTTTTCCGGTGATTGTCACGCGTCAGCAGCACGAAGATGGATGGAATGCTTGCAGTAGACGGCAACGCTTCATTGATGGCCAACTCCATTTCTGCTGAAAATCGCGAAGTGTCAAGTGGTTGGCGCCGCGAAGGATTAGTTCCGAGGGACAGTTGCAGAAATTTCATCGCTGGATGATTTCAAACGGAAGTTTGGACAGACTTTCTACAGCCAGACTCGGGCAGCGGAGTGACAGAAATGTATTCAAAAGCGTGTGCAGCAGCGAAACGAGGAAACGGCTGCGTACTTCTACAATAAAGTGCGCCTTTGCCGAGAGGCGCACTTGGACTTCTGTGACACGAGGGAGCATGTGCTGACTGGTCTCTCATCGCGGGAATTCTGCACGATGCCTCTCGGGAGATCCCGTGAGAATGAAGGTGACCTTCTTCACGACATACAGGAATATTAGAGAATGGACGACGACCGACGAGAGCTTTTAGGCGGAGCGAGTGAGTGAAACGCGGTAAGTGATCCTCATAAGCAACCTGCACCGAAGACGCCGCTGCAAGATGCGTCCGAGTACGACAGGCTGCACCAGTAGCCGCCTGTCAGAAATCAGAACGGTACGTGGAATTCTTCCGAAATTGAAATTTGAACACATTTCACGGGATAGCCCAAGAAAAGGCGAGTAGAAAAGTGTCTAAAATGCTGGAAGGCTGGGCATACCAGAGGCACTGCCAAGCAAAAGACCCCGGAAATGAGATGAACGCTGTCTATGGAAAAACGTTGATTCCGGCGTGCTCTTGAAGCACCTAACAGAATTCCGATGAGGCTTTGGTTGGCGTGATAGATACAGGCAATCCGGTTGCTTACTGCGTGAATCAGCAGCGGTGCGAAGCGGGAATGCTTCAAGATGCTACCGCTCTGCATGCTTTCACTAAGTCAGGGCGTTGCAGCTGCTCGTGGGATTGGCAAGTGCGAAACTGACATGCTGGTCGACGGCGTCGTTGGCAAGAACATACCGATACTTGTTATACCGGACGAGGCCCAGTGGGTCGACTTGCTTGTCAGCCGTACGTTTACTCAACTACCATATGTGACCTACAGAATGGGTAGCAGCTCTCATTTCTGGCACAATGACGAGGGCCCATCCTCGCACCTTGAACCCTTGATTTCCTGTTTAAAATGACTCTGGAAAACTGCTTAAAAGACCTCACTGCAGCCCAATGTTATAAACTGGGTGAGAATGTTTTCGCAGTCCAACGTCCCTGGTGCAGTGCCATTTAACAACTGTGGGTGTAAAGTTCTCGTTGACACGGAGGACGGATTGGTTTCTGTGCGAGGTTCATGAGCAGGAATAATAATATGGTCCTACTTAAAGCCCACAGACTAAGCCACGAGACAGAAGTGGGCATTGTGGGGTGCGTGATGATAAAAAAAATAGGCAGATCCCATCTACAGTGGGAATCGATGATATGCGAAGCACGATTGAGAAAAGTTGATATGTCCTTTCAAAATCAGCACAACGTTACAACGTGGAGATAAATGATGCCGTACCTGACTTCCGTGTCATAATTATCATGTTTGGATGTGTCGTTTACCTTCGGGATCTATTCACATCACGCGATACCAAATTTAGTACATATGGAGCTAGCAAAACAGCCGCGAGCATGCTATGAGTGTAGTATGTAGTTATATCATATTCTCACATGACACGTATGCTTGTATTATGATATTTGCACCAGTCATACACTTTCATTACCCATTGACGTCACTTAACAAAAAACTTGGTACATGTGGAGCTTGCAAAACGACCGCGAGAGCATCATGAAGGGCCCAATATACTTCAATGTAGCGTTGACGGGCGCGAACGCTGAGCACAGTGACGCAACGTTGGCGAAACGCGAGCATTCTATAGTCTGACGTCAAGCGACCGGTGCGACCAGCGTACGTCAGCGCGGCCCAATGGTAACCAGTGCAAAATGCGACATGCTGCGTTTCGCGCCGATGCCTTACCCAGAAAACATAGTGTGTCCTTTTTTTTCCTGACTGTAGCATGTAGTCATGTTCTCACGTGACACACATCTCATGGTTATCATGTTTGCACCAGTCACATATCTTCGTCATTCATTGACGTCATGAAATACCAAATTTGGCATGTCTGAACCTAGCGAAACGGCCACGTGCACATCATGAGTGTGGCATGTAGTCATGTTGTTAGATGACACGCATGTCGTGATTATCACTTTTGTTTGTGTCACTTAGCTATGTCGTCCGTTCGCGTCACGTAACTCCGAGTTTGGTACATGTGAAGGAAGCGAAACGGCCGTGAGCGTTTCATGAGCATAGCATGTGCTCATGTTGTTACATGGCACGCATCTCATGTTTATCATGTTTGCACCAGTGTCATACCTTCGTCAGCCATTCACGTCCCGTAATACGAGATTTTGTATATTTGACGCTAGCGAAACAGCCCCGAGCGAATCATGAGCATGGTATGTTGTCATGTTGCTACATGACAGTCATGTCATAATTTTCATGTTAGGGTCTGTTGCTTGTGTTCGTCATGCAATCATGTCATACCATACCAGTTCTGCAACATGCCATGTGAACGAAACCATCGCAAGAACTGCAGGAACATGAAAAGTAATTCATGACATTCATGACTTCGCAAATGAGTATCTTGACTGTTTCACCACGCGTGGTTGTCAACTATCACCAGCTGAGCGGTGAGAAAATGAAAAAGAAGTATCCCTGGCCAGCTATCAATGACCAGCTCAAGGGCCTTGCCGGGGCCAAGCTACACGTCGTCCTTGACCTGGCGCATGAATACCTGCAGGTTCCCTTGACTGAAGAGTCCAGAAGAAATATGACATTCATTACTCCTGACCAGACAGAGAAAATGGAGCGCCTGATGTTTAGACTCACAATCGACCCGTCCATGTTACGGCTCATCTAGCACGCGGTGAAGACTGCGGCATCCCAAGGGGTCCCCGCCGCCCACCTATGAAATAGCGCAATCAGTCTCTGTACTGGTCACATACATTTTGGTTTCTTTCTGGAAGAAATAAAGATATCGCCACCACATGCGTCTCATGAACCGAGTGTTGGGACCGCTAAAAGGAAAGGTTGCTATGTGGTACCTTGACGACGTGGTAATACCAACAAAAGACGGGAATGAGCGCATAACGCGTCTGCTTCTGGTACTTGAGGCAATGCGAAGGGCTACTCTGACGCTCCGGCTCGGCAAGTGTGCTTTCGCGGTGGACACCGTGGACTTCCTTGTATTCTGAGTGAAAAGTGGAACCGTGCAACCTGGCGAGACTAACCTGCGAATAATAGCCAAATTTTCACGCTTAAAAGCGTTCATAACGTCAGGAGATTCTTGGGTCTCACAAGTTTTTACGACGCTTCCTACCGCGGCATGACTTGGTTGCTGATGCCCTTTCTTGATTGACCAGGAAGGTCAAGGTGTTTTGGTGGAGTGCTGAGTGAAATGAGAGTTTCGTGGCATTGAAGGCCAAGCTGACGTTTGAATTGCTACAGTTGTTCAATCCAAAAACCAAAACGGAGTCACATACTGAGGCCAACACCAAGGGTTCGGCTGTCATGCTCCTGCAGAAAAAAAGATTGTGTGTGGCATTTCGTTTAATGCGTGATCACAAAGACGACCCACGCTAAAAAGTAACTACCAGCAATCGAAATTGAAACTAATGGCAATACTTTGGGCTGTGGACTGGCTTAAGCCAATGTTTATTGGAATATCATTTAAAACCATGACCGACTGTCAGGCCCTCGTGTACCTCAACGCAGAGCGAATGCTGTACCCACAAGTTGGGCGTTGTTAGGATTCAATCCAGAAGTTGACATTTAAAGTCAAGCACCACCCAGAAGCACAAATACATTTGTACTCGCTGAGCAAACGGAAAGTCGGGGATTCAACTGACGTGATGGATACACTCCTTGTCGAGCGTTTTGAAGTGTGTGCCACGTTCACTGTTGCTGATCACGTCTCAGTACTGCAGAGGAAAGGAGAGGAGCTAAGAAGGAATATAACGATGACAGAAAAGCCACACGAATGCCACACCAAGGATGAAAGACGAAAAACTGAAGATTATTTGATTATGGGTGAACGGCTTGTGCGGAAAATAGGGCAAGGGGTGCAGCCGAAGCAGAGGTTCGTACTGCCTAAGACAATGTGGAAAGAATTATATAGTTGTGCAGTCCCACGAGTTGATGGGGTATTTTGCGCTAGACGAAACTGTAGCAAACATATAAAATAACATTTGGTTTCCACGCACGCGAAACTATGTTCGTAAGCATATATTGCAGGCCCCGCCACATTGGTCTAAGGCTAAGGTACTCGGCTGTTGACCGGCAGGTCGCGGGATCCAATGGCGGCTGTGGCGGCTGCATTTCTGATGGAGGCGAAAATGTTGTAGGCCCGTGTGCTCAAATTTGAGTTCACGTTAAAGAACCCAGGTGTTCGAAACTTCCGGATCCCTCAAATACGGCGTCTCTATAATCATATGGTGTTTTTGGGATGGCAAACCACACATATCAATAAAAGATTAATTGCAGTGCTTTCATTGTATAACCAACAAGCTTCCATCCGGGAAACGGGAAGGATTTCTCAACTCTAGTCCCCCTAGCAAGAGGCCATTTGAAGTGGTTCTCACGGACCATCTGAGACCCTTCGTGCCAAGCAAGCGATGTAAACAATACCTTTCGGTGATTGTGGACCATCTGACGAGTTTTGCGAGGGTGTTTACGAGGCGCGACAGGTCAACGAAGCTGGTGCTTCCAGCGCTGCGGGAGTTCATCATAGGGTGAGGCTTACCTTAACGGATCGTTACTGACAAGGGCAGCTGTTTCACATTACGTGCGCTTGAAGGTTTTGCAGTGGCAAAGGGATAAACATGTGCTAAATTCTACTCCACACCTTCACGTAACGGCCTGGCTGAGCGAGTGAACCGTACACTGCTACCAGTCATTACTACATAAATGGTGGATACAGAGCAGCAAGATTGGGAGGAAATGCTCCGTGAGGCAGAGTGCAGATTGAACAGCGCTGTAAACAAAACAACAGGGAAAACTCTTTCCGAAATGTTACATGGTTATTTACCGGAATTGCACAACGTAGAACTGAAGTGCTTGGTTGAATCTAAGGCGACAGTGGGGGAGGAACCCGGCGGACTGCGCGATCGTTCACGGCAGCGCATCATCCGCAAGCAGAAGATGAAGCTCGCTTACGCCATGCGCCACTTCCCACTGAAACGTACATTGTCGGTGACGGCGTCTTCATGGCGAGGGCTCGGGAACAGATGGGAAATCAAGCCAGCCAAAGCGCCGCCAAAATATAGGGGCCCCCTTGTAATCACGGCATGCAGTTTTGCCAGCTGACACATAATGAGTGTCCGACTTCGCCGAAACAAGGGAGAGCCGCTTTGTGATTACCGCGCACGTGCCGCGGTTTAAGGGCTGAACAACGGCCAATCACCATTCAGACCTCGATGACGACGCAGAGTCTGCGGAGGAGTCAGACGCTCCTGAATGTGAGGCCCAACCCTTGTGAACTACTGTTGAGGTGTCGCACCCTGAAGCAGGTAGTTGCGGGGCTCACTTTTCTCTTCCTTTCACTCTCAGAACCGCTTAGTGAGGTGTTGTGACTGAGACGTTCAGCCCTTAGCTGCGCCAGGACTCATCCCTACGCGAGTGCGCCGTTGTTGCGTTGGAGTCCTCTTGAGAACTTCAGTGCGCAGTGAGACTTACCGAGTAAGCTGTGTGAGTTGAAACAGTTGCTTTTTCTTTCTTTTTTCTTCGACGAAGAAAACAACTCTGTGTATTAGCGTGCGCATTCTTTAATCAGTATTTTTTCTATTAACGAGGGCGTTAATGAAGGAGACTGAATGTGCGCGACTGTTTCACATTTTCCAAGTTTCGATTTATTCCTTTTGTTCGGTGCCTGTGATGTCTTGCGAGTGCCGGTTGGCCACTTGAAGGGACTTTCCTCTTTGTTTATGGGTAGCTACGATCGGCAACTCTCCCAGTTCTGCGGCGCCGGGTCGCTACAACGCATGCAGCCCCACCTAATTGCAGTTTGCTGCTTCGAATGAGAGAGGGAGTAAACACGGCACTTTGCCCGGGGCGTTCGGCAATATTTTACTTAATGGCGAAGCATAGCCTTAGAGATCGTTGGTGCGTGGCGCTGTGCGCCAGCTATCTTGTAGGTGATGGGCGTAGCGAAGGACCATAACTTCTCACTGTGTAAAAACACTAGCGCGCGCGCGCGAGAGAGAGAGTGTGTGTGTGTGTGTGTGTGTGTGTGTGTGTGTGTGTGTGTGTGTGTGTGTGTGTGTTTCACAGGTCCCGTTAATTAGAGAGGCGATCGTCGGGCTAATTCCAAGGGCCGAAGTATCGGCCCCCCGAACCGCACCACGAATGCGTGGACAATTTAGAAGTGGTCCTATTTGGCGCGCCAGCGTACGCCGGCTGTGGCCCAAAGAACAAGTCAGAGCCGGGAGTTGATAAACAAAACAAAATTATATTCTCTATTATGGCAGATCAAAACGATACACAAGTATGCACACTCGACAATAGTTGAATACAATATGTCACCAATCAAACAACGTACTACACAGTACAATCAGCCACACACGAAACAATGGACACGAACAACAATACGCACTACAATGCAGTCGCATGCATCGAACAAACAAGACACTTAAAGACTAAAGAGTTAGAAAACTTATTCAGTCCAAAGTTCTTGGAACAAAGCTCTGGATGATACTCTTCGGAGAATCACTCACTCAAGTCAAGCGTTGTTGTCATTCCGCTGCCCCCGAAGTTTCTCTTCCAGGAAACCTCCCGTCTTCAATCGGCCACTCACCAGGCTCCAAACTTCTTTGCCGGAAACACGTCGGCTTCACACACGCAGCTGTTGCCACGCGTCTTCGCTCGATAGCGGTAGACACACACTCTTGCCTGTAGCTCGAGTCTTCACCCCTCAGGTGGAAATCCCCTTCTTCTCTTTTGTCACGGAAGACAAGGCTTCGCCCACAAGACGGAACACCCTACGCACTCTGGAGCATACTTTCTTCTTATTCTGTTTTGTCACTAAGGACAATACCTTCACCGACAGACGCGGTGGAACCCCACGCACACTGGCGCTAACTTCCTTCTTCTGCTGATCTCCCATCTCTGCTGCTCGGTTAAATACCTTCCGCACGAGATTCCAGAAAATTCTCATCATTTCGTCGGTCGATGCGCAGCGAAGGCTGGGGGAAAAAGCGAGACGGTACGAGGGCTGTCCGCGACGGATGACGCAACCCTGCATCTCCACGCCCCTTTCCTTCGAGAACGTTCTAGGGCTTGCTCGGCCGCTGATGTGAGGAGGTTCGACGGCGAACCTACGCTTTCGAGGGGAGAGGAACGCGCACTAGGGGAGTCTTTGGATGCTTCTTTTCTTTTTTTTATCGTTGACCTCCAGGCATCTCTACGGCGCCTTTTCGCGAGAATTTGGCGGCGCGCCCTTTTTGAGCGCTCGTTTCGTGACACTGCCCCCCACTTTAAGAATATTATCTCATAATATTCAAAACCACACAAACGAGCGCGAACAGTCCCCACACTCTAAAAGACTGTAACCTAGTTCATCGCTCATGCCACGTCACACTCACAATAGATCCCTCAATACAATTGTACATTGCAATTCAGTCTCGCAACACATAGAATATAGACACAGGTACATGAATACAATACTCCATCACATACTTCAAGCAGTACAAATGTACAAAGGTCTGTCTTTACAACAATTGTACCATACTATACACATCACATCACCGTAACAAAAAAATTTTGATTCACTCGACAAACAGTTGTGACACAGGCCAACAATCAAATTAACTTAACATATAGCACTGTCAAACACATTCCGATTCGACCCCAACACCTATACCGTGTACTTCGAGCTGCGCTTGCGTCCTTTCTTGCGGCGCTCGCTCGATCTCTTCTTGTTTTTTCCCTTTTTCCTCGTTTTGTTCCGGCGAGCCCTTTCCACCGATGGTATCTGAGGCAGCGTCTCAATCATCGTTGTCACTTCCGACATTCTTAGCGGGTCATAACGCTCAACCGATCCTCTCACCCGCTTGTTCATGCCACGACATTGGGCCTGGCTGGCCGACTTCGTCACCTTTACACTGTTGGTCGGTTGACGTCATGCCGACGTAAGTCCAGCTGTCCAGCACGTGAAGTTATTCAACACAATCATCTTCTCATTCACTGTCTCTTGCACCGCGGCTTCACCTTGGGCTCGAGTGAGATCCGGCACGGGATGATCCTCCACTGGATCTCGCGGTCGCTGAGTTGGCGAGGGCTCTATCTTAGGGTCTTTTCCCAAACGTTCTGGATCATTCGGCCCTCGCGCCTCGTCGATGTTTCCGATGACGAGGTCGTACAGGGGAGTCGTCATGCATAGAGCAGTAACCTTCCCGCTGAAGTACGGGGTTTCAACCTCAATTTCTGCTTCTGGAAGCATCCGAACCGTACTGTCAATTAGGCAAACCAGTTTTGTTCTGCCTGTCAACTCACTTTCCCGTACAAAATTTCTTCGCACAATAACCGTGGAGCTACCGGTGTCTCTCAGAATCGCAATCTTCTTGCCCGATACTTGTCCAGGCAGCGTTGGCATTCCTTTCGTAACACCGGTTGGCTGTTTTGTCATTACAGCCCCACAATAGGAAGTTTCTCCCTAGTTTTCAACTCTACGAATCCGTCGGTGACGGCATTATCATCAGATTTCGGTGCTGCTAGCACACTGGATACCTGGTGAGTTTGACTCGCTCCGTTACGACATGCGTCTGCTTTGTGCCCAGTCTGACCGCACTTGAAACATTTTACGACCATGGGGCTCGTAAAGTTGGTTCGACAGTTGCTAGCGCGATGACCCACTCGGTTACACAGAAAACATCGCGGAACACTCTCCAGTGCACGCTTCTTTTGTTCGGGCGCCTATTTTTTCAAATCTTCTGGATACTCCTTCTTGACTCTGGCCAAATTTGTGGCACCATGCGCTTCCAAGAATTGATCAGCTAATTCAAGCATGTCTTCAAGTGGCTTAGCTCTCCTCTCTTTCAAGTACAGCGACAGGCATGGGTGGCAACTAGTAAGAAATTTTTCTCTACGTAGGAGCTCTCTAAGCTCATCGTACTCCTGCGCTGTCCCTGAAAGTTCAATCCATCTGTCGAAATAATGGCAAAGTCGGGCGGCATACTGCGTAGCCGTCTCACCATCAGCTGGCTTTCTTGTCCGAAATCTGTCCCGGAATCCTTCCACAGTAAATCCAAATCGCTTCAGCAAAGCAGCTTTCACCTTTGTATAGTTGGCTGCATCGGTCGGCGTCAGCCTACCGTACACACTGAGCGCTTCACCACTCAAGCAAGTACTCAAAGCAGTTGCCCATTGATGTTCTGGCCACTTATGGCTCCTCGAAATCGTCTCAAATCTGTGAAGGTACGCGTCAAGGTCGTCCTTCCTTTCATCAAACGCTACGAGCAGCTTGCTTGGCTTCAAGCGGAAGCCGTGGTTCTCCCGTTCACTGCTTTCAACTCTAGCTTGGACCGGAGTTTCACTTCGTTGTTGCAAACGGAGCCACTCGAATTCCATCTCGTGCTGTCGCTGCCATTCCCTTTCCTCTCTTTCTTCTTTCGCCCTCTCGGCTGCCTGTCTTTCTCTCTCCAGCTCCAACTTCGATTGCTGTTCTCTTTCTTCTTTCGCTCTCTCAGCTGCCAACCTCTCTCTCTCCAACTCAGCTGCTTTTTCTTCCTTGGCTCTCTCAGCTGCCAACCTCTCTCTGTCTAACTCAGCTTCTTTTTCCGCTTTGGCTCTTTCGACCGCCAACCTTTCTTTTTCCAGCTAAGCAGCCTTTTCTTCTTTGGCCGTCTCTTTTTTTTCTTTTTCCTTCTGGGTGACCCACTTCCGTAGTTCGGCGCCAGAAAGACCCATTTTCTCACCAAGGGCGACTAACTTTTCGAGATCCATTGTGTCTCGCAAACAAAAATTTGCCACGTGCAAAAAATATCTGCCTAAATCAGTCTATCAGAAAACTCTCCTGCACTCGTTAACGAGAACACTGAGCAACACACAAAATTATTCCGATAGCACTATCAACAACTCGAGGCTCTTTCTCACTACCTTGGACACACTGTGCACGAAAAGGTCCTGTCGCGGACGCCAGAATAATTGTCACAGGTCTCGTTAATTAGGTAGGCGATCGCCGGGCTAATTCCAAGGACCGAAGCATCGCCCCGCCCGAACCGCACCACGAAAGCGTGGCCAATTTAGAAGTGGTCCTATTTGGCGCGGCAGCGGACGCCGGCTTTTGCCCAAAGAACAAGTCACAGCCGAGAGTTGATAAACAAAACAAAATTATATTCTCAATTATGGCAGATCAAAACAATACACAAGTATGCACACTCGACAATAGTTGAATACAATATGTCACCAATCAAACAACGTACTACACAGTACAATCAGCCACACTCGAAACAACAGACACGGGTAACAATACGCACTACAACGCAGTCGCATGCATCGAACAACGAAGGCACTTAAAGACTAAAGAGCTAGAAAACTTATTCAGTCCAAAGTTCTTGAAACAAAAGTCTGGATGATACTCTTCCGAGAATCACTCACTTAAAGTCCAGCGTTGTTGTCGTTCCGCTGCCCCCGAAGTTTCTCTTCCAGGAAACCTTGCGTCTTCAAGTGGCCGCTCACCAGGCTCCAAACTTCTTCGCCGGAAACACGTCGGCTTCACACACGCAGCTGTCGCCACGCGTCTTCGCTCGACAGCGGTAGACACACACTCTTGCCTGTAGCTCGAGTCTTCACCCCTCAGGTGGAAGTCCTCTCCTTCTCCTCTTTTGTCACGGAACACAAAAGACTTCGCCCCACAAGGCGGAACACCCTACGCACTCTGGAGCATACTTTCTTCTCCTATTTTGTCACTAAGGACAAAACCTTCACCGACAGACGCGGTGGAACCCCACGCACACTGGTGCTAACTTCCTTCTTCTCCTGATCTTCTATCTCTGCTGCTCGGTTAAATACCTTCCGCGCGAGATTCCAGAAAATTCTCATCATTTCGTCGGCGCGATACGCAGCAAAGGCTGGGGGAAAAAGCGAGACGGTACGAGGGCCATCCGCGACGGATGACGCAACCCTGCATCACCACGCCCCTTTCCATCGAGAACGTTCTAGGGCTTGTTCGGCCGCTGATGTGAGGAGGTTCGACGGTGAACCTACGCTTCCGGGGGGAGAGGGACGCGCGCCAGAAAGTCTTTGGATGCTTGTTTTCTTTTTTTTATCGTTGACCTCGAGGCATCTCTACGGCGCCTTGTCGCGAGAATTTGGCGGCGCGCCCTTTTTGAGCGCTCGTTTTGTGACACTGTGTGTGTGTGTGTGTATGTGTGTGCGCGTGTGTGTGCGTGTGTGTGTGTGTGTGTGTGTGTGTGTGTGTGTGTGTGTGTGTGTGGAAGAGCAGAGCGAATAAGTGCGGGAAGAGCTTGAGATGGAGCGAGAACAGTTATCGAAGTCTGTGAATTGCGAGTGATGTGAGCGATTTTATGCTGTGCGATGTTCGATTTTGTGTGGTTCTGTGATTAACATTGTAACCAAGTTTTTCTAATTAAATACAAGCTTGATTTATCATATTGCTACATGCATGCATACTGAGATTCTAGGGGGTGACGTGCCTGTGTGCCTGACGAGGAAGACGAAGGGTTGTCTCCACTTGATCGCTGGTGTACTGGTCACGTCATTACCGTTGGATTCGAATATATCTAATCCACAGCCTCGTCGATACAGCGTATCTTTTTTCCGTAACATATTTGGGGGAGGTGGAACGTTCCCCGTCCTCACCACGAAGCTTTGCAGTAGCTGCACCGTTCAGTCTCCAGCCATGGCTACCAATAAGAACCCATCAGCGTTTGCATCTTTAGCTCCATCCACCACATACCTGACGATGCCCACATCCTTGATCCCGCTACATGCTCCGCACAACCTGGGCTTGACGTTGACTACTGGCTCCGTATGTACGAGCGCGTCAGCCAGACACACCGATGGGACCCTACAATGACGCTCACCAACGTAATATTTTACTTCGACAGCACCCCACGTGTTTGGTTCGACGCCAACGAGACTGAGCTCAACAGCTCGGATATCTTCAAGAAGCGACTACGTGACCTCTTTGTGGACCCGTCCGTTTGCCAATGAAAGCGCGAAAAGAACTTGCCAATCGTGCGCAGTCCACATGTGAGTCGTATGTCTCGTACATACAGGACGTGCTCGCATTGTGCCGGAAAGTGGACGAGCAAATGACAGAGACAAGGTGGGCTACGTACTCAAGGGCATCGCGGACGACGCCTTCAACTTGCTCGTGTACGCCAACGTCACGACCGTAGATATGATTACTAAGAAATGCCGCCACTTCCAAATTGCCAAAAGTCGCCGTGTTCTGCCTCAGTTTACGCGGCTACCAAACACGGCTGTTACATCAACCTACACCGATCTTGGTTCCGCACCACCCATGCAGGACAGTGTGACACGTATAGTTCGACGGGAGCTTGAGGCGCAAAGTTCAGCACCATTTTCTCCACATCAGCTC
Organism: Rhipicephalus microplus; assembly: GCF_043290135.1. Lineage (NCBI taxonomy): Eukaryota > Metazoa > Arthropoda > Arachnida > Ixodida > Ixodidae > Rhipicephalus > Rhipicephalus microplus. The sequence continues at coordinate 43,209,357 of NC_134705.1, read as the reverse complement.
GACCATGGTGCCGCAGAAATGCCTCCGGTGGTCTCCGTTATTCAAGCCGTCATGAGGCAGGGAAATGCAAATCTTGGTATTCCTATGGTCTGTTCTGCCTCCCGACCCACCTCCAGACCAATGATAATAAATGCACCACGCCATGACCTGCATTTTATTCCGCGATCCCACAATCCGACGGAATGGAGAACTGCAGACAATAGACCGATCTGCTTCCACTGCCACCGAGTTCGCCATATCTCCCGCTACTGCCGCAGCATTTGAACGCCCTTGAACTGAAGCCAGTTTACCTCTTCTCGCCCATACGAGGACTCTCGTCGGTATTCTCCCAGTCGTGTGTAGCCTTCTTACGACGTCCCTAACAGCCGCTCCACCGCTCGTTTGCCGTCACCTCAACGCCGCCGTTCCCCATCGTCCCACGCCGCTATCCGTCACTGCTCAACTATGGATTCTCTCGGACGGAAAACTAGATCATGCAGCTTTAGGAGGTAAAGCTGCATCAATTGCGACTGATCCAAATCCTCCGTTGACGCTTCCCACTGATACAAACTTGATTTAAGTGTATGTGGACGGTATTTTGTTGACGGCGTTAGTTGATACCTGAGCTGAAGTGTCCAAAATGAGTGCTCATCTGCGTCGCCTGCTCAAAAAAGCCTCACGCCTGCAGCAACTCAAGCCCTCCGTGTCGCTGAAGGTGGAACTGTGACCATCACTGGAATGTGTACCGCTCGCGTTAGTATTGCCGGCCGCCATGTCCCCATTTTATTTACGGTGCTAGAAAATTGCCCTCATGACCTAATCTTCAGCGTGGACTTCTTATCGACGCATTCTATCCTGATCGATTGCGCCGTCGTTACTCTCTGTCTAGAACATCCTCTTCTTTCAGATTCTCACCCTGAAGTCCCGAACAGCTTGTGCACCGCTGACTTTTCGGGTACCACCTAAAGCTCTCACATTCGTCGAAATGGCAACACCCTCTCCCGTGTTCGACGGTAATTATATCGTGACGCCGATTTCTGATGTTCTCCTGGCGCGTGGCAATACTGTCCCACACTACGTCATAACCATGGTCTCCAACCGAACATATTTACCTTTTATCAATTTTGGTTTCATAAAACAAGTGCTATCTCGTGGAATATCGGTCGCCAAATTAAGACGCTTAATTGACGACCACGTCACTCGCAAGATGCTACGTCCCTCGATGCAACCTTACGCTCCATGATCGCCCCGGATCTTGAACCTGAGAATTCAGCCAGACTCTGATGCTTTCTGGCTTCATACCGCAACATATTCGACATAAATAGCCGTCCACACGGCCAGACTTCACTCGTCAAGCACTGCATTAACAAAGGTGATTCTCATCCCATTCATCGGCGACCATACCGCGTGTCTGCCCATACCGCGTGTCTGCCACCGAGCGTAAAGAAATTCAACAAGAAGTCAACAAGATGCTAGCCAAAGGAATAAATGAACCCTCTTCGAGCCCTTGGGCGTCCCTCGTTGTGCTCGTTAAAAAGAGAGATGGCATGTGGATAACCGCCATCTGAATATAATCACAAAAAGGACGCTTACCCTTTATTCCGCATCGATGACGCTCTCGATTGTCTCCACGGCACCCGATACTTTTCTCCAGTAGACCTACGGTACGGCTACTGGCAGATTGCTGTCGATGAAAAAGACCAAGAGAAAACTGCGTTTGTAACTCCAGACGGCCTATATCAGTTCAAGGTTATGCCGTTTGGGCAATGCAACGCCCCAGCCACGTTGCGACCGCATGATGGACTCTCCGCTACAAGGGTTCAAATGGTGAACATGTCTTTGTTATTTTAACGATGTCGTTGTTTAGTCCCCAACATTTGAGACCCACCTTCCGCGTTTGTGAGCTATTCTCGACATATTCCGCACTGCACGCCTTCAATGAAACTCGTTGAAGTGCCTCTTCGGTTGCGGGAAAATTACGGTGTTGGGCCACCTTGATCTGGTGTGCAGCCAGACCCGGAGAAAATTCGTGCAATCACCAGTTTTCCTGTACCTCGGTCAGTCAAAGACGTCCGGAGTTTTGTAGGACTTTGTTCCTACTTTAGAAGGTTTCCGAAAGGCTTCGCAATCATCGCTCAACCCATCACTGAGCTTCTGAAGAAAGCCGTCACATTTACGTGGGGTACTGACCAAGCCGCTGCTTTTTCTCATCTAATCACGCTTCTTAAGACTGAACCTATATTGGCTCACTTTGACCCATTCGCTCCGACAGCAGTCCAAACCGATGCTAGTGGTCACGGGATCGGTGCTGCCCTAGCCCAACGCCAACGGGGACACGACCGAGTCCTTGCCTACGCTAGCCGCCTCCTCACAGGTGCTGAGCGCAACTATTTCATTACAGAGAGTGAGCGTATTCCTCTTGTTTGGGCAGTCTCAATGTTCCGGCCATATTTATATGGCGCAAATTTCTCTGTAATAACTGACCATCATGCGCTATGTTGGCTTACGTCACTGAAGGATCCTACTGGCCGGCTCGGGCGCTGGGCTCTGCGCCTGCAAGAGTATACCTACACGGTGACGTACAAAACCAGACGCCTACATCTGGACGCAGACTGCCTGTCCCGCTACCCGGTTTCTGAGTCGAGCACTATGCCAGACACCAACACCAAGCTTTGCGTCTTTTCCTTTCGCAAATGACATTTACGGTGACGAGCAGCGCCGTGATGCGTCCTTGCATGCTATCAATGAGCGCCTCGAATTGTATCCGGCAAGGCTATTGCATCACGACTGCGCATCGGACACGCGCAGATACTCACGGCACGCTATCGTGCGCCTATATAATCAGTGACTGAATAAACCGATGCCACTTCTTGTTCTGGCCATCATGCTGTATCGTCGTCCTTGCTAGTTACATGGTGTCAGAAGTGGGATTCGAACCCACGCCCACATCAATCCCATTGGAAAATTAGAAGATCTTCAAGGACGGGATTTTGCAACACCGAGCCCCACAGCAGCTGCTTACAGACCGTGGCCGCAGGTTTTTGTCGAAAGTTATAGCCAACATCTTGCAGTCCTGTCAAACGAGACACAAGCTGACTATGTCATACCATCGGCAAACCAACGGACTCACGGAGCGTCGATCTGAATCGAACTCTTACAGACATTCTCGCTAAGTATGTTTCTACCAACCACACCGACTGAAGGTCTTGCGTTGCTGTACGTCACATTTGCCTATAATTCTTCCCGCCATGACACTGCTGGTTACTCTAAATATTTTCTGCTGTTTGGCTGAGAACCAATATTGCCTCTAGACACTGTGGTACCGTCCCCCATAGTACCGACCAGTGAATATGCCATGGACGCTATCACTCGGGTCGCTCACGCACGCGAAATCACCCCTACTCGCCTTCTGACCTCTCAAGAGAAGCAACGGCGTTTGTGTGACGAACGACACCGTGACGTACACTTTCCGCTCGGTTCATATGCTCTGGTCTCCGACCCGTCAAGTTGGCTTGTTAGAAAAACTGCTTAATCGCTACACAGGTCCATACCGAGTCCTTCGTGTGGTTACTCCTGTGACAAAGGAAATTGCTCCTGTCGACCTGTCGACTTCATGTGCCCAACAGGCTACTAATATTGTACATGTTGCGCGCTTGAAGCCCTACCGCTCTCCTAGTGACGTTGGCATTTCGATGCGCCAAAACGGTTCTTCTGCCACCGGGGATTATGCTACATGCATGCATACTGAGATTCTACGGGGCGACGCGCGAGTGTGGCTGACGAAGTAGACGAAGGGTTGTCTCCACTCGATCGCTGGTGAACTGGTCACACAATTACCGCTGGTTTTGAATACATCTAATCCACAGCCTCGTCTATACGGCGTCTCTTCGTTTCCGTAATAATATTTCAACAGAGCGCGCGCCATGTGTGGCTTTTTCTATTCTATTTTAATTTTCACAGCCATCTCTTCGAAGCCCTACCATTCAAGAAAAGCGGGGAAAAGGAGGCTAACAGTACACTTAAAACGAATTGGCCACTTAACTGCTCGATTCCCTGCAAAGAACATTGAAAGACAATAGCTCTCTGGTTAGAGAGAAAAAATAAAACGTTTACCGGATGCGGCTGTGCAAGAATATTGATGAGCGCTGCGTCATATATGCCGACATCTGGCACTTACCTGAAGAAAGTATTTTTTTTCAGGAAGGAGAGTTAGGTGGGAGTATCATGCCGTTTTAGGGAAGCGTCGGGGACACCTACTCTCAAATGCGAAGCATTTCTTAGCGAACTTCGGCGACTTTGAGCGTATCTATCTATCTATCTAGCCACCTACGATATTTAGCTCTCCTGGGTGTTTGGACAATGGTATCGATACCGAACTTACTATAGCATAACGTGACTATGACGTGCATATTTCACTAGACAAAACATGAAAATCATGACTTGTATGTCATAAATGTCATGGTCATGGTGCTCTTGCGGGGGTCTCGTTCACTTGACATGTTGCAAAACTGGTATGCTCTGACATGATTGCATGGCTAACACATGCGACAGACCCTCACGTGGAAAGTAAGACATGCATGTCATGTAAGTCATGAGTCATAACTACACGCCACGCTCAGGATGCGCTCGCAGCCGTTTCGCTAGCTTCACATATACCAAATTTGGTGCTACGTGATGCAATTCGATGACGAAGGTGTGTGACTGGTGCAAACATGATAATCATGAGATGGGTGTCATGTGACGTTATGACTACAATCCACAATCATGATGCCCTCGCAGCTGTTTCGCTTGCTTCACATACACCGATTTTGGTATTACGGGACGTGAATGGACGACAAAGGGATATATGACTGCTGCAAGCATGATAATCATGTGATGGGTGTCATGTAACAACATGACTGCATGCTACGATCATGATGCGCTCACCGCCATCTGGCTAGCTTAACATGTACCAAATTCAGTATTACGTGACGCGAACGGACGACATATGTAAATGACATTTTTAAACATGATAATCATGACATGCGTGTCATGTAACAACATGACTACATGCCGCACTCATGATGCGCTCAGGGCCGTTTCGCTAGATTCATATATGCCAAATTCGCTATTCGTAACATGAATGGATGACGAAGGCATTGATTGATTGATTTGTGGGGTTTAACGTCCCAAAACCACCATTTGATTATGAGAGACGCCGTAGTGGAGGGCTCCGGAAATTTTGACCACCCTGTGCACCCAAATCTGAGTACACGGGCCTACAACATTTCCGCCTCCATCGGAAATGCAGCCGCCGCAGCCGGGAATCGAGCCCGCGACCTGCGGGTCAGCAGCCGAGTACCTTAGCCACTAGACCACCGCGGCGGGGCGATGACGAAGGTATGTGACTCGTGCAAGCATAATACTTATGAGATGCGTGTTATGTAAGAGCATGACTACATGCCACACTCAAGGCGTCAATACACTTAGACGTGACCCGGTGCACGTGTGCCAGCGTTCGTTTCGTCACATCATGCCGGCAATGCCACACCAGGCGCCCGTCCTGCCACATACTCGCAGGCGGCGTTGCTTTGACGCATGCGCGTTGCAGCGCGCCGGCGTCCCTCCGTCACGAAAAGAGGGAGGCGCAGTGTTGTCTGGGTAACGTGGTTGGTGCGAAATGTAGCATGTCACATTTCGCACTGGTGGCCGCCGGGCTGCGCTGACAGACGCTGGTCGCGTCTGGCGTCAGACTATGAGTGTTCGCCTTTTGCTAGCATAGCGTCGCTGCGCCCAGCGTGTGCTCGGCAACATTGCGCTGCAGTATATTGGGCCCTTCATGATGCTCTCCCCACCGTTTCGCTAGCTTCGCATATTCCAAATTTGGTATTATGGGACGCGAATTGACGACGAAGGTATGCGACTGGCGCAGAGATGATAATCATGACATGCGTGCCATGTAACATCATGACTATATGCTACGCTAATAGCACGCTCGCGGCCGTTTCGCTGGCCCCACATATACAAAATTTGGTATCAGGGGGCGTAACTAGTTAATGAAGGTAAATGACTAGTCCAAAAATAATAATTATGACATGGATGTTTTGTACGGTATAATTTACCTCCGTTTCGTAACATTCTTCTGATTTTAAACTGACATATAAACCTTCCTCATTAGTTCTTCGCATATCATCGATTCCCACTATACGTGGGATCTGCCAATTTTTTCTGTTCATATCATAGCATTGTCAGGGCAGTGTATTGAAAATTATGGTTTTTGTAATAACGTATCTATGCATGTTAAAATTAAAGAAACGCACTACTAGGACCAAGGTATAGATGTTGCGCCTCAAATATGCGTAATGTTCTTTTTGATTGACAATGTTAACAAGTATGAATACAGCTACCAGGTGAAGTTGGGTGGGCATTGATCGCTGGCTTAAACTTTCGCTGGGTATACCTGAATTGGAGGACATGAGGAGAAACAGAAAGGCAGACCACAACGAGAAGAATCTCGCATCCGTGCAGTAGCTCTGCGCCTAAAACTACCAGACTACGTTTAGGTCAAAGGCAGTGGCATATCGCTTGCTACCAGGTTTCACTCTTAAAGGCCAACAGCAACAAAGCAACAAAAATTGGCACTCCGAAAAAAGCCGATATATATAGGTAGTGGCGCTGCTTGCCATAGGTTGCCTTGAAAATACAAGCGCTTACCTTTAAAAAAAGCTTCTAAACGATGGTGTTTTTGAGACTGAAACTAGAAAAAACAACGCCACTACGGCTCATCGGAAGTGACGTGAACGGCAGAAAAATTGTCTGCACAGCGCTCCTCAAGCTCATCCCGCTGCGAAGCACATCCAGACGACGGATGTCGTCTGGATGTGCTTCGGAAGCACTGCCTGAATCTATAACTGCCCGCTTCAAATTTTTAAGCTCTTCGTCGCGCATTGCGCGGGCCAATATTTCTAAACTGATGGTTGTGTCAGCTTTAGGTTTGCGTCCTGAAGCTTCGGCAGCAACGTATACGTGACAATTTGGTACTGTTTCTGAGTGCCATACTCTTTTTATGAGAACTCTAGGCTTTCTTCTTATTTTCCTTGGATGACGCGACCAGTCTGAAAGTGGAAAACCCTTTCGTCGCTAGCAAAGTTATTGAAGGTTTATGTTACCGTGTACGGCAAAATTTGCGAAACCAGACGAGAAAAATGAAATTAAGCATTTGTTGACAGACCTATAATCGCACTCTCAGCTAAATATGTTCTGTTATTCCGCGTGAATCCGATTGCGAAAGTGAGCTTGGCATTTTCCGCCCACGACGTCCACGTACCCGGCACCGATGGCAGAAATCCACGACGTGGGGTCACGTTATGGGCGTGTAACACGGAAAAGACGGATTCGATCCGCCGTGTGGCTGCACGCTTAGTGTGTGTGTCTTTTAGGGGTGAAGCTCCTTAAAGCGGCACCCGTTGGTCCCTCGTAGTAGTGCGTAACATGTCTTACGCTTTGACCTGCAAGGTGGGGCTGGTGGCAGATTTCTCCTGTGCGTTGTTCAACAATAAAGAATTCGCAGAGGGCGCGTTATCTAAAAGGTGAATTCTCCTGTCTCTCGTTCCCTATTAGTAGCCATCGGCATGTACATTGAGCACTATCTGACAAGAAAGGGTTGCTACGTTATACTCGCTGGGCGTAACCTCCTTGGTTTTTGAAAGGTTTAGCGAGTGTTGGGCCGCAGCGCCATTAATACAGTGAACTAGTATACACCATGAACTCGAGGTGGTTAAAGGTGGGAAGTATAGAGACGAAGCGAAACCGTAAGAAAGTGTGCGTGTATCACCTCTCTATTAGTCCTTGGAATGTCCGCTGGATGGCGGTGCTTCTATATGTTGAATATATGATGAAAAGATACGAGATGGTGGTACTTGGAGTGTTGACTAGGTGGACGAACGGACACGCAGACAGATGCATGGATGGACGCATGAACGGACGCAGGGACGGATGCACGAACAGACGCACGCGCGGACGGGCGGATGGACGCATGGACGGTCACACAGACAGACGCATGGATGGACGGTAGCAAGAACGAATGGACGGACGAATGCTTCACCCCACTCTCCATCATTCACTCCGTGGATATGCTGCCAATTGTTTTTCCATGTTAAGAAAGCTGCGTGAACATGCCTCTTACCGAACGCTGGTCCGGGCTTCCCACTGGTGGGTCAGCAGTGTCTGACCTCTGTATTCAGAAATGTTCTTTGACTTGAACTTGACTTGCCATCGACTCTAATGAAGAACGAACGCGTTTCGAACGTGCTATCTTTAGGCGGCACCAGCGCAAATGCACAGACGCGTTTCAAACGCGCTGCATCAAAAGTGGTTTCAACGCAGAAAAGAGCGCTTCAGCGGCTGGAAGGATTGCTCACAAGAAGCGACGGGGCGACGTTCTGTAGTAATCATCATATCCGGTTCTGTCCGATTGGCCTGGGCACACCACTTGAACTCCGCGTCGTCTGCTTGCTGGTAATAAGAGCAAAAATATAAATAAATACGTGACTGCACCATTTTTCACTGTCGTTATCGTAACTTACCGTTTATACAGGGTAACGTAACTTTAGCCTGAGTTTAAAGTATGCTGGAACACGTACGTAATTATGACGCGACCAAATGCATGTTGTACTCATCCTTGCCTGGAGTTAGACTATTTTTCGTGTTCTGAATTATTGTTTAATAGATATTTTTGATTAACTACGTTTTCAAGAAACAAAGATAAATAAAAATTCGTTGAGAAAGTTGTGAACCGGTTTGCAGGGCGTCCGAATAGACAGTTCTGAACTTTATATCTGTTAGGTATTTGTGTTTTACTGCTACTTGCAAATGCCTGCGAAATACGAAAAATACCACCTGACAATCCCGCTGACGCGTCAGTGCGCACGATGATTAGACACTTTCAGTTGAGCGTATGTAACGAGCCCACGTACGCAGCGCTGCCACGGGAGAGAAGTGCGCATGCGCAGTACGTAACGTATCTGTGCCATCGATGCGTGCGAACGCCCGAAAAGAAAAAGGTGGCGTGACGAGCGAGACGTACGTGGAGTTACGCTCTCGCAATATGCCGATTGATGGAGGAACCAGATAGCAAAACGGCAGCGATGGCGACGAACGCAGAGAGCAACAAAGTCAGCCCAAACCGAGTATACTTTACTTTGAGGGACGATGTTGCGCTGCTACCACACGAGGGCACTAAAAAGCACCCAAAAGCTGTTTATTTCTAAGAACATCCGTCTAGTTGAACCAGACTTATCTCGGTATGGTTAATACGGTGAACTAAAAGTGTCGTTGAGCGCTTCGCATGCAGCGTACGCAACGTATCGTGTCACGTACTGAGGGTCATTACGTACGCTCAACTAAAAGTGTCTATCTCTTGTGCTTCCTAACGTTTCGCGAACGAATGACACGGTTGCAAGGCTCTGATTCATGACAGCAATAAGCAGTCACAGTGGTTATCATTTTTGCGGCCGATAGCAAAACGTGTTCATCGTAAAGCCACCACCAATGTTGCGTTCTTGCCGAGACAGCACAATGAGACAAGTGCTATGGTCGTTTACGCCATAGGCTGCAGGCTAGCACAGCTTATTGAAAAGTGATCACGACGAGTGCACACATCATACAGCATGCACATATTTTGGCGTTCACTAGAGATCACCCATGGTAATCGATTTGTCAGGTATACCTATAAATTTACCGAACAATTTAGGGGTGCCTACTTAGTTAGTTGAATTTTATTCATGGTGAAAGGTGAAAATACAAATAAAGCTGTGAAAGACAGTAGCACTGATGTATTTCTTCGCAGTACTGTGTTGTTTAGATTGTGCTGTTTGGAACTGCCATCTGAACGTTTCGTAGCCACGTTTTGACCGACAAGAGTAGGCCCCATGGCATCTCAACGCAGTCGTGGCCTAATAAGGTTGAATAACTTCGATGTTGCTCGCACAATAAGAAGCACCACTTACTCAAGGAGGGATGACGATTCAAAAGCGAAAATGGGCATGGCTTTTTCACATTCACAGATAAATTCACAGGGCGTTACAAAATTGACAAGCGTGCCCAAAAGTTGTGGGAAATATACTGGTAAAGTCATATACAAAGTCACTTAAGTTACTTTCAAATTCCGACCCTTCCTGCAAACAGGAATATAGGCACGTTTATAATTTATTTTTTATTTATTAGAATACCCTCAGGGCCCGTAGGGCATTACAGAGGGGGTGGGTACAACATTTATAACACACAAGAAAAAAAAAGACAAAATAAAGAAACAAGTGTCAGATACGCAAATCAGGAAGGCAACATAAGTCAACTAAAAATGTATAAGTAAGAATTCAAGCACATACAAGACAAAGATAGATAATGGAAACTGCGTATAGTTACAAGCATTGCTGAGAAATTGCAGTCTTGAATAACAAAGGGTCTGTTATTGTTACAACGGAAGAGGGAAGGTGGTTCCAATCGGCTGCTGTTTTCGGTAAGAAGGCTGCTGAAAAGAATTTGCTGCGGCAAAACGGAATGGCAATAGAGTAGAATAGAGGAATAGAATAGAATAGAGGAATAAACGTTTATATATTTTTATTGTCTTTGGAAATAGAAATGGAAAGTTACCTCTTTTATGATAGGGTGCGCGTCTCTACACAACTATCCTCAAACGTACCAAACATTCAAGTCTCAAGGTCCTGTTTCCTAGAACTAGGCACGTGTTTACCAGTTGATTTTGCGAGCCTAATAAGAAAACTGAGTAAGGTAAACGTATTACTGCTACCCTCTGCACCAAGTGACTTGAAAACAGCAAGCAGTGCAGACCTGCCTCCCCCTACCACCTGGTTGGCCGGACTTGTCGATCTGGGTGTTCAGTTGAAAACATGCCTCAAAACCATCCTTGACGATTCTACAGGTTGAGAAGGTTGTTTTAGGCACGTGGCTTAAATTTTTCTGTCAGAGAAAGCAGAATGAATGCTGCCGATTTCTTTGACTTCTTTAGGTTCTTACACCCCTTTCGTTCGCTCTACCACTTTTTTGTGTACGTCTTGAGGTGATAACGTTGTGCCGTCACGTCAGAAAGGGGCTCCTTGTAGGCAGACAACGCTGGTCTAGAATTACTGCTTTCTTGGTAGAGCAACGATCGAAAAAGGGCATTGGTCAAACAAAATGGGCTGGTTGGACCTAGGTACATGCGTAGTTCTAGTTTTGCTGGTCGGCGCCATCGTCACTGCCAATCGTTGAGAACGAAGGGATGCTTTTCGGGTAAGCTTTCCTAATTTCCACTCGGTGGTTATGCATTAAAACAATTCACACAATTTTCACAGCTGAGATGATTAGGCCAAACTTGTCAATGACGGCTCAATAGAAAGTACAGTCATCATGAACTGACACGTACTTTATCGTAAAGCCTAACGTAACCTGCCTAACCATAGTGCTTTTATAGCGATCTTTTGCTATCTTTTCTTATTCGCTCCCAGAACACTTGCGCCGATGTGTCTGTCACTGGATGGAATAACTGTGACGGGCGAGCGAATGCATTTAGAGGGAGAGTAAGCCAGAGAAAATAGGTGAAATATAAAGAAGATTCAACCGGACATTTTTTAAAGAACAAAATTCTAGGCCCTGACGGTCCGCAGGCAAGTGTCCTGACCACTCGGCTATTCAAGCACGTTAGGAGGATGTAGCATAGCCCAGTGTAGTATACTATACTAAAAAGGTAAGGAAAGCAAGTGAAAGTGTGACGGAAAGCTCTAGAGGTTAGAAGAAAGCAAATGAATGGGACAGAGAGTAAAACATAGCGTAGAAAAAAGAGGAAGGAGAGAAACACAGAGAAGAAAGGACTACAGAAAAGAGCGAAAATTAAATAAAGGTAACGAAATCGGGCGATATGCAAAAAATACAAAGAGAAAAAAGTTGATGAGAAATAGAGAGAGAGAAAGGAAGAAAAAAACGAAAGACAAAATAAATAGATGGGGAAAAATAAACAGAAATAAACGGAGGAAAAACACAAAGATGAAAAAGAACAAAAAATTGCCCGCAGCTTTCCTCGGGGGAACACTGAGGAGGATGCGGAGCATATAATTGGTTAACGGGGTGTTAAAGTGCGACTTACTTGGGTCGATGGCTAAATTGGTTAACGTGGTTGTAGGAGGGATGTTAAATGAGTGAACACGTACGACACGTATGCGAAAGGGCGGTGTTTATTTATTGCGACGAACTTTGAGCACGATGGCTTTTAGATGCCACTTTGGCCGGCGCTGGTCGAAGGGACGTCGATCATTGCGACCTCGGACGTCGACGCGCCGTACAAACCAACCGACGAGCGGCAACTGAGCGAGCGAGCACCGACCTTGAGTATATATACAGCGCGACGGCGCATGCACTGTCAGCTGTCGAATGTTCGAGAAGGGGGAGAAGCGCAACGGCGCATGCGCGCGCGTCAGCTGCCGATGTTCTCGAAGCGCGACGGCGCATGCGCGCTCGTCAGCTGCCGATGTTCTCGAAGCGTGACGGCGCATGCGCGCTGCATTATACAGCTAGCGAATGTTCGTGAAGAGGAGAAGCGCACGCGGTGTGTAGAGGAGGAAGGGTGCACAGATGGTGGAGGAGTGAAGCGCGCGCGGTGTGTAGAGGAGGAAGGGATGCACAGATGGTGGAAGAAGGAGGAGGAAGCTTGTGGACGGCGCCGCACTACAAGCCTCGAGTATTAGATGCTCCGCATCTAAAAAGAAAGAAGAATTAGATAAGTAACAGAAACAAAGATCACCCAGGGTCCTCAATCTTTGCTTCTTGGCGCATCTAGCAAAGCTGTCATAATTTTCTAGATTACCTTCGTAAGACGAAGTTGACGACAATCAAAAGCAGTGTTCAGTGCACAAAAAGAACTAGAAAGCAACTTGTTTTCACGCACGCATTCTCATCGCGTATTTTTTTTTTTTTTCAAAATATTACGTGTGTTACTGTCGCTGCAGCGGCTGCAACCCTTCAAAAACGTCGCCAGATCGCTTGGTTCAGCCTGACACCTTTATGGTCGTAACACCACGCAGTAGGCGAGTTGCCAATACAGAAGTGTGTGCAAGAGCAACTATTTCATAGAAAATGATGCGTTGTTCTAGGCACTGTGTTTTCTGTGCTGTTTTATACACTTCTGCCGAGCGGTAGCGGTGTGCGTTTATTACTTCTGAAAACAGCGCAAACAATATGCATCGCACCACGCGACCTAGTGCTAGCATTCCATAAGCCTTGCGTTGATGTGCCATTGTTCCTTGGCTGTGTAAGTGCGATATGTTTGCTAGAGTTCGCTTGTACATGTTTTGTCCTCAGAAATATTGTCCTGATTTGAAACATACTGGACACTTCGTAGCACCTTTATGCTTTAAATTCAGCAAAAGTGGACGTTCAACAGCATAATTCCAATGAACTAACGTGGAGATCAACTGTAAAGATGTAGAGTGGTGTGCAGTCACATGTGGACAACGCTATGATGCGCGCGTCTTGTTGCTCACAAACGTAAGACCTGTTGTGTCACCATGTGCGTTCATTTCGGCAAAGAAATAACGTAATTGTTCATTAGTAAATTGGCTTTCGTTTGGCAGCGTAGTGTCTACCTTTTATCAATTAGATGCTTAAAGACACGGCAAAATTATTCGATTAGCCAATTGGAAGCTTAGCGCACATTTATTATATTGGTCAATTGTAGTGTAATAATATTCCTAAACTGTATGGAATAAAAGTAAGTGTAAGTTGCCCCGGTGGTAACTGAAGGTCCCATGACCGACCACTAGAGCTAGGAGAGAAAGCGCTTTCGCGTGCATATTGTTGGCCATTTTGTATTTGTGCCTCCCTGGGAGTGTGGTTCAGCGCAATTCGCAGTGCAAGCGGTGCGTGTAGAACGATCTTTTTTTTTGCCGGAGAATGCGACATGACACGTGATGTTTCCGTAAGAAAAAAGCAGACCAATAAACTATAGCGTGAAAACTAGATGCATTAAGACGGCCGGGGTGTAAGGTCTGGCATCGCAGGCGAGGGGGGTGAGTCTTAAGAGTGTGCGCTTTCCAAGGAGCCGATGCTCGGGAAACGAGAATCCCGGCATAAGGACGCTCGTTCGAATAAAATAAACGCTGTTTGGTGACAGAACCTCATCTCCCCTCACAGTTTCATGGGATCATTCGAGGGGGGGGGGGGGGGTGGCCGTGGTCTGTTTTCGCTTTTCACGCCTCCGGCCAGCGGTTCGCCGGCATGCGGCGTGAAGACGTAAGGTGTGTTCACACCCAAGTATACGTCTTGAAAAGAGTCCGCGACGCGCCTGCCGCGCAGGACAGCGTATACCATCTGGCAGTAATGGCATGAGCCCGCTAACAAACCAGCGGCACCCGGGTAACATTAGCGGGTCACCCGAACGACGCCACCATCGTGTGCGTTCGCATAGTTCGCGGAACGTCTTGTGTAGGCCGGTCCTTTCGGCTCTCTCTGTCTCTTTGATCGGGAGCTCAAGCGCTTGAATAAGAGAGCGAGAGAAAAGGACGCGAATAAGTGCGTTTATTCTTTACAATGAATGAACTGAATTGTTTTGGTTGGCCGTAAGCAGAACGGAGAGAGGGAAACGAGATGTTAGAATCTGGCTTCTGACTCCTCACGGGCGTTCTGGTCGTAGCAAACAGTGCTCTGCGCTATCGGCTCTGCCGAGGCAACATGCGGCGGTCACAATGATGAAGAGTCTTGTAAATTTGTACATAAGTTTCTGTACATAAAGACGAGTTGTTGCAACGTATCGAAAGGCGCTGGTCTCCATCCTTGACAAGAAGCAGCCACGACAAGACAAGACCGACACCATGCAACCAACCTTCCACATTCTCTGTAGCAACAGCAGCTACGCAGCTGAGAGAACGCTGCTCTAGAGAACAGAGGAAGTAGGTAGAAGGATGAGTTTTACTCGGGGCTAGAACAATGACACCTAAAAAATATTTTCGGACCAACTCACTGCCACCGTGACGTCAGTCGTTTTGACCGACCAAGCACGCGTACTGGAGACTGTGAATCCAATGTCACTATCGTCTCCCCTTAAAAGATAAAGTGTTCGCGGTCAGCATTACATGCTTAACAGCTTTATTTTGCCTTTTGCGTAAAAAATTGATCTAAATTTTAGATTGGAGTTTACAAGAACAGGCATAGTTTTGTATGACAAAAGTGACTCTAAGCCCATCTTTGCACAGCTGCCTTCACAAATTTCTGAGACAATACAGGTATTAGTTCATCGACCTAAAAACAGCAACATTTTGATCATCTAGCTCAGAACATTAACTGAACCACTGTGTATACGAAAGACAAGCCTGATAGTACTTATAGCACATTCTTGCTTCTGTTGAGTACTACCTATGATGCAGCATTTTCAATTCAGCAGTGCCCGCATGACGAAAACAAAAAATGTAGAAAACCTTAAATCAACTCTTGTCTTTGCCGACGTAATCAAGTGAAGAATAGGTTGTACCAGAACTTCATCCGTTCGCGAAACACAGATACGTTAATTGAATATAAAAATACACAAATGTCTAAAATTCAGAAGTAGTGAAAGCTAAATATAGCTACTATGAAAAAATATTTGAAAGAATCCACAATAATAAGTAAAAATATTGGGAGGTCATAAATGGGCTTATGAACACACGTAAGGGATGATATAGTACAAAAGGCTTAACAATTAATGGTGAAATACGCAGTGGTGAAAGGTTGGCAAATGTTATGAGTGAACACTTCATAAATGCGGGCTGCTACGTTTCAACAGATGTAGAGTGACGATGCTCCAACCACTGATAGGTCTATTGTGCCTCAATGTATTTTTCTCTAACCCAGAAATTCGGGTTTAGTAGTAAACCTAATTGGTAGGCTTCAGATATAGTTGTATGAATTGATATTGATATCACCACTGACTTATGAGGTGTTGGCTTATAGCACCAACCTCTCCTTCACTAGCAGCGCATTTTCTAAGCAGTTAAGGCGGGAAAAGTCACTTCAGATAATAAAGGTGGTGATATAACTATTTTAGCAAACTATTGCTCTTTATCCGTGCTTTCAACAACATGAAAAGTTTATTAAGGGGTACTTTTGATAAACTTTCGTTCTTTATTGGTAAGCATAAAATAATACCAAAAAGTGAGGATGATTTGAAAAAAAATGATTGAACTGAGCAAGCGCTACTGTATAATAAACATAAGATAATCGAAAACATGAATAACAATAATACACATTTGGGCTTTCTCGATCTTCCGAGACTTTGGCTCCATACAATTCGGAATTTTGAGTAATAAACTATTGAGGTATGGGGTGCGTGAATGAGCACTACAGTAGTTATAAAGTTATTTGGAACATCGCTGTACCAGTTTGTAGAAATCAATACTACAATATTTACAAAAAAAAATTAAACCAAGGAGTGCCCTAAGGGTCCATACTTGGGCCAGCATTGTTCCTTGCTTAAATCAATGATATTGTCGATACAGCCAAATTTCTTGAACTTATTGTGTGCGCTGACAATACGATGTTTTTTTCTACACCAGACAGTTTACCATCACATGAAGTTCGTATAAACAACTACCTGAGTCACCTTCCGATTTGGTTAAGGCAAAATGAACTGCGCTTAAATGCGAGAAAAACAACCTTTATGAAATCCGGTCTATGAAAAAACCTATCAGTAAAATAACTCTGAAGGTTGAAGGAAATTGCATCGCACATGTTAGGGAACACAAAATTTTTTGCGTGTGGTTTCAGGAGGCATTTAATTGGAACATACATGTGAACAATTTAACTACCACACTGACACGAATAGTTTGTTGTTTCTTTAGAACAATGCACTTACTTCCGCTAAGTTTAGGAAAAGTATGTACTACGTGCTTTTTCATTTGAATGTGATTTATGAGATGCTAGCGTAGGCAAAAACAACGCAAAAATTACCAAAAAAAGCTAATAACTATACAAAAAATGATGCGTTGCTTTAAAAAATACTGAGGAAGCATTTAGGAGTTGTGAACTGCTCCATTATTCATCAAACATCCCATGCTCAGGGTAGTTCAATTAAATTACATTAAATTGCTGCATTTATTTCAATAGGACAAGTTATACGAGGAAACTTATACCGATACATCACATTGCTAGTAGCGATAACTAAAAAAGCGGGCACCCAGAACAAGAACCAATTCTGGAAAACAAAGTGTTGCATACCAAACACCTCACGTTGTAAATGCCCTAGCAGATAAATTCAATTTTAGAGCTAGCAAAGCAGTCTTAAAAGAACAAAGAACATGGTAATAATAACTGGTGCACATTATCGAAATTAATATGTGGAGTTTTATGCCTCTACCAATCTTGAAACCATTCATTAATTTGCGTTTCACTGTGGTATTTCGCTGTTTATTCTTGGTGCGTCCGTATGTACTTTTTTAATTAGTGTTTCAACTTTTTGTCAATTTTACTCGCTTGTGTATCTCTATGTGAGCGACCTCAAACTTCACGAATGTGCTATGTATAATTTATCTTTGTTTTTGCGTGAACTTTTGTATATACACTTGTAAGCGAATTGTACTCAATTTTTCTGTAACCAATATGTTGGCTTTTGTCTTTCTTACGCCCGTATTCACAAACGCTCCTTCACTCAAGGGCTCCCCTCGACTTGACGAAGTCAAAGTGGAGCGTGCTTCTCTACTCAAAAGGCCGCTGCGTTTCATGAACACTCCTCCACACTTCCTTCGCCAAGGGAGGCCTTGGAAATGCTCCCTTCACTTGAGCGAACTGCATGCGCCGAGAAAAGCGCCTGATAACGAGAGTATTCGCAATTGTGGTTAAGAATTGCCTATCTCTGTACATTAAAAGAATGCTTTTTCTAGTTATTCTTCTTTTTAAATTGACATTACAGCAAAATACGTGCATTTAGAGTGGTAGTGTTGTTTCCCTTAGCCTTGTGCTGATAGAGTTAGCGAAACCCTCCTTCAAGTCTGGCAACAGTCTAACCCAGACAGCTGAACGAACAGCTGATGGCATTTCGTCTGCTGCTGAACGTGTCTACCTGCTTAGTTTATTTTGTCTTGTATGCGTCTATTAATTGCAGTTTATATTTACGTTAGTGTTTGCGTGTGTGTCGTTTGAGAGCCTACTTTCGCCGGGGTGACTAACGAACTACGTGAGTGATGACAGGAAGCGCAATAGATGGTTTGTTGGTTTGTTTACTTTCGCTTTACTGTGAGCCTTCTGATCACTAATGTAGCCACCGAATGTATAACGCGGCGGAATGAGTATTTTTTACTATATATCACAGTATGTTGGCGTGCTTTTAGCATTCACCACCGCATTATGTATAAGGATTACTCGTACGTAAATTCGTTCTCGCTACGGAAGTACGTGCACTATTCCTAATTTCAGGGGCCTGTGCAATGTTTATTTTTCTCATTTACTGCGAATTTCACCGTGGCGCTTTCGTAGTTTTTCCTCTGCGTAAATAGGAAATTTGAAAGACATTGCTCGCAACTGATATTCAAGGTTATACCAGGGTAGCGTGAAAAACTAGGCATGTTATACTCGTGGCTGAGCGTTCGAATTAGACTGCTACGCAAGTTAAGAAAAGCGATCGTGTGCCTTTTTTTCACTATTGGCGAAAAATACATTTTAAAGTTGTTTTCTTCATTTAGTAACATATATAGTCGGTTAACAGGGACTGGTATGTGTGTGTGTGTGAACTTTAACATTTTAAACTTCCAAGGAATAAGTTATTGTTTTTGCATTGTTTTTCTATTTGCCCTGCATTTGTGGATGCGTCTAATTTGACAGATTCGCATAGAAGTAACATTTAAATTTGTGTAGCTTCCGTCTCCAAGTTCACACAGCAGCAACGTCTTAAATTTTTTCCCCGTCTCCTTCATCTGCATGCTCACAAGCACAATCGTTAGTGCATGAATAACCTTCGCACTAGTGTTTTGGATTTCATTTGCAATATAACTACTGGAAATACCTGTTGAAAAGGATCGTGGTGTCTGTGCTGCATTCCAAAGTTCCGGCACAACATAAATTATAGGGGACGTTTTATTTTTTGGAAATCATAACATTGAAGCCGCGTTTGACTTTTGTCGCTGTTCTGTTTCAAAAACTATCCAGTGGGTTCTCTCAACCTTCGAGAAAGTGTCGTCAAGAGCAGCGTATAATATTCTGCTGATTTATTGAAGACCAGTGCAACAAAGCGGTAAAAAATGCTCAAGAGTATTGCAGTCAACGCGGATACATCTGGTCAGAACCCTGTAAATAAAATATCCGCTATTGCTGCATCATTAGCAAGTCTACGAGTTAGAACCACGCCATCTCAGTTCCGTGGAAGAGGAGTGGTGCTGCTTTATATAAAACAAGTTTAATTTTCCTAGAACTGCTTTCCTGTAGAATTGGAGAAGTGGTTCTTGCAGTCCTGTCTCATCATGAAAAGACAAACACGACGATAATTATGTATTGATAAATGAACAAAACAGAAGTTGTGAATGGCAAATGGACCTTTATTACATGTGGCTGATGAGGGGCAACGTGCCAAACATAAGAATGCAAATTAAAAGTGTTCATCAATCAAACATATGCAACCTACACACTGTAAAGATAAAGTACGAGCTGGGAGGACATCATAAATAAGATTACGGAAGTAGACACCATAGCGCGCCTAATGCAGTCTAGCTGCACGCATTCACTGCTGTTTTTGTGCTTTTGTGCAAACTCTGCAATGCATTGATAATACGGCAGATTCTAGAAGGCCTTTTCTCTGTGTTCTTCTGTCGGCAGCCGGTCCCCTGCACAAAAGAGGCAAGAAATAATATTAGAAAAACGTAATAGCTTGGATGCAAAAGCCGCATTTTCCTTTATTTCTATCTGGCTGTGCACACATTCATTTGTATGTCTCACGTTCAAGATCAGACATGATTGAAGTATTGAGCTTTGACTATTTTGACACATGTTTGGCTCAAGCACCTGGGCAGCTGACCAGGCATATGGGTATGTAACTTCATTATCTAATTGCTCGAATCAGTGCCCTAGCCAGCAATTCTTCTTCGGGGGGTAGGGATGGGGTTAAATTAAAAAAACAATCTCATTATGTATCTGCTGTATTTATATTTCATATGTTTGCGTTTTCATACGACACTCGACGCACTTTTGCGTACATACAGGTTTCACAGAGCATGATCATCTGCTTGATCCCCTAAATGTGTACTTGGTTGTTCATTGGTATTGTGAGCTGCATAGCACTGCATTAACAAAGGTGATTCTCATCCCATTCATCGGCGACCATACCGCGTGTCTGCCCATACCGCGTGTCTGCCACAGAGCGTAAAGAAATTCAACAAGAAGTCAACAAGATGCTAGCCAAAGGAATAAATGAACCCTCTTCGAGCCCTTGGGCGTCCCTAGTTGTGCTCGTTAAAAAGAGAGATGGCATGTGGATAACCGCCATCTGAATATAATCACAAAAAGGACGCTTACCCTTTATTCCGCATCGATGACGCTCTCGATTGTCTCCACGGCACCCGATACTTTTCTCCAGTAGACCTACGGTACGGCTACTGGCAGATTGCTGTCGATGAAAAAGACCAAGAGAAAACTGCGTTTGTAACTCCAGACGGCCTATATCAGTTCAAGGTTATGCCGTTTGGGCAATGCAACGCCCCAGCCACGTTGCGACCGCATGATGGACTCTCCGCTACAAGGGTTCAAATGGTGAACATGTCTTTGTTATTTTAACGATGTCGTTGTTTAGTCCCCAACATTTGAGACCCACCTTCCGCGTTTGTGAGCTATTCTCGACATATTCCGCACTGCACGCCTTCAATGAAACTCGTTGAAGTGCCTCTTCGGTTGCGGGAAAATTACGGTGTTGGGCCACCTTGATCTGGTGTGCAGCCAGACCCGGAGAAAATTCGTGCAATCACCAGTTTTCCTGTACCTCGGTCAGTCAAAGACGTCCGGAGTTTTGTAGGACTTGGTTCCTACTTTAGAAGGTTTCCGAAAGGCTTCGCAATCATCGCTCAACCCATCACTGAGCTTCTGAAGAAAGCCGTCACATTTACGTGGGGTACTGACCAAGCCGCTGCTTTTTCTCATCTAATCACGCTTCTTAAGACTGAACCTATATTGGCTCACTTTGACCCATTCGCTCCGACAGCAGTCCAAACCGATGCTAGTGGTCACGGGATCGGTGCTGCCCTAGCCCAACGCCAACGGGGACACGACCGAGTCCTTGCCTACGCTAGCCGCCTCCTCACAGCTGCTGAGCGCAACTATTTCATTACAGAGAGTGAGCGTATTCCTCTTGTTTGGGCAGTCTCAATGTTCCGGCCATATTTATATGGCGCAAATTTCTCTGTAATAACTGACCATCATGCGCTATGTTGGCTTACGTCACTGAAGGATCCTACTGGCCGGCTCGGGCGCTGGGCTCTGCGCCTGCAAGAGTATACCTACACGGTGACGTACAAAACCAGACGCCTACATCTGGACGCAGACTGCCTGTCC
The DNA here is from genome assembly GCF_043290135.1 of Rhipicephalus microplus. NCBI lineage: Eukaryota > Metazoa > Arthropoda > Arachnida > Ixodida > Ixodidae > Rhipicephalus > Rhipicephalus microplus. Next base: position 43,187,853 of record NC_134705.1, on the reverse strand, counting down.
CGCTACCCGGTTTCTGAGTCGAGCACTATGCCAGACACCAACACCAAGCTTTGCGTCTTTTCCTTTCGCAAATGACATTTACGGTGACGAGCAGCGCCGTGATGCGTCCTTGCATGCTATCAATGAGCGCCTCGAATTGTATCCGGCAAGGCTATTGCATCACGACTGCGCATCGGACACGCGCAGATACTCACGGCGCGCTATCGTGCGCCTATATAATCAGTGACTGAATAAACCGATGCCACTTCTTGTTCTGGCCATCATGCTGTATCGTCGTCCTTGCTAGTTACATGGTGTCAGAAGTGGGATTCGAACCCACGCCCACATCAATCCCATTGGAAAATTAGAAGATCTTCAAGGACGGGATTTTGCAACACCGAGCCCCACAGCAGCTGCTTACAGACCGTGGCCGCACGTTTTTGTCGAAAGTTATAGCCAACATCTTGCAGTCCTGTCAAACGAGACACAAGCTGACTATGTCATACCATCGGCAAACCAACGGACTCACGGAGCGTCGATCTGAATCGAACTCTTACAGACATTCTCGCTAAGTATGTTTCTACCAACCACACCGACTGGAGATCTTGCGTTGCTGTACGTCACATTTGCCTATAATTCTTCCCGCCATGACACTGCTGGTTACTCTAAATATTTTCTGCTGTTTGGCTGAGAACCAATATTGCCTCTAGACACTGTGGTACCGTCCCCCATAGTACCGACCAGTGAATATGCCATGGACGCTATCACTCGGGTCGCTCACGCACGCGAAATCACCCCTACTCGCCTTCTGACCTCTCAAGAGAAGCAACGGCGTTTGTATGACGAACGACACCGTGACGTACACTTTCCGCTCGGTTCATATGCTCTGGTCTCCGACCCGTCAAGTTGGCTTGTTAGAAAAACTGCTTAATCGCTACACAGGTCCATACCGAGTCCTTCGTGTGGTTACTCCTGTGACAAAGGAAATTGCTCCTGTCGACCTGTCGACTTCATGTGCCCAACAGGCTACTAATATTGTACATGTTGCGCGCTTGAAGCCCTACCGCTCTCCTAGTGACGTTGGCATTTAGATGCGCCAAAACGGTTCTTCTGCCACCGGGGATTATGCTACATGCATGCATACTGAGATTCTACGGGGCGACGCGCGAGTGTGCCTGACGAAGTAGACGAAGGGTTGTCTCCACTCGATCGCTGGTGAACTGGTCACACAATTACCGCTGGTTTTGAATACATCTAATCCACAGCCTCGTCTATACGGCGTCTCTTCGTTTCCGTAATAATATTTCAACAGAGCGCGCGCCATGTGTGGCTTTTTCTATTCTATTTTAATTTTCACAGCCATCTCTTCGAAGCCCTACCATTCAAGAAAAGCGGGGAAAAGGAGGCTAACAGTACACTTAAAACGAATTGGCCACTTAACTGCTCGATTCCCTGCAAAGAACATTGAAAGACAATAGCTCTCTGGTTAGAGAGAAAAAATAAAACGTTTACCGGATGCGGCTGTGCAAGAATATTGATGAGCGCTGCGTCATATATGCCGACATCTGGCACTTACCTGAAGAAAGTATTTTTTTTTCAGGAAGGAGAGTTAGGTGGGAGTATCATGCCGTTTTAGGGAAGCGTCGGGGACACCTACTCTCAAATGCGAAGCATTTCTTAGCGAACTTCGGCGACTTTGAGCGTATCTATCTATCTATCTAGCCACCTACGACATTTAGCTCTCCTGGGTGTTTGGACAATGGTATCGATACCGAACTTACTATAGCATAACGTGACTATGACGTGCATATTTCACTAGACAAAACATGAAAATCATGACTTGTATGTCATAAATGTCATGGTCATGGTGCTCTTGCGGGGGTCTTGTTCACTTGACATGTTGCAAAACTGGTATGCTCTGACATGATTGCATGGCTAACACATGCGACAGACCCTCACGTGGAAAGTAAGACATGCATGTCATGTAAGTCATGAGTCATAACTACACGCCACGCTCAGGATGCGCTCGCAGCCGTTTCGCTAGCTTCACATATACCAAATTTGGTGCTACGTGATGCAATTCGATGACGAAGGTGTGTGACTGGTGCAAACATGATAATCATGACATGGGTGTCATGTGACGTTATGACTACAATCCACAATCATGATGCCCTCGCAGCTGTTTCGCTTGCTTCACATACACCGATTTTGGTATTACGGGACGTGATAGGACGACAAAGGGATATATGACTGCTGCAAGCATGATAATCATGTGATGGGTGTCATGTAACAACATGATTGCATGCTACGATCATGATGCGCTCACCGCCATCTGGCTAGCTTAACATGTACCAAATTCAGTATTACGTGACGCGAACGGACGACATATGTAAATGACATTTTTAAACATGATAATCATGACATGCGTGTCATGTAACAACATGACTACATGCCGCACTCATGATGCGCTCAGGGCCGTTTCGCTAGATTCATATATGCCAAATTCGCTATTCGTAACATGAATGGATGAGGAAGGCATTGATTGATTGATTTGTGGGGTTTAACGTCCCAAAACCACCATTTGATTATGAGAGACGCCGTAGTGGAGGGCTCCGGAAATTTTGACCACCCTGTGCACCCAAATCTGAGTACACGGGCCTACAACATTTCCGCCTCCATCGGAAATGCAGCCGCCGCAGCCGGGAATCGAGCCCGCGACCTGCGGGTCAGCAGCCGAGTACCTTAGCCACTAGACCACCGCGGCGGGGCGATGACGAAGGTATGTGACTCGTGCAAGCATAATACTTATGAGATGCGTGTTATGTAAGAGCATGACTACATGCCACACTCAAGGCGTCAATACACTTAGACGTGACCCGGTGCACGTGTGCCAGCGTTCGTTTCGTCACATCATGCCGGCAATGCCACACCAGGCGCCCGTCCTGCCACATACTCGCAGGCGGCGTTGCTTTGACGCATGCGCGTTGCAGCGCGCCGGCGTCCCTCCGTCACGAAAAGAGGGAGGCGCAGTGTTGTCTGGGTAACGTGGTTGGTGCGAAATGTAGCATGTCACATTTCGCACTGGTGGCCGCCGGGCTGCGCTGACAGACGCTGGTCGCGTCTGGCGTCAGACTATGAGTGTTCGCCTTTTGCTAGCATAGCGTCGCTGCGCCCAGCGTGTGCTCGGCAACATTGCGCTGCAGTATATTGGGCCCTTCATGATGCTCTCCCCACCGTTTCGCTAGCTTCGCATATTCCAAATTTGGTATTACGGGACGCGAATGGACGACGAAGGTATGCGACTGGTGCAGAGATGATAATCATGACATGCGTGCCATGTAACATCATGACTATATGCTACGCTCATAGCACGCTCGCGGCCGTTTCGCTGGCCCCACATATACAAAATTTGGTATCAGGGGGCGTAACTAGTTAATGAAGGTAAATGACTAGTCCAAAAATAATAATTATGACATGGATGTTTTGTACGGTATAATTTACCTCCGTTTCGTAACATTCGTCTGATTTTAAACTGACATATAAACCTTCCTCATTTGTTCTTCGCATATCATCGATTCCCACTATACGTGGGATCTGCCAATTTTTTCTGTTCATATCATAGCATTGTAAGGGCAGTGTATTGAAAATTATGGTTTTTGTAATAACGTATCTATGCATGTTAAAATTAAAGAAACGCACTACTAGGACCAAGGTATAGATGTTGCGCCTCAAATATGCGTAATGTTCTTTTTGATTGACAATGTTAACAAGTATGAATACAGCTACCAGGTGAAGTTGGGTGGGCATTGATCGCTGGCTTAAACTTTCGCTGGGTATACCTGAATTGGAGGACATGAGGAGAAACAGAAAGGCAGACCACAACGAGAAGAATCTCGCATCCGTGCAGTAGCTCTGTGCCTAAAACTACCAGACTACGTTTAGGTCAAAGGCAGTGGCATATCGCTTGCTACCAGGTTTCACTCTTAAAGGCCAACAGCAACAAAGCAACAAAAATTGGCACTCCGAAAAAAGCCGATATATATGGGTAGTGGCGCTGCTTGCCATAGGTTGCCTTGAAAATACAAGCGCTTACCTTTAAAAAAAGCTTCTAAACGATGGTGTTTTTGAGACTGAAACTAGAAAAAACAACGCCACTACGGCTCATCGGAAGTGACGTGAACGGCAGAAAAATTGTCTGCACAGCGCTCCTCAAGCTCATCCCGCTGCGAAGCACATCCAGACGACGGATGTCGTCTGGATGTGCTTCGGAAGCACTGCCTGAATCTATAACTGCCCGCTTCAAATCTTTAAGCTCTTCGTCGCGCATTGCGCGGGCCAATATTTCTAAACTGATGGTTGTGTCAGCTTTAGGTTTGCGTCCTGAAGCTTCGGCAGCAACGTATACGTGACAATTTGGTACTGTTTCTGAGTGCCATACTCTTTTTATGAGAACTCTAGGCTTTCTTCTTATTTTCCTTGGATGACGCGACCAGTCTGAAAGTGGAAAACCCTTTCGTCGCTAGCAAAATTATTGAAGGTTTATGTTACCGTGTACGGCAAAATTTGCGAAACCAGACGAGAAAAATGAAATTAAGCATTTGTTGACAGACCTATAATCGCACTCTCAGCTAAATATGTTCTGTTATTCCGCGTGAATCCGATTGCGAAAGTGAGCTTGGCATTTTCCGCCCACGACGTCCACGTACCCGGCACCGATGGCAGAAATCCACGACGTGGGGTCACGTTATGGGCGTGTAACACGGAAAAGACGGATTCGATCCGCCGTGTGGCTGCACGCTTAGTGTGTGTGTCTTTTAGGGGTGAAGCTCCTTAAAGCGGCACCCGTTGGTCCCTCATAGTAGTGCGTAACATGTCTAGCGCTTTGACCTGCAAGGTGGGGCTGGTGGCAGATTTCTCCTGTGCGTTGTTCAACAATAAAGAATTCGCAGAGGGCGCGTTATCTAAAAGGTGAATTCTCCTGTCTCTCGTTCCCTATTAGTAGCCATCGGCATGTACATTGAGCACTATCTGACAAGAAAGGGTTGCTACGTTATACTCGCTGGGCGTAACCTCCTTGGTTTTTGAAAGGTTTAGCGAGTGTTGGGCCGCAGCGCCATTAATACAGTGAACTAGTATACACCATGAACTCGAGGTGGTTAAAGGTGGGAAGTATAGAGACGAAGCGCAAACCGTAAGAAAGTGTGCGTGTGTCACCTCTCTATTAGTCCTTGGAATGTCCGCTGGATGGCGGTGCTTCTATATGTTGAATATATGATGAAAAGATACGAGATGGTGGTACTTGGAGTGTTGACTAGGTGGACGAACGGACACGCAGACAGATGCATGGATGGACGCATGAACGGACGCAGGGACGGATGCACGAACAGACGCACGCGCGGACGGGCGGATGGACGCATGGACGGTCACACAGACAGACGCATGGATGGACGGTAGCAAGAACGAATGGACGGACGAATGCTTCACCCCACTCTCCATCATTCACTCCGTGGATATGCTGCCAATTGTTTTTCCATGTTAAGAAAGCTGCGTGAACATGCCTCTTACCGAACGCTGGTCCGGGCTTCCCACTGGTGGGTCAGCAGTGTCTGACCTCTGTATTCAGAAATGTTCTTTGACTTGAACTTGACTTGCCATCGACTCTAATGAAGAACGAACGCGTTTCGAACGTGCTATCTTTAAGCGGCACCAGCGCAAATGCACAGACGCGTTTCAAACGCGCTGCATCAAAAGTGGTTTCAACGCAGAAAAGAGCGTTTCAGCGGCTGGAAGGATTGCTCACAAGAAGCGACGGGGCGACGTTCTGTAGTAATCATCATATCCGGTTCTGTCCGATTGGCCTGGGCACACCACTTGAACTCCGCGTCGTCTGCTTGCTGGTAATAAGAGCAAAAATATAAATAAATACGTGACTGCACCATTTTTCACTGTCGTTATCGTAACTTACCGTTTATACAGGGTAACGTAACTTTAGCCTGAGTTTAAAGTATGCTGGAACACGTACGTAATTATGACGCTACCAAATGCATGTTGTACTCATCCTTGCCTGGAGTTAGACTATTTTTCGTGTTCTGAATTATTGTTTAATAGATATTTTTGATTAACTACGTTTTCAAGAATTAAAGATAAATAAAAATTCGTTGAGAAAGTTGTGAACCGGTTTGCAGGGCGTCCGAATAGACAGTTCTGAACTTTATATCTGTTAGGTATTTGTGTTTTACTGCTACTTGCAAATGCCTGCCAAATACGAAAAATACCACCTGACAATCCCGCTGACGCGTCAGTGCGCACGATGATTAGACACTTTCAGTTGAGCGTATGTAACGAGCCCACGTACGCAGCGCTGCCACGGGAGAGAAGTGCGCATGCGCAGTACGTAACGTATCTGTGCCATCGATGCGTGCGTACGCCCGAAAAGAAAAAGGTGGCGTGACGAGCGAGAAGTACGTGGAGTTACGCTCTCGCAATATGCCGATTGATGGAGGAACCAGATAGCAAAACGGCAGCGATGGCGACGAACGCAGAGAGCAACAAAGCCAGCCCAAACCGAGTATACTTTACTTTGAGGGACGATGTTGCGCTGCTACCACACGAGGGCACTAAAAAGCACCCAAAAGCTGTTTATTTCTAAGAACATCCGTCTAGTTGAACCAGACTTATCTCGGTATGGTTAATACGGTGAACTAAAAGTGTCGTTGAGCGCTTCGCATGCAGCGTACGCAACGTATCGTGTCACGTACTGAGGGTCATTACGTACGCTCAACTAAAAGTGTCTATCTCTTGTGCTTCCTAACGTTTCGCGAACGAATGACACGGTTGCAAGGCTCTGATTCATGACAGCAATAAGCAGTCACAGTGGTTATCATTTTTGCGGCCGATAGCAAAACGTGTTCATCGTAAAGCCACCACCAATGTTGCGTTCTTGCCGAGACAGCACAATGAGACAAGTGCTATGGTCGTTTACGCCATAGGCTGCAGGCTAGCACAGCTTATTGAAAAGTGATCACGACGAGTGCACACATCATACAGCATGCACATATTTTGGCGTTCACTAGAGATCACCCATGGTAATCGATTTGTCAGGTATACCTATAAATTTACCGAACAATTTAGGGGTGCCTACTTAGTTAGTTGAATTTTATTCATGGTGAAAGGTGAAAATACAAATAAAGCTGTGAAAGACAGTAGCACTGATGTATTTCTTCGCAGTACTGTGTTGTTTAGATTGTGCTGTTTTGAACTGCCATCTGAACGTTTCGTAGCCACGTTTTGACCGACAAGAGTAGGCCCCATGGCATCTCAACGCAGTCGTGGCCTAATAAGGTTGAATAACTTCGATGTTGCTCGCACAATAAGAAGCACCACTTACTCAAGGAGGGATGACGATTCAAAAGCGAAAATGGGCATGGCTTTTTCACATTCACAGATAAATTCACAGGGCGTTACAAAATTGACAAGCGTGCCCAAAAGTTGCGGGAAATATACTGGTAAAGTCATATACAAAGTCACTTTAGTTACTTTCAAATTCCGACCCTTCCTGCAAACAGGAATATAGGCACGTTTTTAATTTATTTTTTATTTATTAGAATACCCTCAGGGCCCGTAGGGCATTACAGAGGGGGTGGGTACAACATTTATAACACACAAGAAAAAAAAAGACAAAATAAAGAAACAAGTGTCAGATACGCAAATCAGGAAGGCAACATAAGTCAACTAAAAATGTATAAGTAAGAATTCAAGCACATACAAGACAAAGATAGATAATGGAAACTGCGTATAGTTACAAGCATTGCTGAGAAATTGCAGTCTTGAATAACAAAGGGTCTGTTATTGTTACAACGGAAGAGGGAAGGTGGTTCCAATCGGCTGCTGTTTTCGGTAAGAAGGCTGCTGAAAAGAATTTGCTGCGGCAAAACGGAATGGCAATAGAGTAGAATAGAGGAATAGAATAGAATAGAGGAATAAACGTTTATATATTTTTATTGTCTTTGGAAATAGAAATGGAAAGTTACCTCTTTTATGATAGGGTGCGCGTCTCTACACAACTATCCTCAAACGTACCAAACATTCAAGTCTCAAGGTCCTGTTTCCTAGAACTAGGCACGTGTTTACCAGTTGATTTTGCGAGCCTAATAAGAAAACTGAGTAAGGTAAACGTATTACTGCTACCCTCTGCACCAAGTGACTTGAAAACAGCAAGCAGTGCAGACCTGCCTCCCCCTACCACCTGGTTGGCCGGACTTTTCGATCTGGGTGTTCAGTTGAAAACATGCCTCAAAACCATCCTTGACGATTCTACAGGTTGAGAAGGTTGTTTTAGGCACGTGGCTTAAATTTCTCTGTCAGAGAAAGCAGAATGAATGCTGCCGATTTCTTTGACTTCTTTAGGTTCTTACACCCCTTTCGTTCGCTCTACCACTTTTTTGTGTACGTCTTGAGGTGATAACGTTGTGCCGTCACGTCAGAAAGGGGCTCCTTGTAGGCAGACAACGCTGGTCTAGAATTACTGCTTTCTTGGTAGAGCAACGATCGAAAAAGGGCATTGGTCAAACAAAATGGGCTGGCTGGACCTAGGTACATGCGTAGTTCTAGTTTTGCTGGTCGGCGCCATCGTCACTGCCAATCGTTGAGAACGAAGGGATGCTTTTCGGGTAAGCTTTCCTAATTTCCACTCGGTGGCTATGCATTAAAACAATTCACACAATTTTCACAGCTGAGATGATTAGGCCAAACTTGTCAATGACGGCTCAATAGAAAGTACAGTCATCATGAACTGACACGTACTTTATCGTAAAGCCTAACGTAACCTGCCTAACCGTAGTGCTTTTATAGCGATCTTTTGCTATCTTTTCTTATTCGCTCCCAGAACACTTGCGCCGATGTGTCTGTCACTGGATGGAATAACTGTGACGGGCGAGCGAATGCATTTAGAGGGAGAGTAAGCCAGAGAAAATAGGTGAAATATAAAGAAGATTCAACCGGACATTTTTTAAAGAACAAAATTCTAGGCCCTGACGGTCCGCAGGCAAGTGTCCTGACCACTCGGCTATTCAAGCACGTTAGGAGGATGTAGCATAGCCCAGTGTAGTATACTATACTAAAAAGGTAAGGAAAGCAAGTGAAAGTGTGACGGAAAGCTCTAGAGGTTAGAAGAAAGCAAATGAATGGGACAGAGAGTAAAACATAGCGTAGAAAAAAGAGGAAGGAGAGAAACACAGAGAAGAAAGGACTACAGAAAAGAGCGAAAATTAAATAAAGGTAACGAAATCGGGCGATATGCAAAAAATACAAAGAGAAAAAAGTTGATGAGAAATAGAGAGAGAGAAAGGAAGAAAAAAACGAAAGACAAAATAAATAGATGGGGAAAAATAAACAGAAATAAACGGAGGAAAAACACAAAGATGAAAAAGAACAAAAAATTGCCCGCAGCTTTCCTCGGGGGAACACTGAGGAGGATGCGGAGCATATAATTGGTTAACGGGGTGTTAAAGTGCGACTTACTTGGGTCGATGGCTAAATTGGTTAACGTGGTTGTAGGAGGGATGTTAAATCAGTGAACACGTACGACACGTATGCGAAAGGGCGGTGTTTATTTATTGCGACGAACTTTGAGCATGATGGCTTTTAGATGCCACTTTGGCCGGCGCTGGTCGAAGGGACGTCGATCATTGCGACCTCGGACGTCGACGCGCCGTACAAACCAACCGACGAGCGGCAACTGAGCGAGCGAGCACCGACCTTGAGTATATATACAGCGCGACGGCGCATGCACTGTCAGCTGTCGAATGTTCGAGAAGGGGGAGAAGCGCAACGGCGCATGCGCGCGCGTCAGCTGCCGATGTTCTCGAAGCGCGACGGCGCATGCGCGCTCGTCAGCTGCCGATGTTCTCGAAGCGTGACGGCGCATGCGCGCTGCATTATACAGCTAGCGAATGTTCGTGAAGAGGAGAAGCGCACGCGGTGTGTAGAGGAGGAAGGGTGCACAGATGGTGGAGGAGTGAAGCGCGCGCGGTGTGTAGAGGAGGAAGGGATGCACAGATGGTGGAAGAAGGAGGAGGAAGCTTGTGGACGGCGCCGCACTACAAGCCTCGAGTATTAGATGCTCCGCATCTAAAAAGAAAGAAGAATTAGATAAGTAACAGAAACAAAGATCACCCAGGGTCCTCAATCTTTGCTTCTTGGCGCATCTAGCAAAGCTGTCATAATTTTCTAGATTACCTTCGTAAGACGAAGTTGACGACAATCAAAAGCAGTGTTCAGTGCACAAAAAGAACTAGAAAGCAACTTGTTTTCACGCACGCATTCTCATCGCGTATTTTTTTTTTTTTTCAAAATATTACGTGTGTTACTGTCGCTGCAGCGGCTGCAACCCTTCAAAAACGTCGCCAGATCGCTTGGTTCAGCCTGACACCTTTATGGTCGTAACACCACGCAGTAGGCGAGTTGCCAATACAGAAGTGTGTGCAAGAGCAACTATTTCATAGAAAATGATGCGTTGTTCTAGGCACTGTGTTTTCTGTGCTGTTTTATACACTTCTGCCGAGCGGTAGCGGTGTGCGTTTATTACTTCTGAAAACAGCGCAAACAATATGCATCGCACCACGCGACCTAGTGCTAGCATTCCATAAGCCTTGCGTTGATGTGCCATTGTTCCTTGGCTGTGTAAGTGCGATATGTTTGCTAGAGTTCGCTTGTACATGTTTTGTCCTCAGAAATATTGTCCTGATTTGAAACATACTGGACACTTCGTAGCACCTTTATGCTTTAAATTCAGCAAAAGTGGACGTTCAACAGCATAATTCCAATGAACTAACGTGGAGATCAACTGTAAAGATGTAGAGTGGTGTGCAGTCACATGTGGACAACGCTATGATGCGCGCGTCTTGTTGCTCACAAACGTAAGACCTGTTGTGTCACCATGTGCGTTCATTTCGGCAAAGAAATAACGTAATTGTTCATTAGTAAATTGGCTTTCGTTTGGCAGCGTAGTGTCTACCTTTTATCAATTAGATGCTTAAAGACACGGCAAAATTATTCGATTAGCCAATTGGAAGCTTAGCGCACATTTATTATATTGGTCAATTGTAGTGTAATAATATTCCTAAACTGTATGGAATAAAAGTAAGTGTAAGTTGCCCCGGTGGTAACTGAAGGTCCCATGACCGACCACTAGAGCTAGGAGAGAAAGCGCTTTCGCGTGCATATTGTTGGCCATTCGTATTTGTGCCTCCCTGGGAGTGTGGTTCAGCGCAATTCGCAGTGCAAGCGGTGCGTGTAGAACGATCTTTTTTTTTGCCGGAGAATGCGACATGACACGTGATGTTTCCGTAAGAAAAAAGCAGACCAATAAACTATAGCGTGAAAACTAGATGCATTAAGATGGCCGGGGTGTAAGGTCTGGCATCGCAGGCGAGGGGGATAAGTCTTCTTTGTCCTAAGAGTGTGCGCTTTCCAAGGAGCCAATGCTCGGGAAACGAGAATCCCGGCATAAGGACGCTCGTTCGAATAAAATAAACGCTGTTTGGTGACAGAACCTCATCTCCCCTCACAGTTTCATGGGATCATTCGAGGGGGGGGGGGGGGGGGGGCGTGGTCTGTTTTCGCTTTTAACGACCAGCGAGATGGCCTCCGGCCAGCGGTTCGCCAGCATGCGGCGTGAAGACGTAAGGTGTGTTCACACCCATGTATACGTCTTGAATAGAGTCTGCGACGTGCCTGCCGCGCAGGACAGCGTATACCATCTGGCAGTAATGGCATGAGCCCGCTAACAAACAAGCGGCACCCGGGTAACATTAGCGGGTCACCCAAACGACGCCACCATCGTGTGCGTTCGCACAGTTCGCGGAACGTCTTGTGTAGGCCGGTCCTTTCGGCTCTCTCTCTCTCTCTGATCGGGAGCTCAAGCGCTTGAATAAGAGAGCGAGAGAAAAGGACGCGAATAAGTGCGTTTATTCTTTACAATGAATGCACTGAATTGTTTTGGTTAGCCGTAAGCAGAACGGAGAGAGGGAAACGAGATGTTAGAATCTGGCTTCTGACTTCTCACGGGCGTTCTGGTCGTAGCAAACAGTGCTCTGCGCTATCGGCTCTGCCGAGGCAACATGCGGCGGTCCCAATGATGAAGAGTCTTGTAAATTTGTACTTAAGTTTCTGTACATAAAGACGAGTTGTTGCAACGTATCGAAAGGCGCTGGTCTCCATCCTTGACAAGCAGCAGCCACGACAAGACAAGACCGACACCATGCAATCAACCTTCCACATTCTCTGTAGCAACAGCAGCTACGCAGCTGAGAGAACGCTGCTCTAGAGAACAAAGGAAGTAGGTAGAAGGATGAGTTTTACTCGGGGCAAGAACAATGACACCTAAAAAATATTTTCGGACCAACTCACTGCCACCGTGACGTCAGTCGTTTTGACCGACCAAGCACGCGTACTGGAGACTGTGAATCCAATGTCACTATCGTCTCCCCTTAAAAGATAAAGTGTTCGCGGTCAGCATTACATGCTTAACAGCTTTATTTTGCCTTTTGCGTAAAAAATTGATCTAAATTTCAGATTGGAGTTTACAAGAACAGGCATAGTTTTGTATGACAAAAGTGACCCTAAGCCCATCTTTGCACAGCTGCCTTCACAAATTTCTGAGACAATACAGGTATTAGTTCATCGACCTAAAAACAGCAACATTTTGATCATCTAGCTCAGAACATTAACTGAACCACTGTGTATACGAAAGACAAGCCTGATAGTACTTATAGCACATTCTTGCTTCTGTTGAGTACTACCTATGATGCAGCATTTTCAATTCAGCAGTGCCCGCATGACGAAAACAAAAAATGTAGAAAACCTTAAATAAACTCTTGTCTTTGCCGACGTAATCAAGTGAAGAATAGGTTGTACCAGAACTTCATCCGTTCGCGGAACACAGATACGTTAATTGAATATAAAAATACACAAATGTCTAAAATTCAGAACTAGTGAAAGCTAAATACAGCTACTATGAAAAAATATTTGAAAGAATCCACAATAATAAGTAAAAACATTGGGAGGTCATAAATGGGCTTATGAACACACATAAGGGATGATATAGTACAAAAGGCTTAACAATTAATGGTGAAATACGCAGTGGTGAAAGGTTGGCAAATGTTATGAGTGAACACTTCATGAATGCGGGCTGCTACGTTTCAATCGATGTAGAGAGTGATGATGCTCCAACCACTGATAAGTCTATTGTGCCTCAATGTATTTTTCTCTAACCCAGAGATTCGGGTTTAGTAGAAAACCTAATTGGTAGGCTTCAGATATAGTTGTATGAATCGATATTGATATCACCACTGAATTCTGAGGTGTTGGCTTATATCACCAACCTCTCCTTCACTAGCAGCGCATTTTCTAAGCAGTTAAGGCGGGAAAAGTCACTTCAGACAATAAAGGTGGTGATATAACTATTTTAGCAAACTATCGCCCTTTATCCGTGCTTTCAACAACATGAAAAGTTTATTAAGGGGTACTTTTGATAAACTTTTGTTCTTTACTGGTAAGCATAAAATAATAGCAAAAAGTGAGGATGATTTGAAAAAAAAATGATTGAACTGAGCAAGTGCTACTGTATAATAAACATAAGATAATCGAAAACATGAATAACAATAATACACATTTGGGCTTTCTCGATCTTCCGAGACTTTGGCTCCATACGATTCGGAATTTTGTGTAATAAACTATTGAGGTATGGGGTGCGTGAATGAGCACTACAGTAGTTATAAAGTTATTTGGAACATCGCTGTACCAGTTTGTAGAAATCAATACTACAATATTTACAAAAATAAAATTAAACCAAGGAGTGCCCTAAGGGTCCATACTTGGGCCAGCATTGTTCCTTGCTTAAATCAATGATATTGTCGATACAGCCAAAATTCTTGAACTTATTGTGTGCGCTGACAATACGATGTTTTTTTCTAGACCAGACAGTTTACCATCACATGAAGTTCGTATAAACAACTACCTGAGTCACCTTCCGATTTGGTTAAGGCAAAATGAACTGCGCTTAACTGCGAGAAAAACAACCTTTATGAAATCCGGTCTATGAAAAAAACCTATCAGTAAAATAACTCTGAAGGTTGAAGGAAATTGCATCGCACATGTTAGGGAACACAAAATTTTTTGCGTGTGGTTTCAGGAGGCATTAAATTGGAACATACATGTGAACAATTTAACTACCACACTGACAGGAATAGTTCGTTGTTTCTTTAGAACAATGCACTTACTTCCGCTAAGTTTAGGAAAAGTATGTACTACCTGCTTTTTCATTTGAATGTGATTTATGAGATGCTAGCGTAGGCAAAAACAACGCAAAAGTTACCAAAAAATAATAACTATACAAAAAATGATGCGTTGCTTTAAAAAATACTGAGGAAGCATTCAGGAGTTGTGAACTGCTCCATTATTCATCAAACATCCCATGCTCAGGGTAGTTCAAATAAATTACAATAAATTGCTGCATTTATTTCATTAGGAGAAGTTATACGAGGAAACTTATACCGATACATCACATTGCTAGTAGCGATAACTAAAAAAGCGGGCACCCAGAACAAGAACCAATTCTGGAAAACAAAGTGTTGCATACCAAACACCTCACGTTGTAAATGCCCTAGCAGATAAATTCAATTTTAGAGCTAGCAAAGCAGTCTTAAAAGAACAAAGAACATGGTAATAATAACTGGTGCACATTATCGAAATTAATATGTGGAGTTTTATGCCTCTACCAATCTTGAAACCATTCATTAATTTGCGTTTCACTGTGGTATTTCGTTGTTTATTCTTGGTGCGTCCGTATGTACCTTTTTAATTAGTGTTTCAACTTTTTGTCAATTTTACTTGCTTGTGTATCTCTATGTGAGCGACCTCAAGCTTCACGAATGTGCTATGTATTTTTTATCTTTGTTTTTGCGCGAACTTTTGTATATCCACTTGTAAGCGAATTGTAGTCAATTTTTCTGTAACCAATATGTTGGCTTTTGTCTTTCTTACGCCCGTATTCACAAACGCTCCTTCACTCAAGGGCTCCCCTCGAATTGACGAAGTCAAAGTGGAGCGTGCTTCTCTACTCAAAAGGCCGCTGCGTTTCATGAACGCTCCTCCACACTTCCTTCGCCAAGGGAGGCCTTGGAAATGCTCCCTTCACTTGAGTGAACTGCATGCACCGAGAAAAGCGCCTAATAACGAGAGTATTCGCAATTGTGGTCAAGAACTGCCTATCTATGTACATTAAGAGAACGCCTTTTCTAGTTATTCTTCTTTTTAAATTGACATTACAGCAAAATACGTGCATTTAGAGTGGTAGTGTTGTTTCCCTTAGCCTTGTGCTGATAGAGTTAGTGAAACCCTCCTTCAAGTCTGGCAACAGTCTAACCCAGACAGCTGAACGAACAGCTGATGGCATTTCGTCTGCTGCTGAACGTGTCTACCTGCTTAGTTTATTTTGTCTTGTATGCGTCTATTAATTGCAGTTTATATTTACGTTAGTGTTTGCGTGTGTGTCGTTTGAGAGCCTAATTTCGCCGGGGTGACTAACGAACTACGTGAGTGATGACAGGAAGCGCAATAGATGGATTGTTGCTTTGTTTATTTTCGCTTTACTGTGAGCCTTCTGATCACTAATGTAGCCACCGAATGTATAACGCGGTGGAATGAGTATTTTTTACTATATATCACAGTATGTTGGCGTGCTTTTAGCATTCACCACCGCATTATGTATAAGGATTACTCGTACGTGAATTCGTTCTCGCTACGGAAGTACGTGCACTGTTCCTAATTTCAGGGGCCTGTGCAATGTTTATTTTTCTCATTTACTGCGAATTTCACCGTGGCGCTTTCGTAGTTTTTCCTCAGCGTAAATAGGAAATTTGAAAGACATTGCTCGCAACTGATATTCAAGGTTATACCAGGGTAGCGTGAAAAACTAGGCATGTTATACTCGTGGCTGAGCGTTCGAATTAGACTGCTACGCAAGTTAAGAAAAGCGATCGTGTGCCTTTTTTTCACTATTGGCGAAAAATACATTTTAAAGTTGTTTTCTTCCTTTAGTAACATATATAGTCGGTTAACAGGGACTGGTATGAGTGTGTGTGTGAACTTTACCATTTTAAACTTCCAAGGAATAAGTTATTGTTTTTGCATTGTTTTTCTATTTGCCCTGCATTTGTGGATGCGTCTAATTTGACAGATTTGCATAGAAGTAACATTTAAATTTGTGTAGCTTCCGTCTCCAAGTTCACACAGCAGCAACGTCTTAAATTTTTTCCCCGTCTCCTTCATCTGCATGCTCAGAAGCACAATCGTTAGTGCATGAATAACCTTCGCACTAGTGTTTTGGATTTCATTTGCAATAGAAATACTGGAAATACCTGTTGAAAAGGATCGTAGTGTCTGTGCTGCATTCCAAAGTTCCGGCACAATATAAATTATAGGGGACGTTTTATTTTTTGGAAATCATAAAATTGAAGCCGCGTCTGACTTTTGTCGCTGTTCTGTTTCAAAAACTATCCAGTGGGTTCTCTCAACCTTCGAGAAAGTGTCGTCAAGAGCAGCGTATATTATTCTGCTGATTTATTGAAGACCAGTGCAACAAAGCGGTAAAAATGCTCAAGAGTATTGCAGTCATCGCGGATACATCTGGTCAGAACCCTGTAAATAAAATATCCGCTATTGCTGCATCATTAGCAAGTCTACGAGTTAGAACCACGCCATCTCAGTTCCGTGGAAGAGGAGTGGTGCTGCTTTATATAAAATAAGTTTAATTTTCCTAGAACTGCTTTCCTGTAGAATTGGAGAAGTGGTTCTTGCATTCCTGTCTCATCATGAAAAGACAAACACGACGATAATTATGTATTGATAAATGAACAAAACAGAAGTTGTGAATGGAAAATGGACCTTTATTACATGTGGCTGATGAGGGGCAACGTGCCAAACATAAGAATGCAAATTAAAAGTGTTCATCAATCAAACATATGCAACCTACACACTGTAAAGATAAAGTACGAGCTCGGAGGACATCATAAATAAGATTACGGAAGTAGATACCATAGCGCGCCTAATGCAGTGTAGCTGTACGCATTCACTGCTGTTTTTGTGCTTTTGTATACAGTCGTGCAAACTCTGCAATGCATTGATAATACGGCAGATTCTAGAAGGCCTTTTCTCTGTGTTCTTCTTTCGGCAGCCGGTCCCCTGCACAAAGGAGGCAAGAAATAATATTAGAAAAACATAATAGCTTGGATGCAAAAGCCGCATTTTCCTTTAATTCTATCTGGCTGTGCACACATTCATTTGTATGTCTCACGTTCAAGATCAGACATGGTTGAAGTATTGAGCTTTGACTATTTTGACACATGTTTGGCTCAGGCACCTGGGCAGCTGACCATGCATATGGGTATGTAATTTCATTATCTAATTGCACGAATCAGTGCCCTAGCCAGCAATTCTTCTTCGGGGGGTAGGAATGGGGTTAAATTAAAAAAACAATCTCATTATGTACTTGCTGTATTTATACTTCATATGTTTGCGTTTTCATACGACACTCGACGCACTTTTGCGTACATACAGGTTTCACAGAGCATGGTCATCTGCTTGATCCCCTAAATGTGTACTTGGTTGTTCATTGGTATTGTGAGCTGCATAGACCCTGTATAAAGAAGCTATGTTTCACGCGTAGTAGCTACAGCAGCACACTCATTGCGCCCAATGTATTGTGTTGTGCTTTTCTTAAACTGTCTTTCATAGTAATCTCACTGAAGCAGGAAAAAAATAAAAAAAGCACAGGAGAACTTACCTTCTCATTGGTACAGATGGTCGTCTAACGGAGGTGTGCTTCGTCGTAAATTTCAGCTAGGGCTGCAAAGGTTCACCGGAGAGGAAGCCACTCTAAAGTACGGTGAACCCATCGCATTAAAAGTTAACTATGCCGCTTGCTTGTCAAGCTTTCGCACCACGCTTGAACTGATGCAGTGTGCGAGCTTCATCAAAACACTTGAAAGCACTGGAATCCGCAGTAAGTCTTGGAGCACTCGCACGAAGAGTATACGCACACCCGAAGGCAGGTAATCCACTGGCTCATGCACGGAACGCAACACATAACGGCACTGGTGAGTGCTCCTTTGACACCACGCTCGCTTGTCCCGGCGCCACAGTAGCCGTTGCTGAACCGTTCGAAGACAGCTGCGTAGTAAATGCGCACCGTCATTGTCGAAAGAACGCCAATGACGGTCGAAGATTGTACACAAAATGACCCGTGTTCACGCGCCCTTATCTTTCGCTGATATACCAGCGTGTACAACACGTAGTACAGACGCTTTCAACCTTGTACCCTTCATGTCTCGTTTGGATTGTTTCAAATTCTCTTTTTTTTGCGCGTGTGGTGGCAGTTTGGAACAAGCTTGATAGTGCATTGCGTAGAATGAACGCTGTAGAGTTCGGGAAAAATTTTATGTGTTAGTCACATACATTTGTGCGCACTATTGTTTGTTTCTGTGCTTTCGTTGATTTTTCTGTACCCGCTTCTGCAAAGTCCCAGGCATGGGACAGCAGTATTTGTAAATAAATAAATAAATAAATAAATAAATAAATAAATAAATAAATAAATAAATAAGCGCTGCTCTCCGTTCCGAGTCAGCTACCTTATCGCAATACGTTCGGCTATGCGACTAAAGCTTCTGCAGGCCCTGCACGACGAACCTTGGCAATTTCGCTTTTTCCACACGCTCACGAAGATCCGAGAGAAGAGCTGCAAGCCACGCCTTTCAGCCGACGCCACACGTTACGTGAGGACATTTCGCGACTGCCAACGTGGAAAAAAACGCCGGCTAGGCCCACCTTCATTCCCCAGCCCAGCAAGCCACCTCCTCAGCCGTCCTATCAAATCAGCATAGACTTACTGGCGCTGTTTCCGACGTCGAATTCCTGGAACAAAAGGGTTTTCATAGATAGTAACTACCTCACACGCTACACCAAGACAAGGGCCCTGCCCGAAGGCAGTGCCTCCGAGGTAGCAAAGCTTTCCGTCGGGAACATCACTCTGCATCGCAGAGCTTCAGAGGTCCTCCTTGCTAACAGACTACGGGTTTTATAGTGGACAAAACTCAGGCGATCCTGAGGTACAGACAAATGATTCACCGTCCGATCACCACATACTAATCAAAGAGCAATGGCCTCACCGAGCGTCTCAACAGTACCATCAGCGGCATGGTAGCGACGTCGAATACAAGAAGGGTGTTGCAATTACTCCGTACGTCACCTTCACGTAAAACGTTACCATGCAAGAAATGACACAAATGATGTCGTGCAAGTTGGTGTCTGGAAGGAGCTCAGCGCCGACGGTTGGCGATATATTTTCCAACTTCAGTGATGAAAATATATACGTGACGGTCTACCTTCAGCGCGCCGAAGAATCTCTACTATTCGCCCACCTCCGCATCAAGAAGCAACAGTCGACCGACAGGCACCGATGCAATCTTTAAGTTTCCTGCATTACCAGTGCGGGGATCATGTTTGGTTGTTGAAGCCAATAAGCCGACGTTACGTACCACAGTGAAGAACTTCTGCGATGGTATCACGGACCGTACAGGGTCGTTCAACGTCTCGGTACGCTCAACTGTGAAGTTGTCCCCGACAGCACCACGAACTCTCCACGGCTGCATATCCGACCTGAAGTCGTTCATGGCCTGCGCATATAGCCGTTTCATGCACGTACCTAAGGACTATATTCTTTGTTGTTGTTTCTCTATTATTGTTCTTCATTACTTGTACTCATTTATTATAGTACTTTCTTGCTTTCTTGTATGCATTTTTGCACGTGTTCTTTTTTAAGCAACGCGACAATTTGTTTTTTTTTTTCAGAAGGAGAAATGCTACGTGCATTCCTTGTTTTAACTGATCTTTCATTAGCTGTTTGCCCACGAAACTTGTCAAATGCTGAGAACAAACTACGCCTTTTTGTGTGGGAAGGATTTCAATTATTGTAGATCATCCTGTCAAGATAGCGCATGAGGCGCGAATACACGAGATTATTCCAGAGCTTGCGCGACGAGTGGAAATAAGGCTGGAATATTTGACGGAACACGCATAAATGCCGACGCGCTTCGCTGCTTGCCAGTTAATCGACGGCCGACAGTGTATTCGTCACTATTAGGGCCAGTGTGTATCATTGTATTTTACTTTCCTCTCACTGGCAACAAGTTCTGCTTAATAAACAGTGTTCTCTTGGACCTTCAGTCTACTCCCTTCGTCCCCGTGACAACCCTGTGACAATAGAGAGTTTTAGTACTGCGTACGCTGCGTACGTGGCGGCGTTGCGTACGGAAGGACGCCACGTTCCGCATAGCGCGCATGCGCAGACCGCAACGCGCACGTATCGCGTTACGTACGCAGCCGCTACGTACGCGCGCATTAGATGCGTGCGTGCGTACGTATGAGCTGATCGCGCCGCTCTCGAACAAGTTCGCGACAGCGCGAGACTTCGTTTTGCAAAATGGCGGCATCGAAGGCAAGCTCCGACCGGCTCTGTGGCTTAAAATATGGCCATAATCTGGCTATAACACTTTGATTGGCTCACATTGGCTGTCAACAACACGTGCTTCTATTTTGATCTACCAGATGGCGCAACACGCTTCACGCTCGTTACGTACGCGGGTACTACGGCGTACTAAAAGCCGATTAGTGGCAAACGACGCCACGTAACGCAGGGCCCTTGCGTGATGCGTACGTAGCACCATTCCGCAGTACTAAAACTCTCTAATATTGAGTGTCTCTCGTGGAACGCTTTGTAGTTAGCGGAAGTCTAGGACATTCATGAACATGATTTTATTCACCTTGAAAATAGGCCTTAAACCGCAGATCACTGGATCGATTCGCGTCAGTGGCGGCATTTTCAATGGCAGCGAAAATTCTTGAGGCCCATGTGTTTATATTTAGGTGCACGCAAAAGAAGTCCATGTGATCAAAATTTCCGAAACCCTCCACCGCCACGTCTCTCATAATTACACGGTTGTTTGAAGACGTTAAACACCAACAGTTGTTATATTATCCAAATAGCCCATGGCCCCTCCGGTCGTTGTTGCTATGAAAAACAGCGGTTTTGTACGGTATTGTATGGACTACCAGTGGCTGAACTGGATTGCTCGAAAAGAGGTTTATGTATTTCCGCGAATAGAGGATGTGATGGAGGGCCTACAAGGAGTCGAATTCTTTTCGCCTCTCGAATCGTACACTCACAGCCCCAGGAAAGTGCACGCAACTCTCTTTGAAGGAGTATAGACTTGACCCATATTTCACTCTCTTCTCAGAAGTGCTGGGAAATCTCTTCTGCACAGAGTAAACACACACTCTCGACCGAGTGATGGCACTCTGGCTGAATGAGAGTGAACAGGCTCCCGAACTTGAACTTTATTTCGCATCTATACATTGTACAGATAACAGGAACACAGACAAAAAGCCACATTACGGCTTGACGAGGTCTGTGCCCCCCCTTTTTTTTTCGCAACAAACAGTTCGCGGGCAAGATCAAAAATGCAATGCAAGAACAGATTCATGTACACACACGCACAGTAAGAAATAGAGATAATTTAAAGCACTTGCATCCGAAAACAATGAACAAATTTATATACAAAGTTTAAAACGCGTCGCTATACACCTTCAACACAAAAATACACAAAAATACATAGTAAACATACGAGCATAAGAAGTATGCACTAATGAATATACAAAAGTTCAAAAACGCTTCGCCTTGTACTTTTAACATAAAATGCATGTTCATTTAAAACACAATAGCGAATAAGATGTATGATCGGCACATCCAGATCCTTCGGGAGGGGAAATATGGCAGTTAATGAAGAGAGTTTAGCAAAGATGGTAAGGCATGACGTAGCATTTGTTTTCCATAATTTGTTCTACAATGTGGAACATGCCAGGTTTCTTTGTGACGTGTACTGAACGTGCTTGAATTTAGTGTGAGCCTTGACAATTGCTCTAGAAAACCCATGCTATTCTTTCTATTAAAAACCGTTTTTGCAAAATTGTATTGTACACTGCCTTTAATGGTATGATATTTAACTGGTCAAAAATAGGGTCCGTATGTGCATCGAATGGAGCATTTATAATCGTTCGAACGGCTTTCTTTTGCAAAAGGAATAAAATGTTGATGTTTGAGCTGGTTGTGTTGCCCCATACGAGATGACAATAATTGATATGTGATAGAAAAAGAGAATTATAAAGTAAGAGCTTCACTTTCAATGGCAGCAAGAGGCGTAATCTTACTAGTATACCTGTGACTCGAGCAAGCTTATTGGCAATAGTGTTGACATGTTCATTCCATAACATGTTTTCCTGAAAAATGACGCCTAAACTTTTGACTGAAGGTACTACTTCTATCCCGGAAGTTCCTATTTGGAGACATCCATGGACTACTTGTTTTTTATTTTTTGGTTGAAAAAGCACGCCTTTTGTTTTGGCAGCTATAATAGTTAGCGAGTTTGATAAACTCCATTTGTTTATTTGTTCTAGAGTATCATTGGCAGTGCTGATGAGTTCGGCAACGTTTCTAGAAGTGATAAATAAACTAGTGTCGTCCGCATAGATAAGAAATCGCGCCGTAGTCTTAATATTCGTTAAATCATTTATATAAATGTTGAACAATAGTGGTCCAAGTATGCTCCCTTGCGGGACCCCAGCACGTATCGGTAAATTTTTTGAATAGTGATTGCCTATAACAACAGTTTGATACCTATACTGCAGATAACTTCTAATTAATTTCAGAAATGTTCCTCTAAAGCCGTAAATATCAAGTTTTGTTAGTAAAGTGTTGTGATTGATGGTATCGAAGGCCTTTGAAAAATCAATGAATATGCCAAGGGTAACCAAATTTTCTTCAAAGCCTTGCAGAATTATTTCTTTTTGGGTCAATAATGCTAATTCAGTTGAGCAACCTTTTCTAAATCCAAATTGAAAATCTGTAAGAAGATTGTGCTTGTTACAGAATGAGGTTATTCTTACATTTATCAGCTTCTCGAGACATTTAGAAAAAATAGGCAGAATTGATATTGGTCTATAGTTCGAGAACTTGTTTTTGTCGCCAGATTTGAAAAGTGCTGTTACCTTCGCGATTTGCATGCGTCTTGGAAATGTGCCGTTCGCCAGCGAAAGATTGTACACGTGCTCCAAGACAGGACTGATTAGATCTAGTACATGCTTTGCTGGGCGAATCTGCAGGTCATCGATATCGCAGCTTTTACTATTCCGAATACTGCGAAACATGCTTTGTATCTCTTGAGTGTCTGTCGGGTTTAGGAATGCACTGTGAACGATTTTGGGTTTTAAATATTTTATGCATTGGGGATCATAGGAGCTATTTACAAGTGACACAAAATAGTTGTTAAAAGCGTCAGCTAAGGCCGTGCCTGAAATGAGCTCACTGTGTACTGTTAATTCCTCTAGATTATCTGCCTGTTGGTTTCCATGCAGTAAACTATTTAGCTTTCTCCATGTGACATCGGTTCGCATTATCGTTTCGGCAGGGAACAATTTCTCGAAGTACTGTGTCTTTGCTGCCCTTAGGAACCCATTAACTTTATTCCAGAGTTTTTTAAACGCGGCTAAAACTACTGCGTCTCTTGTCCTTAAGAACTGTTTAAAAAGAGCATCTTTTTGCTTTATCAATTTCAACGCACTGTCATAAATCCATGGCTTTCTTGCTTTTCTGGCTTTTTTTTTGTTTTACGCTTGAATGATTTTGCGTAAGCGTTCTTAAATGCGGATTAAAACAACTCGTACGCTTTGTCGCAGTCGCTTTCGTCGTACACGTCTTGCCAGCTTATGCGCGAGATTTCGTCACGGAATTTATCAAGAGTGAATGGGTTAATATCTTGAAATGTGTAGTGCTGATCTGCGGAAGGATGCAAGGGCAACATAGATGAATTCACAATGAGAAATATGGGCAAGTGGTCGCTGACCTGAGCCGTGATGACACCCGATTCAACGTTTTGTGCATCAATATTTGTGACGAAAATGTCGAGTAAACTTTCGCAGTTACCTTGGATACGAGTAGGTGTGGAAATTGTATTAGTGCATGCATTTGATTCAAGCACCCGTACTATGCGTCTGCGAAGCGAGCTGTCATGAAACATGTTAATATTAATATCACCACCCAGAACTAGTCTGTAATCGTTATCATTAACCCAGGACAGTAGGTTGTCAATGTATTCGAGAAAGTTTACCACGTTTCCTACAGGTGGGCGATATACTACGGAAAAAATGCTACGACCATGCTGAACAGTCAAAATTTCAAAGTCAGTAGTAGTGCGAGTAAAATCTTTCAACACTTCACATTGCAGGGTACTCTTAGTTAGCAGTAGAACGCCGCCTCCTTTTTTATCGCGTCGATTCAGATAATGCGCAACATAACGAGACACCTGCAGTACTTCGTCGTTGCGATACCATGTTTCACTCAACATTACAATGTCAAATGGAAAACCAAAAGAGGACAGCAGCGCGCTCAGATGATCATCCTTATTGCGCGCCGATTGCGTGTTCAAGTGCAAGAAGGACGTACATTTGTTTTTCTTTGAAGAAAGTATTCTGCTAACGTCGCTAGGTGTGTGTAGTGTATCGGCCATGATGAAGGGCCGTAGTGGGGAAAACGTCTAATTCACGAGTGAGATCACTCCATTTTTTCAAGGTCTTGAACGACAGATATGCGAAGTACACGTGAGTTGTCACTTTTCCGCGCAAAAACTTTGCCCTCCCGTGTCCACACGTACTTCCACTGCCTTTCTTTCTTTCGTGCTACAGCCTGTCCGAGAAGCTTCTTTAGCGTTGGGCACAAGTGTTCATTTATGAAAATGGAAGTGTCATCAGAGTGACCCAGATCAGTGGCAGATATGCGCTTTTTCCGTGCTTTTTCGATGAAACAATCTCGCTTCGTACGCGAACGAAACTGAACGACAACATTCGGACACCCACCATCCTGTCGTGATACACGGTGGCAAACATCAACATCGCTGTCACAGACGGATTCACCTACAAGGCTACCAAGCTTCCCTAAAACTGCAGAAAGGTTTTCATTTTTTACAAACGGTACACCTTTAATTTCAACGTTTTTGTTTCTTGAATACTGCTCTTGGGTAGTCACCCTCTCTTCCAAGCCAGCAACCTGGTGTCCAAGTTTCCGACATTTGGTTATTAAAGCAGTGTTTTCGTTTTTGAGAGAAGCGTTTTCTTTTTCAATTGCCGAACAGCGTGTCGCCATCGCATCAAATTGAGTGCTGAAAAAGTCGATAGACTGTTTCATATCTTTGAATTCTTTTCTGAGTTCTTTTTCGATAGCGCTTCGCATGTCACGCATTTCCTGTCGAATATCTTTAAGGAACTTCGTGAGTTCAGAGGGCATCTGAGTACTGGGCATCTACACTCCTAGTTTGGCAGCAGCAGCGGAAAAAAGTTCCAGAAGGGGTATGAAAAGTCCTGCACAAACCTGCGTGTAGGATGGTCAGGGTAAGTGATGATGCCGGTGCCACCGCCGCTGCTGCCAAAAATGCCGGTCAAGCAGAAGATGTGGCTCCTTTAAAGCCAGAAGATGTGCGAATCCGAGGTCACGGGGACTGACGTCACTCAGAAAGCCAGGCCGAGGGTAAGCGCTGTTTGGACGGTATGATGTGGCAACGCAGGAAGCATCCCGCGCAGACGCAGCCGTGAAGTCCCCAGGCAGCAGTCAAGTCTCCGCACGTGGAAACAATGAAAAGCCTGCGTGTAGGATGGTCAGGGTAAGTGATGATGCCGGTGCCACCGCCGCTGCTGCCTCGACAGAGTACAGTCAAGATTCTAAAATAGAGTTCATACACCCCCTGCGGTAGTTGCGCTACTCTCTCACAATGTTCTACAATCTGGTAGGGATAGAGTGCATCAACTCTCTCCAAGAGTCAAATCACTCATGCTGTGCTAGGACCAACGTCTCGTAAAAAATTATGTCACGTATTTTATAAATGCAGTGAACTGCATAGATAGCTTCAAGCTTACGACACATATGCAGGATGGACATCGGCATACACATTATAATAGTACGAAACACAGCAAAAGTAACACTGAACATACACCTCTCACGCTACGGACGACTATTCACACAGCAACCGGTATTTATACTCACGATGTCTAGCCCCCTTCTATTGAAGGTGGCGCTACATAACTATTACGCGTCTTGAAAAGCAAATATGCATCTATCATCTGTAACTATCTGGTGATCATTGGGTGCGCTGAAGGCACGTCGACCTTTTGTGATAAAACTACATGACATACAACGCCTATTTCATTGCTGAATTCCAATTATCAGCTGGTATTCTGTCCTATAGGCTCAATGCAGTGAAGCCACTCATGCCCAAGCCTGAGAGTTGAAACTAGGCGCCTACAAACACATTTGGGACAATCTATCAGCAGTGCTGGTCAAAAAAGTACCTACGAACGTTACGATCCGGCGTCTGATCTGACTTGCGATGCCACGGTATGTACGTGTATGGCAGAAAAGCAACGCTGGTCGGCAAAATCACAACTCATATGCACTTCTGGAAATCCTTGTGGTTTTCCTTACGTCGTCTTCACCTAAATACAACAATGAAAGGTTTGCGGATTGCTCAAGCGTCAACCTTCACGAGCCACCCGCGCCAAAATCGGTTCAAGTAAATGTGACCCGTACAAGTACAACTCCCCGCGAATGTAGGCTTAACTTACTGGCTGAGTTCGTCATACATGCAATCAGCACTTCTGGGTTTAATTTAAACGCGCTATGCCGAGGAGTAAAAATGACTGTACAGTAGACCCTTGCCGTTGGGTAACTTGAAGGAACCATTGTTTCTTGCGTACGGTGTGCGCAGCACAAAGAGTGATGAGCATCGACGCGACGCGCTTTCAGCCTGCGGCGAAGCGCAAGCGGGCCACCGCCGACAGCCGCCGGGCGCACTCGTTGGCACTTCGCTGACTCATACGTTGAAACACATGCTTGTCCTACGGTGCACGTTCATAAAGTAACACACTGAGACACTTCCGAGCATGTGCAATTAGGTTTTGAGCTATCGGCTATGTAGCTCTAGCTATCAGCTTAACGATGCAAATCAGCACACACTCACAAGGCCGCTGCACCATAGCATATCGTCGTTTGTGCACGAAAATACACCTAATTCAATCAACTAGACGCGTACTTATTGAGCATTACAGTCGATATAAAGCTTCGGAGCACATGAAGCAGCAGAAAAAACGAGTAACGGTTATTGCACTTGGCATTAAATCATCTGCCCCATTTTCTCGGTAATTTTTGTATACATACTTTTCTACGATTAGAATTCCGAAAGAAATCGACGTATTGGCATTAGTGGCATGTATGGCGTGGACGCCAGTAGTTTCTATATCATTAACACGCAAGGTTTAGTTAGAAACGAAAATCGCGTATGTGTGCAAGAACCCGCGAATTGGAGC
The DNA here is from genome assembly GCF_043290135.1 of Rhipicephalus microplus. NCBI lineage: Eukaryota > Metazoa > Arthropoda > Arachnida > Ixodida > Ixodidae > Rhipicephalus > Rhipicephalus microplus. Next base: position 43,160,355 of record NC_134705.1, on the reverse strand, counting down.
GGCGCAGGTTTCCTTTTAACCAGTTTTTTTTTTTTTTTTCACGCAGTGAGCGCGGCACAACGTGATGTAGTGGTAGAGTACCTGCCGCAACATACGTTGCTGGTGAGTTAGTACCTCGCTGTTATTTTTTTTTTTGACAGTATGTGCTGAGATTTACCTTACTCACGTAGCAATACGTTTGTCTGGTAACTTTTGGCGACGCTTTAAATGTTGCCGCTGTTTCTTGCTCAGAAGTTTTAGTAGTGGCGCTTCGGGAACTAAACGTTCATAATCACACAAGCATGCTCTAATTATCACTGAAAGTTATCCTAATACTTGACGCATTAAACTCACATCTGGGACGTCTACGCTCAGAGGCGTATGGGTACGAGACAGTTTTCTTGGTTTCCGACGTCGGTGGTAACATGCAAGCGATAGGTAAGCAAGGAAGGAGTGCCAGATCCCATTCACGCCTCGTCGGCTCGAGAGTTGCATAGATTGGGTACTCCACTGGAGTAGTAGAGAGTTTGAGGTGTTGCGACGCGCACCTCCGACGACGTTACGAAGGGCACCTCGAAATCTCACCGCTGCAACCACTGTTTCGAAAGACGGCGACGCCAACACGGTCCCGAAGGCGCCACTGCTTCGAATTCAACCGGGAAGGTCTCCAGCCGTTTGGTAGCGTAGGTTTCTCAGCTCGCGACTGCTTCTGCGCAGAGCTGATAGACGAGCGGACGAGACGACGGTGAGTTAAACAAGGTTTATGTACAGCATATATACAGAGGCGTTACAAATTCGGCACTGGGGCCGACAAAGACTCGAAAAGCCGAGCTCTTTTCTCTAACACATAGCTCTTCTCTCAAATGGGTCTCTGTCAAAAGGGGTCTCTCTCGACGCGCCGCAGGGCTTCTTTTATATGCCCCGGGTCCAACCCAAACGTCCAACCCGAAGCGCCGCTGGTCGCGAGGTCAGAATCCTCCAATGAGGTCGCCGCTGGGCCTTGTCCTTCTTTCTCCTCAAATCTGGAGAGGCTGCGCTGCAGGTGGCTGCACACAAGGACGAGTGACGTCGTAAGGCATTGCGTCAGACCTACCAGACAGCAAGGCGCCAGTATTTTACTCGACGGGCACGCTTGCGGAGATGACTCACTGCACGTGCACGCCAGAAAGGCGCCGTTGAGTTGTTGATCGCGTCAGGCGGGCGACGCGGGCTGGCCTTGACACAGATTGCCTTTTTCAGAGGCACGGACGTCCGCTGTCGACTCGCAGGCATAACAGCAGCCTCTTTTACTCTGAATTGAACAAAAGAGTATGTTCCACGGCCAACTCTGCCCTACTTTCCCATGGAGTTAAAAAACTCTGCGGAGAGTAACACAGTCCCTCTGCTCTTGCAGTACCCCCTCCAATTTTTAGTGTACTCAGGGCACCACCATAAATGATGATAAACGGAAATCGGCATATTTCATCAGCTATGGTGCGGCCATTACAGGATTGCGCGGATGCTAGTGGTGCTGGCCTCAGCCCTATCCTTGCACAGCGTGAACCAGGGTTCCCTGGTTCACGCTGCTCCCGAAATACAAGGACTGCATTTTATCACCGTCTAAAATTCACCACATCGCAATCGCGAAACATCGCATCATAGCATAGAAAAGCTCCAGACCACTAGGGCAGAGCCCCTACAAAGTACGAGGCGAGAACGCGAGGCTGTAAAGATACAAATGGACGAAATGTTACGCGACGACCTAATCCAGCCGTCGAAGAGCCACTGGGCATCTCCCGTGATGTTGGCGAACAAGAAGGACGGAACCCGATGCTTTTGCGTCGACTATCTGTCGCCTAAACAAAGTGACGGAGAAGGATCTGTATCCCCTCCCACGGATAGACGGCATCCTAGAGCGACTCCAAAACGCTAAGTACTTTTTGTCGATGGACCTGGCTTTTGGCAAATCGAAGTCGACCAGAGAGACCAAGCGAAGACTGCATTTATAACACCAGATGGCCTCTTAGAGTTGAAATTTATGTCCTTCGGTCTTTGCTAGGCACCTGCGACTTTTCAACGCGTTATGGATACAGAGCTAGCAGAATTAAAGTGGCAGACTTGTCTCAGTTAGTTGGACGATGTCGTCGTTTTTTACTCGAGCTTCGACGAGCATCTTCGGTGCCTTGAAGTTGTACACTAAAAAATAGAGACGTCCGGACTCACCTGAAGCCAGCAAAAGTCAGATTTGCGTACGAGGAGTTCTTGTTCTCGGACGCGTAGCTAGCAAATCTGGAGTATATCCCGATCCGCGGAAAACAGCTGCCACCGCCGACTTCCCATCGCCCACTGACAAGAGGCCGTGTGCCGATTTCTCGGCCTGTGCGCGTATTAGAGGCGGTGTGTCAAAACCTTTGCCCGCTTTGCCGAACCTCTCAACAACTTTACCAGGACCAACATGGAGTTAAAGTGGGAAACACCGCAGAAGGAAGCATTTGAGGAACTAAAACGACGTCCTCATACGCCTTCATTACTAGCGCATTTCTACGAGTCCACTGAGATGGCAATACAAACCGACGCAAACAGTGTAGGACTCGGCGCCGTTCTCGTGAACTTAACTGACGGACTGGAAAGAGTCATCAGATATGCTAGCCGGGCGCTCTCAAAGGCAGGGCCAACTATTCTACAACAGACAAGGAACGTCTCGCCATCATATGGGACAATTGACGTTCCGTCCCTACCTTTACGGCCGGCGCTAAAAAGTTATGAGCGACCAGCACACCTTGTGTTCACTAGCTAACTTGAAAGAATTTTCGGGTCGCCTCGCACGGTTGAGCCTGAGACTTCAGAAATTCGGCGTTACCATCGTTTACATGTTTGGAAGAAGGTCTTCTGACGCCGACTACCTGTGTCATGCCCCCGTCGAACTATCTCCGCCGAACTACCCGAATGATGAGTGCTTCTTGGGAATTATAAGTGCCGTTGAATTCGCCGAACGACAACGAGCTGATTCGGAACTGAAGAGCCTTGTGGAATTCCTCAAGGGTAACAGCACCGTTGTTCAGAAGGTATTCAAAATAGGACTGGCGTCGTTCTTCCCGCAAAATAGAGTGCTCCTAAAGAAGAACTTCTTGCCCCTTCGAGCCAAACACCTTCTCGTGGTGTCCTCAGCAGCGAGATCAGAGGTCTTTCAGGCCCTCCATGACGACCCGACGGCTGCACACCTCGGTGTTTTCCGTACGCTCGTAAGAATACAAGAAAAGTAGTACTATAGGCACGACTTGCGGCCGATGTCCCTCGTTACGTCAGGACATGCCGAGACTCTCGACGACGAAAGACACCGCCGACAAGACCGCCGGCTTCCTTCAACCGCTCGAACCACCTCACTGACCGTTCCAGCAAATTGGTATGAACTTACTGCTACCATTTTGTACGTTGACTTGTGGGAATAATTAGATCGTTGTCGCCACCGACTACCTTACCCGCTACGCCAAAACAAGGGGTTCTGCCTAGAGCCAGTGCGGCCGAGGTAGCGAAGCGCTTCGTTGAAGACATCGTCCTGCGTCATGGAGCACGAGCGGTCCTCTTCACTGACATAGGTATGACTTTCACTGCTGCGGTAACTCAGGCTACTTGGCATGCAGCCAGACAAGCCACCCCCGGACTACAGCGTACCACCCATTGACCAACAGCGTCACCGTGCGGATAAAAAAGACAATCACCTACGTGTTGGCCATGCGAGTCTATGTCAAACAGAAGACGTGGTACGCCATCCTTCTGTACGTGAGGTTCGCATACAACAAGGTGGTACAGGAGACGACGCAGATGTCGTCATACATGTTAGTTTATGGAAAGAACCCGGCATCCACGCTCGATGCCATGCTACCAAACGTTGCTGAGAGAAAAAACTATGACGTGACTGTCTATTTTCGGTGCGCCGAAGAAGCTTGACAACTCGCCCGTTTTCGCATCAAGAACCAACGGATGACCAAGAGCAGCCGTTACAATTTTCGACGACACCTCGTGGAACACCAGCCCGGCGACCACGTTTGGGTATGGATGCCGATACGTCGACGTGGATCGTACAGGGTAGCTCAACGTCTCGGCACACTCGACCATGAGGTTGTCCCCGATGGCATCACGAACTTTCAATGGCTGCGTGCGCGACCTGAAGTAGTTCACGTCGTGTGCTTCAAGCCGTTTCATGCGCGTCAACGAACTTAAGGACTGTGTTCTTTCTTGTTGTTGCTCTGTTATAGTACTTCATTGTTTGTACCTCATTATTATTGCGTTTTTTTATTTGCTGTTGTTCTTTTTATTGTTATTCCCTCAGTGTTCAGCTTTAAGCATCAGGACGATACTTTTTAGAGGGGGGGGGGGGCAATCCCACGCGCTTTTATATTTACACAAGTTTCATTCGGCTTCCGGCCACAAAGCCTGTCTGGAACGCTTACCGCCAACTACGCCTAAATTTAGAAGGTTCGCGATTACAATACGTCGTCTTGTAAAGATTACGCCCACATCGCGGGCGTTTTCGATTATTGTGGAACCTACGCGGCCGCTAGTGATAACGCTAGAACGTTCGACGCCGCGTGTATCAATGCCGACGCGCTTCGCCGCTTGTCAGTCAATCTCCGGCCGATGCTCTGTTCGCCGCTATCAGTTCCCGTGTGTTGCTGTTATCTAACCTTCAATTTTCTAGCCACAACATCGGCTGAATAAACAGTTTCATCTGAAAATTGGATGTGTTCCTTTGGTCAACGTCACAGCCCCGTGACAATATATAATTTCAACTTCCTTATGCTCTCTCCTTTCTGCGTCAGAAAAGCGTTTGAGCAAATGGGACAGATCAAACCTCAAGGTACAAAGCTGCCGTTTATATTAACCGGGAGCTTAGTTTTGTACTTCTGCGAATTTTCTTGCTGGAGTTCATAACTTTTCCCTAATTTAAAACAGCCAAAAGCTGAAAAAGAGGCCTATAAATAGAAGCATCCGGTGATAAGCATCCATGTGATTTGAACAGGATTGTGACATCTTAATGCATGAGAAAAAAGATGTTAAGGTTTGAAGTATAGCGGGCTAATAGTGATGTCGTGGGCCCTTAGGGCAGCCTGGAATTGTGTGTGAATACTTCTGATATTCGTAAATGCACCCCATTTCTCCTTCGTGATGGGTTGAGAGGCATTAAGGCCTGAGCAAGGTAAGAGAATGTGATCGAAAGCACCATTCTCATGGCCACATTCCAGGCACGACCGAGAATCTTCGGGGGGTCTCCTTTCAAGCGATTGAGGAGTGGGATACTAATGGACTTGCAGTAGTGTGTGGGTGCTTGCTGAGAAGCTTCATTATTTGGGGAGGGGTGGAGGGAGGGGAACAAAATTGAGATCACGTACCTTCGAACTCAATACCCAAAAGAGCAAGAAGCATTTTTTGTACTGGCTGCACTCTAAATCTTGTTCACATTATGAATTAGGTGATAAATATGCACAAACTACAACAAACTCTAATATGAAACTTTTATAGATTACGAGAAGGCATTTGGTTCGGTAAGGAAATCAGCAGTCATGCAGACACTGTAAAACAAGGTAATGAACAATGCACAAACATACTGCCACGCAGCTTTCACAGCGGAAGCTTTACCACATGCAGCGTAAAAAAATATCCAATTTCTAACTCAAGGAATTCAAATGCTCATGAATAGGGCATGTAGCGCGTAGGCAATATTTTTTGTCATTAAGAGGAACAGACTAGACTCTAATAAGAAACTTACACAGGAAGAAGACACAGAAAGTAACTTGGGCAGAAGAGATTAATAGAGAGAGGTAGAGAAAGGTTTAGTTAAAGGCAGGGAGAGCTGAGACTAATCGTTCGGGTACAGTAAGCACATGGTCATAGTAAGCACAAGACCGGGTCGATTGGCGAAACATGTCCCTGAGAAGTGTTTGCTTTTCAACAGCTAGGTGTAGTCAGACTGAGATTGATGATGCGTACATCAGCAACAACAAAAAATTTTGCAAAGGTAGTGTATCAGTTTTTTTTATCGATGAAGTGATATTTGGCTAAGATTTAGGATTTAAGAATATCTTTTCCACGGAGCATCAGAAGCATAGGTCGGAGTGAACCACATTAAAAATTTTCCCGCGAAAGCTGACATCACCCCCGCTTCGACGGTGGAGGCCGAATGAAAACGACAGCACCGCCTTGAACGCTTGCCTTTGCGATCGTTTTTCTGCAGTGCAGACGGAAGCCCACAATTGCTGAAATGCGGCACCGCATGCTGCGCCTGCCTCAGCACGATAGTGTAGCTGGGCACCTAATCTGTATCCAGCAATTGCGCTGCCTCACTGACTGCTACACTTGTATAGGGTCACGGCCAGCCACAAAATCTGATACTGAATGCGATGCAAGAATAACTTTTCTTTTTTACAAAATTTCTGTCTTATTTAGTTGGCTCTAAAATATATGGCAGTGAGACCCCTCATCAGCCTGCCTCGGAATTAACGGAATAGATAGACAAAGAACTTGTTGAAACCCGGATAGCTCCTCGGTAGCTACACTCCTAATCAAATCCTTGCTAGAATACACACAAACAGGCAGAAAATCTGGAGAATACACGGCCGCTTCTCACTTCATGACGCTGCTCCGTAGCCGTGTCTCAGCGAAAGCGGCCATATTCAAGGTGGCCTTAAGGATATCCGTGACGACAATTCGCCGGGATTCTGAATCAAGCTTTTATATGCGTAGCAGCTCTTTCACTAGCGTGCATAACGCTGTTCCTCCGTCCACACCACTCCACTGATCGCAGGTGTTGAAGCGGTGTGAAGTTTTAACGCCCTCCTAGCAGTGCGTGATGACGCCTCTTTCCCTCGCTTGCCGCCCACTCGCCGCGAGTCAACTCTTTCTCCCTTCACCCTGTCTACCCCTTGCAGCGCTCGAGCCCACTCCTCCCGTGGGCCATAGAGTTATCGGATATACACTAGAGGGAACTCTGGCTCTAGTGTCGATGGGAGTTGCAACGCACGACGTTTCATCGAGCATGCGAATGATTGGTAGTACACGTATTTGTCTAATCTTCGTACTTCTGGCCTGCTTCTGGCTTCGTATGTGTTCGTGTGGCTTGGAGCTGTTTTACCAAAAAAACAAAAATCAGCAATTATTCAGAGGTTGCGTTTCACCACCTTATTCTTGTATGCTTACCATTTGGAATCAGGCCACGAAGTTTAAAAAGGGTTCATTCTTTCCATCGAAAGAAAATCGAAAAACAGCAATACACGAAGCTGTAAGTACGATTCGCCGCCCGCAAGTACGAAGACAAGGCAAATCCGTGCACTACCCATCATTCCTATGGTCGCGAAATTATCCCAGCACCAGACTCCCCTCTAGTTAATTTTAGGAAACTCTATGACGTGGGCATCATTTCACCCTCGCCACCTCTCCTCATGTGTCGGCAACAAGAAGCCGCGGTTGTGCACCCTGCACGCGCGAGAAGAATGTCACGGCGCCGACAATATGGACAGCGCCCCACTCGTTGCCGCGTGACCGTGCTGACGAGCCGAACCTTTTCCGGCTGTCGACGGTATTGCAACTGTTACCCGAACCGATCATGTTTGCGAATGGCGACGTCAACACTGACGAGGCGCAATCCAGGAAAACCGAACGCAAGCGTCGGCTGTGGAAGATTAGCGACACCAACGACGTGTGAGTCAAGAACAACGATCGCGTTCGAGAATACAGATGGCGCGTAGTTAAAAACCGACGAGACGCAAGCCAAGGAAGCCGAGCGCAAGCGTCTTCAACGAAGCCCGCCTCTAGTGTCTTTGTGTTTCATACAAACGTTTACTCGAGTAAACGCTACACCGAGGTTCACTTCAAACCGTTTTTCCCGCACACGCGTCGACCTCCGTTTGAACCGGGTCAACGCCGTGCGCACCGCTGCTGCTTCGCATCCCATCAGGGTTCCCTTCGGGGAGGTGATCCATACTTTTTGTTTTCTGGACTAGATGCCGCCTGTGGTTACGCGTGACGGCTTTGTAAGTGGCTTCTCTGTATGCAGCATTCAGGCGGTTGAGAAAAAAATATTTTAATATAACCACAGCATTTTTGGCAAGTTCTCGCCATACCAATTTGCACTAGCGTTAATAGAAGGGGAACGACACCACATTCATAATCGTCTGGGACATTAATATGTAAATTACACACAAGACAGAAATGGAACCCATGACCTCATGGACTGCAAGTAGATTCTGTAGCCATTACACCGCAGCGCTACCACATAATAGCGCGCTTTTTGCGGGGTTTCTACTATGTGGTTCGCAAATCGTCGGCGAAATGTTTCACTTCTCTTTCTTGTGTTATATGCATGTCTTTCAGCGGCTATTAGGTGAGCAAATAGTTTCTGTTGCTTCATGAAATCGAAACAAACACCGTTGGCGCCTTCGGCTCCAACTTCGGTACGTGGTCTGCCGTGCCGCAAGAAGACTTAACGTGTGCCTTTGCGTCGTTTTAGTGCTTCTCTGTAACCACGGGTGTAACACTCACCTATAACTCACGTACAGCAGCATGACGAGGATACTTTAAGGCGTCGAAATGCACGTGTGTTTCTCCAATGTTTGTGGGCTGTGAGCATTTTTTTTCTTGATGATTTGATTTGTTGGGTTTAACGTCCCAAAACCACCATATGACTATGAGAGACGCCGTAGTGGAGGGCTCCGGAAATTTCGACCACCTGGGGTTCTTTAACGTGCACCCAAATGTGAGCACATGGGCCAACAACCTGCATTCTTTTTCTTATTTGAGCCGCGAGGTACACGTGTGTCGTTGACAGCAGTCCGTTCTCAGCCGTTCAAAGAATATGTGCTATTGGTCGTTCACGTTAAATGAATATTTTATTGTGTCTACGCAAATAGTTTCAATTCGAGCACGCCAACAATTGAAGGTGCACTAAAACCTGTCTGTAAGCAACGTGCCACCGTGCTCCCGCCAGTTATAAAGTGAGTATGTTCTAATAAAATGTTCTGCTGATTTTTGAATACCCCTTTGCCACCACTCACTGCATGCGCAACGACTATGAATATTTAGGTCAACATAAAATATAGATTTACCTAATGATAGTAATGCACATCACAAGATGCATGCAGCCGATTCTATAAAGTGTTTGCCGAATTAAGTATATTTACTTGCACGGCTCTAGCTTGTTCAACGAACCAGTAAGTTCAACCATCGGATTTCAAGATACAAATGAGAGCATGAACGCAGTGTAACAAGGTTCTTTAGAGCCAAATATAGCATAAAACAACCTCAGTCGTCGCATATCAAATTGTGCTGTTATGTTTGTCTTTCAGGTATCAGGCCTGGTACGCTGAAAACGTTTCCAGGTTGAACATTTCTGTGTGAGGTTTGCAAAAATTTTGCAACTATGATGCATAAAAGTAAAGTAAGACTACAGTGTACTATAAGTAGACAGTTAGCTCACTCTCCGGCGGAGTGTATGTGGTTTGAGGGATCCGCAAAGGTCGCCGATTTCTGCTTCTTTTTTCGCCCGAGCGGTGGCGCTGGCATCATCCTAAATAGAGCTTGGGAGAAGCGTTGCGGCTGAAAGAACCCGCCATCTTTTTCGGAACATCAGTTGTCAAGCCACGTTTCATTTCGGTAGACGTTATAGCGCCAAGTTTTTGTTTTTTGTTTTTGCAGCGTTTAGCCGTTTGCAGTGTGCGTCAAATTAGTATGACTTTTGGTGCATAATTCACTCTGCAACATAACTAGTGTCATGCGCCTAACTAGTGTCATGCGCCTAAATGCTAAACAGGTTTTGTTTATACGTGAAGGACGAGTAAAAGCTATAGTTTCTTGTCGTCCTCAAAAATCAAAACAGGCGTGATGATTGCGAAAAGAAGCTGTGAAGCCCTTGGAAGACATCAGCGCAGTTCATGCACGAGCTTCACTTCAAGCTATGCCGTGCTCAGAGGCTATGTGTACATTATCGATGAAGAAGTGTGAATACCTCGTAGGGACCCATTCGCGATGCTGTGCCACGATTCTTTCCGATCTGCCAGCCTATCTTAGCTAAAGCTGACGCAAGAGAAGACCACTTTTAAGAAGGAGAAATCGGAAACTTCAGGGGGAATATCATTAGCCTACGGAGGGTTCCCCATCAGAGGAAAGGGAGAGCAAAGTTTAATCACAGTCTTCACCCCGTCTCTTTTAGCGAATGATGGTTAATATTGATAGTTAATAATAGCCTCCAAAACTACTTCTTCTTCTGCAAGAACCAGAGTGGCGCAAAACTAGTGAAGCTACTATATTTCATTCTAGCATAGCGAAGGCACAAATCGAGCAAGCATACCTGCGTGTTTAAGCTTTGCAAGAAAGCAGGCTTGCTCTGTTTTGTAATAGCAAGCTGGGAAGCAAAATTTAGACATAGTCTTGATACAAAATGTTATGTCTGTCTACACCACATGAAACCGCGTGTACTGGAGGGCATTGGATTGTCCATATTCGCAAGGTTCTATATCGGGGCAAATTCGAAGTGGTCTAAAAAAGATGAAGTGACTCCTCAATGAACTCAAGCGCACCTAAGTAATGATAAAAACACATTAACTCTCTCACACTAAGTAGAAATAAAGGCATTGGTTGCGTGAACTGCCATCGAGCTGATTTCCAAGAAATTCTGTCGCAAAGGAAAAACAAAAGCGAGAGCATACGCTCTCAATATAGTCAGAGGGAGGAAATACAAGCAACATTATTTTAGATATGAAAGAATGGCATGTCGTGACTCGCGTGTGATCAGCGGCGAGCCACTTCTGCAACTAAAGCTTCTGTTGAAGTAGACTGTTGTGCCACTTACCCTATGCAACGCCAGCTGCATCAGAGGAATGGCTTATTAATCTTACTGCCCTCTTCTAGTTCACTGTAGTACAACGCTGTAAAAAAATGCACCAGAAAGCTTCAAAATACTTTTATGCGCCAGCACCTTCTGCATTTTATTGTTGCCATACGAATGCCCCCACTCTAGCCGTTCACTACCCCGTCCTCTATCCCTTTCCTACTCTCACCCTTAACCTATCCCTCGCGTGCGCCTGGAAAACGTTCACTCTAAAGTCTTCTATAGGTGCGTCGTTGACTGCTTCCGCATTTTGATGGTGAAAAAAATCCAATGTTTCTTGACTGACTGAATACACAGAATGCAAACTTGTAGTTGACTGTTCCGTACAAGGGCAACAGGCCGCCATTCTTGAATGTTCTGGTTCGTTGTGGTGCGAACAATTTTATTATTATACTGAAATCCCATACACACAGGTCTTTATGATGTTTTTTTTCGCATTCGCTCATAGCCACAAGACATCTTCTGTGTCAACCTTGCTAATGCGTACCATATGGGTCTGCTCAGATGGCGATGCATCGACTAAGAGCTACGAAGGAGCCATCGGACACTAAGTTGCAGTAGCTATCCTGATTCTTTATCTCTAAAGCTGGTAATCGGATGCTGCACTCAAACTCATAAAGCATTGCGATATTTTTTGCACATCGGAGAAATCAGCGAAGCATTTTCACACGTATTTTTATTTATCTTTATTTTCTTATACGGTAAGCCGCATTTGGGTTATAACAGGGGTGAAAAAAACAAACGCACACTCAAATATTAGGCACAATCTATGCAAACAACAAAGTATAATAGTCGTGGCACTTTACAATAAAACGATACGCGCATTGCTTGCATCACGACCGGTAAAATCCGGCACCAGCTAGTGAACATAGAAGACAGGCTGCCTAGGGAGTCATACGCAGGTAAAGTGTATAATAGCGCTTTCGATCGGGTGAGCAGAAGCAAGGGCAACGAGCAGCCAGATCAGCAGACGGGGGCAGCGGGGATGTGTGCTCTCGTCGCACAAATCAAACCATCACCCTGCTCCCCGAGCATTGCTAATAGCGGGCACGCGAGATGTCAGGCGTCATGCGACTGGTTTTTTTATCACTTATACTATAGTTATATTTCCAGCCACAAAGTGTGCAGCCATTGGCACTCTTAGCATCATTGCTTTGACGCATGACCTTGACTCGCTATGACTGATGCCAGCGCTGCCAAGAGTTTGACACTGCGTGTTTTCTGCACGTCATAGTAGATGCAGCGGAGGCTGATTTAAACAGTAATTTTTTTCGCGTCTGCCTAATCAGAGACTTTAATTAACTCACTTGGCAGATCCATTTTCACCATGGTTTGCTCGTGGCTATGTTACACACAGCCCATCAAATTTGTTTTCATATGCTTGTCTCTGCAAGCAACCATTGTGTGTGTTGCGGCGGCTGCATTTCCGATGGAGGCGGAAATGTTGTAGGCCCGTGTGCTCAGATTTGGGTGCACGTTAAAGACCCCCAGGTGGTCTAAATTTCCGGAGCCCTCCACTACGGCGTCTCTCATAATCATATAGTGGTTTTGGGACGTTAAACCCCACATATCAATCAACCATTGTGTGTGACAGTTAACACACCATTCAAGTTCGAAATAGCAGATGCTGCTTGAGAGAAGTAATACTGTCGTTTAGCAGATTAACTACTTGCTCACCTTATTTCAGATTCATTTATTGTGCGACAATCACAAGCACTATGATTGTGCATTTGTTGTGGTTTTTTAATGGCTCATTGTTTTCGAGCAGCAGCTGTGATTTCAAACTAGAAAGATGCCAGATTTTTAACACACAATTATTCAATGCTTAGATAAGCCTTGGCAACGTATTTCATGGGCTTGCGTGAAAATAGCCACGAGAAAAATGTGGCAAAAACGGGCCTGCTATGGGTGTTTTTGACCAGCCAATTGGGCAGAAGTGAACAGGAAATTTACTGAAGAAATTGACTCACACTCCACCTATTATTAGCTGCAGTAAATAAACCATGTCCAATGCTTGGCGGTGTTAGCGTCAGTCAAATCAGGTCGAGGCCACGTGGTCGAGTAAAGCTTGTTTATGGCTGTGCATGCCTAATGGAGAAATTATGAAATGCATTCCTACCTGCGTTTGTCGTTAACTGCATACATAAATAATTTAGTATTGTTCAAACTTAGGTGGCATCTAGCTGTTGCATGTTCTCCCCTGTCTATAGCGGTCTGTCGAAGGAAAACGTTTACTGTGATTCATGGTTGTACTGACATTCCAGCCGTTGCTGTTTCAGGACGTGTGAGCTTTCTCTAAGTCATGGTTTCTTTGAACAATAGTCCTACTTTTGAAAATGAGTTCCTCAGTTGGTTGGGCTGTATGAAGAGCACATGGGAGCCAGGCCGCGGTAGTTTACTGGCTAAGGTACTCGACTGCTGACCCGTAGGTCACGGGATTGATACCCGGCTGCGTGGGCTGCATTTCTGAGGGAGCCGAAAAATGTTGTAGGCCCGTGTGCGCAGAGTTGGGTGCACGATAAAGAAGCCCAGATGGTCGAAATTTCCGGAGCCCTCCACTACGGCATCTCTCATAATCATGTGGTGGTTTTGCGACGTTAAACCCCACATATCAAGAGCACATAGATTCTGAGGAAATATATATTTTCCGCCACTGCTTTCTTAGTGGGCCCAATTAACTGCCGTAGTACAGCGATAAGTATTCCCTAATGAACAGATATGGGTCTGCGTTCTTAATTTTTCAGAGCTGTGCCAATAGCAACAGTTTCGGTGCGACAAGAATTCGAATACTGAAGTGTGAATACGAATAAAATATTTTTGAACATTTGTTGAAGCTTTTTGAATACTTCGATGAAGTTACAGAAGAAAGGCACCTGAATATCCCTAAGCACACTGTTATCGGACAGAAACGTCGCATTGTTCTTTGTAGCTAGGCTGGTGAAGCTCTACAAGAAGGTGTTTTATTATTTCATCACGAATGAGGCAATGCTTAGGCAATTTATTTATCATATGTGGTTCTACAAATCTGCAGTTGATAGCACATTGCATGTTCCTCCACCTCTATCCTGATTAACCTCTGTTAAGGCCATTTTCATTTGACGGCAAGGGCATGCTTCCTCCGAATTCAGAGTTGCTAGTTTGCCCTGCAGATGTATGTGTATAAAAGCACCTGAAGTTTTAGATAGTGAAAACGTTTTGGTACTTTTTTGAATATTTTGGTCTGAAACAACATCAGTTATAGCCTCCACTTCTGCTGTAAGTTTGAACTAGCCGCCACCCACCACGCAGAGCAACAGAGAATGTAAAAACTCCTATCAGCATTATTTGGCAGCCCTCCGAAACACGTAGTGGTCCCATATGTTCAGGAAACCTGCGAGATGTTGGCGTGGGTCTTCAAAACAGAAGGGGTTCGCATCGCGCACGTGCCTTCGTGAACACTGGGTCACCTTCTGCCCCACCCCCGGAAGCCCGGCCAACAATGGACAGGACCTCCGGTGTCGTTTATAAGATCCCGTGCGCCGAGTGTCATTCTTAGTATACCGGCGAGACAAAAAAAAAACAAAAAACCTGCCGGAGCGACTCAAATAACACGCCAACGACGTGTGGAAGGTCTACAAAGAGCACAGCGCAGCTGTCGAGCATGCTGAGATGCAGTAACACTGGATAAATTTCTACGCAATTACCAACCTTGAAAGTGAGACTAATTGGAAAAGAAAGTTACTGCTCGAGTCGTGGCATAGACAGTGAACGGCCCAAAGCTTCGACCGCTCTCTCGGAAGCCTTCCCCTAGTGTATACACACGGACTGCACCCCACTGCCTGGAAGTACAAATAAAAACTTTTGTTTTAAAAGGATTTATTGAAAGCTTATTTTTAGTACACCATGCACTAGCGCTAAAGTTCAACATTAAGGGCTGCTATTGTGTGGCTTAATGAGTTACTTGAAAGACGGAGAGTTGTTTCGTAAGCATATAAGATGCATTCAGTTGACGAAGTTAGACATTGAGGAACGTCATTATTGCAGAGTTGAAATGATAGTGGGCCCAGAAATAAGTCTTAAATAACACTGATAATAACTACTTTTTCAGTGAAATAGATGCCGGAGATGGATACTGATTGCTCTCGATCAGGTAACTGCGGAAAAGTTTGAGAGAGTTGCCTGCAATGTCATAAGATTATAGTTTAATGAAGTCAATGTCATGTATAAGCGCATGAAACGCTTTAGCAAACTCTAGGGAAACAGACCCAAAGAAGTTACCTTTGTCTATTTCTAGTTTGCATTTTCTGTGAAGTAAATGAGAGTAAGTTAGTCGAATATCCTTGTGTAAATTCAAACTGTTTCGGATGCAATACCTGAAATTTCTTGAGGTAGTTGGACAGTCGAACATGGTTTTACTTTTGAATTACTATGCTAAAAAGGCAAAAATGGATAGAGATCTGTAATTAGAAATTGAGCATCTGTCATTATTTTTTAAGTACTGCAGCAATCTTACTACTTTTTGGCTCATGAGGAAATGCACCAGAGTCACAAATTATGCTATTAATGCAGTGGAGCGAATCTGCAATAACATGAGCAATCATCTTCATATGGTTAGCGCAAATACTCTCAATACCTGCACTAGAAAATTTTATGCTAACAATTGGGCTTGTAACTTCATCAGGCTTAGTAGTAAAAAAAATGAGTGACTACAATGAAGTTTGTCATGTGAAGCAGGAAGGGGAAAGGAGAAGTAGTCAATAAGTGCATTGGGAATGTCTAGTGGATTTTACAACAACGAACCATCATGACTGATGGTGGCTATCGGTGGACTAATGGTTTTATTAGTAAAAAAATGATGAGTCCCCAATGCTTTTTTACATCTGACACAGTACAATTGATTTCAATTTGATAATAGTGCTTTGTCGCTTCTTTTATAATGAAATGCAATGTGATACAACATTGATTGTAGCGATTAAGCAGGCGCAGGTTAAATGGTTCTCATTCTGTTTTCTTATAGGTTGTACTTTTTACTTGGGCTTTTAGGTAATCCTTTCGTTAACTGCACAGTTTTAGGGGAGGCTTAATCTTGATGGCATTGCATACTTGTTGACGATGAAGATTTGCAGTTGTACTTGCAATGTCAACGTCCTATAGGTGGCGCACCGTGCAATCCGAGATGGCTGCGGAAAGATGATCAACCCATGAACTCGCATAAGATAGGAAGCACGAACTTATTCCTCGTGCCACTTTCACCTCACGAACTCTTTTTCTCAAATGAAAGTATATAAGACCAAAGCACTTTCCCGACCAATAGAAACGGCTCAATGTTCGCTACCTCATTTCTCGGCACAGTGCAAAGGGTGGTGGTACCAGCTGATCGACCGTGCGTTAACGGTGCTGTGCGTAATTCTGTGCGTGCTAGGAAAAACTGCGCGAACTATAATTCACATATGAACTGAACGGCACTCCGAGATCATTACTCGCAGTGGCCTACTACTGCAGCATATTCGCCGCAGTAGTAGGCCATTAGCAAGTAACGCGCCGTCGCAGCTGCACAAGAGCGAATCTTTAACATGGGAATCGTTTGCAAACATATTACGCCATCGTCATTACTTAAGCTGTAAGCATCATGCAGCTGCTTCTTCAACAAAACACAAGCATTTAACTTCCGATTTATTAGCGCTTCTGTCAGGGCAATGATCGTACTCTAAAAATGCGCGATTCCCTCCACTCAAATGTTGCAGGTTCCATCAGCGCCATCAAAACAAGGATATTGACATGCGTACGCTTTTAAAAACGTCAAAATCGCGAAAATTTGTCGAAGAACAACATCATTCGAACAGCACTGGTAAAGTTCAGGAGAAGTTAGCGTGGGTGGTATACTCGTAAGTACATATTTAATTGATCTAACCGTTTCGCTTTGATGATCGAGTTTTAGCGTGTTAGCGGCATGCGGCGCTTTTAATATCCACTGTAATTAGATATTCAATACACAGTATGCTTTTATTTAGAGCTTGCTGAAGGATATTACAGAATAAATACGATCAAACTGACTTACGATTGGGAAAAAAACGTTAACAAACGACAGTACATGAAGTGCGGCTCTCTGCTTGTGAGTTAGCAGCTGATCGTTCATCGTGGCTTTCACTCTCAGCGCGTTGACTACCACCTACGTTCAGTAAAAACTCCTCGACGTCAAGACGGTTTCTTTGAACATCACTGCTGAAAGTGATCTGTGGAATTCTCTGCGCCAAATGACTTCAATGGCACCAACAACGCGTCACTCGCCACGCAACACACCCACACGGCATCACTCCCCACGTTTATCTGAGGGTGCAGAGAACATTTCGCTCAGATACTCGGCAAGAAAGGAACCGCTTGCTGTGTTCTGCCATCTATCAACGAACGTAAAAACGGGCGGCGCCGCACAGGCCAAGGTTTCGAAGCGCAAATCTCGAGCCTGCGCTACTTTCCGTGCACAATGAACGTTATACGATTCATGCACTACAGAAGCACTAACGAATGCTATACGCACGTAAAACAAGGCGAACTTCAACTTGAATGGTCAGACGAGAACATTCAGCTATCCAAAGTGGCTGCAGAAAATATTTCGAAGCTGATGTGTACGCTGCGGGCTATATACGAAAGCGCTCGTTGCCACATATTTTTCCAAAAACTTCACATCTCGCAAGAACGAACCATATTTATCGTGTCACGGACGTTTCAATATATTCACTGATGCACGAAACATACAAAGTGATTTGTATTAATTTCTTGCTAAGCGTTAACACCGCGGCTAGCACCGCCGAACAAGAGAGCATTGGGAGCGTCTGCCTACAGATCATCCTTGAGAGGACGCTCCTGAATTCCGCTAGGTGGCTTGGCAGTCCATGAACACTGCGAATAACATGGAGATGAATGTGGTGTATTCTGATTCAATAGTGTTCATTGAAGTGACACGAGACCAACCAGAATTCAGTATCATTTCTATAAATTGTTTAGGATCAAGCTTTCTGGTGACAAAGCCTACGTTATTAATACGAGTACTAGTGTAAATAAAAAGAGCGACTGGGAAGTAATTTATATTTTGTTTCAAACAATGAATATGGAGGGAGGGGTGTGAAGAAAGTTAAATAGAGCATGATCAATAAGAGTTCCGAATCTATTATTACTGCAACGTGCCGGAAGGAAAAGTAAAAATTAGAGACCATAGCCCTGGATGCAACTTGCAAGCTGGGCTGCAAAGGAAGAAGTATCAAGTAAATTTAGGTTACTATCACCCATGATGACGACGATTTTTTTCCTTTAAAAGAGTGTCAAAAATGAGATCAAGTCCTTCACAAAATGCACGAATTGATGTATGTGGTGATCGATAATTGTTACCAAAGACAACATTATTATTATCAGCATATATTACAGAGTGATCTACTTCTATCCACACTGAATCACAATCACTGATATTTGAGAGCAGATCAAGCCTACGCTTGTACAGAATGCCAGAACGAATTAACATGGCGGAGCAACGTTGTTAGTATGACGTGCGATTACAGTATTCTGAACTGTAAAACAGAAAACCATAGAGAGTTTTGCTCAAATGGCTCAGCCATGTTTCAGAAACACATATGATTGAAAATAAATGGAGACCAGAC
This sequence comes from Rhipicephalus microplus, assembly GCF_043290135.1. Lineage (NCBI taxonomy): Eukaryota > Metazoa > Arthropoda > Arachnida > Ixodida > Ixodidae > Rhipicephalus > Rhipicephalus microplus. The sequence goes on along the minus strand of NC_134705.1, from coordinate 43,141,890 downwards.
AGTAACATTTCTGAATTCTTAGAGTGCGAAAACAACGCGAGTTGAAGTGAATCACTGGATGACGATTGTTCGAAGAGCAGGACCTGATTTCACTAGTGCAAATGTATGACGTAAGATTAGAGGAACAACAAAGTATATGTGAAAACGTATGATTACTTTAAGCGCAAATCGCAGGGTTGAAATCCCACCCGTTTCGAAAAACTCTCCTGTCTTTTCTCTTCTCCTTTAATCCTCTCACCACTTCCCCCAGTGCAGGGTAGCAAACCGGACGTGCGTCTGGTTGACCTCCTTGCCTTTTATTTCTTCCCTTCCTCCTCCTCCTGTATTTTGACTGTCTCACCTTGATGACGCAGTCAACAGTCCACGAAAAATACCACTTTTTTTCTTTGTTTGGTGTCAGAACTTTGCTGAATAATTGCTTCTTTTGAGGAGTGAGGTGATCATTGACAAAAACAGGTCTGACTTTTTCTTTGTGGAAACCAATGTCACTAGTGCTAAGGCATGCCTTGCGGGCTTTGCCTATGAAATCAGTTTTCAAGGCTCGAGAGTGAAATCGGGCTGGCAAGTCCTTTGTATTGGACGCTGACGGAACACGATGTACAATTTCTATATCACTAGCAGGAAGCTAGCAGTTTATTTTAGGCGTGAGGGATTTGTTCAGGGACTCAACAGTTTTGCTCAGAAAATCAAGGTTGCTCATACGTTCCTCAATCTCGTCCTTTAACCCTGTAATCATCAGGAAACGCTGGCAATCTAGCTTGGGCGCAACAATTCTCGTTGCCTTCTCAAGAAGGTTATCAAGCTTATCGCTAAAAGTATTTTCGAGTTGTTTCGTGCGTTTAGACAGTACAGCAACAGTTGGCATGATTAATAGATAACACCGAAAGTAGCAGCAGGGGCAGTGTAAATAGTTTTGCCATAAATGACTGAAAATGGGCATAACCATTGATTTTGCTGCGATTACCCTACATTTCTCTACTATTGCAGAGTTTGCTTTTGATGCGTTCACATTGTATGGAGTATCCGTGTCTTTTTTTTTCTCTGTGTACATGATCACGACAACAATGCCTTCGCATGAAAGTATAACCATAATAACAAAATTGCATCTTTGCATGAACACTTGCTGCATTTAGGGTCCTGTGGTTTAGAGGAAACTCAATATTTACTGTTGCCTACTAATTTTGAAAGACTGTTTGCCATTTCTTTCGAAGGACATCGAACCTTGTGTAAAGTTCAAGGTGAGCGCTTTTTTTTCTAATAGAAATCTCGTTTTTGCTAACGCTTATCTTCCAACTTCCCCGACAACTGTCTGCTAGAAGGAATTCTTGAGGTCCTGTTTTCGACGAGCCCTGACTGGTTTTTATCAGCTCCTTGTTTGAGCGAACGCAGGAAACTAAAAGATAAACTTTCGGTAACAAGCGTACCTAAAAATAGAAAGACATGAACTCCAAAACCTGCTCTTGATCACCGTGTGCTGTTGCAGAAACTATCGTGGTGGTTTCTTACGGAAGGAAGAAGTGCGTGCCGCTTGTCAGGCCCTAGCCGATGCTTAACACTGATAAGCCTGTTCTGAGTATAAAGGTGCGGGATAGTATAAAAGATGGCGGGCATAAAACAGCCTGCAAGAAAAAGCAATGATTATCGCCGCCGGTTCTTTTTACTTGTGAGAATTTATTTCTACGGTTTACTTTTCGCTGTATATATTTTCTCTGGGTGTTCTGACAGTGATCTTGAGCTGTCGTATAAAATAGAGGTTGCTGGTACGCAACCGCCACTCGCCCGGTATTGCGTCCTTCCTGACAGAGCGAGGACCCCGAGAAGACCTTCATCGAACAAGATGGGCTTGTGGCACGTGTGCACATGCGTGGTGCTGGCCGTGCTGGTCGGTTCCATCATTGCTGCCAATTGGGGAGAACGAACGGACGCGTTTCGGGTAAGTTAAGCTGATTTCTTCTCCGGTAACTATTTCGCAACGAGCATACTTATTTCGCTCATCTGCGTGAGTCGTACTTGTTAATGTCAGAATTTATATTCGCACATTGAATTTTTGTGCATATGTGGTGCCAGAAATTATACTACCGGAAGTTAACAAATTGTCTTCTAAGATGAAAACTGTGAATTATTCTTTGATTCACCTAAACAAGCAAATATTAGAACACAATATATTTCGGGCTGGCATGAAAAAAAAACGGCAGCGGTACATTTTATAGATTTGACCTTTACAAAACCTAACATGCTCACAAGCGGCGTATGGAACTGAGCCAGTTGGTTGAACTTCATTATGAAAATCCGTGCAAAAAGACGACGCATAAGAAGAAGTTTTGTGAGCTCTTAGTTTCTATGTATAGATTTTTGTGCGCTGCTTTTTAACGATAATGCTTACAATGCGGGTCTTTGCGAGCACCTACTGTAATTTAGAACAAGAGGCAAAATGACTTTTCCTTATGCATTTCTGTATACAATACGTAGCATATTAGGTGAGTGATAGCCCATTAAAAGCATTTCAAAGCAGTGAATGATACCGGAAAAGTCCTTACGTTTTTGGAGTGCTTCGTCCGTAGGCTTTGATATCACAGATTGTTCATCACCAAAGCATGGGCTCTGATACATCTTCAGGACCATATAAAAGTTTGGATGACTGAAGCGATTCTCAGCCGCATTACGCAGACGGTGCAACGAAAATGATCAATATATTTTAGTGCATGATTATTTCAGTCTACGTGCTCCATTTACTTAAGAAGTAAAGGTATATACGAAGCGTTTCGCATCAACAAAACGTGTGGGAAAAAAAATTGCCCGCAGCTTCCCTCGGGAAAACACTGAGGAGGATGCGGAGCATATAATTGGTTAACGGGGTGTTAAAGTGCAACTTACTTGGGTCGATGGCTAAATTGGTTAACGTGGTTGTGAAATGGGGTGTTAAATTTCGACTTACTTGGGTCGATGGCTAAATTGGTTAACGTGGTTGTAGGAGAGGGTGTTAAATGAGTGAACACGTACACACGTATGCGAAAGGGCGGCGCTGGTCGAAGGGACGTCGATCATTGTGTTTGTGGATTCGTTGGAATTCATTTCACCGCGACCTTGGACGTCGACGCGCCGTACAAACCAACCGACGAGCGGCAAGTGAGCGAGCGAGCGCCGACCTTGAGTATATATACAGCGCGACGGCGCATGCACTGTCAGCTGTCGAATGTTCGAGAAGGGGGAGAAGCGCAACGGCGCATGCGCGCGCGTCAGCTGCCGATGTTCTCGAAGCGTGACGGCGCATGCGCGCGCGTCAGCTGCCGATGTTCTCGAAGCGTGACGGCGCATGCGCGTTACATTATACAGCTAGCGAATGTTCGTGAAGAGGAGAAGCGCACGCGGTGTGTAGAGGAGGAAGGGTGCACAGATGGTGGAGGAGTGAAGCGCGCGCGGTGTGTAGAGGAGGAAGGGATGCACAGATGGTGGAAGAAGGAGGAGGAAGCTTGCGGACGGCGCCGCACTACAAGCCTCGAGTATTAGATGCTCCGCATCTAAAAAAACAGATAGCTGTGCGGACATATCGAAGGTAAACGGTGTCTTTCTTTTGCTTTTTAAAATGTACTCGCATGGACATGTGTATAACAAGTAGTTTTGGAAAGTAGAGCGTTGTCTTTAAAAGAAAGTAGTGCTTTTAGTTGTTTGTCTAGTAGAAGAACGGCTATTTGGACTGAATAGCAAAGTGCACTTTGAAAAGGTTTCCAGAATAAGTTAGTTCTTTAGTTAGTGACCGAGATTTATTCTATCATTTTTTTAGTTCGATCACAGTGAGTCATTTTGAAACGTTGGGAAAACTCCTGGATACGCCTTCTCGTACGTTTAAAGTTAAATCGGGTAGATTGAAAAGGCATTATCTTGTGGTATGAAACATCGCTTAAGCAGTGAGTGGCAGGTAAAACAAAGACCCACACGAGGATATTCATAGGAAGTCCGGTAGTGTGGTCAAGCAAGATGTTTGCGGCGGAACCATACAATTCTACATTCCAGGAAACCTGTCAGGTGCAAGGTTTCGCCCAGCTGAAGCAACTTGGTCAGCTTGATTATTTTGATAGAGATTAAGCTTATACAAATTGTAAGCCTTGCTGCTCTGGAAAATTCAAAACATCGTATTTCTACACGCAGAAGATGATATGCGTCTTCCAACAAGCAGAAAAAGAAAACTTCTTTTACTTTTTTCATAGAATGCCCCAAGAAGTGGTATATATGAACAAACTAAATAATATATATATATATATATATATATATAGAAAGAGAGAGAGAGAGAGAGAGAGAAAGAGGAACATGAACGCAAAATAAAAAAAGAGCGAAAGTAAAAAGGATGAAAATAAAGGAAGCATACCAGACAAATGGCAGTACGAGAAGAAAAAAAAACCACAAATTGATTAGGAAGGGTGGCATCTCAAGATTGTAAGACGAACGTGAACATTGCAAAGAAGCCATGCCACCATTGACCACAAAATACACCTCACGCATCCCCACTTTCCCCAAGTGCAAATTGTGACGACCCACGTTTAGTATTTCGCCTTCCGGTGCAATCCGCTGGTGGCTTATCGACCTTTGAAGTTTACGGCAAATCGGTGGGGGGAATATAAAGTGCCTCGTGTGCATGTCAGTGGTGCCGGAAGGTATAAGAAAGCCGGCAATGTGACACCGCCATCGATAATATTTGTATGCAATGGCTGCTGTCAGTGAAAGGAAAGGAAAGATGCATAAAAAATGAAAAAAAAAGAAAAAAACAAAATAAAAGACTGTACGACATCCGGGACCACATATCTGTGTGTTTTGGCTGTGCCCGAAGCGGCAAAACAATTCTATACTGTTAGATTCATGCGCATACAGCTCTGTCAGGTGATAATATTACTGTCGCAACGGGATGCTATGGGCAGAGCACTGATTAGCAAGCGGCGTTTGCGTTGTTTAATTATCGTAACGCTGACAGGGCGCCTGAGCGTCCATTTATTCAGTTTTTCATCGTGTTTAAATTGTAGGTAAAGTAAGATTCCCGTTATTCCCATTCTGTGATCGTTCAAAAATTGTTTTCAAATAGAGTAACCCTCATGTCATCAAAGGTGTGATTTTTCAATTTGCTGTGGGTTGAAAGTAAAAGGCTTGGCAGGGAACATATATGCGTTCGATGATTGTTGAATCTAATTCTAAATGAAGTGTGTGTTTGGCCTACGTATTGCCTGTTACATACTCCACATTGCAGAAGTTATATGAAGTTGTCTGAGTCCCAGTCCAGTGCACCACTTATCCTGTGCCTACAATCCAAGTGGGTGCTTTCCGCCCCTGCCGTTGTTCGCATGTGTTTGCGTACTTTACATCTGCTTTTTCCGCAAGGGCGACTCACGGTTTGAGGTTTTATGCCTATTTGAAATGCGGAGCATTTCTCAACAAACTTCGGCAACTTTGAGCGTATCTATCTATCTATCTATCTATCTATCTATCTATCTATCTATCTATCTATCTATCTATCTATCTATCTATCTATCTATCTATCTATCTATCTATCTATCTATCTATCTATCTATCTATCTATCTATCTATCTATCTATCTATCTATCTATCTATCTATCTATCTATCTATCTATCTATCTATCTATCTATCTATCTATCTATCTAGCCGCCTACTACATTTAGCTCTCCTGGCCGATTCGATAGTGGTATCTATACCAAACTTGGTATGGCATAACATGAGTGTATGAAGAACATATTTGACTAGTCATGACTTGAAAATCTTGTTACGTATATCAAGAATGTCATGATTTGCATTTTGCCCCACCGTGGGGGTTTAGTGGCTAATGTACTCGGCTGCTGACCCGCAGATCACGGGATCGAATCCCGGCTGCGGCAGCTGCATTTCCGATGGAGGCGGAAATATTGTAGGCCCGTGTGCTCAAATTTGGGTGCACGTTAAAGAACCCCAGGTGGTCGTAATTTCCGGAGCCCTCCACTACGGCGTCTCTCATAATCATATGGTGGTTTTGGGACGTTTAACCCGACAAATCAATCAATCAATTCATGATTTACAATTCATGGTCCTGCAGCTCTCGCGATAGCTCCGCTCACATGGCATGTTGCCAAACTGGTATGATATGACATGATTGCATGGCGAACACAAGTGACAGGCTCTAACATCAAAATCACGACATGCGTGTCATGTAACATGGCTACATGCCATGCTCATGATGCACTCGCGGTGGTTTTGCTAGCATACCTTATACCAAGTTTGATATTACAGTACCTGAATGGGTGACGAAGGTATGTGACTGGTGCAAACATGATAATTATTAGATGCATGTCATGTAACAACGTGACTACCAGACAGGCTAATGATGCCCTGGCAGCCATATCACTACATTCATTTATACCAAATTTGGTATTACCGGACGTGAATGGGTGACGAATGTATGATACTGGTACAAACATGATAAACATGAGATGCGTGTCATGTAACAACATGACGACATGCTACGCTCATGATGCGCTCGCGGCTGTTTCGCTAGCTTCACATGCACAAACTTGTTATTACGTGACGCGAATGGACGACATAGGTAAATGACACATCCAAACCTAATAACGACATGCGTGCCATATAACATGCCACACTTAAGATGCGCTCGCGGCCGTCTCGGTAGCTTCGCATATGCCGAATTCGGTATTACGTGACGTCAATGAATGACGAAGGTACGTGACTGGTGCAAACATGATAATCATGAGATGCGTATCATGTCAGAAAATGACTACTCGCCACAGTCAAAGCGCCAATACATTTCGACGTGACGCGGTGCGCGTGCTCGCTGGCGTTGATTTGATCGCGTCACGCCGGCGTTACGATGCCAGGCGCCGGTTTTTTCATATACACGCAGGCGTGTACCACGCTGCGGCGGTATGACGCATGCACGTTTCAGTTCATCCGGCATCCCTCCGTCATAAAAAGAGGGAGACGCAGTGTTGTCTGGGTAACGCATCGGCACGAATTTCACGCTGGTTGCCATCGCGCCACGCCGACAGATGTTGGTCGCGCCTGGCGTCAGACTATAGAGTGCTCGCGTTTCACTAACGTAGCGTCGCTGTGACCAGCGTGCGCGCGCGTCAACGCAACATTGGAGTATATTGGGCCCTTCATGATGCGCTCGCGACCGTTGGGATAGCTCCACATATAGCGAAATCGGTGTTACGTTACGTCAATGTATGACGAAATATATGACTGATGCAAACATGATAATCCTGAGACGCGTGTTATGTAAGAACATGACAACATAACACGCTATTAGCGTGCTCGAGGCCGTTTCGCTAGCTCCACATATACCAAATTTGGCATCACGTGACGTGAATAGATGACTAAGGCTGGCGACACGTCTAAATATGATAATCTTGAGAAGGAAGTCATGTACGGTATCATTTACTTCCACCTCATAACGTTTTACTGATACGAAAGGGACATATAAACCTTTCTCATTCATGCTTTGCATATCATCGATTCCCACTGTGCGTTGGATCTGTCTTTTCTTTTACATTATTATATGATCTTTTATACTTTCCGGCCGCCTGCATACCACACAAGGAGGAGAAGCGAAAATTTTGGTTATCGCACGTTCTGTTCTATCATGTTAGTGTTTTCTTATGACCATTTTAATTTTCAGTGGGTTGCTCGTGAAAGTTAATAGCAAAGTTTGATAGTGGCGCTGGTCTGCATTTTCCTTGTGGTTTAGAAAAGTCTGGGGTTCAAATTTTCTGCTTTTTAAGGGTCTCATTGATGACAGTTGGGGGTATTCTTGATGAAAGAGTGCCTCGCGCATACGTGTGCTGTTTTTATGGAAGTCCTAAGTGCGGAAGCGTATTCATCTGAATCTCTCTGCTTGGCAACAGAGAACGGTGGTTTTGCAGTGTCGTGAATGGCAGCTTTTGAAGTGCAGGTATTGTTGCCCTTAGGTTTTCTGTATATGCTAGATACCAGCACACCGTCCTCTATTTGAACAAGTAAATTAGGAAGATTATTTCAGTGTTTGATGAGGAGTGTGTAAAATAAATGCTGCTATTTGCTTGGTTAAATGACTGTGTGAATTTGAATATAGTTCTCCGAATGCTTTCATATAGGAAAAATATTGTCGAGGTACTGCTTATAGATAAAATGTGATATCACGCAATGAAACAAAATTATACTATATATATGTTTCATGAATATGTTAGCGTATGTTTGGGGCCGCTTTTGTACCCTTTACTCTGCGGCTGACTTGAAGTTAGTGCTGATTGTTATATTCAAAGCTGTTCAAATCGCGTACATGTCTTGTTAAAAATTCAATCATTTTTCAACTGGATATGTGTCAGGTTTCTGGGTGTCACACGATTTAACAAGTGCCTTCATACCATCGCCATGACATTTGTATAGAGTATATATATATATATATATATATATATATATATAGTGAGAGTAATAATTCAATGGGCCAGTTAGTCTTCGTGAAGGTATGGGATATGGCACAACGGGAGCGTTGTCAACAAGGATAAATATATTTATTTCCCAACAGTTTCGGGAGGGGTCCTCCCTTCATCAGAGGATGAGTTATACTGACATGAATTTCCAAACTTCGTTGTGCCGCGTCCCTCTCGCCTTGAAACATGTTTGCGAGAGTGAGAGGAAACTAAAAAAAGGAAAGAAAACAAAAAAATGGGGGGAGAAAAAAAGAAAAAAAAAGAAAAGAAAGAAAGTAAACAAGAGAAAGAACCACTGTCAACACTGAGAACGAAACCAACTGTCCGTGTACGTCCACATACGTTTCTTATCACGTGCTGTTCAGTTCTCGACGTGTGTCGGGCCACCCAAGATTGTCGCCGCGGTGCCGGAAGGGTCCCGCGGCGACACAATCTCTTGGCGGATAAGTGCCAACTACTCACCTCCAAACAACTACAAGGAAAGAAACTGTCTATAGTAAATCTAGCTGACATGTTTCAGGCAGTTCCAGTGAGGTGATGTGCAAGAAATATTGCCAAAGCGTTGCTACTCACCTCTGGTTCACAAAACACTATATAACAAATTGAAATTTGCAGCATCTCAACTGACTGAAGATCACGAAGAGTGATTAAACACTACTAATGATGGCTAAACTGTTTTAGTGCAAAGAAAAGGTGCACGAAATATCATTGTTGTTACGTATTGCAAAGGGGTCACGCAAACACTACTTTTATTATGGGCGAAGTTGTGCATAAACGAGTATAGTGAAATAAATAAAAAAAGTCTGCTAAAGCATTCAACTTATGCTGCAGTTCTCTTATGCTGCAGTTTTTCATGTGATAAGCGTCTTGTGGCCGGGGCATGTCCGTTTTGTTGGAACCTTAGTGAAAGCAGTCTGTGCGGAAATATGTTGACACAAACTCGCTGTTTCACCAATATTTGCAAAGCTCAGTCAGTGAGGCAGGTTACCATTTTTTTAACAACGCATACGTCACAGAGAAATGACGAAACGTTATCAGACCAAATGAAGTAGTGTTGTCACGTAAAAGGGTTGCACTGTGCTATACGGGGTGATGCCTGCACGCATAGTAAACACGAACTTTTGCTTATACCACCGCAACGTGTTGCTGGTGAAGTGAGAAGAAAGAAAGGTAGGAGGAGGGTTGCCGGTATTGCAAGAAACTGCTCCCCTCTAAAAATTTCCGCAGTGCTAGAACGTCCACTCTCTAGCGTCGGCACATCTTCGTTTCTTCGCCTATTCAAGAGCTATAAAGCTGTGCTGTATTATGAAAGCCCCATGGACCAAAAGGACTGGTCTTGAGGTAAAAACAGAGAAGTAGCTCTTGGTTCTAATGAAATAAAACCCCGCTCGAAATTTTCGCATTCACACTCATAAATGTATTCCTCGGTCACTCTCATTAGGGGATGCATAGAGTGCATACACTAGCAGCAGAAAAGAGCCCCAGGTAGCACAAAGGTAGGATATGAAAAGTGGTATCTGTTCAGCAGGGACCTGTCTTGTCCCTTGTTCTCTGGCTGTTTTGTTCACTTCGCCTTTCACAACTCGCCGTGATGCCGAACCACATGCCAGGTTTCAGGCTACCTGCTGTGCTCTTGTGTGTGCCCTTTCATAAAATATATGTTTTTGCATATCGATAATCAAATGCTTACTTTTTCGCTCAGGTGATCGAGGCGTTTTCGCGACCTGTCAGCATCTTCAAGGCCAGCAACGACTCACCCTTCAAGTGCCTGAGCGCTACACGAACTCGCTTCGATCCTCAAGCAAAGGAAGCAACCTACATTTGGCACCTGAAAGATGACCATGGCATAGTGAAGTAAGCTGCTCTCTTTTTTATGGCAATTTTTCAAACTTGTTCTTCTTTCTGGTGATAACTATTGAAGATCCTCCAAGGATACCATGGTTGCCAAGGCACTGCTGCGCACAGTGTAACTGAAAATGAAGAATAAACATTTTCAGCTTCAATAATGGCCACCAAGAGTGTGTTATTTGCTAATTGAATGCATGAAAACATAATGACAAGCTTGGTTTTGCGAGCAGTGTAAAAAAACAAAAAAAACAACGGATTGTCATTAGTACTCCCGAAAACCCACAAAGGCTTCCTATAGATAGTGGCCTCGTGAAAGCAAACCCCTAAATTATTTTTTTACAGAGAAGTCTGCTACGCATCGGGATGCATCAGAGGAAAATAAAATCCGGGCAAATATTGAGAGGCTGTCGAAAAAGCTTGGGAAACTAAACCACTGCTGGGGTAAACTTAAGGGCTGGTATTTCTTTGTTAGACGGAATAACAATAAGAACTGACAAGCAATTAGGTCAAGGAAAAGGGGATAGTAATAAAAGTAATTGTAGTGTAGCTGTAAAAACTGAAATGTGGACGAAGAGATAACTTGTCCGTGGGGGGACCTTCGAAAAACGCCTCCGATGCTATAGCAACTGAACTACCACTGCGGTTTTCACCCCGCTCACTTCATGGGGTAGGCATGTGCATTTAAACGTGGGAGTGTCAGTAAGCACCACCTGTTGCCAATAGGGCGAGTGGGGAACACTAATTTTTTGCCAGTTGGCTTCACGTAGCACGGGATCTTATTACGAGCTCGCAGCTAAACAATGATACTTTGCACACCACCTGAAGGCATTAAGTCAGCCAGAATGAGACTCTTGCCATGAATGGAAAAAAAAGAAAGGTAAATTTAGGGGTTGTTTATTTTTTTCTTTATACATAATACTATTGAGAACTCCAACGTTTCAGTGCACATACATGCATCATGAAGTGAACGGGGTGATAGCCGCCGGGGTAGCTCAGTTCTTAGAGCATCGTTCACGTTATTGGAAGGTCGAAGTTCGGTGCCTACCCACGGTAGGTTATCTTTTTGTTCCATGTTCTCGTCACAATTACATAATAATGACTTCTCATACAATACCCCATACTTTTTTGGCATGATTGTCTGCCAGTTCTCATTAAAACAGAGCTGGCACCGCTACAACTACAGGAGAAAATTCATGGTGCTTACTTGTGCCTGTGCAACACGAGTGAGCACGGCGAATCTGTAGTAGTGTTGGGACTCACTGTGTACACCTTTAATGCACCATAATTGACATATATTAGGTTATGTTGCCTGGGCCTGTGGTCCTTGTGGTTTTTGCGATTGCTTGCGTGTCATTGATGTGATCGTATTGTCATCGATAGGCAGGAGAAAGTCGCTTCTGTTTCAGGATACCTTAAAATAAAACAGAATTGCGTCGTTTCTGGCCCTTGAGGAAGCTCATTTTTTGTAAAATTAAGGTTACGCAGCAGTATAGTATGCACACGTTACAACAATAACGACCACTGGCATGCATATTCGTTTTATGCTGAGCAAAGAAGGCCACGTTTGTATTGCCATCCGCTATCTATGACATAACATTTTTGATGTTACAGAGTCACCTATTAATGTGCTTTCACCAGTTTAGTGTAGCACGTTTTAATTTTCACCTATTTACACTTTCGCTCCCACTTAGAAATTTGGGCCTTCATGTGTGCCTGACTTTCATTACAATACGAATGTCATATTTTGTATTATTGATTGGTGCAAGCAACTGAAACAGAAGCACGTGAAAATTGTCCCATGGAGGTACCTTATGAGCCAGAAAAAAAAAGAAGAGGTGGGCAAGATGGCGTTATGTCTGATATAGAGCATTCAGAAGAAGCAAATATGCGCACACGAGCACAACACGTGGATAGCGCCAAGATGAGGAATCAAACCACTGCAATTAAAAACTAAAGCATGCTAGTGGTGATTATAAATACTAACTTCAGGTTTTATATTTCAAAGCGTATTTTTGATAATCCCTCTGCGATTTGCTAACTGTTGCCCTGGTGACCTGGTCCCTGTAGCGAGCGACGTAATTGCGGCTTCATAGCTTACTAAACACGTGTTGTTTTGTTTTCGAAGGTAGTTTATCTTGTATGAAGTTAGGTGCATAAGATTGCACATGGCTCTTCTGCCCTGTGGCAGAAGTATACAATCCGAGATTACCTGCTCACTCTTAGCACATTCATTCCTTCTGTTCACATATTTGTGAGCATGCTTCCTGAGCAGCACGGTTTTAAACTCAGAGCATTTCAAAATAGGATGCGCCCACTTCAACTAAGGAATGTAGTGCGATGGTCTTTGTAATATACAGAGTCTAAATAGTCGTGTAGACAGAGAACCATATAAAACGCACACGTGATTTCCTTGCACAATGATTTTATTACACTTCGTTTCAGTTTATTCAAAGCAAAATTGTTAAAATTTGCCTTGGGGGTCCCGACTAAAGGTTGAATAAACGCCTCACTAGGTCGTGCCACCATGCCCGCAAGAACATCAACACAACAACAAGCATTGGTGTTACAGAATGCACTTGTACATCATCATTATATGGAGTGGTTACAGGATTAAAAAATTATGATATAAGTGAAAGACAGTATAAACAGAATTATCTTGAAGTTGTATCAATACACCGAATTCAACATGAACTTAAAACAAAAAGAAAGGTAATAAATATAGCTTCTGGCTGCATTTGCGAGTGAACTACACAGAAACTTTATCAACATTTACTAGAATGCGGGGAAAAGTAACAGTGAGTAATCAAAAATCAGTTGATTAAAAAAGTACAATCGATTACTGTAAAGTAATAGACAATCACTGGCTTAAAAAACAAGTTGGAAATAAATACAAGACATATATAGTCACCACATTTTAAGGATCAAAAGAATCAAAATTTTCTCCTGTTAGGAGTTCTCTTAATATTTTTAATGAAGTAACTGATGTTTCATCTTGCAATAAATGATGCTTGATTGAAGTTCTTGATTTAGGATGTTTGGTATGTGTCAGCTTGGTAGTTGGTCTCCGAAGTTGCGCGTGATATAGGTCTTCATATTAGGCTCCTACATAATTCATATGATGTTTGTTTAACATAATATGTATCCAAGAATGGAGATATATTTACCTTAAATTGATGATGTACCTCTAAACATAGCATGTGTCTGTATTACTGATCGATGGGCAATATTATGTAGCTTTCGAAACATGATCGAGTACTTTATGGAGTGCAGTGCCAGATATTGCACGTATTGCGCGCTTTTGCAGCACTAATAAGAATTAAGGTTTATGACAGTCGTTGTTAACCACGCTAAAGAACAGTACAGTAATCAGAGTATACAAGACCATAGTAATTTTGTCGCTTGATATTTGTTCGAGTGAAGTATGTTAGCCTATTTAAAATGCCGATTCTTCTGAAACATCATTTTTATTGTTTCTATGTGTTGGTCAAATAAAGTTGTTCTTCAAATTGAATTTCTAGGAATTTCATTTTTGTTGTTCGCGGAATCTCCACGCCCTGAAAGTAAATTTGTGCGAATGGAATGCATGTTACCCCTTTCGGTTTGAAGTACATGTATTCTGTTTTAGAGATGTTCAGTTGAAGTTTGATTACGTTTATTCATAACTTTCTCTAGTTCATTCATATGTTGGCTTCCTTATATATTTTGCATACGTCTGATCCTGCAAAGAATACGTTTGTATGATTGGTATACAAAATTATTTTTAATATCCCTCAATATTTACAATATCTTAATGAACAACAGCAATTCAACTGGTCCCTGAGGATGGATGGATCTTTGAGGGTCACCATACGCAATGAGTTCGACTTGTAAGCGTATAATGTTTAGAGTTGTATATTGCTTTTGTCGATGACAGCTAACTTTGTATCAGTTGGACTGTGGTACCACAATTACCGGAGTACGGAAGTTTACGTAAAAGTAGATCTTGTTGTATGCTCTCAAGTGGCTTACTGAAATCAAGAAACATTCCTTATGTGCAGATTTTGTTTCCAATATTCTCTAGAATGTATTGTATATTACGGAGTAGAGCAGATTCAGTAGGTTTATTTTCGCGGAAACCATTGCGTTCTTTTGCAATAACATTCTTTGCTCTTACAAAACCCGTGTATGTCTTATTTATATTGCCCTCAGCCATTTTCACGAATACAGAAAGTTCTGAGATAGGTCTGTATTTGTTTAGACCACTAAACGAAGCTTCTTTATGTATTGTAGTAACTTTAGCAAGTTTCTTTTGATCGGGAAAAAGTACAGACGGTAGCATCAAGTTATGAATGTGCGCACTCAGAGGAATAGTGATAATGTGACTAACAGCCTTTAACGGCTTAAGCTAATTGTCATGAGAAGCGCAAGCACATTGATCTTTTATTGACATGAATAATTGTTCCATGCTCTGTTGGTCAGTAGAATAGAGAAAACACTGGATTATCAGTTTGTGGCTTTATGATTCTCGAATTATATTTCTGTGCTGTTCGCTGTAAACTGCTTAACTGTAAGAAAGTGTTTGTTAAAAGTGTCAGCAATTTCTGATTTACTGATACCGAGTTTTCTGAACTTGATCTTTCTCGATACCTCTCTTTTGTCAACCATCTCATTTATTGTATCACACAGGAGGCGTGCATCTCTTCAATGAGTGGTAAATGTATTGATATTGTAATTTGTCTTAGCTATCTTAATGTCATTGTACATATTATTACGGATTTTTTTATAACTGCGTAGGTCGTTTGCATCTCTGAAGGATAAAAATGTTTGGAATAGGTTGTTTCTTAATTTAATTTTGTTGTACAATTTCCTGCCACCCATGGCTTTCAAATTCTTTAATTTTCTGTGGCGCCTAAGAAAAGAAGCATTTCTCATAAATGGAGGCCAAGTACTCCACAAAAATGTTGTAAGATTTATTAGGATCAGTTTCTTCAATAATTGGGCTTCCGTGAACTTCAGTGATTGGGTTCCTAAATAGTCCCATAATATGGATGGAGTAACTCCTGAGTCTCACTTCAACCTTGTTGCCCCACCGCGGTGGTCTAGTGGCTAATGTACTCGGTTGCTGACCCACAGGTCGCGGGATCATATGCAGCCGCCCCGGGCTGCGGCGGCTGCGTTTCCGATGCAGGTGAAAATGCTGTAGGCTCGTGTGCTCAGATTTGGGTGCATGTTAAATAAACCCAGGTTGTCGAACCTTCCGGAGCCACTTACTACGGCGTCTCTCATAATCATACGGTGGTTCTGGGACGTTAAACCCCACATATCTATCTATCTATCGTCATCCTTATTTCCGGCCACACGATTGCCAGGTAAGAAGCACTATATTGGAAAATGATCGCTAATGTCGACAGTAATCGCACCTGTTTCATTATCTACAAAACCGAAGCTTGAGATACATACGTGTAATGTTAATCCAAAATCTAGATGGGAGCCGACAGATAGAAGCAGGAAGTGGGATAGTCGTGGTAAACAGTGGAAGCGCCTCAGACAGGCTGGCCGACGTCTCGATAGGAGGACCTATCTTTGTCAAAAGCACCTTGTCATCCTTGGCGTATTACTTAATGGTGACCCCCTTGTTGTTTCCCCCTTTTTCCCCATCCCCCGAGAACACTTGGAATCACTACCCCCTAACTTGAAGTGAAGCGAGGAGTGCACTCTTCTGCTTTATAGTTTTGTTTTTATTTTCCAGCAGCGATTGCCAACAGGGACATGTGCTACCACCAGGAGATTCCGTCACTAAAGACTCCCTTAATACTAACATGCCAAGAATGACAAAGTGCCTTTGACAAAGAGAGGTCCTCCTACCAAAACGCTGGTCAGCTTGTTTGAGGCACTTCCACTGTTCACCCTGACTATCCCAATAAGTCTAATGTTGTTTCAGATGTAGCTGTTATTCTGGGTTGTGTGTTGATTACATTCACACAGTCATCAGCTTCGATAATTTAATTCTAGCATACAAAGCCTGGATTATCTAGGAACCTATAGTTTTAAATTCACCCACTAAAACAGTTTGCAGGCGGAAATCTAAAGATCTGTACAGAAGTTACTCGGTGAAAATTTGAAAAAAAGCTTTCTGTTGAACCAGAAGCAGAGTGATAAACAACAAAAATGACACATCAGCACACTCTATCATTATACGCTCATAGCAACCATTTACGACCTTAAACTCAGGTGTTATTCTATACGACAGGTTTGTACGAAAATATTCAGAAACATCACTGCCACCGCCACGCTTTCCTAATCTGCTTGCAGAGATTCAGATGGCAAATTTTACCGTGGCGTTTCATGCGAACATAACGTTTTTTATTTAGTTACTATATTTATTGGTTGATTGATTGATTGATTGATTGATATGTAGGGTTTAAGGTCCCAGAACCACCATATGAATATAAAAGACCCCGTAGCTGAGGGCTTCAGAAGATTAGACAACTGGGGGTTCTTGACGTGCACCGAAATCTGAGAACACGGGCCTACAGTTTCAGTCACCCGCGGTGGTGACTTCAGTTTCGCCTCCATCGAAACTGAAGTCACCACCGCGGGGATTCGACCCCTCGACCTGCGGGTAAATAGCCGAGTACCTTAGCCAATGCGGCGGGGCCAACAAAAATGCCATCAGCACTGGGTGTTCCCAGGTAGTTACCCTGCCAGTACTGACCGAGCTCAATGCTGCTTGACCTCGATGTACGACAAAAACTGCCGCATTCAGCATGGTATGGCCGATGGACACATATCGTATCTCTTTGTGTAAAAAAATGTGTCAAAATCAGCAGGTAATGGGGCAGTGCAACTTCCTTGTAAGTTACTAGAAGGTAAAAGTTGTAATTCTGAGCTGCGCTTCAATAGCCCGAATTGTGTTCTCACACTTCCGTTCCCCTGAGTTATGTTAGCAATATTTCCGGCGACGTGGGCATGCAGATTATGTCAGCTCGAAGGCCACACAAATCAATTCTCCGAGCTGTGACAGTGTTGTGACAGTGTGCTAAAAGCGACGAGCATGTTATTAGTAGCAAATGAAAAACGATCATCTTCTTCTTCTTAGGTGTTTTTGTCTGAGCGTTGTGATTATATCCCATAAAAGCTACGACACTTACTTAGGTACTTCCATTTGACTGTGTTAGTTGTGTTTCTATTGCTTTCTTTTATAGTTCGCTAATTATTTCAGTTGATTGTACAAAGTGAATTAGTAATTAAATTTGATTTTCCAGGCAAAATGTAAGCTTCGACGTTGAGAAAGGAAAGGAAATTGACCAGGTCACCTTCTACGTCGACGATGGTGGGTTATTTTCTGAATCCAATTTTCGATAGTGCTCTCTGAAGATGCTCTCTGAAGATGCTCTCTGAACACTGCCCACACAACAGGCATAGTAATACCCATAATCACTTTCTACCTCGTAGCTTGTGGCGGAGAAGACAATTTTTGTAAGACCGTAGAAAAAAATGAAATTGCCAGGATCCTTTCTTCTCCGAATGCCCACAAACGAATAATCAAGTGAGCCCTTACTTGGCCCTAATGCGTTTTATCTTAGAGTAGGCTTAATAAATATTACCATTTAAAGATTATTCAATTAGGGCAATGGGGAAGTCTGAGTCAACTGAAGGATCCGGTCACGTTCACGCATATTTGTAGCTCAGAAGTGGTGTCACAGAAACTTCATTTAAAAGGGAAGCAGTCTCTTTTCCTATTACTATTGTGCATGGATCGTGAGTTTATGTATTACGATTGAAGTTGGTGGCGTCGTGAGAATATCAACAAAAAAATTTTAAATCCTGCCACTCCTAATAGAACTCGAACACATTTGATGATTATGAAATGAATGCTGAGAACTAAAAATGAGAGAGAGCATGACAATTGGTTTCTGTTTTGGCAAGATGCTCACAAGGTGAGACTTCCTCAATACATTTGCATAAGTTTGAGCTGATGTGGCTTAATATAACCTTTATGCTTCTCTATATGATGCGAATCATCTCCTAGTGTAATCAAAGTACTTACCAATACTGACACTTATGCCCGTAAGATTTCATAGCACCATCATATTTCAACGATGAGACCAAAAAAAAAAAAAACAACTATGTTCTCAAGCCTTCTCATACAAGCGTCGGAAAATTCTTCAAACTCTGGTTCGTTCATTGACAATGGTTGAACAAAGCAATACAGCAAGAACTAGGCTTACAAAAAGGTGCCCTTTGTATAGGACACATTTCGCGAGAAGAAATTAGGAGATCTTTTCACCACCAGCGCGATTCTGACGTGGTTGATTGGTCAAATCAGCCTTAAGCAACTGGTCTACGCGCTTAGATGGCTTGTGATATTTTGTAAATTTTAATATATATCACTAACAATGCTGTTCATAAAATTCGGTTGCACGGGTATTTTTTGTAGCGATTCATTTGTGAAAAAAGCATAAAAAATAACCGTACTACTCTGATACACATGCAAGCGTAGAAAATTTAAAATAAAATAACCAAAGCTAGGAGTTATGTTAGGTAATAAAAAACTTATGAAAACAAAAATATTCAACTTGATTCCATTATATGTTTTATGTAAAGTACCAGAAATGCATATGCAAATGCAAGACTACCGCTAAGTTTCTACTTTCTTATCGTGTTCGAAAAAAAAACTGCTGATTTTTTAACTTTATTTTTCAGATCGAACTCACCCTTTTACTGCATACTGCAACTACACCGACTACCAGAACTGCATAGTCGTCATTATTCCTTACAGTGGGCACAATCGTAAGACATGAAATGACTTTTTTCCTCATTATTTTCGTGCGTTAAGTGCAGTACCAGTAGTAACAATGCAAGTACCACAGCTCTAGTTTCATATTACGTTTACTTCAGGCTTAATTATGAAGACTTTGCTTGGAAAGCCAGAAAAATGACGAACTTTTTTCCGACACCCGTATTTTCTGAGCACTGACCATTGGAAGCAGACTGTTAGTCTAGCTACAACACTCTTAATACTGCGAACTTGCCTCTCAAGGCATACTTTATTGAACTATTGATGAGGTGGAAATCTTTCGCAGAATTATTTCTTTTAAAACTCCCGAGGTTCCTGGTGCATTCACGGAGATTAGTCAAAAATGAAGACTCCCCTTCTGAGTCGATGCGTTCCCCACTACCGTATGAAAGCTTCTTTCAGCCGACGTAGCCTTGCACTGACTCCAACATCGGCCCACCTTTGATGAAGCAAGGGTGTGATGACTCCACCATCTGAAGCCACAAACTTTAACACTCTGACGTGACCAACGACGTAACAGCTATCGGCACATTCTGTAGTCACGATGTCCTTGTATGGTGGCGTCATCGATGATGATTTTAGCATCATTCATGTGGAGGATGACGCGTAAAGCCCGTCAACACCAGATTTGATGAGGCATGTAAGGATTTCGCCATCATAAAAAAAAAAACTAACAACTCTTCGACTGTTGTGGAGACGTAATAAATGCATCGGCATCACCTGCGGCTGCACGTTCTGCGCTAGTGGCTTCATGTTGGGCTAGCGCCTAATCGAACTTTCATGCACGTTGGCGCTCCTTCAGTAGCACTTCACCATCTTGGCAAGGGCACCGAAAACAACAGAAAAGAAAGAGAGACGTAAACAAGCCGGCCGCTAGTTTACGTATTTCTTTTGAGATTGTTCCGCTGCGCTTGCTAAGTTGCTCAAGTTCTAAACCCCCCAACTAGCCTAAACCTCTGCGTGGCATTACCTTCAGCTGCGGTTTTTTTTTTTCAGAGTGATCGACACTCATTCGTCGTCCTATAGCGAGCCCAATGAGCGATGAGCAACTGCTGATAAAAGCGATAGCGTGATATGTACATCACAATACATAGAGTCACGATACATAGACGTGGGAAGTGTAGCCGGCGAGTATCGCGGCATTTGGAAAAAAAAGCATCGACCTCGCGATAGGTGACGGCAGCATGGGCTGAAACACTTGTTCATTCAATTCATTGATATGTGTGGTTTAACATCCCAAAAACCACCATATGATTATGAGCGAGGCTATAGTGAGAGGCTTCAAAAATTTCGACCATCTGGGGTTCTTTATCGTGCAGCTGAATCTAGAGCAGACGTGTTTTGAGCATTTTCGCCTCCATCGAAAATGCAGCTGTCGGTGGATGGATGGATGGATAGATAAGGCTGTACCCTTTAGATCGGGCGGTGGCTAGCGCCACCAAGCCTGGATATAATCCCGCCACCTGTAGGTCAGCAGCCGAGTACCTTAGCCACTAGACCATGGTGGGAGGGCAGTGTTGTATAAACAAAAGAAAATCGTTAGGAGGCGCTGTGCTGGAGCTGACGTGTCGACAAGGGCAATTTGTTTTCGGGATGCAACCAAACAGAACATGTACACTTTTCGGAACAGCCGCTACAGCACTCACCCATAAATATGAATTTCTCATCGACACTTTCCGAATGTGCCTGACTACTGCCTCTTTCTATCCATAAAGGGGTGCATACAATACACTGCAAATTGTTCTTTTACACGCCATTTTGTTCCCGGCCAATATCCGAGCAAGGAAGTCACATAGAGCTTTGCTATACATGTAAAAAAAACGACACCCGAATCTTCCCACGGAAAAAAAAAAAAAATCGAGTAAATGCGTCGCAAAGTGGTAAGGAGATCAGGTGAAGGTTGCGTGATTAGGTATGGTTCGTGAATGCCTAATTATTACTCTGTCTGTATTATCCTGATTTATTGAATGAAAGAGAAGCAAACGAGTGATGGACCGCTGATGTGCCATCCAGTGGGTGGCCAGTAAACGGGTTTGCAGCTCGAACCGGCGTTTTTTACTAGCGGACGCTGCCTGCGTGAGCCTTGCAAGACGAAAGAGGGGGGGGGGGGGAGCAAACTGTTGGCACGAGACCATCAAGGGACGCAAGCAAGCGGCACGATACGCGAGGCACGAGCATACGCAGTGGGTGTGTGGACATCGCCGCCGATGAACGACGCATCACATCGTGCAACGAAGAACTGGCAGCCCGGGACACTGCAACATAAATCAATTTTAGCAAATGTCCCGTAACTACAAAGGACGTTAGCCCAACGCTTGAGTACGTATGTAATGCTTATGAAATTTGATAGCCCCGCAGCATTACAAGCGATATTGGGGTGTCAAAACAATACGGTCAATTCAAAAAGTAGTTCCGAGATCTGGCGTGGCTCTGTGGTAAATATTCGATTGTACGCAGATAGATTGTGCTAGATTTCTGCTGAGACCATGTTATTTATTGTATGCGTTCGTCAGGTGGAAGAGGGGGGGGGGGGGGGTGAACTCTGCCAACGTAAGCTATTTTCTTAACGCTTATGCATTAAAAATACCCATGTGTGTTGTCGCCGTTCCTGTCCAGATACTAAGTTTGACTCACCTGTTGCCGATACCCACTAGGCAGTGGCGCATGCCTGCCCGCGAGTATGTGCCACTGTTTAACGGGAAGTGGTCGACGACATACTTGAGATGATTCTGACATTATTCAAGTCTTGACTAGCGCATCATATTCGTCAAATTATCTTCGTTCTATTTGTCAAACCATCTTCGCCATCACGTCACATTCGTTCGTCACTAACACAGTGTAGCCCATCACCTCGAAATCCAGATATACAGACTCAATGCTAATCACTCGCACATTGCACATTTACTGTATGAAGACATCAATTTCGAAGATATACAGTCTGTAAGAATTGTAGTGAAAGGAGTGTAATGAAGAACAAAACCAAAGCAAGAAGTTCCGAGTTAATTTATTCTTCGAACGGCCGAATTCTTTGCAAAGTAATTCCATGCCAAACATTTCCAACATTTTGGCGACCGTCTCACATCTGTTTTTTTTTATAAATCGTGACAATTCACTGCATGGAAAACAGTGAAATCGTAGAATATTTCCAAGAGGAAAAAATATGGTTACGAGGCTGCCTTGTGAACTTCCCGGAATGTCATTTTTGTGTTTGTTAACAAAATTTATTTCGAAAGTACTGCTCGTTTCTATACCACAGTTGGTGTACACGTTAATTAAAGGTTTTTATGTAAGTTGCTTGAAACTCAGTAACATTAGTGTGATTTTCTTGGCATATAAGTGAAGAATTTAGCCAAAAATGTGTTACGTTTGTATTTTTTCTGTTGCAATACTGCACTTTGTATGAAAATGTTAGTGAATACTTACACCAAAAAAGCAATAATTTCAGGAAAAAGCAATTATTACCTCTCAAGCTGCTAAACGTTACGAGGTAAATTCGAAAATTTTATAAAATCGTTAATTATGTCAGTTTTGAGAAAATTTATTTTCTTCATTACAAAAATTGTAATAATAGGATTCACCCTATGAAAGGAATTGTTTATTTGATTTTAATCGAAGTATAAAGGGGACTTCTAGTTGGACCACCACGTGGTGCCAATTGCGTGTCAATAGAGACAAAAATGACAATTTCTTGAAATTTGTGATTTTTTTTGTAAGATTTAGCAGCTGCAAAGCTATAAAAACATTTTTTATCAGAATATACTTTTTGTGGAGTAGGTATTCACTAGTCAGATATTCATAGAAAAAGCAGTATTTAATTGAAGAAAAAATGCGACAATAACACATTAAGGCTAAATTCTTGGAGGCGTGTGTGCCAGAAAAAATGCACTAATATTACAGAACGTCAAGTTTCTTAAACAAAAACATTTACTTCACACGTAGACGAAGTTTGGTATAGAAAGAAGTAATAATTTTTTTAATAAATGTTTTCACGAACAACATCCAAATGAAATTCCAGGAAGTTTAAAGGCAGCCACGTGACCAAGAATTTTTCGCTTTCAGAAATGTTCCACCAGTTCACTTTTTTCAATGCAGTAAATCAGCACAAGTTTTTTTATATACACTTGAGATGGTCACCAAAACGGCTGGGACAATTGGCATGGAATGACCATTTTGCAATCTATCCAAGCGGCTTTTCCCTTTTGCCTTTATTCAGTCATTACGATCCATGTTTATTCACTTCTTCGAATCGTTTTTCCAAACCAATCATTGCTTGTCACTTTTTACAGATTGCATGATGTGGCTGCAACGTAGGGTCGCCCACAACGTGCCACAAAACTGCTTGGACAAGTATGAAGAAAAGTGTGGCGTCAAGATACCAACGTTCGACGGCGACCTCTGCAAAGATGACTAATAAAATAGCAATTGACAGTCACCGAACTGAGCTCGCACTAACCACTTGGATGAAAAAGCTCAAGGTGATAAAACACCGAGATATCAGACACTGTCAATCTACCGGTGAAATGTAACCAATTAGAGTCATTGCGATTAAAGTTTACACAATTTTTGTTTTCAGCTTCATGCACGTTCTGCAGCCAGCTGTTTTTCTTCGCTGCTTTTAGGATGCGACGAATGCTCTTGCTGCGGAGTGGCTTATGATTTAACTAAAAATTTCTGCGCAGTCTTTTGGCAACCAACTCCACCTACATTTCTGAGTCTTCCTGGACATAAACTTTTGGGTTAGTTCATGAGGTCGTTATGCTCTACTCAGCGTAATAAAAATCTAAATTTAGAAAATACTCCACTGTAAGCGATAACAAAATATGTCTTTTTTTGCGGACATATGGAGGGGCGCAATGAGTATTCATTGACAATAAAATATAGTATAAGCTAAATGAAGTAAAAAGGTCCCAATAAATCATTATAGCTACATGTATAAACAATGTATGTCAATATTATAACACTCTATAATTAGCCTTTAATTTAACACGTAAATAAAGCTACGAGGTATAAATACAAATTGTGCTATGAACAATAGCGTATTTAAACATTGTGATCGTTTTCGCAGTATTTTAAAAACTGCAGAAAATTCGTTGATTCCTTTCAATATCACTCTTCCAATGCATTTGCCGCAGGAATTTCAGTCCAGTTACCGCATGAAATCAAGCCGCATGAATTTCCGTCTTGTTTAGCTATATACTGCCTGTTTAGAAAACTTAAAAGGAAGAAGCGCTTTCAATAATCGTGCTGGCGCTAGCTATTCGAAGCACCCGGGTGACTGTCTGCAGGATGTTCAGTACACTGAAGTTTTGAGGGTACATCTGAGGTGACAGTTGCAGAATACATGTGCCCCTTATTTGGGCCTATTTAGCCTATACATGACATGAAAAAGGCTGTGTGATAATTCCTCAACAAGTTATACTGTTTCTTGCTTCCTACGTAGTTACCTAACACACATAGCGGGTAAGTGCAAAGTACACCCCGAGTTCCCAAAACCTCCGTTATTTTCGCAGCACATCAAAAACGAACAAGTGAAGCAAACGCAGTCCGCTCTGCTCATTACTTATTCCAACAAAGGCTGCTATCTTGGTGACAGCTCAATAGACAGCCTTCAAAACATATGCAAATATCAATTTCACTCTGGAATTGTAGCACGTGTACTTATTTCGTTGTCCCAGTGGTAATTGACTCTAGGTGATGGTTTCGTCGCTGACATTGTCGGCATATGTCCTGACGTAACGAGTGACGTAGGCAGCAAATCGTGGCCAGTAGTACTTGTGCTGTATTCTTTCAATCGTACAAAAAACACCGAGCCGTCGTGTTGGGGTGTAGTTCCTGGAGGACTTCTAGTCTCACCACGCTCGAAGAGGTGAGAAGTTCTTGTTCAGGAAATTGCATTTAGCAGGGACAACGACATCAGTCCTCCCTTGAGTACATTCAGACATGTGGCGCTGTTACCCTTGAGGTATTTCACACGGCTCCTGAGTTTCGGGTCAGGTAGTTGTCGCTCGGCGAAGTCGTCGGCACTTAAGTTCCCAAGAAGCAGTCCTCATAGTCGTCCTTCAGTGGTGGTTTGAAGAAGCACGAAACAGGCAGTCAGCGTCAGAGTGTTTTTTTTTTCAGGCTTCTAAATGACTGTATTCTCAAATTCCTGACGTCTTTGGCTCTACCGTGTGAAGTGAACAGTGGTGTCTTTCAAGTTAGCTAGCGAACACAAGGCGTGGTCGCTCACAACTTTGATGGGCTCGCCCGAAACGTAGGGGAGGAAACTTGATGTAGCCTGGATGATGGCAAGATATTCGTTTTCTCTTGTGGAGTAGGTGGCTTCTGTCATTGATAATGACCGGTTAACATAACTGATCTAGTCCGTTAGTCCTCTGCAAAGGAACAGCCCCGAGTCCTGCAGTGCTTGCGTTGCTGTAGATTTTTGTCGTCGCGAATTTATCAAAATGCGCTAGTAACAGAAGCGTGTACAGGCACCGTTTTAGTACCTGAAATGTTTCCTCCTGTGATGTTGACCACTTGAAGTACACGTTGGTCCTGGTAAGGTTAGTGAGATGCTCGGCAATGCGGGCAAAGTATTTGACAAATCGCCGGTTTTACGCACACAGGCCAAGAAATTGACACACAACCTTCTTGTCGGTGGGCGGCGAGAAGGCGGCGATGGAAGCTATTTTCTGCTGGTCAGGGTAAACTCTGAACTTGCTGATGATGCGCCGCATGAACAAGAGCTCCTTGTATGCGAAGGGCATTTTGCCGGCTTCAGGACGAGTCGGGAGTTCTTATTTGCTTGCATTACAGCTTCAAGACACCGGGGGTGCTCATCAAAGTTTGGGAAAAAACACCATGCCGCCCACGAACAGAAGCTAGTCAGCCACTTAAAACTGGCCAGTAGTGTATTCATACTGTGTTGGAAGGGAGCGGGGGCCTAGCAAAGACAGCAAGGCTTGACTTTG
Organism: Rhipicephalus microplus; assembly: GCF_043290135.1. Lineage (NCBI taxonomy): Eukaryota > Metazoa > Arthropoda > Arachnida > Ixodida > Ixodidae > Rhipicephalus > Rhipicephalus microplus. The sequence continues at coordinate 43,115,850 of NC_134705.1, read as the reverse complement.
AACTCGAATGGGCCATCTAGTGTTATTAATGCAGTCTTTTTTATTGTCTCTTTGTTTAACCACAATTTGCCAGCAGCCTGTTTTGAGGTCCATAAACGAAAAAAGACGGTTGGGAAGTCAATCAAGGGCGTCCTGTATTCATGAAACTGGATACACGTCATTCTTTGAGACTTTTTAGGCGACTATAGTTGACGCCAAAGCGTAGGGTTTCGTCCTTCGTCTTCCCCAACACCACGGGGGGCGCCCAGGGACTCGGACGGCTGGATTATGCCGTGGCGTAGCGTTTCGGCATTTGCTCTTCACGGCTTCGCATTGTCATATCGAAACTCCATAAGGGTTCTGGGGAAATGGTCAGGCGCTTTATTCTCTTATGATACAATGTTTCGTGACTAGGTTCTGCCGAATTCTTAAAGATGACGAGAAGCAGTCCTTGAATCGCAGGAGCAAATTTTTAAGTTGGTGTTACTTGTGCTTCGGGAGGCTCGGGTTGACGTCGAAATCAAATTAGGAATGTCAGTTCATAGAAACAGGTTCAGAAGCATCAGAAAGTGTGAAAGAATCACTGGCGTCAATCAAGTCTTCCATGTGGGCGATCGGGGTACCTATGTAGAGGTGCCTGTTTTCTTTTCTCAAGGTTGCATTCATTACCGTCATTTGCCCATGACTCAGCTGGGCGATGCTTCTTGCAACGCAAATCTGACGGCTAATGAACAGGTGATTGATGCTCTCGATGATTCCATCGATGTATGTGGTCATTTCGGTCGAGACGGAAACGATGATCCATGAGCAAGGCGCAATAGGGACTTAGTCTTCCAGGACATTTACTGCGTGATTCTTTGGCGTTATGGAGGTTGGCAGCGCATTCTCTGATGATAGTGTCATTGACTCGTACCTTAGGTCAATGACAGTGCCGTGTTGGCTAAGGAAGTTCATCCCAAGTGTCACATTGCTGGAGCAATGTTGTAGGATCACAAAGCTCCCAGCATAAGTCTGCCTAATAGTGGTAAGTCTTGCTGTTCAGACCTACGTTGGAGTTATTATTTAACATCCAGCGGTTTGAACTGCGAAAGCTTCTCATGTAGTCTTTATTTACTTCAACTTTGTCGCGAAAGGCCCACCGAAGATAGATTAGTCGGCTCCCGCGTCGACGAGAGCGGTGACGTGGTTCCATATGGTCAAGTTTGCTGGTTCGCCATGGTGCGTTGTTGTTGGGTCGGGGTGTCGGATCACTGATACATTGGTGTACTTCGCTGCTTCCGTGTTGCTTCGTGAGGTCTGCTTCGAGCAGTGAAGTTGGGACGTCAAAGCCCCTTCTGTCTCGCGGCGGATGCTTTTGATTTGGTTGCGGTGTATTAGCCGGTGGAGGATTTTAGGTAGTTCGTCGTATAGCAACATCACCTCCATCAGTTGCTGCGTATAGTTTTAACGCAATAGCATTATTTAAAGAGCCCATGTCACAGAAATTCCGATGCCAGCGTCGGACTCGTTAGTTGTGAGCGAAAAATCCTCCGTGTGTCTGGGACAGAAAAATAAAGTTACCGACATCGCCACGGGAGGCCGCTACTTGTCCACGCGTGCGTGCGCGATCGCACTGAAAAAGCCACGCATTTGAAGAAAAAAATGCTCAAGGTCACAAGGCGTAATAGTTCCTCTGCCCCTGCAACCCCTTCCTGCCTAGCTTTCAGCGTTTTTGTCAGAAGGATAGAAAAGATATTGCAATCGCAGCATGCGACAAACCTTTGTAACTCCACTCGCACTGGACAGGCTCTTAAAATTTTTGGCGGTGTTGAATTCACGACGTAATAAGCTGTTCTAGTGAATTCATTCCATGGTTACTTGAATAAGTGTGCCAGGGCCCCTTTAACGCATTTTTTTTGACAGGTGTCACGACGGAAACGAGCCCATTCGGCGATAATAGCGCATGCTGGTACAATCTACTCTGTGCGTGTGAGTGTGCAAGCGTGTATGCGGACATAACAAAACATAATAATAAGTACGCACTAAGCGGTTGAAGAGCGCACATATAGGGGCCGGATTTCACTACCGCGTTCAACTCTTAAAGGCGGAGCTTACGGATACCCCAATTTTTTCATGATGAAGGCTTGGAAATTGTCCATGGTGAGGGCCAGTATACTGCCGGCGGTGCGAAGACATGTAGTCCGAACGGGAAGTTCCCCGGGTCATTTTTTTGTGCTCCAGCGAGTTAGTCGGCGATGACGTAGAACGCGGCGCGTCAATGGCTAAACCGCGTAGTCCCTTCCGGCGCTACTAGTAGCGCCTGCACGTGTGCTTGGCCTCTCCACAGCGGTCGCAGAGAAGGCTGCGGTCAGGGGCCCGCGAGACGTTAGTCTTCGTCGGCGTGTAACGCTAGCTATTTGGCATGTGGTATGAGAATGGGGGTGGGGGCAGTGGTGTTTGGGGGCGAAAGAGCGGCGATGTAGCGTTTTGGCGTGGAGGAGAGGCGTGACGGCAGGCTGCAGCACCATAGCTCCGAGATGATTGATTGTTATGTGGGGTTTAACGTCCAAAATAGCTCAGAGTTTGCAGCTGCGGCTATGGAAGTTGAGCAACGACCAGCGATTGCTCGATTTTCCGGCGTACGACGTCCACGATGGAGTACACTTCAGGCTGCGCTGCAGGTAGGAATTTTTGCAGCTACTATTGCATGATGGCTCAGATTGTCTTACACAATTTGGCGCAGCACAGCTACTAGATATCGTGAAACGGTGGCGTCTAACGGTGATTATACTGGTGATCGCGCATCTCCAGGGTCTTCTCGATGGTGGTAGCTTCCGATACAAATTCTTGTACACTGTTCGGTGTATTCCGCATCAGTTCCACCAAAAAGTCCTGTTAAACTCCTCACATGAAGAAGCGGACTTTCTTGTCTTCCTTCAGTTTTGAGTCTGCGTGGTGGAGACTTTTAGTCTTTTACCAAGTTAGCTGCATGTAATTTTCATTGGGTAGCTGAATGGTAGTTTCAAGCAGAGTTTCAACCCTCTCTTCGCGGACGATGCTCATGAAAGTAGCTAGGAGTCTGGAAATTGTCCCAGGTTCTGAAAGCTACTCTTGTTCTCGTACCACGTTTTCGCGGCGTCTTGCAATGCAAAATAGACATGCTGCCACTGCTGAATGCTGCTCCAGTCATTGAAAAGTGTGACTTGGTGAAACCTTTCAAGCCAGCCTGCTGGACTTTGAAGGGGAGATCCGTACAAAGTGGCGGCTTCTTGGGTTGCTGCAACAGGATTGGTGCAGGCGAAGGAAGCGCTCTCATTGTCACGGTGGTGGATGTCAAGATATTAGTCTTCCGAGTCTTGTCGGGTAAAAGCCCACACTCCTGAGATAGACCTTGTTGCCTAGGGCTAACTCACTCCTCGTAGCTAGTGTCGATGTCTTCTGCGCGAAGTGGGCTCGCTTCGCGGCTTGAAGGGGCGTCCAGTACATCGAGGAAGGAACACCTCCACCAGATATCACGCTGTCGTAACGTGGCCGAAGGGAGGAGACTAGATGTGTGAATTGAACTGTTTATTTAGGCGAACTTCTGGTCAGTAGCCCCGCCGCGGCAGTTTAGTTGCTAAGGTGCTCGGCTGCTGACCCGCAGGTCGCGGGATCGAATACGGGCTGCTGCGGCGACATTCTGATGGAGGCCGAAATGTTGTAGGCCCATGTGCTCAGATTTGGGTGCACGTTAAAGAACCCCATGTGGTCGAAATTTCCAGAGCGCTTCCCTACGGCGCCTCTCATGATCATATTGTACCGGGCTAGTAAAAGGCAGAGAAGGGAAGGAGAGGAAGACGAAGAGTCTTGCAAGATCGCAGTGCGCTGTGGCGAACGACCATCGCTCACCTCATGTAATTAGAGCCATTTCATCACAGCTCACTGTAACAGTTGTGGTGGAGGTGCTGGGTAATCGACACCCGAAGACGGAGGCTGAACCGCAAATTCTTCGACGGAGCCGTCGCCTTGCTGGACTTCCACCGAATGCATCTGGGCTGGATATGTCCCAGAACGCAGATGAACACCAACCCCTCTCGACTTCTGTGCCGACCAGTTCGGTCCCACAGCTGAGAGATGCTTGTCCCTTCGCCGGCAGACCAGATGAAGACGTCGAGGCTTGGCTCATCCATTACAAACGGGTGAGCGCCGCCAACGAATGGGATGCCGCGTCTGAGCTTTTGTATGTCGCATCTTTCTGACGGATACTGCATTAATGTGGTACGAGAATCGGGAGGAAGCGCTAACGACGTGGGACAGATTTGTTTCCGAGATTAAAGAGCGTTTTGGCGACCCAAAAACAAAAAAGAAAAGAGCAGAACAGACGCTATTGCAACGCACTCAAGTGCCAGGTGAAATTTGCACGACCTACATTGAGGAAGTAATAAAGCTATGTAGGATCATTGACTCCAGAATGTCTGAGGAAGACAAAGTCGGGCACATTTTAGAAGAAATCGCCGAGGATGTTTGCAGTTTCCTCATCGCGAAAGACACCATTACATCTGTCGCTGATGTCATTCGCCATTGCCGCACTTTTGAGCAACTAAAGACGAGGCGCATCACGCCGAAGTTCGGCAGGCTAGCCAACGTGACGACTATCACGAGTATAGACAGCAACCAAGCGCTTGATGTTGCATCAACAATCCTACAAATAGTACGCAAAGAACTCGGCGTGTTCGCGCAAGTGGCACGCCACCCAAGCAATCCTCCCCCTACCTGCCAACAGATTTCGAGCGATCCAAGATTTCGAGCGATCATCCCCCCTACCTGCAACAGATTTCGACTTCATTCTGCTCGCACCGAGTGACGGAGGGCATTGAGGATTCTAACACCACACCTCAGTATCAGCCACATCTCTACGGTAGAGGCCCTGCCTATGACGCTGGATCACGACGAGGACAGCCGCGTTCTTATACTCAGGACTCTCAGCCGGACTACGTCCCGCTGCGGCAAGGACAGTACCGACCCTACTACTAAGATGCGACTTACGGCGAATACAGTGGATTCCAGAGAATGGCAGAAACCCGTTCTTTGTCTGATAACGAACTTCCTCGCCGATAGCAGCAGCCCAGGATTCGTTCCGATGAATACAGTATAAACTGTGACCCTACCGTGTGCTACAGCCGTGGTATCACTGGGCATATCGCTCGGTATTGCCGCCACCAACGCCGCCAATCACGAAGGACACCAGCCATGTCTTCACCACCAAGACCCGGTGCTTCATATGACATGCGGACAACCGACTTGTTTCCGAGGGGCCATTTCTCGCGCAAGACTAGATACAGCGATTCGCCAGCATCCGAGCGGAGTTTGACACCACCGTCCGACCGTTCTCGTCGCTCGCAGTCGCCTCTGCGCCGTCCTTCACCGCACCCGCCGCGGGGAAACTAGCATCCGCGGCCAATGGAGGTTAGGTCGCCGGACGGTCTTTTCTAGATATACCTCTGCCTATTATGATGCTGAAAAACAAAGTGAATGTGTTGATTGATGAAATATCGACTATGGTGTTAGTTGACACTGGGGCTACTGTGTCTGTGATGAGCCTCTCCTTCAGAAACCGCTTAGGTCACAAACTTATGTTTTCATGGAACGATACAATCACCTTTTGTGGTGTGGGTGGCGAGTGTCTTAATCCTCTTGGTGAATGTGTTGTCAGTGTTTCATTGGCTGGAAAAGTATTTGTATCCGAATTTATGGTTCTATCTCGTTGTTCGCACGATGTAATTCTTGGCATCGATTTTCTGGAGCAATGTGGTGTTTCCGTCGACTGTGGTAGTGGGGAAATATCATTAAACAATTTGTTCCTACCGTCGATTTCCGAAGAAGACTACCATGGCGAAGACAGGAACACACTTAGTGTCATTGATCAAGTTATAGCACCACCTTGGTGCCTGCCACCCGTTCGAGTCTCTTCCACAACGGTTGATGCTGCTTGAGTTGACCTCGTAGTGGGGCCTCTACGCAAGAATTGTTCTAAGAAGGACATACTTGTACCCTGTTCTGTTTTGTGCATGACAAAAAGAGTACCAACATTGTCGGCGCTGAACTGTTCTGCCATGCCGGTTGTGCTTCCTCGCGGGATGAAGATAGCTCTTTTCGATGAAGCCTCATGCAGCTCAATAGCAGCACTAGTTACGGACCTCACCACCTCTTCCTCTCCTTGTGATATTCGCAATAATGAAGATCTAATGCTTGGTATGATCAGCAAGACTCTCAGTATAACGGAACGGCAAGCGCTGGTGCAGGTCCTTTCCCGGCATGTTGCTGCTTTCGACTTCAAACATAGAGATGCACCCTTTCAGTTACCCTTGTCCCGCGCTCGTCACAGAATAGACACCGGCTCTGCACACCCAATTCGCCAAAAGCCCTACCGAGTGTCATCCCCTGAGCGCAAAGTTATCGCCGAACAAGTAAAGGACATGCTAAACAAAGGTGTCGTGCAAGAGTCGTCAAGCCCGTGGGCAGCCCCGGTAATTCTTGTCAGTAAAAAGGATGGTTCCTGATGATTCTGTGTAGAGAACACGCGTCTAAACACTGTGACGAAGAAAGATGTATATTCGTTACCGCGGATTGATGACATAATAGATTGCTTGCACACCGCTTCTTATTTTTCAACGCTTGATTTGCGGTCCGGTTATTGGCGAATACCTATGGAACCCGCCGACAAAGAAAGACTGCTTTCGTAACTTCGGATGGCCTATTTGAGTTTAACGTCATGCCTTTTGGCCTTTGTAATGCTCCAACCACCTTTGAAAGATTTATGGACACCATATTACGTGGTCTAAAATGGGAGATGTGCATGTGCTACATTGACGATGTTGTGATCTTTGGCCGTACGTTTGAGGAACATAACAACCGTCTCAGTCTTGTTCTCGACTGCATCGAAAAAGCTGGTCTGATACTGAAATAAAAAAAGGTCGCTTTGGCGAACGTCAAACTCTGGTGCTGGGGCACTTGGTCGACAAGGATGGTGTCAGACCCGATCCTCGCAAGATAGCTCTTTTAAACCACTACAATCCGCACGAGAACTTCGCTCATTTGTCGGCCTATGCACATATTTTTGTCGTTTTGTTCCACGATTTGCAGAGATCGTGTACCCGCTGAAGAGCATCCTCCGACAGGATGCAACCTTCAACTGGACACCAGAATGTGACGCCGCATTCTCACAACTTAAGTTTGTACTAACGTCAGCTCCACTGTTGCGTCACTTCGATCCATCTTGCCCGACTGAGGTCCACACGGACGCTAGTGGTATCGGCGTAGGAGCGGTGCTTGTACAACGTCACAATGGCGCAGAGCATGTCGTGGCATATGCCAGCCGATGCCTGAGCGAAACTGAACGCAATTACACAGTTAAGGAACCGGAATGTCTGGCAGCTGTTTTCGCCGTACAAAAGTTTCGTTGTTATCTTTACGGGAGGCCATTTAAGATAATTGCCGATCACCATTCTTTATCCTGGCTGGTTGGTTTGCGTGACCCCTCTGGCCGCCTCGCACGTTGGGTGCTGTGACTTCAGGAATACGAATTTACGGTGTCGAACAAGAGTGGCCGTCGTCACGCTGACGCAGACTGCCTCTCCCTGATTCCTCTTGCGACTACCGACTGCGGTGCTGAGAATTTTGACGACTGCCTTGCCACTGTTACAAGCACGTTCCCCAACGCGGCTGACTTCCAGAGAGAACAACGTGACGATCTCAACCTGGATCCCCTTTTTGCCGCCGCATGTGCCTCCCAACGCAGCGGTCGCTTTACGGGCCGAAACAAGTTGCTCTATAAAACTGACTACTCCAGACATTGAGCACGTTTTCTTCTAGTTGTTCCCGAGAGCCTTCGCTCCGTTGTTCAACGTGCTATGCATGACGAAGCGACATCCGGTCATTTCGGCTTCATACGAACGCTGATACGCACGCAGGAACGCTTTTACTAGCCCAAGATGTACGAAACAACAAAACGTTACGTCGCTAGCTGCGAGACCTGCAAACGTCACAAGCGCCCGGCCACCGCTACACCAGGTCCCCTTCAGCCAATAACACAACCCAGCACGCCTTTTGAACAAGTTGGAATTGACATTATGGGTCCATTTCCGTTATCTAACAATAAGAACCGTTGGATAATCGTCTGCGTAGATCATCTTACGCGGTATGCCGAAACCACAGCCATTCCCTGTTCTACCGCTGCATCCGTGGCAGTTTTCCTGCTCCACTCCGTGGTCCTGCGCCATGGCCCACCGCGTGTTATTATCAGTGACCGTGGCCGTCAGTTCACTGCTGATGTCATTGAAGAATTACTACGCATGTGCACGACACAGTTCCGTCATTCCACACCGTATTATCCGCAGACGAACGGCCTCGGCGAACGGACAAACAGAGCGATGACCAACATGCTTGCAATCTACGTTTCTTCCAATCACAAGAACTGGGATGAAGTGCTGCCTTTTATGACGTACGCCTACAACACAGCAAAACATGAAACAACAAAACTTCAGCCCATTTTATCTGTTGTACGCCAGGTTGCCACTAAGCCCTCTAGACACTTTCTTACCCTTCAATGTACACAATGATGAATCCGTATCGAACACCCTGTGCCTCGCGGAAGAAGCCCGTCGAATCGCTCGTCTTCGAACTCTGGTCTCTCAACGTCGCTCGAAGGAACGTTACGCGACCGTCACGAACCGATATTATTCGAAACAGGTGACTTGGTGTTGCTTTGGACACCGCAACGCAAGCGTGGATTGTGTCAAGAGCTTCTGTTACGATATTCAGGCCCATTTGTAGTTTTTGAGCGTCTCAGCAAGCTCACTTACGCAATAGCCCGTCTTTTGTCCAATGGTCGACGATCGAGCAGAACGCAGCTCACTCACATTGCTCGCTTGAAACCGCTCTACCCTCCGTGTGCATCATAACTCGCCCTACTGGCTTCGTCTGCTTGCGGGGGAATGTAACTGGCTAGTAAAAGGCAGAGAAGAGAAGGAGAGGAAGACGAAGAGTCTTGCAATATCGCAGTGCGCTGCCGCGAACGACCATCGCTCACCTCTTGTAAATAAGGCCAATTTATCACAGCTCGCTGTAACAATATGATGGTTTTGGGACGTGAAACCCCACATATCAATCAATGAACTTGTGGCCGGTAAACAGAAAGTCAGAATACAGTAGCACACTAGCACTGATTGGTCGCGGGATCAAAACCCTGCGGCGGCGGCGGCTGCATTTTCGATAGAGGCGGAAATGTTGTAGGCTCGTGTGCTCAGATATGAGTGCACGTCAAAAAAACCTCAGGCAGTGAAAATTTCCGGAGCACTCCAATACAGCGTCTCCCATAAGAACATTTGGGACGTTAAGCCCCACATATCATTCAACAGTATTCGCGTCTTGCGCACTATCTGAACAGAACGATCTACAACAGTCGCAAACGTTCTCGAACAATGAGGCCCAGTTTGCGCAGAGCATTTATGGCAGGCTGTGTGTGCGAATACCAAAAAGTAAAGTGAAAAAAAGTGCTTGGCACTATCAATCTATCTTGCCACTTACGTCTCGAAGCTCTGATGATTCCCCCCTAAACTGGGCGTGAACAAAAATCAGCATTAGATGGTAAAATAAATTGACGAATACGACTCGGTAGTGAAAAGATGAATAATGTCACTATCATGTCACGTACGTACGTTGCGAAACACTTTCTGCTACACAGCGGTATGCGGCTATGTACCCCACTTTCTGCTACACGGTGTGTGGGTATGTGCCACAGGTGATTGACAGTTTGTGTCTACCTAGGGGTGGCGAGAACACACCAGGGTAATTTTAACGCATTAATGTTTAGAAAAAGCTGACACCAACATCGTTGACTTGAACAATGCGAAGAATAAGCGTCAAACTTATAGCATCAATTGAACGCTAGTTATGTGCGGTAATCAATTATTCTACCACAGAGCCACGTTACGTCTCGGGACTCTCTTTAAAATATACCCTAATGTTCGTGAAACGCCAGTTGTAATTGGAGTTCTAGATATCTTATTTTGTAAACCGTACTCATGAACTGCTATCTTACAGCCGAAACGTCGGGTTATCGTCAATTGTAGCTAGGTGTCATCCGCTGAGCGATATACGTAGCAGTATCCAGGGCTGCAATCTTCGTGAACACTGGCGCTTATATCAAAATATTGCTTCTGTTTTCTTTTTTCAAGACTCAAGTTCAAGTTGGCATTGTTTTGCAAGTGCAAACAACTTGTTAAATGATTATCCGCCACTGTTAAACATATGTCTGTGTGCGCAGCATTTGTACATATACTCAACGTCATTTTATGACATGTCGCTCAACAAAAAAAATTCTGTCTACATGTTTCGCATAACCTTATTTCCCCAGATACGCGCGCCTCGCGAATTTCTCAATGTCGTGACCAGTGTGTCGTATTCATCAAACCATCTTACCCTACTATACTAACTATACTTTCGCCCGAGTGAAAGGGATGATCAGGAGATCACCAAGACGTAGGCCGCTAGACGGACCGACAGGCAGATAGCTAGATAGATAGCTAGATAGATAGAAAGATAGATAGATAGATAGATAGATAGATAGATAGATAGATAGATAGATAGATAGATAGATAGATAGATAGATAGATGCTAGAAAGGAATCGCTATCATAAACACTAAAGAAATGAACAAACGCTACCGCGTGTCTCGGCTGACCATAAACCCTGGTAAACCCTTAGCAGAATAAATAGAAATGCCTCCGACCGAGTAACTTCATGTATTGCGTATGCAGCGTTTTCAATATTTATTCGCCTTTGTCTGTTATTATATCGCTTTCCAATAAAGAAATGGGTTGATAGTGCTGCGTTCTGCATCCCGTCGTCTGCACTGTTCCGCCACAATGACCAGTGATGGTTTAAAGACGATTGTCTTTCTTGGAGACCTTCGACGAAAAAATTTTGGTCTGTCTGTCTGTCTGTCTGTCTCTCTGTCTGTCTGTCCCCTGCAGGTCAATGTGGCCGCATTTTCCTGAAGCCAGCGTTATCCCTTGCAAGTCCCAAACAAGTCCCAAAGGAAACACTGTGTACACGATAGAGAGGTTAAGGGATGTCTTTTATTCATTGTGTTTTCTAAAAGCAGTCTTCTATAGTATTTTTTCCTTCTCTCTGAAGTTGCAGTTGCTGTAGCTCAAAAAAGTAAGTGTCTTATGCTCACGGATGCTAATTATTCAGTCTTGTGAACATACACTGAAAAAAACTGAAATTAGACTAAAACACACACAATGTTCTAGCAAATTGCATTTTTGAAAAAAAAAACAAATCAAATTAGCACTTGAGACATAACAACCTATGCGTCATTTTAAATTCTGAAATCGCAACACTGTCATTAAATTAAATTCGACTGATGGCAATATAGAATGATAAACCTCCGCTTGGGCAACAGCCAAGTGCATTGCATACAAACTTCTTTATTAGGAACAAGCACAAAACACGTACAATCGACTTCAAAAATTCGCGGACCACGCGAGCGCGTGCCACACTGCCTGTCTGCACCACCTTGCGGTGCGCCATTGACCATCGACTGCAGTTCTGGTGCTGGAAACGACTCTCCTTGTAATTCACTGGCTCCGCGTGCTCAGATTTGGGCGCACGGTAAAGAACCCCAGGTGGTCGAAATTTCCGGAGCCCTCCACTACTGCGTCTCTCATAATGCATATGCTGATTTTGGGACGTTAAACCACAGATATCAATCAATCAATGGATCAATCAATCAGTCAATTCACTGGCTTTCCAATTTTCTTGTTCCCCGTCGCGCATTATCAGTTCGGTGTTCGTATTGTTAGTTTACATTCGCAGTATGACCATCACATTGCTGTTTTCATAGCGAGATCAAAACTATCATAGCGTGCCTCAAGCGGCATTTCGTTGGGTGTTCCTTTGTGATAAATATTGTATCATCTGATAACAGTTACGCTCATAGACAGTTCTCGAGACAGAAGCACGTAGACGCAGATGCCGCAAAACGCGTCGCGTTGAAAAAAAGGGAAAATTATTTGTAGCCAGTAGAAGAGAGACAGGCTATCGATTAAAAGAGGGATGCTTTTCGAGTGATGCGGTTCTGTCTACCAGCGCTGATGTAGCGGAAGTGTCTTGAAGAGGCTTTTGGCCATGCGCTTGCATGGTCCGTAAGCCTTTGTTGTCGACTGTGCATTGCGCACTGTGACTAGATGTTGCATGCATACAAGGGCATGTGTAAGTTTACATATAAACTGCAGATGAATATTGAAGAAATTTATATTGACAAGAATACGGCAGATACTACAAACGAGTGAAAAAGAAGCTGCGCCAAAAGAGTACTTGACACACCCTGAGTGAGTTTCATATTCAGTAGGGTCGGGCTCATCCATGTCTTCAACTGACGCCCAAAAGTCGTCATGATGCTTTGGAAGTGACCTTTTAAATTAAGAGGTTTCCTTTCAGCAAATGCAAAAAAATGCAAACGTCTCTAACAAAGGCTATATTCCTGGTACATGCATGTCATTCACAGAAAAGCTGTCAGAGAAAGCAAGAAGTATTGAAAGTAACTGAGAAAATCAAAATGCAATCTTGCTGTCACTTTACCCATTGAGAAATTTAAGTTCTCTACACAACATATTTCCTCATTGGTCACTTCCTCAGACAGCAAAGCTGTTCTGGCTCTAAGTATGAGATGGCGGTATTAGGTCAGAGCTGGTGAAGCCGCATTTCGATGAAAGCACAGTAACAACAGAAACTACCAAAATATTAATCATACGCCAAGATATTATCATGAAATATGTCGTATAGTAGAGGGCTCTAGCGATTTTTGCTAATTGGTGGTAATTACGCGCACATATATTGTACAAGGGCTCATGGTATTTTACCTCCATCCAAATGGGACTGCCACGCGAGGATCACACCCACAACATTTAGGTTAGCAGACAAGTGCTGTTCCCGCTACATCAACAGAAAACAGGCATGGTACTATTATGGCCACGCAGTTTCGTTGTAAAACACGTCATACTACCCCAGGGGGTAAAGTACTATGGCGCGTATTTCATTATAGCCTTTTAGAGTGAAACTCCAGAGCGTAGTGGACCAAATTATGTTCCATAGAGAGGGGAGGGGAGGGCTGGTGGCAGCAATTTCTGCACTAAGCGTAAAAAGCCTACTAAGAATGACACAAAATGCAGCATATTTGCACCAACAACAAAAGAAAAATACAAACATGAACTTTTCTTATTAGTGGTAGTACACGTTGTTGGCCACATAAAGCTCGTTTTGCTCACTAAAAGGCGGTCACCATAAAAACACATTACTAACATTATAAATCTGTAAAACAACAGATCTGCTTTTGTGCAATTCCAAGAGGGAACCAACTGAAACATGCAAAAATACTTAACAATGACATAGGCAATTGCAATGTGCTAGAACACATCTCTCTGTCGAGCGCAGAACAGAATGAAAACCACAACACATCAATCAGATCAGATCTCCAATTATATCTCAACATTCAGGTGTTGAGCAGCTGAATATGCTGTTTAATTATGCCAGAAACAATGCAAGGGGTTACTGAGAGATTCGCTTGAAGAAATAAGGTAATGCAAAGAAAGAATTATACCAAGCGGGATTTGGCAGCATGCTGTCTTCTGAAGTGCCATTTCCCTTGGCACCTAGCCAAACGTACTGTCAGCGTCAAATGAAACCCTAACAGCGGCAAGCCTTTTCGATAGTGCAGCGCGTGCCGTCCAGTTATCACAATTGACAGAGGCGCGCATCCTGATTGATTGATTGATTTGTGGGGTTTAGCATTTCAAAACCAATATGCGCGCATCTTGTTCTACAGCTTTCCGCACATATGCGTGCCTGTTCGTAGTGATAAGTGGACGGCTTGCGCTATAGCATCATGAAGACTCCACTGTTCAGGTTTCATTTGACGCTGATAGTACTTTGTAGCCACCTCATCCGAAAGCATGTCTCCTTTCAATCTCTTGACCGTGTCTGGCAAGCTAATCTCATCAAACATTTTCCGTGTTTTCTGTAAAAGCAAGAAAACACAACACTTGTATACGGAGGCGACATGCTAGCGCATAAATTCATCCAGCCAAAGTATTTACAAATGCATTTCAGAGCTAAAAGCACTGAATGTATTATATCAGCACATCTGTTTTTATTACAGGATTGTGTACTCAAAGTCTCAGCAGTTTGAGATTTGTGCAACTTTATTCACTATTTGACAAAAATAGTTCTCTCTCCCGACTTCACAAGTCTACAGCTCGGCGATTCTCATCATCAATGCCCTCTGGGCAATCACAATTTTCTCCATTTTTTCCTCGACCTCACACTGTCTACTGTTTTGATCCTCCATCGGAGAACCACGGTACGAGGCAAAAAGCGGGCACAGGCCACCTTTGCAAACGCTCTCTCCGTGCGAGTGGGACGGCCGGAGTTTCGAATGTCATGAACTGAAGATGAATCAGCTTTGATGTGTCAAGTTTTGCTGCTTAGTGCAAACTTCTGACATTTTGTCTCCCTCTCGTCTATTCTGAAAGCCCTACACGGTAGTAAAGGAAGAAACCTCTTGAAGAACAGCTCATATTGTGACAAACACAGCCCATTGCAACGCAACAGTTGCGCCGCAGAGATCCTGAAGACGTAACAACCAATCGCCGGGTTTAAAGGTTTATTTATCGTTAGAAAGAACCTGGTCTCAAAAGTGATTGATTGATAAGTAGGGTTTAACGTCCCAAAACCACCATATGATTATGAGAGACGCCGTAGTGGAGGGCTAAGTAAATTTTGACCCCCTGGGGTTCTTTACCATGCACCCAAATCTGAGCACACGGGCCTACAACATTTCCGCCTCCATCGCAAATGCAGCCGCCGCAGTCGTGATTCGAACCCGCGCCCTGCGGGTCAGCAGCCGAGTACCTTAGCCACTACACCACCGTGGCGGGGCGGTCTCAATAGTAGTAGGCAACTATTCCCAATATAAACGTTGATTAGTGAAAGCCCAATACAATGTACGTTGCACGTGTATTCTGAATCTCAAAGGCTTTTTCTTTCAATATTGGCGACAGTGCTTCACATCATTCAATACCATCAGCATGATATCTGCTATAAGCAGGCAGAGGTCATAGCGACGTTTAAAAGAAAGTGAAAAAAATTATCTCCTAAAGTCAATGCAGAGTTTGTACAAGACGCTTTTTTTCTGCTATGAGCAAGACAGCTTGCGTGTGCTGACCAATACCTGCGCACTCTCGTAGGAGTCCACGCTACGGCGCATTTGTATGGGCCTACTGCGACATTCGTTAATAGCCGAGACAATCGTGCTTGCAAATGATTACCCGGCCAAGACGCATACATATATGTTAATAGAAGAGCCTAGAGCACATATGAGGCATCTTGCTCGCGCCTCTCCCTATACCACTTAGCCGCAGTGCCAGCATACCAAAGCGGTGGATCATTTAGTATGACAGTGTCACATTTGTCAGTGACAGTGCCACATTTCTCCCAGCCTTCGCTACAGTGGGCACAGACTGCCGCAAGCTGCAGAGTTAGGCCGCCTTGACGACAGACCCTTGTCGGAACATTCAGCACTCAAATGATGACATAATTTATTTTTACACAGATAATCAGCCAAGGCTTTATTGAAAGCTTTGCGTTATAGTGACTTATTCAGATGGCTATAGCACCTGCACTCTCGTTATTTTTTTCTTCAAGTGTCTACTTTTCACTACAATTTTTTTCATGTTTCTTTATATGTATGTATGTTGATAAATTATAATGACTGTTCAGCCAACTTTAAGACGACCTTTAAGAAGGCTTTGGACAAACATTGATGAACTATTGTAAGCTTTATATTTGTGGTACAAAAAAACCGCTAAACTCACCGAAATTTATTATTAGTATCGTGCGATCGCTTTTTCCCCGTCGTCCCAAACTTGGTATATCTTGTTTATCTTTGAAGTTTTTACGAAGTGTTTAGGCAGTACCTGCGGAAAACTTTGATCACTTGGAAATCCTGTAATGGCCAACTGACGTAATTGAATGACATCACATGTAGTTACCATGGGATTAAAACTCCCAACAACGGAACCGAATCAAGAGGCAAGCTAGGCAATAAAACACGTGCCGCACATTATATGCAAACATTGCGTTATAGCGCTGGAACGGCTGCCTAAGCCTGACCACTGAAATACGTGATAAAAAACGTGAAGCATATTTAGTGCATCACTGGCCTCGTGTGGGTGGGGATCCGAGTCAGGGTGATCATGTTGGCTTTGGAGTGTGGTGCCTGGCATAGGATGCGAAGCGCTTGAGGAGAAATGCGGCCTGAGCTGTAGTTAGTGACAGCTGAGCGATAGGCGCATACGATAGTGTCGCAGGTGGGATCTGGAGTAGCCAGGGCGATGACCACCTCTTCAGCTGTCTCGGCAGAGAGAGTAGTGACGCTCGTTGCACGGTGTAGGTCTCCAATGCATGTGGTGACAATTACAAAACGTGTACTTTGAGGATACTGATTTCTTCAACAAATGGGGGGAGGGGGGCAGGTGCATGGTTGAGGGCTTTTGTGGTGGCTCCAGTGCGAGTTTGGCGCCGGGCTTTGTTGCATTCAGGATGCAAGTTTCTAGGGACGGCATCCACGTGGACCCAGCCACGCCTCCCCAACCTCAATGAGGTCACCCACTCCCTTGCGCGAGGCCTTGAAAACCATGCTTAAGCTACCGGAGACGAGATGGGCGCCAAGAAAAACCTTACTATAATCGGCGACAACTTTTCTTGGCATTGCAGCGAAGGCTACAAAGCCGAATTGCGGGCATCCTACCGCCAGCGAATGCAGTTTCACAACAGCGCTCGTATTTTTACCGTGAAATATTGATGTCCCCCTTTATTTTCTACTTGGAGATATTTGAGGCGGGACGCAGCTCCTACCATTAAGATAGTCGAATTAACTTTAACCATGGTCCTTCAATACTTTTTTCTGGTCGCGAATATCCCGCGTCACTCAAGGGAGAGCTTCATACTTTCTGCGCTGCAGCGCTGGCGTAGATAGAGGGGCCAGGGAGCTGGCTCGGCCGGCTTCTTCGCTAGACGCCGTTAGCGGAGTACTAGCACAGATTGGTGGTGATCGTATGGATGACCCTCATTTTTTTGCTTTTCGGGGTCGCATCGTGTTGACAGTGATGTTCAACACCTGCTGCGTACCGGGCTGTCGCTCGGGATTCAAGCACACCGTCGAAAAAGTTTCCCTGTTATGTTTTCTAGCCAACGCGGAACAACGCGACAGGTGAAAACGCGTGATTCCGCGAAAGGAGACTGCCAGATTTTCGTTCAACACAAATGACGCTCGCGTGTGTGAAAAACATTTCGACGCCAGTGACATTTGTACGTGCGGACGTGTGCTCAATGAATGA
This sequence comes from Rhipicephalus microplus, assembly GCF_043290135.1. NCBI lineage: Eukaryota > Metazoa > Arthropoda > Arachnida > Ixodida > Ixodidae > Rhipicephalus > Rhipicephalus microplus. Next base: position 43,098,455 of record NC_134705.1, on the reverse strand, counting down.
ACATGTACACAATGGGGCAACAAAACGATGACTATCGTTTCGCTGCCCCGAGAACCACCGAGTCTGGAAGACGCTGTACCGAAGATTTCGAAGGTTTGCCTTGTTATTTCTCCAAACTAAAACAGCATTCGCGTACAACGAAGCACCCACCTCTTAAAAGGCGGGCGTCGTTTATCCTGCCCGGCTAAAGGAGGGAAGAAACCGGGGGTATAAAATTTTCCAGTGATTTTTGTTGGGTCGTTCATTCCTTCTCACAACTTTCAACCACTATTTATTAAATACAGATTTGAATAAACGATGGGCCTGTGCTCATGGCACTTTAGAATTTTCAGCGAGTGGCAGTAATTTGAGCCAAAGAAACCCTGACACGTTTTCCTTTATTTGCTTGCAAGGCGCAGCGTAGTTGCCAAATTCAGAAGGTTACCCACTGTTAGGTACGTGGTTTATTGATTTGTATCCGTTAGACAGAAATGTGTCGCACATAAAAAGCTTAAGTCTGATTGAAACAGATATCTAAGTACACAATGAAAATCTCTAGAAATCGGCTGCCTTGTGATGCTCAATAATATAAAGCGACAATTACTTCAAAAATGAACGTTACGTGCAGCCAGAGCACAGCTGCTTCGGAATCTCTAGCGAAAAATTTGTTAATCTTTCAGTCATCTAAAACCAGTTACAGCCTTTGGTTTAAGCCCAAAAGAGACTATTCAGGAATTGAGGAATTAAGCAATTTAAGGATTGCGTGTAACTTGACAGACAGACTCATTTAAAACATAGCCAGCAATCAAGGACTTAGGCAATTTGACAACGCGCGTCATGGGCCACTTTGACAAGGCTAATAGCTGCGATTATTTCTTAGCGAGAACACGGAGAGCAAAAAATATCGAAGTGCATTTGAAGAGAGACGCTTCTGTGAACGCTCTACAGCCCTGCCAAGCACAGCCGATCAATGCCATCTTGCTTACGGTAGCGCCTCTGGTGTCCACTTTTGTCCCCATATAATACTTTTGTAGAAATTTTATTGCTAAATAAGTATTAAAGGACCATGCTTTTAATTTATTTGTTGTGACTTCACGTTTTTCAACGCGCGAGAAAGTAACGCCTTTTTACGTGCACTTCAGACGCTAAGCGGCGTCTACGTCTACATGAAACGCTGATTGTGTCCCTCTACCTCTTCCCATAGCGTTACGAGACGTGTGCCAGGACGGACTAGTTTGCGTAGTGATACATGTGCAGAAGCTCCACCTTCGTAGATTTCCCTTCAGTGACAAGAAAAGTTGTCGCCGAGTATACCTACAATGATCTCATTGAGAACTTTTACCTCGGTTTTTCGCCCACCTCCTCCCAATCTCAACCGGGCACAGGCCATCACTTTGTGTCTACTTCAAACAAACACCGTAAGGATTGAGGGTTTGATGACATCCCACCGCTGCCATCAGTTCTAAAGGGGTAAGGGGTCGATGGCAGGTACGGTGAGTTTCTTTAGCGGTAGCTGGCTCCCCACGAACGTCCACATAGCCGATGCTCGCCAGTGAGGAGACGCGTTCTTTGAGAGAACCAAGGTTTATTTACTTGACGAGAAAGATGGAACTGTACAGAGATTCCGCATAAATGCAGCTACTATTTCCAAATGACTTCGGCTTTTATAGCCCGCCGTTTCCTCTACACGTCAGTCCGAAGAAGGCGCTGACCACTGTTGTTGCACGTCAGGTCACGTAAAGTCTCATTGGTCAAACCACCAGAAAGGGTGCAGATGTCGAACCACTCTGCTGATGAGAAGCATAGGCGCAAATGTCCAATGGGTAACATGTGCGCACCGCACAATGACGCACCAGGTCCATGATTTGAAGACATCGCAGGGTGAGGGGGTAAAGTCCAGTGGAGAGGGCAAGTCAGGCTGCTCTGGGGAGATGGCCGCTGACACGAATTTCAGCAGTGGTCCATGGCTGCGTTCAGCTACAGTGTTCCGGAACTTTCCCGTACACGGTTTTCCAGGTGCTCGAGTTCTGAGAGCAGCCATTGCGACGCCTTCCCACGCTTCCGAACAGTCGGTGCTTTTGTGACGACCTCGCGGAAGTGTGGCAGCTTGGGCTAGTTGGTATGGCATGACGATAGTTATAGCGCGAGAACAGTGCTTCTTGTCTTTGAGTCGTCGTTTTGTTCTCGCGCTATAACTATCGTCAGACCTCGCGGGGCGACAATAGCTGAGTCGAGAGGTTGGCTCCATAGGAACGGCAACAGTGGCACCGTCTCATGCTCTTCGACCCGGTTCAACAAAAAGGGTTGTTTCGCGAAACTTTCGTTGAGTTCCTCGCAACATGACCACAGCGAACTGCCTTGACTTACTGCGTGTCTTACTTACAGGAAAGCGTCGTGCGTGGTGCTTCTGGCCGGGAACCGATGGCACTGAAAGCAGTCCAGCATAATTTTCGGATACTTCCACTACGGTGTTTTTCATAACCATATTTTTGTTTTGGGACGTTAAACCCAACATACCAATCAATCATTCCAGCAGACCGGCTTACGCCCAATGGCGTCTGCTGATACGAACTGCCGGGCCAAACGTAACCACACTTATCCCACCCCTGCCCACCTTCACCTACCCGTACGTCTACACAACCCCTATCTGCCGGTGCTGTGGCACTAACCCAGCTGCGCTTCCGCACATGCAGTGGGAGTGCCTGGCAGTACATGCACGCTAACACCATGACCCTTTCATCGAACCTTCATGAGGCACTGCAGAGCCCCGCTCTTGACGCCTTAACTGGGGCGACCCGGCACGCCCATGAGGCGTTATCAAGGCAAGCCCTTGACGTTCCTTCATGGGAGGCCTAGTAGCGGCCACCTAAGCCTGCTAGTTTCTGACAACAAAGTTTATTCTTCCTTCTCATTAAATATCTAAGTAACTATAGAAATAATTCTTTATTTCATTCATTCACTGTTTATTAGGACAAAACGAAAGATTGCTTTGGTTGAAGGGACTAAAGGTAGATTACCTCTGCCTGACTAAGGTCCATTCACCCATATATTTGCTCATGTGAAGTGGAACAAAGACACAAATTTCATTGTGCTTTTGAACGAGGGGACACAAAATTCATATTCAAAAAGTATGACAGATATCGAGACATACGTTTCAATATAACGCATCACAGTCATCACAAATTAGCAGTAACAAGATAAAAGAATATATATAAAAACTGAAACAATGAGAAACTTCTTACAAAATTATAAGTATTACAAAGAAATACATTGAGTAGAAAAAAAGTATGAGCATCTTTCATCAAACATACAAATGCACGAAAAACAAAAAAAATATTTATAATAAATATCACAATTATGGCTTCCTACAAGTAAGGATGCACGTCTCAACTTTTTTTTTCACGCTTTTTTAGTGTTACGTTGTTCAAAACGTTCACAGACATAGAAATTTTCGTAGAGCAGGTAAGCTATTTGATATGATAAAGTTTGCTACACGTAGCGGGTATGCGCGCGAAGAGCGGCACCAAATCACCGGCAAAAAAACTATACTGAAATATCTCTGTGCCACAGCAAATAGAACACAGGATGCATTGACATACTGTAAAAGATGTCTTTAACCCGCCCTTAGAGCAGTCTGGTTCATGATGATGATGATGGTTATGATGTGCGAAATGTGGACAGTGTACACAAATGCACAGTGTGTGTGCACAGACACTGTGCACAGTGTGTGTGATGTGCACAGTGTACACAAAGGCGCGAAGCCACATGTATTACCACTACGTCATCTGCAGTGCAGTTACGTGCTGCTTCGACCGACAGAATGAATGGATCTAGTACACTCTAGCCCTACGAAAACAGGCGGGTCGTTTCCACTGCTTCACGAGCCGTCCATTTAGCGGTAGGCGTTTGTTGAAGGAAATAGACAAGGAGCTCATTTATCTTCCTAATTGGCGACATGGCTAGGCCCTTTGTGGGGAAACTGGGAAGGGAATAAAAAATGGACAGATTTCACGTACAGTGGGAATCGATGATATGTGAAGTAGGAATGAGGAAGGTTGATATGCCACTTTCAAATCTCCACAACATTACAAGGTGGAGGTAAATTATGCCGTACACGACTTCCGTGTCAAAATTGTCATGTTCGGATGTGTTTTTCACCTTCTTCATCTGTTCACGTCTCGTGATCCAAAATTAATATATGTGGAGCTAGTGAAGCAGCCGCAAGCACGCTCTGAGCGTGGTCAGTTGTCATGTTCTTACATGAGACGCGTCTCATGATTATTATGTTTGCACCACTCATATACTTTCGTCATCAATTGACGCCACATAACAACAAATTTGGTATATGTGGAGCTAACGAAACAGCCTCGACTACATCAAAAAAAGCCCAATATACTCCAACGTAACGTTGATACAAGCGAATGCTGGGCACAGCGACGCTACGTTAGTAAAACGCGAGCACTCTATAGTCTGGCGCCAAGCGCGACCGACGCGACCAGTCCGTCGGTGCGGCCTGACGGAAACCGGTGCCAAATGCGACATGCTGTATTTGGCACCAGTGCTTTACCCACACAGCAATGCGTCTGGCTCTTTTCGAGACGGAGGGACCCCGGATGCGCTGGAACACGCATGCGTCAAAACAACGCAGCGTGCGCCTGCGAGTATATGGCAGGACCGGCACCTGGAGTGGCAGCGCTGGCGTTACGCGATGAAATGAACGCGGGCGCGCACGCCAGCGCCGGGTCACGTCCAAGTGTATTGGCGCCTTGATTGATTGATATGTGGCGTTTAACGTCCCAACATCACCTTATGATTATGAGAGACGCCGTAGTGGAGGGCTCCGGCAATTTCGACCAACTGGGGTTGTTTAACGTGCACCCAAATCTGAGCACAAGGGCCTACAACATTTCCGCCTCCATCGGAAATGCAGCCGCCGCAGCCGGGATTTGAGTCCGCGCCCTGCGGGTCAGCAGTCGAGTACTTTAGCCACTTGACCACTGCGGCGGGGCAATAATGGCGCCTTGACTGTGGCTTGTAGTAGTGTTCTCACATGACAAGCATCTTATGATTATCATGTTTGCAACAGTCACATACCTTCGTACTCCATCGACGTCATCAACATCATCATCATCATCAGCCTGAATACGTCCACTGCAGGACAAAGCCTCTCCCAGAATCCGCCAGTTAGCCCGGTCATGTGCTTGCTGCTGCCAATTTATACCTACGAATTTCTTAATCTTATCTGCCCACCTAACCTTCTGTCTCCCCCTAAACCGCTGGCCTTCCCTGGGAATCCAGTCAACTACCCTCAATTACCAGCGGTTATCTTGTCTACGCGCTACATGCCCGGACCTTCTCCGTTTCCTCTTTTTGATTTCAACTATGATATCCTTAACCCCCGTTTGTTCTCTAATCCACTATGCTCTCTCCTTGTCAATTAAAGTTACACCTACCATTTTTCTTTCCACTGTCAGCTGAGTCGTCCTCAATTTAAGCTAAAGCGCTTTTGTAAGTGTCCAGGTTTCTGCTCCGTAGCTCAGTACCAGCAAGATACAGCTATTATATACTTCCCTCTTAAAGGATAGGGGCTATATACCTGTCATATTTGTGAGTGCAAGCCAAATGTGTCCCACCCCATTCTTATTCTTCTAGTTACTTCGATCTCGTGGTTACGCTCCGCGGTTGATACGTGCCGTAAGTACACATAGTCTTTTACAACTCGAAGTGGACTATTACCTATCTCGAAGTGCTGCTCTCTTCCGAGATTGTTGCACATTTGTTTTCTGCAGAATAATTTTAAGACCCATCCTTCTGATCTCCTTGTCTAACTCCGTAATCATGAGTTGCAATTAGTCCCCTGAATTATTCAGCAATGCAATGTCATCAGCGAAGCGCAGGTTACTAAAGTACTCTTCATTAACTCTCATTCCTAACTGTTCCCATAGGCCTCTGAAAACCTCCTGTAAGTACCCGGTAAAAAGCATTGGGGAGATTGTGTCGTCCTGCCTTATACCCTTTTTTTATTGGTATTCAGTTGCTTACTTTATGAAACACTATGGTAGCTGTTGATCACCTGTGATTTCCTCCAGCATTTTTATACATGCTTCACAGACGCCCTGAATCCACAGTGTCTGCATGACTGCTGATATTTTTACTGAATCAAACGCCTTCTGATAATCTATCAAGGCTATGTATAGTGGTTGGCTATATTCTGAGCAGTTCTGTGTTACCTGATTTATAGTATGAATGTGGTCGATTGTTGAGTAGCCTGTTCGAAATCCTGCTTGTTAATTCAGTTGATTGAATTCTATTGTTTTCTTAACCCTGTTAGCAATTACCTTTCGGAATAGCTTGTGTACTACGGAGAGCAAGCTGAGCGGCCGGTAATTCTTCAAGTCCTTGTCATCTTCTTTCTTATGTGTTAAGATGATATCAGCATTCTTCTAAGACTCTGGTACTCTCCCCGTCAGGAGACACCATCTTTTAGCAGATCTGATGTTACTTAATTCTCGCCAACAGCTTTGCCTATTTCCATGCTCTCCAAGGCTTTCCTGACTTCTTCTATCATTACTGGTGGGGTGTCATCTGGGTTACTGCTACTTATTATAGTATGAAGGTCGTGGTTGTCCCGGCTACTGCACAGATCTCTCTGAAACTCCTCCGCTATTTTAACTATCCTATCCATATTAGTAGTTATTTTGCCTTTTTGTCTCTTAGTGCATACACCCAATTTTTACCTATCCCAAGTTTCTTTTTATTTATTTAGTTATGATACCTTACAAGCTCAACGAGAGCATTGAGTAAGGGGGGTACAAACTTCAAAGAGTAATAGGGTGGTCATCAATAACATGCAATACACAGAAAATAACACAACATCGTGACAAAGCGTGTCTAGTCACTGACACTCAAACAAATGTAATACGCGAATGTTTCCCGATATGCAGAAAGCTTGAATAACAAGACATTCAAGGTACATGAACGAAACACAATAAAGTAATTCGGAGGGCGTAGGTATAGAATTCAAGTGAGCAGCAACGGCGGTGCAACTGAGCAACAAAAACTGGGAGAATAACAAGAACTGGGAGAACAATGGCAATAAAAAACAATATACACACGCATTTTCTAAACACATATACTGCCAGCCGTACAAAGGCGTTCACCAATATAAATTGCAAGACAATGGTGGGTACAGCAAAAATTAAAGAGAACCAAAGAGAAGTGTGAAACTAGGTGAATGGTACAGCTGCAGCTACAAACATCAGTGAAGTTAGAGCGATTAGTGCGATGTAAAATGATTACACACATGTTCGCGAAAAGAATCTGGATCGGTGATGGAGGCGATGCAGTCAGGATTCCTCTTCAAATCTTTGACCCTTACTCCGTTTTTCAGAGCGTGTTTGAAATTCTCTCCATGTTATACCTTCTTACATCGGATACCTCACGCTCATTAACCAACTTTGAAATCTATGCCAGTTCTATTTTGTCTGTTGTACTTGAGACCTTCATGCTTTGACGCTTCTTAATGAGATACCTCGTTTCCTGAGAAAGCTCTCCAGTGTCCAGTCTAACTACCGTGCCTCCACCTTCCACTGCACACTCCGTAATGATACTCGTCTGATTATCATTCACTGTATCTACGATAAGGTTGGTTTCCTCAATAAAAGCCGAGTGCCTGTTCTCAAGCGAGACTCTGAATTTCTGTGCTTTCCCTCTCAGGGCTAGCTCAATGATTGGTTTGTTGCGTATCAGTTTCTGTCGTTCCTTCTTCAAGTCTAAGCGAATTCGAGACCGTATCATTCTATGGTCACTTCATCGTACCTGGCCAATCACTTCCACATCCTGCACGATGCCTTGGTGTGCACTCACTATAAAGTCTATTTCGTTCTTATTTTCGACATTAGGGCTCCTCCATGTTCACTGACGGTTTCCTCGTTTTCGGTAGAAGGTATTCCAAATCTGTAAATTATTGCGTTTTGTGAATTCTAGAAGTAGCTCTCCTCTGGCATTTCTAGTACCGATGCAGTTAGTATGACGCACCAATTACCAGCATGTGGGGTGCAGCACAATTAATGCGGCTGATATAGAGCACGTAGCCAGTTCCCGACCCGTCAACTAAGGAAGCTGATTGGTTCCGCGAAGGTGAACGCGGAAGACCCGAGCGCGGAAAAGAAAAGAGACTTCTTCTTTCTCACTGCTCACAAGCAGAGTAGTTAAGGTCACCTCCGTTCGGGATTAGAAGGGGAAAGCTTACTCGGAAAAGCGTCTGGCATGAGGCAGGTCAGGCGAAACCGTCTGAGTTTAAGCGAATGTTGGCAGGCACGCGTGTCACTGAGAATGACACAGGGACGCGACCACTTGGCTGACCGAGACATAGTGGCGGCAGGGAAACGACCATAATCTCCCCAGCTGTTGTTAGGATGTCGGGGCGCCTCGCTGTCGCATGCACACCTAGTAAGCGCACGGAGCCGAACGGTGTACCCACCGCTCTTAAGGACGCTTCTACGAAGCAACATTTAATGAGAGAGCCGACGGGGCTCGAGCGTGAGAATGGCCACCGATGAAAGTCGGCCGAGAGAGGCAGCACGGCCTGGCATGGGAGAGAGTGTCACATGCGGAGAACCTATCCCTTTGCGTATTGTATTTGGTAACGTGGTTTTTACCAATGCAGTGTCTATTATGAAAGCGTTTCTGCAATTGGTTGTGGCAATGCGAGCCCACACGTGTGATTGGTTTTTGTGAAGACTCTTTGTTAGACCAAGGGTTGAAAAGAGGATGTTTGAATTTGAAATGAGAGCGGAGGTTCGGGCTTGGACTCGGGCAGTCGCCTGAGGCTGAAATAAAGCGTCTCTTCACCGGACTACGGCTCTTCTTTCGCGCTGCCACCGTGCACTCGAGTCATCGAGGGGACCCATTCCGAACCGCAAACATCTTCCCTCCTTAGCTAGTGTTGAAGCTAGTCGAGGAGGAGGAAATTAACTAGCGCAGTCGACAGGATGTGGAGAGCCCGCAGCGAGCAAAGCGCTGAAGTCCGGGAACCTGAGAAGACGCTCACCACTTCGAGACTTGGTGTTGCGCTGCGAGAAGCAGCATTGACATTCGGTACGAGCCTGCCGGTCAAAGTTGGAGCCTGGAGTTCGGCAGCAATGGAGCACTGCGCGTCACTGAACGAGAGCAGAGCCAAAGGTCGTCGTTGAGTGACGGTCCTACCGAGGAGGTGCTGCATTGTGCTTCTTCAGGAGCAGAGCAGCAGGGCAGTCGATGTGACAGACGGAGTCAGCGACAGAGGTGATCGGGCGGAGACCTGCTGCATTGGAACTGGTCGTCCCAGCTAGCGTTGGCGACGAGGCGGACGCAGATCCAACTGTCAAGGGCATCGGGCGACGCATCACTGCAAGGTGAGACCTGCTTTGTACTCTCTCGGGGCCCCCAAATTTGTTTTTACTGAATGCACTTGCGTTCAGGCACTCTCTGGGAGATGGCGGACTCAGATAGAGATGTGATAGAAGGGGACGCCGTTAGTGAATCGAATCGCACCAGAGAACTGAAGCTTGAAATTGAAGCGCTGAAGCTCAAGCTTGAGCTAAAAAAGATGAGATCGGCGCGTCCCTTATCGGAGGAACAGGAAAACCGGAACCAGCAATCCAGTATCGGACGGTACGCGAAGGATCTAAAGGCAGTCCTTGCTACCATGCCCACTGATGAGCCTATGGTTTCCGCCTGGTTCAAAAACGTGGACGCTCTTTTTGCGGCATTGAACATACCTGAGGATATTCAGGGCACGATTCTATTGCCATTTCTAAGTGACAAGATGCGAACATTCGTTGCCAATCAATCCGAAGCGGAGGCGATGGCGTACTCAGATTTTAAATCAAGAGTTCTAAAGGAGCTACGGATGACTCCGAGTGAGTACCGCCGAATGTTCTTGGAAATAAAAAGAGAGGCACACGAGGCTTGGAGCCAAGTGATGGCTCGCCTGGAGACTGTGTTCACCTACTAATTGAAAAGTAGAGAGGTGGAGTCGTTTGAAGATCTTAGGGAGTTACTAATCGCTGATACACTCAAGCAGTTAATGCCAAGTGAGCTCCACACACTCGTGCTTCAGCAGGAAGTGAAGGGCTGGTTGAGGCCCAAGGATATTACGGAGTTGGCCGCCAACTTTGAAGAAAGCCTCGACTGCAGACAGAGCAGTTACCGCGGTGCAGAATAAGGAATTTTTAATTATGAGCTGCGATGGAAACCCTATGCTAGAGCCAATTTCAGCCCCAAATCAGGATGGTGTTTTGGCTGTGGAAAATGGGGTCACCTTCAAAAAGATTGCGAGCTGTCATGTGAAACTGCCACTAGTAAAGCCGAAGCTTTATGCATGGCTCCCCAGAAGAAACGATCATTTGAGAGCTGAGCCACACCGTCGCGGCAGTCTGCGGTCGTGAAAAACTCGCTGATGCGGGATCCGCAGATTGAGATTTTCGTGGGAAACAAGCCCTGTTTCGCACGCGTTGACTCAGGCGCGGATATCACTGTGGTACGGGCTAATGAAGTGTCCACTGAAATTGTGGATCAAAGTTGTAGCACAATAAGACTAACAGAAGCCTTTGGGCAGGGTGTGACCGCACGCCTAGTGTGGGTACCACTCAGACTCCCAGTCTCACCAGGAAGTGTTGCTGGAACCGGTGAAATGGCGATGCGCGGTTACCGATCAGTTGGGTTCGAGTGTATCCGTTTTGCTTACACCGAAGGATTACGAATGCCTCTGTCACCAACGGCAAAAGCAACTGAATTGTCTAAAAGAGCGCGATGCGAGGGTGAACTGTGTAAAGCGGGAGATTAGACAGGAGCAGTATTCAACGAGGAGGAAGCGAGATCAAGTGCCTCGAAATTCTAACCTTAGCGCTAACGCCGTGCAGCGCACAGTGAAGAAACAGGAAGGCCGAACAGGGGAGCCGCAAACAATTAGGTCCGCTTCCCTTGTAGAGCATGGGGAGTTCAAAACTCTCAAATATGCGGTGTAATGTGCTATTGTGGACATCGAGAGGCTTGGTTCATTCGATGGAAATCCTCTCTATGGAGAGCAGAAACGTGATGAGCCACTGGCTGATGTGCGGCATCAGGTGAAAAAGGGGTCGCACGTCAAGAAAACTGATAGAAAGCAGTTAGACCGGAAGCAGCCATGCCATTCAGTGAAACGAAAGGCGTGCCGAGACAAAGTGTTAACACACAACGACTCTTGCGGTGGTAAGACGTCAGGAAAGATGAGGAAGCGCGTTAGCGCATACTTTGCCAAAAAGCGTATGGCCTTGTGTTTCGGCGGTAGAACGAGGCGGCTCTATGTCTGGCGTATTCCCCGTTCAAAAGAAAAGGTTGTCATGATGGGACCGTCACGTGTGCGGCTCAAGAGTGAAGTGGAGCCGTAAGTTCTTGGAAGGATATAACTACCGGATTTTTTTGAAGGTATTTTTGTTCTGCGTTGTCTGTCTTTAGTTTTGAAACAATTTCTTTATGCAATCGCCACGGAGAGAAGTCATTTCAGTAACTAGTTTTGCGCTTTCTTTTTTTTAGTGTTTAGGTATGGCGTGTTACCGAAGAGTGGTGACATGGTGAAAGACTTTTAGTGAAAAGTCGGCTATTTGTCAGTTACGGCAGTTCGAGAGTGTTGAACACGCTGCCGTGCAACGTAGAGACACAGGTAGCGATTGATTGAGTTAGAGGCCTTCGCATTGGTTTCTGAGTTGACGGCAACCAACCCCAGCGAAGCTTTTTGTTTGGCTACAAACGCATCGGAAACGGCAATTAGAGGTTGCCTCTCCCAAACGATAGGTGAATGCGCATGATCAGTCGCGATCTTCAGTGAGAGGCTCAACCAGTCAAAACAGCAGGCGTCCACAGTTGAACGAGAGGCGAATGGGAAACCAAAATGGTTAGTAATTAGGGCGCTTTGACCGAGGCGGCTGATGCTCTTTCGCGTCTCAGATGATCATTTAAATGAGTAATTGTGACTGTTTAGGGGCAATAGGATGTTTTGTCTGTTTCATATAGCTGTTTTTTTTCGTTGTTGTTGTAGTGTAGCTACTGAAGTAGTTTCTGTGAATTGAATGACTTTACAGGAGTTTGCATCGCATGTTTACGTGTTATGCGTGATGTTAAGTGGGTCCAAGAGACTAATAGCTCCGGTGTCATGTGAAAATGTCTTGTTTTTTTGTACGAGGCATGTTTTCTGTTATTTTTGTTGTTGAGGTTTGATCTTGCCTTCAAGTGGTAATACTGTTTTAGCTGTATTATATGTGTTATGTAGGAATAATTTTGCAGATAAAATAGGGTAGTACTTGTGAAGTTCATTATAAATTTTCGTCTTGGTGCGATTCATTCAGAGAGGTATACCTATAGCGCTCGGTCCGTCGATCTCTTTGAGTGTTTTATGCGGGGCCTGGAGGGCGCATGGAGTGGGTCTGCCGTTTTGGGACAATGACCGTGTGGTGTCGGGAATTTAAAAGACAATATGCCGCCAGACTATCCACGGTGCGTGTGCCCTGTGCCAAGCTAATGCGAACTGACTAGTGCAGTGGACTTTATCCTAAGTGCATTATTCAGTGTCGTGCATTACGAGAGTGCTTTCTGTCGGAGGACTATTTTAGGGCATTATGTATATATGTTGGTGTCTATTTCGCACAAAGCTGCGAAAGTTCTCTTGTTGAGATGGAAGTGATAATCGGTTCACGCATGTGCGTGCACCGAGAGTAAGTTTATTTTGAGTGATTTTTTTTGTTTTTGTAATGCGTTACTGGACATAGAGTATCCAGTAACACTCTTGAGGGGGGAGGAGTTAGTATGATGCACCAATTACCAGCATGTGGAGTGCAGCGCAATTAATGCGGCTGATGTAGTGCGCGTAGCCAGTTCCCGACCCGTCAACTAAGGAAGCTGATCAGTTCCGCGAAGGTGAACGCGGAAGACCCGAGCGCGGGAAAGAAAATCGTTCTCACGGCTCCCAAGCAGACCAGTCAAGGTCGCCCCTGTTCGGAATTAGAAGGGGAAAGCTTACTCGGAAAACCGTCTGGCATGAGGCAGGTCAGGCGCCACCATCTGAGTTTAAGCCATTGTTGGCAGGCACGCGTGTCATTGAGAATGACACGGGGACGCGACCATTGGCTGACCGAGACATAATGGCGGCAGGGAAACGACCATAGTCTCCCCCGTTGTTGTTAGGATGTCGGGGCGCCTCGCTGTCGCATGCACACCTGGTAAGCGCACGGAGCCCAACGGTGTACCCACCGCTCTTAAGGACGCTTCTACGAAGCAACATTTAATGAGAGAGCCGACGGGGCTCGAGCGTGAGAACGGCCACTGACGGAGGTCGGCCGACAGAGGCAGCACGGCCTGGCATGGGAGAGAGTGTCACACGCGGAGAACCTATCCCTTTGCCTATTGTATTTGGTAACGTGGTTTTTACCAATGCAGTGTCTATTATGAAAGCGTTTCTGCAATTGGTTGTGGCAATGCGAGCCCACACGTGTGATTGGTTTTTGTGAAGACTCTTTGTTAGACCAAGGGTTGAAAAGAGGATGTTTGAATTTGAAATGAGAGCGGAGGTTCGGGCTTGGACTCGGGCAGTCGCCTGAGGCTGCAATAAAGCGTCTCTTCACCGGACTACGGCTCTTCCTTCACGCAGCCACCGTGCACTCGAGTCATCGAGGTGACCGATTCCGAACCTCAAACATCTTCCCTCCTTAGCTAGTGTTGAAGCTAGTCAAGGAGGAGGAAATTAACTAATGCCATATAGGCCCGTATTCACAAACGTTCCTTCCCTCAAGGGCTCCCCTCGACTTCACGAAGTCAAGGCGGAGCGTGCTCCTCCACTCAAGGAGCCGCTGCATTTCATGAACGCTCCTCGACACTTCCTTCGCCAAGGGAGTCCTCGGAAATGCTCTCTCCACTTGAGTGAACTGTATGGGCCGAGAAAAGCGCCTGATAACGAGAGTATTCGCAATTGCGGGTAAGAAATGCCTATCTTTGTATAATAAATGAACGCTTTTCTTACTCATTCTTCTTTTATAAATTGACATTACAGCAAAATACATGCAATTAGAGTGGTAGCATGGTTTCCCTAAGTCTTGAGCCTTTAGAGTTAGCGAAACCCCTGTTTCAAGTCTGGCAACAGCGGCGCCCAGGCAGCAGCTGATGGCGTTTCGTCTGCTGCGGAACATGCTTAGTTTATTTCGTCCCGTGTGCGTCTAATAATTGCAGTTTATATTTACGGTAGTGTCTGAGTGGGTGTTTGAGACCCTGCTTTCGCTGGGGTGACTAATGAACTACGTGAGTGATGGCAGGAAGCAGAGCATATGGTTTGTTGCTTTGTTTACTTTCGCTTTGCTGAGAGCCTTCTCAGCACTAGTGTAGCCACCGAACGTGTAATGTGGTGGAGTGAATAATTTCTACTTTATATCACATCACATTGGTGTGCTTTTAGAATTCACCTCCGACAAAGATTACATGTGCGTGAATTCGTTTTCGCTGTGGCAGTACGTGAACAGTCCCTGATTTCAGGGGACTGTGCAATGTCCATTTTTCTCATTTACTGCGAATTTCAACGTGGCACTTTCGTAGTTGTTCCTTTGCATATAACAGAAATTTTGGAAGACAATGCTCGCAACATCTATTCAAGGTTACACTAAAGTAGCGTTGATTATGAGAGACGCTGGGTAGCGTTAAAAAGTAGGCATGGTGCACTCGTGGCTGAGCGTTGGAACTACACTGCTATGCAAATTAAGAAAAGCGATCGTGTGCATTTCTTCAACTAATGGCAAAAACATCATTTTAAAGTTGTTGTTTTTTCAATGAGTAGCATATATAATCTGTTAATAATGCGTGTTTGTGTTTTTGTGTTTCAATTTTAACATTTCAATCTTCCAAGGATGCCTGAGTAAGCAGTTATTTTTCCCATCTTCTTTTCGCCCTGCATTTATGGATGCTCTAATATGACAGATTCGAATAGCCGTAACCTTTGAATCTCTGTAGCTTTTGTCTCCAATTTCACACAGCGGCCCCATCTTGAAATTTTTGTCCCGTCTCCTTTATCTGCAAGCTCAGAAGCACAATCGGTAATGCAGGAATGACCTTTGCACTTTTGTTTTGGCTTTTATTTGTAGAATATGATTTCCGGGAATACCTCTTGAAAATAATCGTGGTTTCTGTGCTTCATTCTAGAAATTCGGCAGTACATAGTTTTTAAAAGATGATTTATTCTTTTGAAAATGATAAAATTTAAGGCGCTTTTGACTTTTGGCGCTTTTCTGTCTTAAAACCGACCATGGTGGTTCACTGAACCTCGGAGAAAGTGTCGTCAAAAAGCAAAGTATTTTGCTCTGCTGATTGTCGCAAGCGCCTTTGGGAGAGTGCAAAAGAAGAAAAACGAAGCGGTGTGCGCGTGCACCTTGTTCATGACAAACTTTACGTGAACAGGGATGCACATTTCTGGGACGAAAACACCATTTCACGGAAGCCATGCTTAGTTGCTGATAATCTTCAAACCACATGAAAATCCAGGAACGTGGGCACTACTCCTGATGCAGTGACGGTTATTAATCTGAACGCGCGCAGCGTCTTGAATAAAATTTCAGCCTTTGAAAGTGTTTTGCTCGAGTATGAACCAGATGTACTCATTGTTACTGAGACTTGGTTGAATGAATGCATTGAAAACTGCGAGTTTCTTCCTCCAAACTATATAGCTTATCGTAGAGATCGCGGATCTAGGGGTGGTGATGTTGCGATTATCTGTAAAAGATCAACTGAGTGCACAGAACGTTCTTCGCCACCTGAAATTGAATGTATTGCATGTGACATGACTTTATACGGCAGTTCGTTCACATTCGTTGCAGTGTATCGTCCTCCTGGTTCTTTGGAAGACTACATGCTAGCTTTCAATGACTTCTTACACAGCAAATTTCAGAATTCAAAAAGAAAAATTGTAATGGCTGGTGACTTTAATCTTCCGCATATTAAATGGGTGGAGTATAAAGCGGGTCAGGTTGATGTATTACCATCCCGAGCTCTCCTTGATGGTGTGTTCTCGCTCAGTATGGTTCAAGTTGTTCAGGAGTGCACACGAGTACACGAAAAGGGTGGCTCTTTACTTGATCTTGTATTTTTGAGTCCATCACTGGCTGAACAAAAGTGCACTTGTGAGGTGATGGACGGTATTTCAGATCACAGTATGGTGATTCTTCAGCTATTGGGCATGCGTCATGAAGCGCAAGCCACAAAGTCTGTACTGGTGCCCAATTACTCTAGAGCTGATGATGTTTCAATTCTAGACTTTTTCGACATTGATTATGAAGATTTTGAGCGCATTGCTGTATGTGATAGTTCAACGGTTGATGATGCGTGGAAAAGTTTTAAAGAAACTGTACACATAATAATAAAACGTTACATACCTGACCAAAAAAAAAGTTCAAAGAATGAATCCATGGGTTTCGCGAAAAATTATTCACATGAAATGACAACTAAGGCGCATGCGGACAAAACGAAAAAGTAGTAAACAAAGTCCCAGATCCGCTGACATCACGGCGCTCTCTTTGTCGTTCAGAGCTGAGTTGGCTGACGCAAAGAAGCGATACATGAATGAATCTTTAACGCAGTTTATTAAAACAGCACCGCAGAAATTTTGGTGATATTTATCGAAAGAAAAATCAAATACTGTGTATTTGGCTAAGGAAACCGGCACTGTTACCGATAGTTTTCAGTTAGCGTGTACTTTTAATGATTATTTCAAATCGGTATTTACGGACGATGACGGTATAATGCCGGAATTCAGTCTAGGTTGTCCTGCTTCGCCAATCTCTCATATTGTCGTTACAAAAGAAGGCATTTGAAACCTTCTTCTGAACCTTGATGAAAAGAAATCAACTGGCTCAGATGGCATATCGAAAATTTTTTTGAAAAGGTATGCTGAATGGTGCTCTTATTATCTCACTGATATATTTAACAAATCTTTGCGTGATGGACAGATTCCTAATGACTGGAAATGTGCTAAGGTCATACCGATTCATAAAGGAGGTGCTAAAGACTGTGTAAACAACTAAAGGCCAGTGTCTTTGACAAGCACGTGCTGTAAAACACTGGAGCATGTACTAAGCTTTTAACAGAATTTCTCGAAGAGCACAAACTAATGGTAGAACAACAACATGGTTTCAGGTGAGCTTTCTCGACAGTGACAATTCTCACCAAGGTTTCACATTTCATTAGTCAAATCTTAGATGACAGAGGGCAAGTTGACATTATTTTTCTTGATTTCAGAAAAGCATTCGACAAAATACCACATCCAAAATTGCTGCATAAACTTAGCACGATCCTGCAGAATGATGAGCTCATAAATTGGATAGTGGCTTATTTGATAAACAGAGAGCAAGTGGTTTGCATTAGGGGCACAAACAGCACGAGCAAGTCGGTAGGTTCAGGAGTTCCGCAGGGCTTTGTCATAGGGCCACTGCTTTTCTTACTATATATTATAGATATTAACAGCGGCTTCTCGCCCGATGTTTTATTAAGCCCTGTGCTGATGACACAGTCTTCTATTCAAAGGCAGAATTGAAGTACGACCAGGAAAAGCTTATTGAACATCTGGGCATGATAGGCTCTTGGTGCAAAAAATGGCAAATGGTGTTGAACCCAAGCAAAACAGTTTATATGCCGATTGCAAGAAAAACCAAGCCTCTCTTATTTCGTTACGTCATAAATGACGAACCACTCTGCCGTGTGTCAGAATATAAATACCTGGGTGTCTACGTCACAGATAGCTTGCACTGGAACCACCATATAGATTATATCTGTGATAAATCGCAAAAAAAGCTTTGGATGCGCTGTCGGAGGCTTGGTGACGCGACACCTGAAGTAAAACTTATAGCAAATAAAACCACAGTACTTCCGTTGCTGGAATATGCATGCCCGATATGGAAGCCATATACCCAAAATAATATCGCTACATGTGAACAGGTTCAAAATAGAGCCTTAAGATTCATTTTCAATTCCTACCGTAGAACGCAGTCCGTAACAAGTCTAAGAACTAGGCCTGATATTCTTAGATTACACGAAAGAATGAATATCAACAGCATGAAATTCTTTTTTTCAGACATTCCACGGTATCTACAAAACAGAGATAACGAAAAGTTTCACACTAGACACGTCGCATTAGCGGAGAAAGCACACCAAACACCTTAAACCTCTGAAGCATAACACAAAAATGTTCAAGAATTCTTTTATTGTATCCGCTATTGACACATTGAATAGGTTACGGAATGACGTTGTACTGTGTAGCAATGGTAAAGATTTTGAATGTGCGTTTCAAATGTTGAACGGAGCTGTGATAAGGCATTCACTTGCTCACCTGTGTTCTGCCGTGTTATGCTGCAGGGTGCGCATTGAATGTTGGATTTTTTATTTATTTTTTGCATTGCTTTTGCTTTCTTTGTGTCAAATTGTGAGATGTTCCACAGTGCCCAGATGAGCAACTCCTGTTTTGGCATGTAAGCTAACAGTATGAATAAAATAAAATAAAAATAAAAATATCGAAGACCAGTGCAACAAAGTGGTAAAAAAATGCTCAAGAGTATTGGAGACATCGCATATATATATGGTCAAACCCCTGTAAATAAAATATCTTCTTTGTTGCAACATTAGCATGCCTACACGCTGGAACCACGCCATCTCAGTTTCGTGGAAGGGGAGTGGTGCTGGTGTATGTAAAACAAGCTTGATTTTTGTAGAACTGCTCTCCTGTAGAACCTGAGAAGAGGATTTTGTGATTCTGTCTCATCCTGAAAAAACAAACGTGACGATAATTATGTATTAAAAGTGAACAAAGTAGAAATTACGAATGCCAAGATAAACCTTTATTACATTTTTCTGATGAAGAGCCATGTGGCAAACACAAGCGTGGAACTGCAAAGGGTGCATTAATCAAGCATATGCAGCTGACACACTGTCGAAATAAATTTCGAGATTGTAAGACATCATAAATAAGATCGAGGAAGTAGGCACCATAGTGGATCTTATGCAGTGCAGCTGCACGCATTTACTGCAGATTTTGTCTTTTTGTATACTGTCGTGCAAATTGTCGTGATTTTGTCTTTTTGTATACTGTCGTGAACACAGAGGAAACCTTTCCTCTGTGTTCTTCCGTCGGCAGTCTGGCCCCTGCACAAAAGAGGCAAGACATAATATTGGAAAAATGTAATAGTAATAGATAGATGCACTGATTCAATTTATTTCTTGCGTTAAAGAACCGACATGGTTGAGTTATTAAGCTTTGTCTATTTTGACACATGTTTAGCTCAGGCACTTGGCCAGCTCACCAGGCATATGGTTATGCAATTCGATAACCATATGCCTGGTCAAATCAATGGCGTAGTCAGCAATATCTCTTCGAAAGGGGGCGGGTTCAACCATAAAAAAAAAAAAACATTCTTATAATGTATCTGCTGCATTTCTATTTCGTATGTTTCCGTTTTTATGCGACGCTCCATGCATTCTTGCGTACGTGCATGTTTCACAAAACACGAACCTCTGCTTGATTCCCTAAAGCTGGGTGTGGTTGTTCAGTGGTATTGTGAGCTGCATAGACACTATGTATTGAAGCTATGTTTCACGCGTAGTAGCAACAACAGCACACTTATTGGGCCCAATTGCATTGTGTTTTGTTCTTCCTAAACTGTCTTTAATAGTGATCTGGCCTGAGCAGCGGGAAAATGAACCAAAAAAAGGAAGAAAAAGAAGAACTTACCTTCTCGTAGATACAGACCATGATCTAACAAAAGCGTGCTTCGCCGTATATTTCGGCTAGGATAGCAAAGATTCACCGGAGAGAAAGCCGCTCAGGAGTATGGTGAATGCAGCTTATCGAAAGTTTGCTATTACGTTTTCTCTCAGCCTATTTTTCAAGCTTTCGCACCACGCTTGAAATGGTGTGGTGTGCAAGCTTCATCGAACCACTTGAAAGCACTGGCATCCGCAGTAAATCTTGGAGCAGTCACATGACGAGTATACGCACGCCCGAAGGCAGGTAATCTTCTGGCTCATGCATGAAACACAACACATCACGGCACTGGTGCGCGCTCCGCTTGACACCACGCCCGCCTCTCCCGGCGCCACAGAGCCGTTGTCGAACCGTTACTAGACAGCTCCGTAGGGAACGTGCACCTTCACTGTTGAAAGAACGCGGCGGTGGTGGCAGCCAAATAGATCGATAAACGCTGTCAAAGCGAGACGGGCTCCACCATGGACGCGATGTTGGCGCAGAAACGTCACTCGAGGGACGCTTCAAGGTAGCTTGATCGCTTCCTTGACAATCTCGAAGAAACGCTCGGGATTTCCTCAAGTGAGGGAAGCGTTTCAAGTGAAGGGCGGTTTGTGAATGGGAAAACGCCACTCAAGTAGCGTTTCAAGTGAAGGGTCGAGTCGAGGAGCGTTTTTGAATACGGGGGATAATCTCCTACTGCCTGGTATCTAGCCTGCTTCTTCCCTACTTTTGCATTAAAAAGTTTCTCATCAGTATGATATACTTGTTTATACCTTACGTATTGCCGATTCCACGTCTTCATAGAAGCTTTCTACTGAAGTATCATCATGGCTCGTTGTAGGTGCGTAAGCCTGTACCACCTTCGTTTTGTATCTCTTGTTGAGTTTAATTACGACACCTACCACCATTCGATAATGCTATAGTATTTCTGTATGTTGGCAGCTATGTTTCTGTGAATAATGAATCCTACTACCAGTTCTCTTCTATCAACCATGCCCCGATAGCAAAGGACGTGCCCATTCTGTAGCACCGTATAGGCCTCATCTGTCCTCCTAACCTCACTGAACCCTATTATATCCTATTGATGTCACGCCATTGACGTCACGCCATACCAAATTTGGCATATGTGAAGTTAGCGAAAGCGCCGCGAGGGCATCATGAGCATAGGCCGTAGTCATGTTGTTACATAACACGCATCTCATATTTATCATGTATGTCCGAGTCTCATACCTTCGTCATTCATTCACGTCCCGCAATACCAAATTTGGTATAAGTGAAGCTAGCGAAACGGCCGTCAGCGCATCATGAGCGTGGCATGTAGCCATGTTGTTACATGACACGCATGCTATATATCTCATGTTAGGGCCTGTCGCTTTTGTTCGCGACGCAGTCATGTCATACCATGCCAGTTTTCCAACATGTCATGTGAACGAAATCACCGCAAGAGCAGCTGGACCTTAAAATGTGAATCATGACATTCATGACATACATGTCATATATTTCATGTTATGACTACTCAAATATGCTTGTCATACAGTCATCCTATGCATTACTAAGTTTGTTATCGATACCAATATTGAAACAGCCAGGAGAGCTAAAAGTTGTAACCGGTTAGATAGATAGATAGATAGATAGATAGATAGATAGATAGATAGATAGATAGATAGATAGATAGATAGATAGATAGATAGATAGATAGATAGATAGATAGATAGATACGCTCAAAGTCACCGAGGTTCACTAAGAAATGCTTCGCATTTATTGGTAATACAAATAGAAAAATGAACAAGACGGAACACTCGCCGCTCAAGAGTGCAGAAAGGATAGATGGGAAACACGCGGAGGCATGGTCGAAGGCGCACGAGGATGGGGCATCAATCGGCGAGAGCTATGGGGTGCCTGTAGATTACGCACGACACAACTGTTCAGCAGGGAATCCACCAGGCGAGTCTATCACTGCACGTGGAGCGATGCTATCATGTCTGTACTTTTCGCGATGAAGACACGGGTTCTTTTCCCTTCTACTTCATTCACGCTCGTCCCTAGCAGTCGCACACCATTAGATAGAATATGCTTGGATTGATGCCATCTTTCGAACATAAATGGGAGCCTTATTGCGTTGACGAAAACCTTCGAAGAGTGTCAAGACACAACAAACAAAAATACACGCAGAATAGTTGTTTATGCATTTTGTTTCATGCCATACTTTCAACCGGTGTGCGCTGTTTACGGTCTAACAATAAGCCGTCGGAACTACCATTGCCTTTTAGACATCAAGACAAGCTACACTATGTTCCATCACACGCATTTGCATAATGCATAGTTTCGATAAACTTCAAGGACTCTTCATATGAACGTGGGCACGACAGCTGCATTACGTCCCTTGAAGGGTGATTGAACCACATCGAGTTCAAAGACAATATATTATTTTCTTTCTGGCATTTGCTGCGCTTACTACAAGCGCTACTTTCTCACCAGTTATTTCTTCATAAAACACGTTTCATGTCACAACTAAGCGTTGAGCCATTCCGGATATGCGCTTTTCGGCCTCACGCTGCTTTCTCCACTTGCGCTGTCGCAAACGTAACTGACAAAGCGAAATGAGATCACCGCTTGCAATAGACAGACGAGACAAGGCAGCACGGGCATGCGACTGCAGGGTAAAGAAGGGAAGTGACAATTTACAACGGATATCTCTCGTATATCGAACAACTAAGACCTCATTTCATGACGTCAGATAAACTCACCCCGCCGCGGTGGTCTAGTGGCTAAGGCACTCGGCTGCCGACCCGCACGTCGCTGGATTGAATCTCAGCTGTGGTGGCTGCATTTCCGTTGGAGGCGGAAATGTTTTAGGCCCGTGTGCTCAGATTTGCATGCACGGTAAAGAACCCCAGGTGGTCGAAATTTTCAGAGCCCTCCACTCGGGGTCTCTCATAATCATATGGTGGTTTTGGGACGCTAAACGCCACATATCAACGTCAGGTAAACTCACTACTAATGTGCCAAAAAGATGGGAAAACTTCGAGAAAGAATAATGCGCCCTTTCTTCACGTTTTCAGCGACTGTTCAGTGACCTTTGAACGGCAGCTAAGGACACCGGAAGTGTCTCTCTCATAGGGGTTGAAGCTTAAAATGTATTGAAAAAATGATATGGTTAGCTCAGAGCTCTATGAAATAGATTGAGTCCTTCATTACATCATGATAATCTAAATATTGATCTTTGATATGTATTCTAAGGCCCGAATTCACGACCGCTCCTCCACTCGACCCTTCACTCGAAACGCTCCTTAAGTGGCGTTTTTTCATTCACAAAGCGCCCTTCACTTGAAACGCTTCCTTCACTTGCAAAAATCTTGAGCGTTTCCTCGAGATTGTCAAGGAAGCGATCGAGCTACCTTGAATCGTCCCTCGAGTGAAATATTTGCGCCAGCATCGCGTCCATGGCGGAGCCCGTCTCACTTTGACGGAGTTTCTCGATCAAATAGGCTGCCACTGCCGCGTTTTTTCGACAATGACGGTGCGCGTTTACTACGGAGCTGTCTTCGAACGGTTCAGCAACGGCTACTGTGGCACCGGGACAAGCGGGCGTGGTGTCAAGAGGAGCACTCACCAGTGCCGTGATGTGTTGCGCTCCGTGCATGAGCCAGTGGATTACCTGCCTTCGGGTGTGCGTATACTCTTCGTGCGAGTGTTCCATGACTTACTGCGGATTCCAGTGCTTTGAAGTGTTTTCATGGAGCTCGCACACCGCATCAGTTCAGGCGTGGTGCGAAAGCTTGACAAGCAAGCGGCATAGCAAACTTTTGATGCGCTGGGTTCACCGTACTTTAGAGTGGCTTCCTCTCCGGTGAACCTTTGCTGTCCTAGCCGAAATTTACGACGAAGCACACCTCCGTTAGACGACCATCTGTACCAATGAGAAGGCAAGTTCTCCTGCGTTTTTTTTTATTTGTTTTCCTGCTTCGGTCAGATTACTGTTAAAGACAGTTTAAGAAAAGCACAACACAATACATTGGGCGCAATGTGCGTGCTGCTGTAGCTACTACGCATGAAACATAGCTTCTATATACAGTGTCTATGAAGCTCACAAAACCAATGGACAACCAAGTACATATTTAGGGGATCAAGCAGATGACCATGCTCTGTGAAACATGCATGTACGCAAAAGTGCGTCGAGTGTCGTATGAAAACGCAAACATATGAAATATAAATACAGCAGATACATAATGTGACTGTTTTTTTAATTTAACCCCATTCCTACTCCCCGAAGAAGAATTGCTGGCTATGGCACTGATTCGTGCAATTAGATAATGAAATTATATACCCATATGCCTGGTCAGCTGCCCAAGTGCCTGAGCCAAACATGTGTCAACATAGTCAAAGCTCAATACTTCAACCTTGTCTGTTCTTGAACGTGAGACATACTAATGAATGTGTGCACAGCTAGAATTAAAGAAAAATGCGGCTTTTGTATCCAAGCTATTACGTTTTTTCCAATATTATTTCTTGCCTCTTTTGTGCAGGGGACCAGCTGCCGACAGAAGAACACAGAGAAAAGGCCTCCTAGAATCTTCCGTATTATCAATGCATTGCAGAGTTCGCACGACTGTATACAAAAGCACAAAAACAGCAGTGAATGCGTGCAGCTACACTGCATTAGGCGCGCTATGGTGTCTACTTCCTAAATCTTATTTATCATGTCCTCCGAGCTCGTACTTTATTTTTAGAGTGTGTAGGTTGCATATGTTTGATTGATGAACACTTTTCATTTGCATTCTTATGTTTGCCACGTTGCTCCTCATCAGCCACATGTAATAAAGGTCCATTTGCCATTCACAACTTCTGTTTTGTTCATTTATCAATACATACTTATCGTCGTGTTTGTCTTTTTATGATGAGACAGGACTGCAAAAACCACTTCTCCGATTCTACAGGAAAGCAGTTCTAGGAAAATTAAACTTGTTTTATATAAAGCAGCACCACTCCTCTTCCACGGAACTGAGATGGCGTGGTTCTAACTCGTAGACTTGCTAATGATGCAGCAATAGAGGATATTTTATTTACAGGGTTCTGACCAGATTTATCCGCGGTGACTGCAATACTCTTGAGCATATTTCACCGCTTTGTTGCACTGGTCTTCAATAAATCAGCAGAATAATATACGCTGCTCTTGACGACACTTTCTCGAAGGTTGAGAGAACCCACAGGAAAGTTTTAAGTGTGAATACATTTTATAAGCGACCCCAAACCATCCACCGCCTTCGGCGGCGTCCGCAGTCTTCTCTCTATCTTCAAAAAGAAAGAGGACTGAGCGGGCCGCAGCGCGACGCTCCACCGAATAAGCCACGAACGCGACGCTGATATCGGTGTCAGTAACGCGCCTTATACCCCCTCCCCCTTCGCTCGCTCCTTCGCTCTCC